>NC_090357.1:23252310-23865644 GCF_035084215.1 Heptranchias perlo | reverse complement strand
GACAAGTTTTATGTGGGACTGAAGTCTTGTGGAACTTCCTACCAGCTGTTGGCAGTCATGGGGAACATCACAGTAGGGAAACTTTGAAGAACCGAGACTACTAACCGGAATCATACATTTCCCTTCCCTTTGAAGTCAAGCTGGTAAAGAAGGAAGATTTTAAAAGAATGTAGCTTCACAATTAATCAAAACTGTCACTCAAAAGGCATCTCAAAAGCCTCAACAGCTTGCCTGTCCTCGCAGGAGGCTCCCCGATGGGACAGTAATTACAAACAATTAACATACTCCTTGCATTCCTCGATAACTGTGTGATAGGAATATCCACAAAATGAAACATCCATTGTTCTACAAAGTATGCATAACTTTGTTAGCAGAGATCAAAGGGCGTCAAACCAGATGACCTGACTTTGCACATCAGATTATGGAAAGAATAGCTTCTTCTAGGACAGGCCCATCCAACCTCAGGGTGCTCCATTCTTACAAGTCCTTGGGCCCCAACAATCAGGCCCTCAAAGTCCAGCCTACTGAGTCCTATTTGCACTTATATTTCTTATTTATCGATTTATCCTGTTCTATTTTTGTTGGCCTGGAGTTTTGGAAAGTGCTGTTTTGTTACGATGTTGCTTCATTGATGACATATCCTAAATCAGAACACCAAAATCAGCAACTCGAGATAAATGCAAATTAATGGGACCATGGATTAAAACTTTATATGGGGCCCAGGGGACTCCAGAATATGGACCTATGTGGCTTACAAAGACAAACATTTGGACACCCTTCCCTAGGGAATCTCAGGCCCAATTGTACTTTTTACATAAAAATATAGATATAGATTATTAAACAAGATGGATTCTAAGGTCTGTCAAAGTGGGTTCTAGTGGATAACAGTTGGATTGGAAACATAAGCGAGGCAGGCAATCATACCATTTATGTTAAAATGTCAGACCCTTGAGAGTTAGTTTTCTTTGTGTGTTATTTTTAATCTGCTGGCACAAGTGTATGTTCAGTTCCTACCTTCACTATTTGAGCACGATCATTAACCCATCTCCAGCACACTGACTTCATCATCCTCGTCTTTCTCTTCAGATTCCTCCACATGAATGTGAATCCTTCACTGAATATATTTAAGAAGGAGATAGATAGATTTCTAGACACAGAAGGCATCAAGGAGAAAGGGAGAGAGCGGGAATGTGGTATTGAGATAGAGGATCAGCCACGATCATATTGAATGGCGGAGCAGGCTCGAAGGGCCGAATGGCCTACTCCTGCTCCTATTTTCTATGTTTCCACATCCTCGTCCTGCCCTACCTCTGGCTTATGTCTCCGCATTCTTCATCTTCTCTCATTTCGGTCTACAGTGTCCTGGCCAATACTTATCCCTCATCCAACGTCACTAAGACAGATTATCTGGTCGTTACCACATTGCTGTTTGTGGGATCTTGCTGTGCGCAAATTAGCTGCCGCATTTCCTACATTACAACAGCGACTACACCTCAAAAGTATTTCATTGGCTGTAAAGCACTTTGGTACGTCCTGAGGTCATGAATGGTGCTATATAAACGCAAGTCTTTCTTTTTACAGTGCATTGTCCACCCCTTCTCCCGCACTGTCAGAACATTCGGTCACCATACCCTTACACTCTCATTCTTTAGCTATATCTCTATTACTTTGTAGCCTCCTCAAAATTAGATTGCTGTGATGATGCCTTTAAACACTTCCCTTAACTGCAGTGGTAGAAGCCAAGCCTCCTGTGAAGTGCAACAGAGCATTTTGTTGTGTCGAAATACGTCACATCGATGCAAGTTGTTAAATAGCGCAGACTGGAATTCACGCAAACATGTTATCCAATGAAGCAAAACTAGCACACAGGGAAAATTAAACTTCTTGGTGTTTTTAAAAAGCATTTTGATTTAGTGGCATGATTGTGCTGAAAGGCCCATAAAACCAGTGCAGCGTTTTACCTTAAATTACACATTCTGACAGACAGCGAGCTGTTCCCAGATCCACAGAGTAAAGTGGTCCAGCTTCTCACTGATCAGACTTTGGGTCACATGTAACAAGTCCATTCAGCCTATGATCTAGTCTGTAGAGGAACTGCCTAGTGTGATGCTGAGCTGTATTGGGTGAGAGGTCCCAGCTTCAATTACTGATTGAGTTAGCTGATCCGAGATGAACATCAATTGTAGATATCAATAGAAGACATCAAGGGGTATGGGGAGAGAGTGGGAATATGATATTGAGATGGAGGATCAGCCATGATCATATTGAATGGCGGAGCAGGCTCGAAGTGCCGAATGGCCTACTCCTGCTCCTATTTTCTATGTTTCTATGTGGTGCTACTATTGAGCTCAGTGCCTAGGGGACAGCGAAGGGGAGAAAACTAGCCAGGGTTCCCTCCTGGAAAATGTGGATATTTGGGTAAGGACAACATTGGGCTTGGCTGTAACTCCCTCCTTGGTTAAATAATCTGCTGAGACTTCTTACTTAAGGGTCACACATGAAGACTGGGCCCTTGTTCGAGTCACCAGAGAGTGCCCGGCAATGTCTTCGGGAGGGAGAAGAGAAAAAAACTTGAACAAGTGAAGCAGAAGTACAATGGTGGGGGGAGGGAAACACTCAAAATATAGACATTTGTGGTGAATGAAACTTCAGTTCTTAATTACTAACTGCTCACCTAAAACAGCAGTGAGACACATCCAACTGGGGTGTGGTTGTAGAGAGCGATGGTGTGTGCTGTACCAAATGTTGGCATGTGAATATAAAGAGCATTGGCATGTGGATGTAGAGAGCGTTGGCTGGTGTGCCATGCACTAGTGTGCGCTGTACTGAGTGCGCACATGGACGTGAAGACCAATGGAAAGTGAACGCTTTTTGTAGAGCTCGTCCTGTGGGTGTTAAAGCATTTCAGTTATGTGGCAGGATCTGCATTCAAATTCGGCATTGATCACGACTCCCCAAAAAGAAGAATGACCACAATCTGCTGACTAGTTGAAGACTGACCGAGACGGGTGAGCAGAGAGAGGACCAGAGCAAAAGATGATGAAAACCCTGGGACCCCGACTCCCTCCGACAGGTGATTTCAAAAATAGCCACACCTCCCTCATATGACGTGACCAGCCAAGCTTGGAAGCCTCCCGGAGATGAAAGCAAGAGATTCTGGCTTGGATTGCTGGTCCATCTTGATGGCTGCGGTTAGTGCCATTGCCGGTTGTGGGTTGCACCATCGAATGGTACAAGGACTTCCCCAGTACGTGGTTTGTTGAGCAACACTTTTTAACGTAAATGCTTAAGTAGTCAGGAATCGCTTGGGAATAATGGCCACGTAATTTGACATCATTTTAATTTCCTTGATTCTCTTGGAGTATCCAAATGCTCTTGCTTCGCTGTGCAGCAATATAAGGTCACTGCGTTCAGCTGCAATATTTCATTCAAATTAATTTCAGGCATGTGTTGTATAAAAGAAGGTACCAAAGCCATCGTGGACGTGACTGAGCTGCTTTAATTTGCAGTGCAGTCATGGCCCGACGACTCTTCCCAGTGTTCTGGTCTGATGGTTTCCCTTTCTATCACTCCTGTGTACAGCCATTGCTTTTAATGAACTCTTTACAAAATTGTGAGGACAGCATTGACAGCTGGAGGATTGAAAATGAGAAATGCAGATTTTTTAAAAATCATTTTATTCTGGAACTTTATTTGCCTTGAATTACAGGCAGTTGCTAATGTGAACTGCTGGGTAACATTGTAAAGAAAGAACAAACTTGCATTTATATAGTGCCTTTCCGGGTGTCCCAAAGCGCTTTACAGCCAATGAAGTATTTTTGAAGTGTAGTCACTGTTATAATGTAGTACAGGAGTTACTTTAATAGAACCGCCTAGGGTTGCCAACTCTGGTTGGACGCATTCCTGGCTGTTTCATCACACAACCTCCTGCCTCCAACTGCCCCGCCCAGTCACAGAGCCTTCCCCCCTCCCCACCCATTTCCAATATTTGTTTAACTAATAAACGAAAGTCAACTTCCATAGGCTGGAATATCCAGGACAATCCAGGAGGATTAGAACCATCTCTGGAGCCACCTCTTGCTTCTTGATCAATGGAGAGCAAGAATCTGATGGAATGAATATCAAAAATTCTTCACTATGATGCTCTGATCTTGGTCTGCTACGGTTCTACTTTGTGTGGTATTTTCAGTTAAGTAGGGTCCCTCTCAAAGAAAGATATCTCAGATTGGTGTGGAGGAGAAGGAGAATTCCAAATGGAGACTAGAAAATTGAGTGGGTTGGGGAAAGCAAACCGAAGGAACAGTTGAACAGATGGGTTTGTAAAGAGGGATTTTGTAGGAAGGGAGAGAAGTGACTTTATGAGTGGTTTCAAAGAGCATGTGATGGTGAAGTGGAGGGACAGCGGATGGGGGGGATGAGCAGCAATTTGGAGTTGGAGAAAGGGAGTACTGTGAAGGGATATGGTAATAAAAAAACATGTGCTCAAATTAACCTAAACAGACAAAACCACACACATTTCATTTTAACTGATCTGTGGTTAAAAATTAACCAGCAATTTGCTGCTTGAGGGTTTAAAAGCAAGTTGCAAGCTATTATGGTGTAAATACACATTAATTAAAAGTTCGGTACACTGTGGATGGCAATCTGCTGCTTGTTTTATTTCAGATTTTCTCTGTTGTCATTTAAATCCTTGGTTGATGCACCACAATGAACTTTTTGATGTATTTATAAAGCCAATTGAATTTCAAAATACCACAATTAACAAGACACTACAGAATAGGATTAAAACCAGCAAAGTCTTCATGATTTGACTGGTTCCTGGAAAGGTTATCATAACAACATTTGCTTACATAACAACTTCACAATGGTTCATTGTATGCAAAGCATTTTGAGATGTTTGTGAGCGATGTGATAAAGCACTATGTAAATGCAAACCTTTCTTTCAAAGTCGGGGGCAGATTTACTCAGGTTTCCATGCATTAATGACATCGTAAAGGTGTCAGCCTTGGCTCAGTGGTGGCACTCTCGCCTGAGTCAGAAGGATCTGACTTCAAGCTCCGCTCCAGCTAGAGACTTAAGCATGTAATCTAGGCTGACACTGCAGTGCAGTACTGAAGGAGTGCTGCACTGTTAGAGGTGCCGTCTTTCGGATGAGACGTTAAACTGAGGCCCTGTCTGCCGTCTCAGGTAGACGTAAAAGATCCCATGGCACTATTTCGAACAAGAGCAAGGACGATCTCCTGGTATGCTGGCCAAGATTTATCCCTCAACCAACATCACTAATGCAATGGTCACGTCATATATCGTATTGCTGTGTGTGGGACCTTGCTGTGCGCAAATTGGCTGCCATGTTTCCTACATTACAACAGTGACTACACTTCAAAAGTATTTCATTGGCTGAAAAGCGCTTAGGGATGTCCTCAGGTTAAACATAGCAGGAGGATTTTCTGCATTCGCAAGAACTAGAAGAAATCTTCCTGCTACTTTTACATCAACATCTGGGAAGCAGCAGAGATCTTTGATTTTCATTTGCACATGAAAAAAAATAGAGTTGAAGATGGGTGCATGTATTTTCTACTTGGTATCGTAGGAGAAAGAGGGAAGATATGTCTGTGTATAGTGGTCAATGTGGGCCAAAGTTGAAAGTGACACAGCCTGCAAGCCCATTTAACCAGGTAGAACCATTGAGCCACCGAAGGTTAGAATGTAGATAGAGGCCATTCGGCCCATCTTGGTTATGCTGGCTGACTGCTTGAGCAATCCAAAACTAATGCCACTGCCCTGCTTTCTCCCCATTGTCCTGTAACTTCCTCTTGGCCTTCTCTGCTCCAGTATCGCAAGTATGTGCTTATTTTAAGAGTGACCAGTAGGTTGTATTTAAACACATATACGTCATTGTTAGTCTTGATGAGTGACTCCTTTGACTCATCTCTAACATTGCCTGCCTACACTCCCACCTGCCCCTCGGTGCTGCTGAAACCCTAATCCCTGCCGCCTTCACCTCGAAGATTAACTTCTGCAATGCTCTCCTCGTCGGTTTGCCCACCTCCACCCTTCACAAACTCCAGACCTATTCAGAACCCCCCACAGGCAGCGCCCTCAGTCAAACACCCACCCCCCACATCCTTGTCAAGCTCCATCGGCTAAATTGATGTTTTCAATATATCATAAAACGAAAGGATTTCGCACATGCAAACCATCCTGCAAATGAGAAATGATTCTATTTTGCATTTATGAATGTGCAGGCTGGTCATTCTGCGTTTGCTCCATTTTGGGCATGTGCTATTGGACCATCTCGTGTATGTTCACATCCCTTTCTTAAAATCTGTGTTGAAAAATTGATATTTCCTGTCCACTTTTCAAATATCTAGTTACCCCCAAAACCCAGCAGGTGGGCATCCTAGATGGACCCACCATGTTAAATCCATCACAATTTGGAATGAGTGCTGTAGCAAATCTGGGTGGTATTAACACTGACCTGCACATTGCTGCACGCTGGTTAGTTGGTGCGAAGACCACAGCTAATAGTCTCCTTTTTTAGAATCATAGAATCTTACAGCACAGAAGGAGGACATTCGCCCCACGGTGCTTGGGCCGGCTCTTTTGAAAGAACGATCCAATTACTCCCACTCCCCTGCCCTTTCCCCATAGCCCTGCAATTTTCTCTCTTTCAAGTATTTATCCCATTCCCTTTTGAAAGTTATTATTGAATCTGCTTCCACCACCCTTTCAGGCAGTGCATTCCGGATCATAACTTGCTGCATAAAAAAAAAATTCTCCTCATCTCACCTCTGGCTCTTTTGCCAATCACATTAAATCTGCGTCCTCTGGTTACCGACCCTTCTGCTTATCTACTCCATCAAAACCCTTCACGATCCTGAATGCCTCTATCAAATGCCCACTCAACCCTCTCCGCTCCAAGGAGAACAATCCCAGCTTCTCCAATCTCCCCACGCAACTGAAGTCTTTCGTCTCTGGCATCACTCTAGCAAATCACCTCTGCACCCTCTCCAAGGGCAGTCCATGTATCTCAGTAGATGGACTAAATTACTTAAAGGCGGTTGTTGCCATTTTAATGCGAGAGCCCAGAAAGAACTGAGTGTCATTATTGCCGCATTGACACCGTGTGGAGTTGGTTGCCTCACATGTATGATATGGCGCCCCTGTGTTTTAGTTAACTTGACAGAAGTGTAAAAATCATTCCTTCGACTTCAGCTACAGGAAGCAGTTGGTCTCAGTCCTATGGCACTTTTGGCGAAAGATGTGGTCAATTTTAAATTGAGCGGATAATTGACTGTAACTTTGTTGGAACCTGCTGCTTTCTGTGCTGCAGTAGACAGTTGGATAATTAATTCTCAGCTTGCTTGCTTCTGAGGTAGTGTAATATTGTCATGGCAACAATGATTTCATTATATTTAGAATAACAGATGGGTTGGAGTGTTAGAGGTTGTAACTCGATCGGTGGGTTCAAGTAGTATCACAAAGCAGCGAGAGTAAAACTTGAGCAAGCAGCAAGCACCCCATGAACCCCGAGATTGTATTATGGTCCATGGGCCACTGGTAGTGCAACTCTTGTTTTATGTGATCAACTTGTTTGTTTTTGCACTTCCAACTAATTACACTGCTGTGGCTATGCAGTTGGCAAAGATGAACTGTGATGGTGTTCTAAAGTTGGCAGTGGTTTTTGCATCACTGATGGGGATGATGGGTAGAATACCAGTTGTGACAAGTTGCCCTTGTTAATCATATAGCTGATTGTACCGGGACTTAGTGCACTCTGGCATTACTCATTTAAAAGGATTCGACCACAGTCTATGATTTTTGTTGAGAGTCATTTCTACTTAAACTACTGAAGGTGTGTTCTCCCTGAATGATCCACTTGAGTCTTATGTTTCTTTATTTAAGATATTTCTTTTCATTGGCACAGCATGTGAACCAATGACCTTAGGTGAATGGTACCTAAGGCTGGTGTCATGGACGGATGGACATAGGGTGTAAATTTAAAACTGAGAAGTAAATTTAAAACGGATTTCCTCAAAAAGTGAGAAATATTTGGAACAATCTGCCAAATGAGGTAGTGGAGGCAGAAACAGCTGATTAAAATGCAGATGGATGCTAAAATGGGAGAGTTAGGGTATGAAAGGAAAGAGCTGCAATGGGCCAAAATGGTCTTTTCTTATCCTTGATTTATCTGACTTCAGTTCAGTACTTAGGGAGTGCTGCACTGTCGGAGGTGCCGTCTTTGGGATGCCCTCTCAAGTGGGCGTGAAAGATGCAATGGCACTATTCGAAGAGATGCTGAGGAATTCTCCCAGCTCCCTGGCCAATATTTATCCCTCAATCATCACCAGCAAAACAGGTTCTCTGGTTATTGTCTAATTTGTGGGGGCTTACTGTGTATAAATTGGCTGTCCCTACATTAAAACAGTGACTACACTTCAAAAATACTCAATTGGCTGTGAAGCACTTTGGGACGTCCCGAGGTGTTGAAAGATGCTCTATAAAAGCAACGTATTTCTTTCATTCCATTGTAGCCAGAAATGTGGAGTAAAGCACAGACTGAACATGATCCATCCTTTCAATGGGTCAGATCTTTCACCTCAGTCCTACAACTCCTGCATACGTCCCTCATCGATCCCAAAGGTTTTTTAAAATTCTTTTTTCCAAAAATATTACTATCTGCAATCAGCTTCTGGAAGCTTCCTTTCGATTTTTCTTTTCTCTCATTTAAGCATCAACGTGTTGAAGGGCAGTTTTCGCTATTTAATTGCATCAAAATGCCAGAGAATTCAATTTATAAAAAATCCTTGCATTCTTAGTTGCTGGATCAGTCTCCATGGATACGATAATTAATTTCTAGGCTGTGTCTGCATAGATTGCGTTGGAGTTATGAGCAAAAATCTGGGGGGTGGGGGGGAGAGAGAGTGTGGCAAGAAGGGGGGGGAATTCCGCCAATTGAGAATTTTAGCTAAAAAGTTGGCATAAGTTAAATGGGCATGGGGAAAATGGGACTAAGTGAATCGCTCTTTTAGAGAGTACAGGTGCCACTGTCAAATGGCTTCCTTCTGTGCTGTAAAATTCTACAACTACAAAGCGAGATTTCCTATTTTGTATTCACACCAACCTTTTTTGGTTGAAGGACTTTTAACCCCATAGTCTCCTTCCCTTTTCCTACCAAAAGAATTCCTTTTTAAAATTTAAACAGGGTTCTGGAAAATTATTCAGGGTTAAGAGAAGACAATTAATTGGCACCCATGGGTAAGAAAGAATGCACTTGTATTTATATAGCACCATTCACATCCTCAGGATGTCCCAAAGCACTTTACAGCCACTTCACTTTGAAGTATAGTCACTGGTGCGTAGGCAAATTGCACACAGCAAAGTCCCACAATCGTCAATGAGATATCCATTTTTGGCCGTGATGGTTGAGGGATAAAAATTGAACTGGGATTATGCCCCTTAATCATCTTCGAATAGGACCTTGGGGTCTTTTACATCCACCTGAAAGGGCCAGCAGAGCCTCGATTAAATATCTCTTCTGAAATACTGCACCTCTGACAGTGTAGCACGCCAATGCTGCACTGAAATGGTACAAATTAGGTGTTGGGTGTTGGTGTGTCGCAGGCCCTGGAGAGCCCGTGTCTATAGGTTTGTACTGACTGTTGGGGTAATAGGAACAGGAGTAGGCCCCTCGAGCCTGTTCCGCCATTCAATTAGATCATGGCTGATCTGCATCTTAACTCAATTTACCTGCCATGGTTTTGTAATTCTTAATACCCTTGCCTAACAAAGAATTATCAATCTCAGTTTTGAAATTTTCAGTTGATCCCCAGCCTCAACAGCTTTTTGGGGGAGAGAGTTCCCAATTTCCACTACCCTTTGTGTGAAGATGTGCTTTCTGACATCACCCCTAGCTCTAATTTTAAGATTGTGTCCCCTTGTTCCGGATTCTCCCACCAGAGGAACTAGTTTCTCCCTATCTACCCTGTCGAATCCTTTAATCATCTTAAACACCTCAATTAGATCACCCTTTAATCTTTTTTACTCGAGGGAATACAAGTCTAGCTGTTTATTTGATGCTTCTCCCCAGGCTGATGGGGCTTCGTTTTCAGCTCCTGTTCAGGCCAATGTGTTTGTATGTCTGTGATAAAGCTTTTAAAGCTGGTTATTTTAGCATGTGTAAGTGACTTATCCCATTGGTCTTGTAATCCTGCTACATATGCGTTAATAAGGTAATCCATGGATAAGATGACCTCCAAAATTGCACTCAAGAAAACAACTAACACACCTTGCATTTATATAGCATTTTCGGGGCGTTATCAGACAAAATTTGACACCAAGCCACATAAGGAGATATTAGGACAGGTGACCAAAAGCCTGGTCAAAGAGAGAGGTTTTAAGGAGCGTCTGAAAGATGGAGAGGTTTAGGGAGGGAATTCCAGAGCTTAGGGTCAAGGCAGCTGAAGAGGCCAGTGTTGGGGTGAAGGAAAGTGGGGATGCACAAGAGGCTAGAATTAGAGGATCGTAGAGTTCTCGGAGGGTTGTAGGGCTGGAGGAGGTTACGGAGATAGGGAGGAGCAAAGCCATAGAGAGATTTGAACACACGGATGAGAATTTTACACACTGGACCACCCCTGCTCTAGCAAATTCCATCCCTTGCTTGGTGATGCAGATGGATTACTGAGATCATGTCCCTATGGCTCGGTTGATAAAAGCATTGCCTTGCGTAGAGCTGAGCTCTGTAGACAAGAAGGTTCCAGATTACATCCCTAGTGTGTACTGAGTCAGCTCACCTCAGCCGGGCAGCAGCTGGGATGTTGCCAGTTTGCCTCAGCTTCCTGGGTTTGAGAAAGAAAATCAGCCAGGGTTCCTGCTCCTGATTGTCGTCCAATGGCCCCTGTATGAAAGTAAATGTCTGTGTGTGTGTGTGTGTATGTGCGCATTTGCTTGCATATGGGGTGAATATGTCCATTTACCAACACTCACCTCCTCACATTGTTGAACATAAAATTCACTTCAGCTCTAAAACGTTGTGTCTACTCTATGGGGAAAATACAAGTGTTAATCAGACTTCGAGCCCCAACAATTTAATGTGACTATAGCTAACACACATCTGTAATTTTATGTCTGATGATATTGGTGGATTATATATAGAGCAGTGGTCACTCGACCACTGTGGTGTTGGACAATGAACCAGGTGATCAAATTCTGAAGTCCGATTGTGTGTGATAATTGTAGTCAAACGAAGTCAAGTAATCTGGGAAGGGAAACTCTGACGCGATCATTGCTGGAGCTTGTACAGTGGTGTGTTGCTCTAAATGCCACTGGTGCACCACAATGTAGTGTGGCACTGACCCATATATACTATATAAAGTCCACAGTTCGATCCTTGGTCTATGATGAGTTAGCTTTTCCCATTCAAGATGAATGTACACAAAAAGCACATTTGCCATTGAGTGTAATTGATGGTTTCTGAAGGAATGTATTGTGTTTCATTCCCCCTGTTTTCTCTCAATTTTCTACCCTTTCTTCCCCTCCTCTCCTCCGAAAGATGCTGATTGGGCTAGGGTCCAGTTCCACTGCCGCTGACGGCCCTCCAATACCTTACTCAAGTCCTCATTCTTTACGTCTGATCCCAGCTGTTGAGTTTGAGCAGGCTGTTCCAGAATTGGGGCATTGCCGGTAAGACTGAGCCCAATATTCACACACGTGCACTTTCCAACAGAGATAGTGAGCAGGAGAGGGAATCTGGGTTGACGTCTTTATTATCTCCCATCCCCAACCCCCAACCAGGGAATGCTGAGGCCAAGTGCAGCACCCCAACTGTTAACCCAGCTGACTGTTGTCTTGCAGCGTGAGGGGAAAGACTGAGCACTTCGGACTAACATGGCTAACTTGTGTTTTACAGGGACTGCTGCTGTTTGATGCTGTGAACAGTGTCTTGGTCACCGGTCTGGACCTTCAAAGGAATCTGCAGGTACCAGGCTCCCAAACATCGGTGAGTGAAGGGTTGAGAATCGTCCCTTTTCTCCCCCATTGAAGATGGGACGGGGTGTGGTGCAGTGGGTGGGGCTGAGATAGGCTAGGGTGTGGTGGGTGGGACTGAGATGGGGTGGGGTGGGACTGAGATGGGGTGGGGTGAGACTGAGATGACATCTGGGATTCTCACAAACTCAGAAATTCCAATACCAGCTGGTTGGGTGGAGCCACGACAAAAGGGTTCCAGGTAAAACAAAGAACATTCCATTCATGGCCACCCATCACAGGAGCTTTCTTCACCAGTGTGAAAACCCTATTGGTTTCGAGTGTGATTGATACAAGTGAGCAGATTACAGTCCATTACCACTGCTATTGGTGGTGTGTACTGGGCATGGTGGAAGCTTCAATATATAATACTGAGCTTTGATTATTCACAAATCACAAACAGTATGAGACAAAGTGACTGACAATATTAATCGCTGTCCCTGCTCTGGAAGGTCGTTCATGTGATAACAGTCTCTGCCATGTCTGTCCAGCTGGTTTCCTAACCTGCGACCTGTGATTCTCTGCTCTTGAAGGTGGCTGTATGGGCTATGACCGACTGTTCAACCCCAGTTCACCAAACTGCTGGGCTGTTCTGCTGAAAATTTGGGGACTGAGCACTGTGTGCAGTTTTTGGGAGATTTAATGAAATGCAGTGAAGGAGATTCTTTCAGTGGAAGTAATGAAGGTGCAGTGCTTTGCTTGTAGGGAGTTGTAGGCTGATGTGTCCTGTGGATAAGCTTTTTTAAGCATTCTTAAATCTGATCATGTGGTGTGGAATGCTGCAGGATGCTTAACTGTGCTGGTATATTTCTTATCCCTTGGCTAGGGAGGGGGTCAGTTCATGTGCTGGTATCAATTTGCTGTCACTCGGTAGTCACTAACTCGTCATCTCAGTAACTTACACATCTTGTTGAGTTTTGACCAACATTGTAAGTGTCTTCTCCTTGCAAACAGGGGGTGTGGAACTGCTGTAGTAGTACTGATTATTAAAGGACTAACAATAAAGGCTATGGAGTGAGGGGTGAGTGTAGGCTCCATCCCCTCTCCTCTATTACCAATGTAAGTTGTGCGAAGTGGGGAGGTACTGACAGGGAGTAGAAAACCAGAAGGGAAGGGTCACACCTGGCAGTGTCTAGAACCTCCTGACAGCTGCAGTGGTCTGAGAGCAGGCCGACTGCCTACCTGCCTGCTCTCCCGGCAGAGCGATGGCTGTACGAGGCATCTGAGGGTGAGGAACAAATTTCTAAGAAATTACATTCGAAGAAAATTCTTAATGAGAGGGGAGGGAGGGGAAGAATCGGCCACATCCTCTGTTCAACCAGTTGTGAAATACTCCCATCTTGGTGATGTATTTTTATCCAATTCAGCGAGTGATTTCCTCTTAATCCTCTGGGTCACTTTCACAAACCAGGTGTCTTCAGGAACTGTTTAGCTTGCAGGACTGTGCACTCCAAACAAAACAAAACCCTTAAAATTGAAACTATGTCCCCGTCCTTCCCATCCTCTTCCCCCCCACCCCAGCCCCTGCTCCTTCCCCAGAACCTCCGCTTGGAGTTGTCGTCCTGTCGGGAAGACTATTTGCTCTGTATTGTGAACAATGTACTGTACAAATGAATAATTTCAACAGAACAAATGTTACTTTTTTTCTGTGACTTCTCTGATCGTTTATCTCATTGCTGTTTGCAGGTTCTTGCTGTGCACTAAATGGCTGCCACATGCCTGCTGCACTTCAGTGTAACTTATTGTCTGTGATATGCTTTACAAGGTTTCTGAGAGACTCGATAAGGTGCTATGTAAATATTTCTTTAATTAAAAGTATAAATATTCAGCTTTGTGAGCAAGACTTTGCACTTTCCCTATCTCCACATTGTGACCTTATCCCTGCCAACTAGCATTGTTGCTCTGGCAGATAGAACCTATATAGAAGGCATAATGACCTAGAAATTCAGCCGTGCAGCACCCATTTTTGAGGTGCTAAACAGCCTCCAATATGGCGGGCAGGAAGCACACGCTTATTATGAACCAGAAATGTGCCGCCCGCCATATTGGTAAAGGCCAGAAATTTGGCAAACAATTCTCAAGCCTGAAACAGGCATTAGTCCCTTTGCATATGCAAATAAAGGGCCTAACAAATAAGGGTCCTAACGCCTGTTTGAGGCCCCCACTGCAAGGTTGGTTTGCCTTGAGACTGCTGGTGCCGGCAACGGCTGCACTCGGGAAAACCAGGTCCATGTGTGGCCTAATGGGCGGTCCTTAAAGGGACCGCTGCAGGCCATAACCAACAAGGTGAAGTTCTAAAATATACGTACCTGAGTGCTCCTGCTGACTCCACGTTCAAAGAATGCGGGGCGTTGCCGTCCACTGTTACCCCCAACGCCGCTGATACCTTCCCCCCCCCCCCCAGGCAACAGCTTCCTTCCCAACCCGGTCGCCCCCCCCCTTCCCGGTCACTTCCCCCTGAGGGCCGTGGCTGGTGTCGCAGCTGCCCGATCTTCAATCCCTTTGCCAGTGAGCTGCCTGTTACTGTCTGTGGCTCGACGAAAACGAGGCCCGAGGCCCAATATTGGGTGCACCTCAGGCCTCACTATTCAGGCGCAGGGATTAGCCGAGCTTCTAGGCCAATGTATCTATAGGTACAGTATAACCTGCAAAGCAGCACGTACTCTGTCACTCTGCATTCTACTGTAACCTGAGTGAGTGTTTAAATTTCTGCACAGCTCAATTAGAACAACATTCTTAAGTTACAGAAGCTCCTTGTGACGGTGCTGTTAGTGGATATACTCATTATATACACCGTGTGACGAGAAGTGCAGCTGCATAGCATGTGTACACACACACACGCACACGCACACGCACACACCCCACCCCCCACCCCCCCCCCCCCCCGTATTCTGACTGGGTTGGAAAGGGTGAATTTGCCTACACATTGAGAACCTGGGCCAGCTCTGTACTGGAGTGTGTGCCATCTGGCCCTCCCAGTGCACTCGCAGTTAACCTTGAATAATGTGCTGTATCTTGTATTGTTTATTTTTGTAGGATTACGTAAAACAAAAGCTAAAATAAACATTTCTTGTAAATCTCTTCGCAGTATATAAAACAGCAATAAGAAGCAATGTGTAATTTTTTTTTAAAAAGCCCTTTAAAGGTCATCCCCTACTGAGGGTTTAATGAGTTTCATTCCGGGATCCTCTTGGAGCAGTGGGCCACCGAGAACTGTGGTGGTCCTGTTGGCTTTAGTATAGGGGACTGGGACCTGGTGGGAATGAACCCGCAGCTCTGAGGGGACTAGACGGAACCAACGTTCAGTTTATGATCCTGACTAGACTGATGAAAACACAATGAGGTATGTTATGTCTTCTAGAGCGTGATAGCGTACATTGCACTGTTTATATGGCAATACATTGCGCAGTGTTATATTTGCAATCCAACTGTCCCTGGCGGACTGCTGCCCCACAATTTGCACTTTGTTTTGGGCTCCAATCTCTTTATTCTATACAAGCACGCATGGACTCATTCAGAGCCACTACTAGGCGACCGTTTGTACCCCGCCCCGAACCCTTCCTTCACTCCCCATTTTCCCAGATTCCGTGGCTCTGATTGAATCTGAATCACCAGCCTATTCAAGAACTGAAATGCACAAGAAGTGAATTAAATTGATTTGAGAGCGAACCTGGGTTGAAAGATCAGCCAGGGTCCCTGCTCCCGATTGCTATCCCGAGACCGCTCTTGGAAAGTGTGCATGAGCTGATGACAGGTGAGGTTAGGTTTGCTCTTCACTGTGATGCCTTCATTCCCGCCCCCCCCACCATTTCCCCATTGTCACTGTCCAGGGCCACACGTGAAGAATGATCACTTGGGTGAGCTATCAGAGGCCGGCTGTCGCCTGTGAATCCTCACCCCAGCGAGAGAGTGAGAGAGAGGAAGGCAAACTGGTTCTAAAAGAAAACACTGATCACTTGGTGACTCTGTAAATTTGTTTCTTTTTGAATTGAGAAACCAGGCCTGTAAGACAGAAAACCACTAGGGTTGAACAGAAGAGAAAACCAAAGAGAGAACACCAAGTTGATCAGAAAGTGGTAATTAGTTAACACCAAGCATACAGTTTTATAAGCCGGAGGATTGTAGGAGGAAGGGAAGACTGGGGGAGGTGAGGAGTCCCACAGTTTTGGGGTCTTGGGACAGAATGAGTTGGAGTAGGAGGTGGGGGGATGAATTTTGATTACAATGCAAAGAGGACATAGAGGGGAGTATGTAGGATGATATATTTGGCTTAACATCTTTCGGATGAGACGTTAAACCGAGGCCCCGTCTGCCCCTTCAGGTGGATGTAAAAGGTCCCATGGCATTATTCGAAGAAGAGCAGGGGAGTTCTCCCAGTGTCCTGGCCAATATTTATCCCTCAACCAACATGGCTAAAACAGATTATCTGGTCATTATCACATTGCTGTTTGTGGGACCTTGCTTTGTGCAAATTGGCTGCCATGGTTCCTACATTACAACAGTGACTACACTTCAAAAAGTACTTCATTGGCTGTAAAGTGCTTTGGGACGGCCTGAGGTTGTGAAAATCGTTATATAAATGCAAGTTCTTTCTTTTTAATGGACAAGAACTGACTATAGTCATATCGATACAGTAGAGAAAGACAAGAAAGTTTGGGACCAGAATAAGCAGTCAAAACTCTGAGGCTCCTTTATTTCCATAGTGAAGCTGCTTCCTTGCAACCTCTTTCATCCATAAGTGTGCAGGGCGTGTGGACTTGGACCTGTCTGATTAGTGGACAACAGATGCACTCCTAACAGAAACCGTTAACATCCCTCCATCTTACCCCTAACATGGCACATAGTGCCCTGACGTCGTTTTGCACTCAATTCAGTAGCGAATGATGAACAGATTGAGATGAGTCGCCAGTCCCGTAACTTTGAAAACCCATAATCTGGTCGGGAGGTGTGACACAGGCCTGGCTGTGCTCCCAGGCCCTCTGAATAAAGCATGTATTTACCGTAGGTCTGAATTAATTCCAGAGTTGGCAAAGCACAAAACAACAGTATTTGCTGCCGGGAGCAAGTTATGTACATCGAGAGCCAACAGCAAGGAACTGGGCCAGCTAGTGCAATGATATGGTGAAATAGGTCCTAAGGATAACCTGTCTGTAAAGACTGCCTACAACCATCCTGAGATTATATCAATGATTTGGTCGTGAATTGATATTAAGGAAAGTGGGAACTGGCCTGAGTCCTGTGGTCTGTAAGTGCTAGCCTTAATTCAGGATGTGTCCTGAATACTTGATTGTTATTGTTTCTCTTGGTTCCCCCACTTCCTTCCTTCCTTATCTCTACTTCCTGGGTCGGGGGGGGGGGGTGTTCACAGGCACCAGCAGCCCTCCAGTACCTTGCCCAAGTGGCCATTCTTCAAGTGCATGCCTAGTAGGCTCTTCGACTGTGGATAGCATCACAACTGAGGCTGATTTTGTCACTTGTGCAGGGGCCACTGTTCCACAATCAACAGCAGAAATCCTGGCTTCTCTCTCTTTTTCCTCTTCCCCCTGTTCCTCTCATCATCTGTCTCTTTCTCCCGCTCTCCATCTTCCTCTCTCCCTCTCTCTTCCCCCTCTCTATCCTCTCTCCTCTCTCCCCCTCCCCACATTGTCCTACTAAGAAAGCTAACTCAACACCACACCACAGGGTGCATTTATCCATTAAGCAGTTGGGGCAGCTAGCACTTAATTGTTCATCAAGATGTTACAAACCTGTTTATTTGAGTATTTGCACTTACAGATACAGATCACATCCCCAGAGTCCAGTATTGATAGATTTCCATTAGACCGAGACTGAGTTGGATGTACTGGAATTATGTACATTTAGGAGATACCTTTTGGATTGCTCTTTCCCCGTCGGGGTGCATGTTTTGCTGGGGACAGGGCGCCTGATAGATTTTTTGGAAAGTTATATGAAATTTATATAAAACACTTCTATAAAATTCATCACCCCCCAACTTCACTAAGCTTCCGGGACTCTGGTAAAATGAACAGTCCCACTTGTCAGTGCCTGTAGTTTATTTGTATACCAAGTCCTCAGTCACTGCCAACTACCTGATACTTCTTAAATGACAATTGCGAAGGCAGAGACTGAAAAAAGTCAGGTGAAGATTCTCTTGGCTACTTTAACCAGCGAGCCCACTCCACGTTTGAGCCGACTTGCACACTGATATGCTGCATGGCAATGGAACAACATTCAATTAGCGACTTGCAAATCCTTTTGCTGGAGCCCGCACAGATAATTGTTCCTGTCCCACTGCTATCGGCTGTGTACGTGAAAGGTCGAGGTGATGATGTCTTGTTGTATTGATCCCCTCACGCTGGATCCTTGCTGCTGTGTTACTGCACAGGTCCAACCTTCAGAGTCACAACCTACTGCGATACGCGTGGGTCTCAGCATGGCACTGTTGGCGTGTCGAGGGGAGCACCCCTTCATGACTAGTGAGATCTTATGGATGAAGGAATCGAGAGAATTTTGAAACTCCTTTTAACTTGTGACCCCTTTTCAACAAGGAAAAAACCTAGATTAGGATCACTTTACAGAAGTAGAATCGTAGACATTCGAGTGTGACCATGAGTTTATTAAATCCTAGAGAGACTGTAAATTCCCACTTCAGTGCCTTTGTGGGATGTCCTGGATCAGTTTTCCCTTGACTTTCACGTATTGCTAATGGGAATTCCACTAAACAACTTATGCACTGAAACTATTAAAGGATTGCCAGATATCTACCCATGGTTTACAAGATCTAGCTAAGTAAAGTTCTTTTATTTAATTTAAATTAGCAACACCTTGTGTGAATCTCTGATATTTGACCTGCCCGGTCCGAATGTAGATCGAACGGACTCTTCTTTCTCTCCGGAAAGATAATCCACACTAATGAGGATCGAAGAGGAAGAGGAAGTCCAGCTGGTTGCAGCTGTTGGGTCAGAGGTCATGAAGTCACCAATCTGGATTAGATATGAAGCACTTGGGCCCATGTGGGAAGGAGGCAAAGATCTATTTGAATTTTAGTAGTGAATTGGTTTGGTGTGCAGATAACTTTCAGCACAAATAATTGCAGGCGCACCCACAGAGATGCTATGACTGCTGGTTTGACAGGATCTGTACAGACACGTATTTTCCTCCATTCGATAACTGTAACGGAAGAAGTAGATATGAGCATCGAGCGATTTATTTAACCTGCTTTATATTTGCATTCACTCTTTCATTAAGATTCATGAGCGGAAAAGATGATGTATCCCGTAACTTGACTGCCATGAAGGTAACATTGCCAACTGCCATGGCAACTATGAGTTTTAATAATACACTTCGTATTGGTTCGGTTTAAATGTCTATTCACAGTGTGATTCTTTTTGTATGTATTTTGTGCTCATCAAGGTGAAAGCTATCCGTGTAAGGGGAAATGGAGTGTCCACATGGAATGTTTCCAGGTCAGGTTAAGCACAGGCAACTTCAGAGTAAAGCTCCCTCTACTCAGCCCTATCAATGTGCCTCAGACTCAACCTCAGAAGAACAGCCCCTACTGCACCAATATGATTTTTCTATTTCCCACATCAGCAGTGAATTGGCCAAAGCCATGGGGAGACCAAAAAGAGAATGCTTTAAAAAGAATGATGTCAGTTTTCATTATCATTGCATCTCTTTAAAAGAAAAAAGAAAGACTTGCATTTCTATAGCATCTTTCGTGACCTCAGGAGGCCCCAAAGCACTTTACAGCCAATGAAGTAGTTTTGAAGTGTAGTCACCGTTGCAATGTAGAAAACGCGGCAGTTAATGAGAGGAATGACTAGATAATCCGTATTAGTGATGTTGGTTGAGGGATAAATATTGACCAGGACACCAGGAAGAACTCCCTTGCAGAGAAGGCTGAGAGGTGATCTGATCGAGGTCTTTAAAATTATGAAGGGGTTCGATAGGGAAGATGTAGAGAAGATGATTTCACTTGTGGAGGAGTCCAAAACTAAGAGCCATAAACATAAGATAGTCACCAATAAATCCAATAAGGAATTGAGAAGAAACTTCTTTACTCAGAGAGTGGTTGGAATGTGGAGTAGTTGAGGTGAATAGCATAGATGCATTTAAAGGAAAGCTAGATAAGTACATGAGGGAGAAAGGAACAGAAGGGTATGTTGATATGGTGAGATGAAGTAAGGTGGAAGGAGGCTCGTGTGGAGCATAGACCTGTTGGGCCGAATGGCCTGTTTCTGCACTGTAAATATTATTTAATGTAATACTATGTAAAAATAGTGCCATAGTAGGTTTTACGTCCACCTGAGATGGTGAACAGTGCCTCACTTTAACGTCTTAACCAAAAGACGGCACCTCTGACAGTGCAGCACTCCCTCAATACTGCATTGGAGTATCAGCCTGGATTATATGCTCAAATCTCTGTAGTGGGACTTGAACCCACAACCTTCTGACTCAGAGGTGAGAGTGCTATTGACTGAGCCACAGCTGACATGACACCATCAGGTTGGGGAGGAGTAATTATTCCTAACCAGGCTGGCTGGCTGGCACCTTAAACCAAGAGGAAATGATTTAAAAATACCACCTAAAAGTTGCCATCAGTTTTTCTTTGTGACTCTCTTTTTAAGTTTCAAGATATTGCGCTGATTTAATGTTTCCCAATATCGAAAGACAAAGAAAAAACTTGTATTTATATCAGGTCTTACCCCTCCTCAGCCATCCCAATATAGTAGCCATGATGTGGAGATGCCGGTCAGGTGACGAAGGAGCAAAGCTCCGAAAGCTTGTGATCTCAAATAAAGCTGTTGGACTATAACCTGGTGTTGTACGACTCCTTACATTTATCCCAATATAGTGTACAACTAATGGATTACTGTCAAACAGCAGTCACTGTTGTCATGTAGACAAATGCAGTAGTTGCAGAGAGATCCCACAATCAACAATTGAATGAATGACACAGATGTGGATTAGTAACTGACAAAAAGGAGGAAAGCAGCAGGTCATCCTTAGGAAAGAAAAACTTGCATTTATATTCTGTTATATGGACAATGCGGCAGCCAGTTTTGTCCACACACGGTGAAGTGCCATAAATAGCAAATGAGATGGATGACTGATTATTTGTTTGGGTGAGACTGCTCCAGGGCAGGTTGTTGGCCAGGCCACTGGAGAACCCTTGCTCCTCTTCGAGTTGAGAGGAAGACTTGGTTTCAAGTCTCATCCAAAAGACAGCACCTCTGACAAACCTATGGCTGTGATGAGATAGACGCATTTGCTAAAATGTTGGACGTGCAGAAAAGCAGCATCTCACAATCTTTACCACCAAAAACTGGTTAACTGGCATTTAAGTTATTGTTTGTGGGATCTTGCCAATTAGCTGCCATGTCTGCCTACATACCAGTGACTGCACTTCAAAAGCAATAATAACCTTAGGATATTGGGATGTCCTGAGAATTTTATATGGCGCTATATAAATTTGAGTTAATTTACTTCTCTCTTTTTCTTTCTTGCTTTGGTATGCGCTCTCTCTTCTCTCTTTTTTTCTCTCACCTTTATCTCTCCCCATCTCTCGCTTTTTTTCTCTCCCCATCTCTCTCTTTTTCACTCCCCATCTCTCTCTCTCTTTTTCACTCCCCATCTCTCTCTCTCTTTTTCACTCCCCATCTCTCTCTCTCTCTTTTCTCTCCCCATCTCTCTCTCTCTCTCTTTTCTCTCCCCATCTCTCTCTCTCTCTCTTTTCTCTCCCCATCTCTCTCTCTCTCCTCTCCCCATCTCTCTCTCTCTCTCTCTTTTCTCTCCCCATCTCTCTCTCTTTTCTCTCCCCATCTCTCTCTCTTTTCTCTCCCCATCTCTCTCTCTTTTCTCTCCCCATCTCTCTCTCTCTTTTCTCTCCCCATCTCTCTCTCTCTCTCTTTTCTCTCCCCATCTCTCTCTCTCTCTTTTCTCTCCCCATCTCTCTCTCTCTCTCTTTTCTCTCCCCATCTCTCTCTCTCTCTCTTTTCTCTCCCCATCTCTCTCTCTCTCTCTCTCTTTTCTCTCCCCATCTCTCTCTCTCTCTTTTCTCTCCCCATCTCTCTCTCTCTCTCTCTCTTTTCTCTCCCCATCTCTCTCTCTCTTTCTCTCCCCATCTCTCTCTCTTTTCTCTCCCCATCTCTCTCTCTCTTTTCTCTCCCCATCTCTCTCTCTCTCTCTTTTCTCTCCCCATCTCTCTCTCTCTCTTTTCTCTCCCCATCTCTCTCTCTCTCTCTTTTCTCTCCCCATCTCTCTCTCTCTCTCTTTTCTCTCCCCATCTCTCTCTCTCTCTCTCTCTTTTCTCTCCCCATCTCTCTCTCTCTCTTTTCTCTCCCCATCTCTCTCTCTCTCTCTCTCTCTTTTCTCTCCCCATCTCTCTCTCTCTTTCTCTCCCCATCTCTCTCTCTCTCTCTCTCTTTTCTCTCCCCATCTCTCTCTCTCTCTCTCTCTTTTCTCTCCCCATCTCTCTCTCTCTCTCTCTCTCTCTCTCTCTTTTCTCTCCCCATCTCTCTCTCTCTCTCTCTCTCTCTTTTCTCTCCCCATCTCTCTCTCTCTCTCTCTCTCTTTTCTCTCCCCATCTCTCTCTCTCTCTCTCTCTTTTCTCTCCCCATCTCTCTCTCTCTCTCTCTTTTCTCTCCCCATCTCTCTCTCTCTCTCTCTCTTTTCTCTCCCCATCTCTCTCTCTCTCTCTCTTTTTCTCTCTTTTCTCCCCCCTCCCCCAACCTCTCAAGACCCTAACATCATAGGAATGACGTTTGCATCTCATTACTCCATGGCTTCAACCATCAGTGCTGCAGTGCAGTACCTTGGAAAAGCCACCTCCTGGACATCACTTCCTGGCCTGTGCTGGAGATGGTGTGCACCTAGTGGCTAACAGGAGCCAAGTGATAAGGTTAGCGCCCTCTGCTGCGAACAGTAACCGGCTGTGAATGGGGAAGTGGTGGGTGAAAGAGTTAAACTTTTTTTTAATATTTCAAAATATATTTTATTTCATAAAATTTAAAGATACCACAATTCCAAAATGTTACAATTCAAAGCAATACAACGTGGATGGTACACAATAGGATTCCAATATTACTATTTAAACACTGTACATATCTTATAACACATGCTGCATAATACAAGGTGGGATGGCCTTACACAGTGGCCTTTCCCCATAGAGCCTTTGTATAGGTCGCACCTCGCTTCAGTGCATCCCGCAGCACGTACTCCTGGACATTGGTGCGTGCCAGTCGGCAACACTCTGTCGTGGACAGCTCCTTCAGCTGGAAGACAAGCGGGTTTCGGGTGGACCAAAGGGCCTCCTTCACCGAGTTGATGGTCTTCCAGCAGCAGGTGATATCTGTCCCGGTGTGCATCCCGGGGCACAGCCCGTAGAGCACAGACTCCTGAGTTACCGAACTGTTGGGGATGAACCGGGACAGATACCAACGCATCTCTCTCCACGCCCTCTGTGCACAGGAGTAGTCCATCAGGAGGTGGACGATGGTCTCCTCCTCACCACAGCCTTGAGGGCAGCTTGTGGTGACGCTGAGAATCTGTGTGTGTTGGAAGGACCGCACAGAGAGGGCCTTTCTCACCACCATCCAGGCTACATCCTGGTGCCTGCTGGTCAGTTCTGGTGACCAGACGTTCTGCCCAATGGCATTGATCATCTGGTGGGGGAACTGCCCGATCGGATCCACCCTCCCCTTTCCTTGCAGGATTCTCAGAACGTTCTGTGTCGACCGCTGTCTGACGGTCTTGTGGTCGAAGGAACTTCTCCACCTGGGACAGGTGGTGGGGTACGGTCTTGTGTCTGCTCAGCCAACGTGGCCAGACCCAGCCTTCTCAGTGTGTTGGACAGATAGAAACTCAGCACTTAGTGATGCTTTGTATTTGCGTACTGGGGCTCCACACACGTCCTGAGGCAACCACACACAAAGGTGGCCATCAGGATCAGAGCGGCATTGGGGACGCTCTTTCCCACCCACCCCCCGCTCTTTGTCTGGGGACTTGTACATGGTGACGCTGCAGACGCATTCTTCATTGGACCTCCAGACAAAGTGGAAGGTAGCTCGGGTGACTGTGATGGCAGAGCTGTGGGGAATGGGCCAGACCCTGGCCACGAAGAGCAACACCGTGAGTGCCTCACGCTTTATTACCGGGGAGCGCCCCACATATGAAGCTTTTATTTGGCCTTGGCAACCCGCTCCTCCAAGTTTTTGGTGCAGGGCTGGGGTCCCCCCGAACCAGATCCCAGCACCTTCAGGTAGTCAGATCTGACGGTGAAGGGGACAAAGGATCGGGTTTCCCACCTGTCAAAGAACATGGCCTCACTCTTTCTTCGGTTCATTCTGGCCCCCGAGGCCAGCTCAAAACGGGAGCAGATGCCCATCAGTCTGTGGACCGACTGCTAATTGGAGCAAAAAACGTGATATTGTCCTTGTACAGGGAAGCCTTAGCCTGAGAGCCTCTGCTGCCTGGGATCGTCAACCACCCCCCCCCCCCCCCCGCCCCCCCCATCCCGATACCTATGTCCTTCCTGATGGACGCGGCAAAGAGCTCAATACGAGATACGAACAAGACCGCGGAGAGAGAGAGAGGACAGCCCTGCCTGACTCCAGATCTGATCGGAATGCTCTCTGACTCCCACCCGTTGATCAGGACTGTGCTACGGATCAGAGCGTAGAGCAGTCGGATCCAATCGCGGATTCCCTCCCCAAACCCCATTTTGTAGAGCACGTCCATCATGTACATGTGGGATATTCTGTCAAAGGCTTTCTCCTGGTCCAGGCTGATGAGGTAGGTGTTCACCCCCCCGCCCCCCCCTCATTCCTGCACGTAGGCGATCATATCCCTGAACAGCGCAAGGCTGTCAGAGATCTTCCTGCCGGGTACAGTACAGGTCTGATCCGGGTGGATCACCCGGTCCAGAGCAGATTTGAGCCTGTTGGGGATGGCCTTGGACAGAATCTTGTAGTCGACATTTAGCAGGGAAATGGGTCGCCAATTTCTGCTTTCTTCCCTCTCCCCCTTCTGCTTGTAGACGAGGATGATGATGCCTTTCCTCATGGACTCTGACATGCTGCCTGCCAAAAGCATACCCCCATACACTTCCAGTACGTCTGGGCCTATCCAGTCCCACAGAGCCCAGTACAACTCGACCGGTAAGCCGTCGCTTCCGGGAGTTCGACTCTTCTCGAAGGACCAGACGGCCTTTGTCAGCTCGTCCAAGGTCAGTGGCCTATCCATGCTCTCCCGCTCGCTGTCCTCTAAGAAATCCGTGATAGAGGACAGGAAGGACTGGGAGACTGTGCTGTCTGTGGGCTTCGCGTCATTCAGCCCGACATAAAAGAATTTGATCTTCAGTATGTCAGCCTGTCTTCCTCCTTCAGGCTGCTGATCACAGAGGTCTCCTTCTGCAGCTTCTGGAAGAAGAAGAGCGAGCACTTCTCGCCCTGCTCCACAGAGTGGACTCTGGACCGGAAGATGATCTTTGAGGCCTCGGAGGTGAAGAGCGAGACTTGCTGGCCCTTCACCTCTCGGAGTTCCTCCCCAACATCGACCCCCATCGACTGCAGCTGGAGCAGATCCTGCATGCTTTTCTGGAGCTGTGACACTTCCCTCTGTCTCTCTCTCGCCTTCTGAACATCTTTGAGGATGAAGAACCTCTTGATGTTGGCCTTGATCGCTTCCCACCAGTGCACCGTGGAGTCGGAGAGGGGTTTCAGGGTCCTCCAACCTGTGTAATCCCTCTTTAGTTCCTTGATGATCTCCAGGGTCAACAGTCTCACGTTCAGCTTCCATATCCCCCTTGCCCGCCTTCTGGTCCTCCTGCGATTGACAGTTGCCCAGTAGGAGACAGTGGTCAGATGAAGACACTGGCTGGATGTCGGTGGATCTGACCTTGAGCATTGGGGACACAAAAAGAAAGTCTATCCTAGAACAGACAGACCCGCCCAGCCTGGACCAGGTGTATCTCTGTGGCGCTCCGTCTGCAGGGTTGCTGAAGACATCAGGAAGCTTTGCGTCTTTCGCCACCTCCATCAGGAGTTTGGACGTGGCGTCCAGTATTCAGCCGCTCCTGCTGGATCGTCCAGCCGCATCGATGATACAGTTGAAGTCTCCGTTGAGAACGACCGGCCAGCAACATTGGGAGATGGAAGCCTCCAGCCACTCGCTCCCGAGGGTTAGGGTGTACATATTGATTAGTCGGAGCGGGACGTCCTTGTACAGAACGTCTGCTATGAGCAGGTGGACCCCCACCACCCCCTTAACCTCGGTGATGGTGAATTGGCCTCCTCGCAGCAGAATCCCCAGGCCCGAGGAACGACTATCGTTGCCTCCCAACCAGATCGACTGCCCGTGGGTCCACATACGTGATCACTGGCGGTAGTTGCTGAGGTGCGTCTGCACTCCTGCAAGAACAGCAGGTCCCTCTTGACCCTGGACAGATAGTTCAGGGTTGCAGCACATCGCGTAGTTGATTTAATACTACATTTTTAAATCAATTTTAAAAATACAAAAGGACAACCATTAAGGTTTTACAATTGGGTCAGTCTGGGTTCTACGTTACCCTCCATTTTGAACCCTCAGTCCAGATTCTGCATTTGTGTGGTGTGCAGGAACTTCTGGACTGGGTGAAAGAGTTAAACTAGCTCGTAGTAACAGTGTTGGAAGAATTCTCTGAATGAGAAAGCTGCTTTTCTTTACAACACTGCCCGTTTTATTACACCGAGCTCCATCAGCCTGTCAGCTCCGCTGAAAGAATCTCCCCAAATATTTGACAGAAGTAGTCCACTGTTGTTATTTCTGCCTCCTACCAATCTGTCTAGACTGGTGGCCAAAAAAATGTAAATTTGTGTAGCTGTAATGTGTTTGGACTGTGAGAGAGAGCTGTGTTTGGGTCTTCTGGCTCGCTGCTGAAGGTTTCTCTCAGGGAGACTTGGGGGTTTTTGAATGACTCCCGGGAGAGCGGACGTTTTCCGTTTTGGAGCTGTTCGGAGGAACGACCTCTGGGCAGTCACTTCATTTCTGCTAGTGAGCAGAACGCACTGACTATTTGCCTTGCAAGCAGCTAATGTAATGTGGAGCTGCTTTATTCCCCTGTTAAATCCCCTTCGGGATTTGGATATATACTTGAAAGGGAAAAATTTACAGAGCTATGGGGAAAGAGCAGGGGAGTGGGATTAGTTGGATAGCTTTTTCAAAGAACCAGCACAGGTACGATGGGCCGAATGGACTCCTTCTGTGATGTATGATTCTATAAATCAAGGTAGTTTAAAAAATGCCGATCGTCCTGGTTTGTGAGGTTAAGAAAGCCCAATTTTTTCCAGGTTATTTTGCTCCCCTTTTCTGTATTCTCACTGCATTTTGTACCAACTGTGCTCAAGAGGACAGATACGCTGCTATTGGCCTCCAGCAATGCCCTGTCAATGTGGCCACAAGGAAAGAGTAGCTCAGGGTTGACTTTACATTGATTTATTTTCTCCTGTGGGGAGGTGTTAGGCCTCTGCTCAATCCTTCTGTACAGTGACGCAGTGACGACGGGCAGTTTGGAAATATGGGGATCACGAGTATAGATTCACCTTTCACCACTCCCGAGATGCCTTGTGGCATCTTAGCACATTATGGTTCTTCACTATAAAGGGTACTCTCCCCTTGCCCTCTGATGCAACAGATTAGAGCTGTCAGTTTAATGTTATTAACTGCCCAGTAACTGTCGTAGACAACCTGCACGGAGGTGACTTTCCTCGTGGTAAATGGTAGGTCTACCAGTTATGTTGCCGGTCCTACATCTGTCTGAAGTAAGCGCTGATTCCCAAACTCCAAACAGAACCAATAGCCTTTCCGACGGAGTGGTCACAACTTTCTTCGGCTGCTCCTGATCCCTGTGCGGTGACCCCTAGCCGGAAAGCAAGCAACAATAGCTTGAATTTATATCGCGTCTTTAACATAACAAAAGGTCCCAAAGCACGTCACAGGAGCATATCAGACATAATTTGACACCGAGCCACATAAGGAGATATTAGGACAGGTACTTCGTCAAAGAGGTAGGTTTTAAGGAGCATCTTAAAGGGGGAGAGAGAGGCGGAGAGGTTTAGGGAGGGAATCGCAGAGCCTGGGTCTTAGGCACGGCCGCCAATGGCAGAGCGACGAAAATCGGTGATGTCCAAGAGGCCAGAATTGGAGGAGCGCAGGGATTGGGGGGAGACCAGGCTCGGCCTCGGCCGTGATACCGGCCCACGATGATCTAGCCTGCCCACGCTTGCTGTCGAGGCCCGCGTTTGGAAGAACGACCTCTTAGGCGAGGGACTGCTGGTGCCAGTGGTGCTGTTTCCCAGAGCCAGTGCCTTCAGGAGAGGAGGAGAGAAACTTTGGATGGGAGGACGGCAGTCCTTGAATCAGGTCTACCAGGCTCCTGGTGGTTCCTATTATAAAATGAGTATAATCTGGAACGACTCAATGAGCAGTTTTATTATTGATGTATAGCATTCCTGTCATGTTCAATATTCAAAGTAAATAAGTAGGAAATTATTATTGTAATAATGATATTGTGTGGTTGATGTGATGACATATTGAGACCTTTTTAAGTCTGAGTCGAAGTGGTTAATTCAGACTGCTGGAAAGTGTTGACAGATGCAGCCCTGAAAGCAGTAACTGCACCGCTTGTAATGATGTCCAGGCAGTCTTTCAGGAGATCTAAGTGTTCCAGGTACAGATTCTCTTGATTTTCCTAATCCAGGGGTCGTAAATCATTTTCCAGGAACAGTACATGTAGAAGCCAGTGTTCCTGGACTCCAAGTAAATGATCCAGAAACCGTAATCACAAGTATAGATTCCCCATGGCGCGCGTGCTCTCTCTCTCTCTCTCTCTCTGATTAGTGTCTGAAGTGTTTTTTTAGGCTTTCTCTTGTCATTCCACTCTCTGCTTGAGAGTCAGTTTATTTCCTCCTCTCCGACCCCCTCTAATTCTCCAACTCCGCTCCCCACACAAAGGAGTGGTACTAATCGGGAACACTTCCTTGGAGACCCTCCAGTATCTCATCCAAATAGCTGTTCTTCAGGCATGGACTTAGAAGATGAGCATCAGGCAGGCAATTTGATCATGGAGGCCCTCACAGTCCAGCTGGATTCTGTCCTCCACCAACATCCACATATGAACACTCTTCAACTGAGTTGACACTATAGCAGTCAGGCGTGGGAACCCAGAGGTGCTGAGGCTAATTATAGTTGTCCTACAGTGACCATGGCTGAAATCAGCTCATTGAATCAAACGTGGGACCTTTCTGATCTATATAGCTGAGACACTTACTGTACTTACTACTTGAGATGTCAGGGACAGCTTTTGTTTCATTTCTAAGTATTTGTCGATCTCAACAATTTAAATAGTTCCTGAGCACAGTCTGCATTTCGGTGTCTCCACCCTGCAGCCAGTGGGGCAGTTGAATATTTTTTTTTTTGCTTGTTGATCCCTTTTCCAACGGATTGTGGTCGCTTTATCCTGTTAGCTCAGCTCGGAGCATTGCAGTACCTTTTTATCTGTGGAATTGCTGTCTCCTACGGGTGAACTGTATATAAGTGGCTTCAATGCAGGTTTTCTAGTGGTGAGTGTTACAAATTTTGCTAGCTCAATTGTTAATTTTGAATCTGAGATTGATTGATTTTTGTTAACCAAAGGTATTAAGGGATATGGGGCTACGGCACAGATCAGCCAGGATCTCATTGAATGGCGGAACATGCTCGAGCTAAGTGCTCTACTCCTGTTCCAATGTTCCTATGAATGTTATAAAGCAGAACAGGATTAGTGTTTAAGAGCTCCAGATCATGTCTGCTAGGGGAGTGTGACACTTCTGTCCACTGGGATTACAACAAGCTGTGCCATGGGACATGGGTTTGCGTCCATGGCGAGTTCCTGATCTCGGCCTTGCCACTGTGGTGACTAGGTACTCCTCTATGGGAAGGCGAGTCACCAGGCCACCCTTGGGTGCTTGAAAGATTAGTGGTCAGCCATCCTGTATATGTTTCCTGTGCAACGAATGGATGCAGGGCCAATTGTGGGTTGTGACATTGTAGAAGAGCAGATAGTGAAGACTGCGGAAAGCAAGTGTTCAGGGGATGGGAGGCTCAGCACTTTGCATACCAGTTATCTCAGCCTCTGACCTTTCCATAAAAGGCACAGCTACCTCGAGCTCACCGAGGAGCAGTGCTCAATGTGCTTCCCCCCCACCCCGCTCCTGTTACCTGCTGCCGCTGTCTCCATTTTAAATCCGTTTAATACCTGATTTTATTCTGTGGCTAAAATATATTTTAATTTCTTTGCTCAGGCTGAGCAGAGAAGCGGCCATGCTATTTGGTGCGCAGCCAAGGTCAACTTGGCCAACAGTACAGTCAGTGGAAGTCAGGGTAACCACTGCCCTGACTTTCTGGACCTACGGCCATGTCCGAGCACCCACCGCAGACTTAACACCTGCATTTGTGATATAACTGAAGTTGTCCACATAAGTCCAGTGAGCCAGCAGGGACAATGAGCAGCAGGACCCGAGGCAGGTTAGTGACACCCTTCCTTAAATGGAAGGTGCATCATTCGTGCACCTCCTCCTAACCCAGGACCTTATATGAACGGGAAAGGCTTCCATTCCCTCAATGGTTTGTGACCAAAATCTCAAAATTGTGCCTGACAATATACACTTAACCAGAGAGTACAATGATCCACTCATATGGAGGCAATGTGACTGAGTTGTTTGAAGGGGAACGTCTGATGGAAACTGGCTCTCTGAAGATCAGTGGCAAATGCTGCGTCTACAATGATTGCCGCTCTGCAATACCCAGTATTGGTTCTGGTACCGGACTAACAACCCAGAATTTGAGAGTTCAAATCCCACCATTGAGACTGAATTCAGTAAGTATTCTAATCTGTGGGATTGCAGCAGAAAAAAAATGACTTTGAAAGCTGCTCGATCATTGTAAAAATCACACTAGCTGTCTAATGTCGTTCAGGGAAGAGAACCTGCATGTTCTGGCCTGTATGTGACTCTAGTTCCGCACTGTGTGGTTGATTCTTAATACCTGAAATGGTCTCACAAGCCACTCAGTTCAAAGACAGTGGGCATGGGCAGCAAAAATGTGGCCTTTACCAGTGTCTCCCACTTCCCAAGAACAAATGAAAAAGAATGTGAAATTCTTTGCCATAAACTATTTTGAAGCACATAAGTTTTTTTAAAGGGCAATTAGATAGTTGCTTGAAAAAGAGGAATATTAAAGGATATGAGGAGCGGCCAAATGAGTAGGATTAAATTAGGTGGTTTGCGAGAAGAAAAGTGCCAGTGCAGATTGATGGGCTGAATGGCCTGATTCTGTGCTGTAACACTCTATGATTCAATGCTGATGCGTTCAGCAATTCACGACCAGCCAGCCTTGCCCCGAACTTGGTTTGTGGACTCCCCTGTGATCTGGAAAAGTTCATTCTGTTTCTGGCGCATATTTACAGCCTGCTTGGAAGGTCTGCTGAGTATGTAATTCACTGCCATGTCAACCATGGCATCTGAGTCAGAAGGTTGTGGGGTCGAGTTCCACCCCAGAGACTTGAGCACATAATCCAGGCTGACACCTGGTGGTTAGAGTCTAACCACCTCCCCTTGACATTCAACGGCATTACCATCGCCGAATCCCCCACCATCAACATCCTGGGGGTCACCATTGACCAGAAACTTAACTGGACCAGCCATATAAATACTGTGGCTACAAGAGCAGGTCAGAGGCTGGGTATTCTGTGGCTAGTGACTCACTTCCTGACTCCCCAAAGCCTTTCCACCATCTACAAAGCACAAGTCAGGAGTGTGATGGAATACTCTCCACTTGCCTGGATGAGTGCAGCTCCAACAACACCCAAGCAGCTCGACACCATCCAGGACAAAGCAGCCCGCTTGATTGGCACCCCATCCACCACCCTAAACATTGACTCATTTCACCACCGGCGCACTGTGGCTGCAGTGTGTACCATCTACAGGATGCACTGCAGCAACTCGCCAAGGCTTCTTCGTCTCCTCCCAAACCCGCGACCTCTACCACCTAGAAGGACAAGAGCAGCAGGCACATGGGAACAACACCACCTGCACGTTCCCCTCCAAGTCACACACCATCCCGACTTGGAAATATATCGCCGTTCCTTCATTGTCGCTGGGTCAAAATCCTGGAACTCCCTTCCTAACAGCACTGTGGGAGAACCTTCACCACACGGACTGCAGTGGTTCAAGAAGGCAGCTCACCACCACCTTCTCAAGGGCAATTAGTGATGGGTAATAAATGCTGGCCTCGCCAGCGACGCCCACATCCCATGAACGAATAAAAAAACCACTCCAGTGCAGTGCTAAGGGAGCGTTGCAGGGTCGGAGGTGCCGTCTTTCGGGTGAGCCCTCTTAGGTGGATGTAAAAGATCCCATGGTACTATTTCGAAGAAGAGCAGGGGAGTTCTCCCCGTTGTCCTGGCCAATATTTATCCCTCAACCAACATCACTAAAACAGATGATCTGTTCACTTATCACATTGCTGTTTGTGGGACCTTGCAGTGCGCAAATTGGCTGCCACGTTTCCTACCTTACAACAGTGACCACACTTCAAAAAGTACTAAGATGGCTGTAAAACACTTTGGGACATCCTGAAATCATGGAAGGTGCTATATAAATGCAATTCTTCCTTTCGAACGAGAAGTGTGCAATTGGGCATTGGTGCAGCTAGACATCTGTCCTATCTGCTGCACGGGATGGTCGAATCCATGAATCCAATTGCTGCACCTATCGGACCCATTGACGGGGGATGTGAAGTAAACCGATAAAGTTCAGTCATTATTTCTAAAGGAGGAAAATATGGACCAATGAAGCAGCTGCTAACCTTAGCAATACATTGCTTGAAGTAGCCAATTGTGAAGGATGTGTTGGTCTTATTTTTCTGTCTCTTGCTCCCAGATGCCTCCTTTCCTGAAGGTAGTGTCTTGTGTGGCGGTACGGTTCTGCAGCCATTCATCATGTATGTGCATAGACATTGTCACCAGGCTGTTCAACCGTGGGAGGATATCACAACTGCACCTGACCCTGTCCTCGCCTGGTGTCCACACGTACACACTCCTAGCAGGGGTCACTTTGCTGTTTCTCCCCCCCCACCCCCCCTGCCCTTTTCGAGTCCAGGTGTGTCAAAGCCAATTGTATTGCCATCACCCAGGCTGAGATCAGCTAACTTAACACAGGAACTGAACCTGGGATCTTCCTGATCTGTTTGGCTCAATACAAAACCACGCAGTGTGTCAGAGAGCAATGAGGGCCATTCACCTCGTATGTAAGGCATTTTTATTGGGCGTTTCCAGTAATGGGAGCTATAAAGTGCATGCGATTTTATAAAGTATGTGTCAGGCCTGCAGTGTGATGTGATGAATGGTTCCAGTGATGAGGTTGAATGGATAGCTCACTAAGGACGTAGGCACTGGTGGTTTGTGCTCAGCTTCATAACTGGAAACATTGCCATATTTCACTGCTGGCCTTGACGTGTTGTAATTCTAACACTCGTAGTATATTTTCAACTGGTTGAAAAAGACAATTTTAATCTTACTGTTGACTCAGTTGAATGCACCACTTGAGTGATAAAAGGAGTTGAGGTACAGATCAGCCATGATCTGATTGAATGGCGGAACAGTCTCAAGGGGCTGAATGGCCTACTCTTATTCCCATGTTCCTAACAGGCTTGAGGGGCCAAATGGCCTACTCCTGATCCTATGTAATGGTCTTCAGTCATGCTGATCAGGAAGCTCCCTGGTTCAATCCGTGGTTGGGCCGAGTTAGCTAATATCAGCCAGGGTATTGGTGACGGTGCCGTCACATTTTAACTGGGGTGAGCTTCCCACCTCACTGCTATCCAGTGACCCCTGCAGGAACTTGTAGGCTTGTTTGGACAGGATTGGGCATGGCTGTGATTCTCCCCATGTTTGAATAGCACACTGACATTCTCTGCGTCCATCCATTGGGTGAGGTTTTGGAGGGATGCTAGCACCTGTGGAACTGTACCCCAGCACGAGTCAGGAAGGGAGAACATCAGGGGGATGATGTAACTTTGTTTTATGTGGAACAGCTGACATTATTCAGTAAGAGAGGCTTTTTGGAGACATTTTATAGTATTTTAAATTTGGAAAGCTAGGTGGAGGGACGAGTTCCATAATGCAGCGTGAAACAAAAGGATGACATTTTCATAGTCCCAGAAGTGGTGTTTTAAAACATACCTGATCACCTAGATCTTCCTTATTCCTTAACCAACATCACTAAAAAAGATTATCTATTCATTATCACACTGCTGATTGTGGGACCTTGCTATGCGCAAATTGGCTGCCACGTTTCCTACATTACAACATTCTCATTGAAATGTATAAAATTCTTAGAGGACTTGGCAGGGTAGACGCTGAGAGGCTGTTTCCCTTGGCTGGAGAGTCTAGAACTAGGGGTCATAGTCTCAAGGTAAGAGGTCAGCCATTTAAGACTGAGATGAGGAAAAATTTCTTCACTGAGAGTTGTGGATCTTTGGAATTCTCTACCCCAGAGGGCTGTGGATGCTCAGTCGTTGGGTATATTCAAAATTGAGATTGATAAATTTCTGGACACTAAGGGAATCAAGGGATATGGGGATAGGGCAGGAAAGTGGAGTTCAGGTAGAAGATCAGCCATGATCTCATTGAACGGCGGAGCAGGCTCGAGGGGCCGCACGGCCTACCCCTGCTCCTAGTTCTTCTGTTCTTATTACACTTCGAAAGTACTTCATTGGTTGTAAAATGCTTTGGGACCTCCTGAGGTGGTGAAAAGTGCTATATAAATGTGATAAGGTAGATAGTCACAATCTTTTCCCAAAGGTAGGGGAGTCTATAACGAGGGGGCACAGATTTAAGGTGAGAGGGGAGAGATACAAAAGGGTCCAGAGGGGCAATTTTTTCACTCAAAGGGTGGTGAGTGTCTGGAACGAGCTGCCAGAGGCAGTAGTAGAGGCGGGTACAATTTTGTCTTTTAAAAAGCATTTGGACAGTTACATGGGTAAGATGGGTATAGAGGGATATGGGCCAAGTGCAGGCAACTGGGACTAGCTTAGTGGTATAAACTGGGCAACATGGACATGTTGGGCCGAAGGGCCTGTTTCCATGTTGTAAACTTCTCTGATTCTATTCTATGATTCCTTATTATCTTTAATTCCACTCTTGTTTCCAATGTATTACCAGTTTTATGTTCCCTTCTCCCCTGAAGGTGCTGCTTCTGCTAGGTGTTCCACTCATGCAGGCCATATTCCAGGGTCTTCTCTGTCTCACAAATAATGAAAAGGAAGAAATAATTTTCATTTATATAACAACCCATCATACTTCTCAGGACATCTCGAGTTGCTTCACATTCATTAAATAACTTTTTTGTAAAATGTGCAGTTGCTGTTGCTGTGTAGGTAAATGCAGCATTCAATTTTGCCTGCAGAGCATGAGGTAAAAGAGTAGTTAATCTGTTTCTGGTGTTGTTGTGGAGAACTCCCTGCTCTTCTTTGAACAGTACTGTGGGATCTTTTACATCAACCTGAAGGGTGGAATGGGGCCTTCGGTTTTAAATCCCATCTGAAAGATGGCACCTCTGACAATATCGCACTCCCTCAGTACTGCACTGAGATGAGTCTAGATTAGGTGCTTAAATCCTGGAGTGGAGCTTGAACCCACAACCTACTGACTCCTAAAATGAGAGTGCTACCAACTGAGCCACATGTGACGATAATGATAATGCTTATTATAGATCAGTTTAAAAAGAAAGACTTGCATTTCTGTAGCACCTTTCACAACATCAGGAAGTCCCAAAGCATTTTATAGCCAGTGAAGTACTTTTGAAATGTAGTCACTGTTGTAATGTAGGAAACACGACAGCCAATTTGCACACAGCAATGAAATAAATGACCAGATTATCTGTTTTAGTAATGTCGGTTAAGGGATAAATATTTACCAGGACACCAGGGAGAATCCCTTGCTCTTCTTCGAAATAGTGCCATGGGAATTTTTATGTCCACCTGAGAGGATTTAACCGAAAGACGGCACCTCCAACAGTGCAGCACTCCCTCAGTACTACAGCTTAGATTTTGTGCTCGAGTCTCTGGAGCAGGACTTGAACCCACAACTTTTTGACTCGGAGACGAGAATGCTACCACTCAGCCACAGCTAACAGTGTGTCGTTGTGGATTTGAGGTGTTCTACTGAAGGACTACTGTACTAAATCTCTCCTTTCAGCTGTCTGAATACATACATGTCCTGTGGTCTAACCTTTCCTGTTATAAATTTGGCTACTAGATGGGTGGCTTTGCCCTACTTCAAACACATTTAATGTTACATTTCCCATTGCCTCCCCTGTGACACTCAGTAATGGTTCATGTTTAAAACAGTCAGGGGCCTGGGCACTCTTAATCCCGTGTTATGTTTTCCCAACAGGAAATTGGAAACTGGAAAGGGAATATCTCCTGCATGGTGTATTTTAGTGGGAAAATGTTTCCTTGTAGGCCCAGCTACTCCAAGTGACACTCTCTTGCTTATTTAAGAAACTTGACACTACTCTCGCCCTTTTCTCATCATCCCATTAGTGTAACTTTAAGAAAGTGTTGAAAATTGTGAGTGATTTGTGCAGTGTATTGAATAATAAATAGACCACCGCTGAGCTGAAGCAGTCGGTCAAGTTGGAAAGCCTAGACGCCCCCCGCCCCCTCCCCTCGCTGATTACCAGCCTTGATCAGAGCCAGGGTGTCCAGAGTCTCTGGTGGATGAGATTCAGCTGTTTTTTTGGGGAGCGACTAGCTCAAGGGCTTTGTAGCTACGAACCACGTTGGTCGTAATAGAGGAAAGGCCCAGGAAGACTTTTCCCAGCGGAGCACCTTTCAACCCTTTACCGGTACACCGATAAACTTTTGACAAAATTCCTATAAAATACAGGATGAAAGTTGCTGGGCTGCATTGAAAGTTACTGGGCCATAGAGAATATTCAAAGAAGAAAGAAAGACTTGCATTTATATAGTGCCTTTCATAGTCTCAAGATGTCCCAAAGCGATTTACAGCCAATGAAGTATTTTTGAAGTGTAGTCACTGTTGTAATGTAGGAAACACAGCAGCCAATTTGTGCACAGCAAGGTCCCACAAACAGCAAGGTGATAATGACCAGATAATGTGTCTTTTAATGTTGGTTGATGGATATGTATTGGCCAGGGCACCAGGGAGAACTCCCCTGTGCTTCTTTGAAATAGTGCCATGGGACCTTTTATGTCCACCTGACGGATTCTCTTCAGTGACCCAGAATGTAATTCTGTTTTCAATCCATCGGCTATTACTAAGGAATCTCACTGGTGTCATTGGCTCTTAAGATGGGTTTTTGAATTCTTGCATTAAGTGTAGCTGATGCTTTGGAGGTCTGTCAAGTCATCTAACAGGAACAAGCTGGATTTCATGTAGGGCACTTTATATCAGATCGCTAAACTTCATAAGGCTGGGAAAACCTGCTTTCATTGACTTTCATAAGGCCTTCGATGTAGCGCCTCATGCAGCCCTCCTGAGAAACTGAAAGCTCTGGGAGAATATGGCCAAGTGTTCAATTTTATCTTTTATCAACTTCAAGAGGTAGTCGACAGAGAGTAGGAGATAAAGGGAATATTCTCTGATTGGAGGGAGGTGATAACTGGTGTTCCCCAGGGTCCTCATCTTTTCACCACATATATTAATGACTTGGATGAAGGAAATAGAGAGTTGTATATCCAAGTTTGCAGATGACACTAAGTTCGGAGGTGCAGTATATTGTGTAGATAGGAGCAAGAAATTAGAAAGTGTCATAGACAGACTAAGTGAGTTGGCAAATCTGTGGCAGATGGAGTTCAATATGGGGAAATGTGAGGCCATCCACTTTGGATCTAAGAAAGACAAATCAAAATATTTTCTTAATGGTGAGAGACTAGGAGCTGTGGAAGAGCAAAGGATTGAGGCGTCCATGTACACAAATCACTAACAGCTGGTGCACAGGAACAAAAAGCAATCAAAACGGCTAATGGAATGTTGGCCTTTATCTTAAGGGGGCTGGAATACAAAAGTGAGGAAGTTATGCTTCAGTTGTACAGAGCCTTGGTCAGACCCCATCTGGAGTACTGCATTTAGTTTTGGGCAGCGCACCTCTGGAAGGATATATTGGCCTTTGACGGCATGCAGTGCAGATTCACCAGAATGATACCGGGGCTTAAAGGGTTGAAGTATGAGGGCAGGTTGCATAAACTTGGTTTGTAGTCCATTGAATATAGAAGGTTGAGGGTAGATACAGAGAAGCTCTGGTGGGGGAATCCAGAACAAGGGGGCATAATCTTAAAGTTAGAGCTAAGCCATTCAGGAGTGAAATCAGGAAGCAATATTTCACACAAAGGGTAGTAAAAATCTGGAAAACTCTACCCCAAAAGTCTGTGGATGCTGGGACAGTTGGAACTTTCAAGACTGAGGTCGATAGATTTTTGTTAAGTAAGGGGTATCAAGTAGTGACCACTCTCTTTAGGGGTGGAGTTAAGTAGGGCCACTGGAGCTGACTTGGCTCTAAAATGATACTGCCAGTGATGGTAGATTGGAATTGAGTCAATCCTCTGTATCTGACTTGGGAGTTTGATATCTGAGTCAGGAGGACGTTAGTATTCCAAGGTAGTGTCGTTGATTGACTAGACAGCCAGGCTTATTAATGGAGCTTGGCTGAGAAAACAATGCAACTGAGTGTCGTAATGAGTTGTACGGTCCTGGCTGGACAAACTGCGGGAAGCTTGTCTGTTAATGAGCTGCATGGTTTTCTTTGCTTTAACCTCTAGCAGTATCCCTGCACACACTAGGGGTCCCTAAGCCTTGGCGCTTGTCATCCTTGCCTGAGCTTGCTGGACTTAGGTAAGTGGTGTGTGTCCCTCTGGGGAAGAGAGCGTAGACTTCATAGCGAGCAAACATAAATATCACCTGTGCGGATTTCCCCATTGCTTGAAAGGACATTCTTCAGCATGGTGATGGGTTTTTGCATGTGTCAAAACTGTGAATGGAATTAGTGCTGAGAGTGAAGGGAGCAGCAGCCATAGAAACATGGCTACCACCAGCCTCAGTGCTCAAAGGTCTCCTCCTCCCTTGATGAGCAGTGAAATCATTTCACCATCACAGAGCTTCCAAAGCCACTGAGGAAATTAATGCAGCAAAAAAAGATGTTAAAATAATTGCAGAATCACCCACGGCTGCTTTTGCGGAAACTGTTAATCATAGAATCATAAAATGATACAGCACAGAAGGTGGCGATTCGGCCCATGGTGCCTGTGTCGGCTCTTTGAAAGAGCTATCCAATTAGACCCATTCCCCTGCAATTTTTTCCCTTTCAAGTATTTATCTAATACCCTTTTGAAAGTTACTATTGAATTTACTTCCACCGCCCTTTCAAGCAGTGCATTCCAGATCATAACTTGCTGTGTAAAAAATGTTTTCCTCATATCGCCTCTGGTTCTTTTGCCAATTACCTTAAATCTGTGTCCTCTGGTTACTGACCCTTCTGCCACTGGAAACCATTTCTCCTTATTTACTATCAAAACACTTCACTATCAAATCTCCCCTTAACCTTCTCCGCTCTAAGGAGAACAACATCAGTCTCGCCAGAAAACTGAAGTTTTTCATCCCTGGTATTCTAGTAAATCTCCTCTGCACCTTCTCTAAGGTCTTGACATCCTTCCTAAAGTGTGGCATTCAGATTTGGCCACAATACTCCAGCTGGGGCCTAACTAGTGTTTTATAAAGCTAAGGATCCCATATGGCTTTTTAATGGCTTTCTCAACTTGTCCTGCTACCTTCAAAGACATATGTACGTACACCTCCAGGTTTCTCTGTTTCTGCACCACCTTTAACATTTTACCATTTAGTTTATATTGCCTCTCCTTGTTTTTCCTGCCAAAATGAATCACTTCACACTTCTCTGCGTTAAATTTTATCTGCCATGTGTCTGCCCATTTCACTAGTCTACGCTGTCCTGAAGTCTGTTACTGTTCTCTTCACTGTTTACAACTTTTCCGAGTTTCGTGTCTTCTGCAAACTTTGAAATTATGCCCAGTATACCCAAGTTCAGGTCATTAATATATATTTAATAGTAATATATATAGCCAAAAAGAGTAGTGGTCCTAACATCGACCCCTGGGGGACATCACTGCACAATTCCCTCCAGTCTGAAAAATAACCGTTCACCACTACTTTCTGTTTTCTGTCCCTTAGCCAGTTTTGTATCCACGCAGCCACTGCCCTTTCAATCCCATGGGCTTCAATTTTGCTAACAAGTCTATTATGTGCTTCTTTATCAAACGTCTTTTGAAAGTCCATATTCACAAAATCAACCCTCTTTATCAAAGAACTCAATCAAGTTAGTCAAACGTGATTTGCCTTTAATAAATCTGTGCTGGCTTTCATTTATTAACCCAGATTTTTCCAAGTACCAATTGATTAATGTCTCTAAAAGTTTCCCCACCACCAACATTAGGCTGACTGGCCTGTAATTGCTGGGTTTATCCCTCTCCTGCTTTTTGAACAAGGGTGTGTAGTATTTGCGATCCTCCAGTCCTCTGGCAACACTCCTGTATCTAAGGAGGATTGGGATACTGTGGCCAGAGCTTCAGCAATTTCCACCCATACTTCCCTCAGTAACCTAGGATGCATCCCATCCGGACCGGGTGACTTTTCCACTTTGAGCGCCGCCAACCTTTCAAGTACCTCCTCTTTATCTATTTTTATCCTTTCCAATTTCTCTACTACCTTCTCTACTGCGACATTGGCAGCATTCTCTTTATTTTTATAATAATTTTGGGACGTTTACCCCATGAAATACAATGTAATAACTTTGGTAATTTGTGGGCAAGCAGCAGAAAAAAGATCAAGAAAGTTGCCGTTTTATTGTAAAAACCAAACTGATTCACTAATATTCTTCAGAGAAGAGAGCTGTCATTCCACCCAGTCTGGTCTACAAGTGACTCCAGTTCCACACTATGTGGTTGACTTTTAATACCCTCGAGTAATTCGGGATGTGGAATACATACTGCCTTGGCCACATACCAAGGCCAAAGGTGAGTGATGGTGAAACTCCTTGTACAGGAGGCAGTGGCCATGTTTGATTTCCATCTCTTCTGGCCAGGCTGCTGTCCAAGATACTTTCCACTCTAAACAGGGATTGTGACCACAGGAAAGTGAGAAATGGAACCCATAGGGCCACAGCAGGGATCCCGGGTGATTTTTCCTTTACTTAAAGGACTCCCCATCCAAGGTAGGAATGCCAGACGGTTAGTGTGGGCTTGGACCCTGCCCTCCCTGCAACTATTTCCCATTTTTTCCACAAATTCACCTTGCAGGTTGGTTTTATATTGTAAATGAACTATAAAACATGGACCATGAGACTCCTATGTGAGTTTGTACTCTCTCTCTCTGATGAGAATACAAGGGTGCTAATCACATAAGTTCCTGGTGGAGCTTGCTGCAACCTGTTGCTAGGGCTGTTTTGAGGGCCCGTTTCAGTTTCCTCAAGGGAGGAGTGGTTCTCCTATCCTTAAGTCATTGAGTCTGTTACCCTGTCTCTTCAGGCCCCTGCTTACTCGAGTGGGCCAATTATTTTAGGCACAGTTAACTCTCAAAGGCCTGTTTGTTGATTTGTATTTACAGTGCAATATAGTTGATTAATGAGCTCAGTACCAACAAAAACAACCCAGCTCAGTAATTGCCAGTTCAGTTCCCGCTTGGTAGTGTGATGTGGGACGCGGGGTTTGTGTGGGTTGAGGAACACCGAGGAGTGTGGCACAAGACATCACAAGGTTCGCTATCGCGCAACTGACTCGGGCACCTTGTGTGAAATATTGAGGAAGGTCTTTGGTTCATTCCCAGCTCTGTGATACAACTGGTGACCTTTGTGCCGCTGGACTATGGAAAATAGCATCTCAGCCGAGGTTCTTGCTACTGATCACTATCCAGTGCCAGAAAATTCATGTGTGGATGTCAGTTAAGGACAGTATTGACAGGGATGAGGGACTTCAGTTCTGTGGAGACTAGAGAAGCTGGGATTATTCTCCCTAGAGCAGAGAAGGATAAGAAGAGATTCAACGGAGGTGCTCAAAATTATGGGTTTTGATAAAGTCGATAGGGAGAAACTGTTTCCACTGGCAGGAGGGTCGGTAACCAGAGGACACAAGTTTAAGATAATTGGCAAAAGAACCAGAGGGAAGGTGAGAATCTTTTTTACGCAGTGAGTTGTTATTATCTGGAATGCACTGCCTGAAAGACTGTTGGAAGCAGATTCAGTAGTAACTTTTGAAAGGGAATTGGATAAATACTTGAAAAGAAAAAATTTGCAAGGTTTATGGGGAAAAAGTAGGGGAGTGGGACTAATTGGATAGATCTTCCAAAGAGCCGGCACAAGTTCAATGGGTCGAATGGACTCCTTCTGTGCTGTATGATACTGTGATTCTATTTGGCTCCTCTAATGGGTATAGTTTACAAACACTCATTGCCCGGGTTCAGGACTGGAGTGCGCTACTACAGGGTGCCCATTCCCTGTGAAACCGTACCATAGCAAGAGTCAGTGCCTTCAAGTGAAAGGAAAAGAGTGAAATGCATTGGCTATTGATAACCATGATTGGACTTGGCACTGATGCCCTCTACGGTGACTAGCCTGGTGACACTGATTGTCTAGGCTCACGTATGAAGAATGGCCACTTGAGCGAGGTTTTAGAGAGCGGCTGGCACCCTGGCATGAATCAGCAGCTTCGGGAGAGGAGTGTAAAAAGACGATGCAGTGTGGGCACTGCTGAGTCAGCTTCCCTCCAGATGCCAACCAAAAGGAATCGTAATGGGAGTGTAGTTGCAACTAATGATGTGGTGCTGTGCGTTAGTGTCTCTGCCCTAGTCATTGAGCTACCAAAATCCATCTTTTTTTCAGCACTGCTGGACGGTTCCCATCAGGCTGATGCAGTGTGGGAGCTTTCCATGTTTTCAATTTCGGGCAATGAGTTAGTGTTCCCAACGAGAGCCTCGCTCGACATGAGGTCTAATGGGCATGGGGGGCTGCAAGCCTGATTCGTGGCCTTCCCGATTTACAGTTATTGATTTTAGTCACCTGAGTGCCTGATCCGTCCTCCCATTAAGCGAGGCTCCAAAGTGGGAGCACTAACTCGTACAGTTTACCCATTGTTCCACGATTGCCCTACACTGACAGTTTTGTGACCAACAATCCTGTTAATGGCTTCTCCATTGGAACCACATAACCTATCCTGTTGATAAAGCCTGTTATTAGTGTTGTATCTACACACAGGCCTATCCCTGTTAAAGTAGAGCTTTCTGAGGAGTGCAGCCCTTGCAAAGGCCAATTTCTTGAATTTAGACATACTTTAGGAAATGCTAATTATTAACTTGCATTCTAGTAGCACATCATGTAGAAGAACATGTCAGAGGGGGAGATTCAATATTCTCAACAAATATACATTCCATTGAGAAATAAAAACTCCACGGGAAAAGTGATCCTTTAAGGAGAGTATTAGATTGAAAGAAGAGGCCTATAATGTTGCCAAGAAGAGTAATAAGCCTGGGGATTGGGAGAGTTTTAGAAACTAACAAAGGACGACCAAAAAATTGATAAAAAGGGAGAAAATAGAATATGAAAGTAAACTAGCAAGAAATATAAAAACAGAGTGTAAGAGCTTCTACAAGAATGTAAAAAGGAAGAGAGTAGCAAAAGTAAACGTGGATCCCTTAGAGGCTGAGACAGGAGAAATTATAATGAGGAATAAGGAAATGGCAGATGTGTTAAACAAATATTTTGTATCTGTCTTCACAGTAGAAGACACAAAAAGCATACCAAAAATAGTGGGGAACCAAGGGGTAAATGAGAATGAGGAACTTAAAACAATTAATATAACTAGAGAAAAAGCACTGGACAAACTAATGGGACTAAAAGCTGACAAATCCACTGGACCTGATGGCCTACAACCTAGGGTTCCAAAAGAGGTGGCTGCAGAGATAGTGAATGCATTGGTTATGATCTTCAAAAATTCTCGAGATTCTGGAATAATCCCAGTGGACTGGAAGGTAGCAAATGTAACCCCGCTGTTCAAGAAGGGAGGGAGAGAGAAAACAGGGAACTACAGGCCAGTTAGCCTGACATCGGTCGCCAGGAAAATGCTGGAATCCATTATTAAGAAAGTGGTAACAGGGCACTTAGAACATCATAATAAGATTAGGCAGAGTCAACATGGTTTTATGAAAGGGAAATCATGTTTGTCAAATCTATTGAGGATGTAACTAGCAGGGTAGATAAAAAGGAACCAGTGGATGTCGTATATTTGGATTTTCAAAAGGCATTCGATAAGGTGCCACATAAAAGGTTGATACACAAGGTAAGGGCCCATGGGTTGGAGGTAATATATTAGCATGGATAGAGGATTGGTTAAAGGACAGAAAACAGAGAGTAGGAATAAACAGGTCATTCTCAGGTTGGCAGGTTGTAACTAGTGGGGGTGCTGCAAGGATCAGTGCTTGGGCCTCAGCTATTTACAATCTATATTAATGACTTAGATGAAGGGACTGAGTATAATGCATCTGAGTTTGCCCACTATACAAAGCTAGGTGGGAAAGTAAGCTACGAGGAGGACACAGAGTCTGCAAAGGGATATAGACAGGTTAAGTGAATGGGCAAGAAGGTGGCAGATGGAGTATAATGTGGGGAAATGTGAGGTTATTCACTTTGGTAGGAAGAATAGAAAAACATTTTTTAAATGGTGAGAAACTATTAAATGTTGTTTAGAGAGACTTGAGTGTTCTTGTATAAGAAACACAAAAAGTTAGTATGCAGGTACAGCAGGCAGTTAGGAAGGCAAATGGCAAGTTGGCCTTTATTGCAAGGGGGTTGGGGTGCAAGAGTAAGGAAGTCTTATTACAATTGTACAGGGCTTTAGTGAGACCTCACCTGGAGTACTGTATACATTTTGGTCTCCTTATCTAAGGAAGGATATACTTCACTTGGAGGCATATAAAGTTGCCAGAAAAGGCAGTAAGCCTGAGGATTGGGAGCATTTTAGAATTCAGCAAGAAATTGATAAAGAGGGAAAATAGAATATGAGAGTAAACTAGCGAGAAACATAAAAATGGTCTGTAGAAGCTTCTATATGTAAAAAGGAAAAGACTGGCGAAGACAAATGTGGGTCCCTTACAGACAGAGATGGGAGAATTTATAATGGGGAATAAGGAAATGGCAGAGAAATTAAACAAATACTTTCTGTCTGTCTTCACGGAAGAAGACACAAAAAACCTCCCAGAAATATGAGAGAACCAAGGGACTGGCGAGAATGAAGAACTGAAGGAAATTAGTATTACTAAAAAAAAAATAGTACTGGAGAAATTAATGGGACTGAAACTCAATAAATCCCAAGGACCTGATGATCTACATCCCAGGGTTTTGAAAGAGGTGGCTATAGAGATAGTGGATGCATTGGTTGTCATCTTCCAAAATTCTAAAGATTCTGGAATGGTTCCTGCAGATTGGAGGGTGGCAAATGTAACCCCACTATTTAAGAAAGGAGGAAGAGGGAAAACAGGGAACTACAGACCTGTCAGCCTGACATCAGTAGTAGGAAAAATGCTAGAATCTATTATAAAGGATGTGATAACAGGACACTTAGAAAATAATAATAGGATTTGGCAGAGTCAGCATGGATTTATGAAAGGGAAATCATGTTTGACAAACCAATTGGAGTTCTTTGAGGATGTAACTAGTAGAATAGATAAGGGGGAACCAGTGGATGTGGTGTATTTGGATTTTCAGAAGGCTTTCGCTAAGATCCCACACAGGAGGATGGTGAACAAAGTTAGAGCACATGGAATTGGGGCTAACATACTGGCATGGATTGAGAATTGGTTAACAGATAGAAAACAGAGAGTAGGAATAAAAGGGTCTTTTTCAGGTTGGCGGACTGTGACTAGTGGGGTGCCACAGGGATCGGTGCTTGGGCCCCAGCTATTCACAATCTATATCAATGATTTGGATGAGGGGACCAAATGTAATATTTCCTAGTTTGCTGATGACACAAAACTAGGTGGGAATATGAGTTGTCAGGAGGATGTAAAGAGGCTTCAAGGGGATATAGACAGGCTAAGTGAGTGGACAAGAACATGGCAGATGGAATATAATGTGGAAAAATGTTAAGTTATCCACTTTGGTAGAAAAAACAGAAATGCAGGGTATTTTTTAAATGGTAAGAGATTGGGAAATGTTGATGTTCAAAAGGACCTGGGTGTCCTTGTACATGAATCACATGCAAGCTAACATGCAAGTGCAGCAAGCAATTAGAAAGGCAAATGGTATGTTGGCCTTTATTACAAGAGGATTTGAATACAGGAGTAACGATGTCTTATTGTAATTATATAAGACCACACCTGAAGTATTGTGTACAATTTTGTCTCCTTACCAAAGAAAGGATATACTTGCCATAGAGGGAGTGCAACGAAAGTTCACCAGACTGATTCCTGGGATGGCGGGATTGTCGTATGAGGAGAGATTGAGTGGACTAGGCGTGTATTCTCCAGAGTTTAGAAGAATGAGAGGTGATCTCATTGAAACATACAAAATTCTTACAGGGCTCGACAGGGTAGATGCAAGGAGGATGTTTCCCCTGGCTGGTGAGTCTAGAACCAGGGGTCACAGTCTCAGAATAAAGATAGGACTGAGATGAGGAGAAATTTCTTCATTCAGAGGGTGGTGAATCTTTGGAATTCTCTACCCCAGAGGGCTGTGGAGGCTCAGTCATTGAGTACATTCAAAACAGAAATCGATAGATTTCTTGATATTAAAGGCATCAAGGGATATGGGGATGGTGCAGGAAAATGGCGTTGAGGTAGAAGATCAGCCATGATCTTGTTGAATGGTTGGAGGGGCCGGATGGCCTACTCCTGCTCCTATTTCTTGTGTTCTTATGAGGCGGTGCAAGGAATATTCACTAGATTAACTCCTGGGATGAGAGGGTTGTCCTATGAAGAGAGGTTGAGTAGAATGGGCCTATACTCTCTGGAATTTAGAAAAATGAGAGGTGATCTCATTGAAACACGTAAGATTATGGGGGGGGGGCTTGACACGGTAGAGGCTGAGAGATTGTTTCCCCTGGTTGGAGAGTCTAGAACTAGGGGGCATAGTCTCAGGATAAGGGGTCGGCCGTTCAAGACTGAGATGAGGAGGAATTTCTTCACTCAGAGGGTTGTGTATCTTTGGAATTCTCTACCCCAGAGGGCTGTGGCTGCTGAGTCATTGAATATATTCAAGGCTGAGATGGATAGATTTTTGGACTCTAGGGGAATCAAGGGATATGGGAATCATGCGGGAAAGTGGAGTTGAGGTCGAAGATCAGCCATGATCTGATCATATGGCCTACTCCTGCTCCTCTTTCTTATGTTCTTATGAGGACATGGAGCAGGAGATAGGAACATAGGAACAGGTGTAGCCCATTCAGCCCCTCATGCCTGTTCCGCCATTCAATTAGATCATGGCTGATCTGTACCTCAACGCCATTTTACCCGCCTTTGCTCCACACCATGGCAGAAGCAGTGTCTGTGATTTACTGTAGCGTCTGACATTTTTTTTGTTTTTCCTTCAGTCTCTGTGCATTGCTCCTGGCTGAGAGGGCAGTCAGGTGGTCGCTGCTTAGTGGGGCTTTTAACCGGCTGTCAGAAGATATCACTGTGATTGATCTGGAGCTCTCTCACTCTCTCTCTCTCTCTCCTTTTGCGACTTGACCAAGAGCACGGAGGACTGTGCACCTACCTGAGAGTGCAGCAGTTTGACTCCTACCTCCTGTGTTACCCTTCCCCCTACTTCACTTTATTATGTTCTAAGATTTTAGTGGACTCTCCTGGCAATCTTAAGCAGCCCTGCCCATTCCTACAGATTTCTTTCTGACAGTTGATGCAGTTTTTTTTAACAGCACACGCGATCTGGTTGTTATTTCATACGTACCTGCACTTCTGAATAGCCTCGTAATGGTAAACTGTGATGAATCATTCTGTACTTGAGCAGTTCACTTTTGGAATTGGACCTCCAATGCCCTTAGCTGGCTAAGCTGATCCTTTTCTTCCGAGTGCTCCATGCCGGTGTACTGAGCAGCTGTAAGAACCATCTCTCTTGTTTCTCTAGGTTCTAGATGTGAAGCAATCCCATGATGCAACATGCGTCCCCTGCATCATCACTGACCATGATGGCAACCCAGAGCGTTCCCCCTCCAACGTACCAAGAGAGCCAACAGGTGGGTTTGTGGTAACAGAAGAAGGACTGTGGAGTCTTTAAGGCCTCATCCTGAGAATACTTTAAGGAATTCTGAGCCTGCGAGGCCTGAAATTAATTTTTAAATTCCGATCTCATCCATGTACTTTTTCAGTGTTGTCATATGGAAGTGAGATATGGGAAAATAGCAGAAAAATGTTGCCAGCTCCAAACAGGACTGACTTAATAGCCTGCAGTACAGGTGGACCTGAAGTAATTCCAAGGATAAGGTCTATTGGTTGTCTACCCAATGGAATTCTAGTTATTAAAAAAAAAATGTTGTAAGATATTCCATGCTTTGTGGCTTAGTTCAGGACTCTGCCTTTTTTCTAATAAATCCTTTTTTATTATTTGTGCTGCTGCTCGGGTCCTTGCTCCATGTGCAACAGAACCCATGGAAACTATTATGTAAAAGTCTCTGAGCATTGCAAACTTAAAATACATCCACAGGATGTTACAACACAGAAACAGGCCATTGGGCCCATCAAGTCTGTGCTGTTCTTCTCCACTAGAGCCATGCAGTCTAATCTTACTGTCTTGTTTGGTCCCCTCCCCAAACCCTTGAATATTCCTCTTTTTCAAATAACTTTTGAATTACATTTTAAAGGAAAATTATGGATTCTGCTTCAATAATGGCTTGTGGCAGAAAATTCCATCTTCTAACTAACCATCTGTATAGAGAATTCTTTTGTAACCTCCCCTTTAATTCTTTTTTGGCACCATAAATTTGTTACCGTCTCACGGACCAGTGGAAACAATCTACCACTATTTATATTATTGTAACCTTATATAATCTTGAAGATCTTTATCACGTCACCCTTTAACTTTAAGGATTGGTAAACATTTTATGTTTGGATCAAGAATTCTAAGTATTGGGAAACGGTGGGTTAATTGAGTTTGCGTAGAATGGGAGTGAATGGGACAAGGTTTATGTAAACGTGGAGTCAGGAGGAGCAGGAGTATTCCTCCTGACCCCATATTAACAGAACTTGGACCGCTCCCCACATCCCCCCCACCCCCTCAGGCCCGAGGCCCGATCGCCCACCATTCCTGGCCACTGTTCGCTCCGTCCCCGTCCCCCCGCCCCTCAATCGCCTAGCCTTCCTCACTTACCTGAGGGCCATTGCGATGCAAGTGGGAACCCTGGTTAATTTTTTTTCTTTCCTCCCTACTCCAGGAGCCCTATGGCTGTCACAACTGAAAGCAGCTGACTTGGCAGAGGTCAGGGATCGTACCGGGGGCGTTATTGGTCTGTGCGTGGCTCTATGCCACCCTGGGCAATGAACTTACCACCTGAGACACCCCGGGAGCTGGCACAAGAGTACATTTAACATAATAGCACAGAGGGTGCAGATTTATCTTGTCAGAGCTCTACCGTACATATTGAGACAAATAGACTCATCAAGCACCCACTCATTAACAATCTGCTGCCGCTCCGATTTGCCCGGTGATCAGGGGAATGAAAATAAATTATAATGTCTTAAATTAAGCTTCTTTGTTCTTCGCGCATAAATTCTGTCCTTGAGGATTTGTGACAGTGGGATTTATAACAGACAGTGGCTGTCAGTCATTTCTACAGGCTTGATACCGGGACGACTAAGCTCCTATAGAGGCCCCTGGGGAGGCTGGTATCTGTAGTAGGTGAGGGTGAGAGGACCAAATAAAACTTAAAAACCTGTGGAGATTTAAGAGCTGGAAGTACAAAGGAATGTAGAATGGGGTTAGTTGAGTGTGAAGAGCCCAATTTATTTCACACTGAAGCAGGGATTAAGAATTTATGGCTTTTGAAAGAGCTGATGATAATGGACCAAGCAACCTTATCCTTGTCACTCCCCTGAGAAACAAATTGACTGTTTAATAAAATGGGATTGAGATCAAAATCCAGCAAGAGTCCCATAGGGGGGGGGGGGGGGAAGGGAGGGGGATGGAGAGAAGCTTGTTCCCTTGTATCAGGTAACACAACAGCTCTCCTTTTCATTGCCCACCAAATCGTCCGTACCAAGTCTGTCAGAGAAGCTGTTTGTTGGATGACAATTTCTTCAGCTTCGAAAGTGTCCCAGAAAGCAGAGTGCCTGGTCTTAGGGAGGAGGGGGCTGGATTGGAGAGTGCCTGGTCTCAGGGAGGAGGGGGCTGGATTGGAGAAGAGTGCCTGGTCTTAGGGAGGAGGGGGCTGGATTGGAGAGTGCCTGGTCTTAGGGAGGAGGGGGCTGGATTGGAGAAGAGTGCCTGGTCTTAGGGAGAAGGGGGCTGGATTGGAGAAGAGTGCCTGGTCTCAGGGAGGAGGGGGCTGGATTGGAGAAGAGTGCCTGGTCTTAGGGAGGAGGGGGCTGGATTGGAGAAGAGTGCCTGGTCTTAGGGAGGAGGGGGCTGGATTGGAGAAGAGTGCCTGGTCTTAGGGAGGAGGGGGCTGGATTGGAGAGGAGTGCCTGGTCTTAGGGAGGAGGGGGCTGGATTGGAGAAGAGTGCCTGGTCTCAGGAAGGAGGGGGCTGGATTGGAGAGGAGTGCCTGGTCTTAGGGAGGAGGGGGCTGGATTGGAGAAGAGTGCCTGGTCTCAGGAAGGAGGGGGCTGGATTGGAGAGGAGTGCCTGGTCTCAGGGAGGAGGGGGCTGGATTGGAGAGGAGTGCCTGGTCTTAGGGAGGAGGGGGCTGGATTGGAGAAGAGTGCCTGGTCTCAGGAAGGAGGGGGCTGGATTGGAGAAGAGTGCCTGGTCTTAGGGAGGAGGGGGCTGGATTGGAGAAGAGTGCCTGGTCTTAGGGAGGAGGGGGCTGGATTGGAGAAGAGTGCCTGGTCTCAGGGAGGAGGGGGCTGGATTGGAGAGGAGTGCCTGGTCTTAGGGAGGAGGGGGCTGGATTGGAGAAGAGTGCCTGGTCTCAGGAAGGAGGGGGCTGGATTGGAGAAGAGTGCCTGGTCTTAGGGAGGAGGGGGCTGGATTGGAGAAGAGTGCCTGGTCTTAGGGAGGAGGGGGCTGGATTGGAGAAGAGTGCCTGGTCTCGGAGGAGGGGGCTGGATTGGAGAAGAGTGCCTGGTCTCAGGGAGGAGGGGGCTGGATTGGAGAGTGCCTGGTCTCAGGGAGGAGGGGGCTGGATTGGAGAAGAGTGCCTGGTCTTAGGGAGGAGGGGGCTGGATTGGAGAAGAGTGCCTGGTCTCAGGGAGGAGGGGGCTGGATTGGAGAGGAGTGCCTGGTCTCAGGGAGGAGGGGGCTGGATTGGAGAGGAGTGCCTGGTCTCAGGGAGGAGGGGGCTGGATTGGAGAAGAGTGCCTGGTCTCAGGGAGGAGGGGGCTGGATTGGAGAAGAGTGCCTGGTCTCAGGGAGGAGGGGGCTGGATTGGAGAGTGCCTGGTCTCAGGGAGGAGGGGGCTGGATTGGAGAAGAGTGCCTGGTCTTAGGGAGGAGGGGGCTGGATTGGAGAAGAGTGCCTGGTCTTAGGGAGGAGGGGGCTGGATTGAAGAGTGCCTGGTCTTAGGGAGAGAGGGGTCCAGATTGGAGCAGTGAGATAAGAAAACTACAGAGGACTGTTCAAGAGCTTTTATACTAATCTTAAAAGGGCCATATTTTCTCTACCAGATGACACAGGCTCTATGTCAGAAGCTATTAAATGTGAAGTATTCACAACAGCCTGGGAATAGTGGCTTTACTCAGAGTGAGTGTTACCGTTTACGTGAGCATGCTGGCTGTTGGTCAGGGACATGAAGTAGCACCTATGTCATCTTTTGTGTACATGGAACTGTCGGGGAATTTGTTTTTTGCACCTCTGTTTTGAGCTGTTCATCGCGAGGGATGGTCTGGGAAATAGAACACCTTTTTGCTTTTCTTTTTCCACTGGGAATTAGAATCCAGGCTCGCAAGTCAGGTAAAGCACAGTTAATCAACCTTCACCTCACGGCTTGCTGCCCTGTGGAGAGTGACACCATAACAACCTGCCTGTGACACCCTCCCATTTTAACATTTGAAGTTTGCTGCTGGTTTATGGCAGGTTCGGCTAGACCCAAGGGGCAGATAGTCCTAACAGCTGATCCAAAGACACATGTAGTGGGATTAGGCTGGATAGCTCTTTTTCGGCCGGCACAGACACGATGGGCCAAATGGCCTCCTCCCGTTCTGTAAATTTCTATGATTCTAAACAAAAATGGATCCCTGCAGCCCCTGGAACAAGTTAGGTTGGGTGAGTTACACTGTTAAAACTCCTCCTGTGCTGTATCTCCGGTGTTCAGCAGCTATGGCTTTTCACCCCATTGCCAAGGATCTTTCTAGGTGTCAGCAAATGAATTGAAGCCCATTTGTGTTAAATATCAAAGAGTGCAGTGCAAGTAATAGGATTAAGATAGGGACTTTGCAAGGCAAGACTGGGCTGTAAACATTTAATGAGGGATTTCATGGCTGCTTGAGCTGTACTTCAACTCTTTAATCACTACAGCTTTGTTCTGACATGTATAAAATCTTTAGTTGTCCATCCACTTGTTATAAGCTACAATTGGTTATCTTTCATGATTGAATGCAGTTCAGAAAATGAACTAACTTAATATTTAGAGGTGCATCCTATGTCATTCATTTAACAATTGCTCCCCCAAAAACCTACTGAGTAAAGACGTTGATATCTGTGATGTCGAGCCATACAGATCACAAGGTTTTGCGTTTCTGGGCTGTGCTAAGGTCTTATACTAGTTCAGCATTAAATTTGTGCAAATTTATATATGAAAACCGTGGCGTCTGTTTGGATTTTCTTTAAGGCTTCATCCACTTGCACTGCTATCTTTAATAACCTGTGTACCTGTACGCTTAGGGCCTTCTGCTTCTCTGCTCCACTTAAAATCTTACCATTTGAGGTCATTTCCTTTCCATGTTCTTACTTCCAGAATGTACCACTTCACATTGAACTGCATTGGCCATCTATCTGCCCACTCTGCTAGCCTACTTATGTCCTTCTGCAATCTTTCACAGTATCACAATTTGCCGTACCCCTCCAATTGTTTCTCTCATTCCCAAATCTAGATCATTTTTATATATATATATATATATATATATATATATATAGTCAATAAGAGTGGCCCCAACATTGATTTCTGTGGAACACCGCTCATCACTCCTTTCTTTTTACTGCTACCCTTTCCTTTTTGGGGAACTACAGTTGGCCTCATTACCCCAGAAGGAGAAGGCCAGCCAGAGATCCCCACCTAATTGCTATCCAGTAACCACTCCATGTATGTTGGACATCTGGTGAGGGCAGGACGGGGCTCAGCTGCAGTGTCTTCCGTAGCACTGTCTAGGCTCTCACGAAGACTGGCAAGTTGCGCAAGGCTTCTGATGTGGGTTGAGCCATATTCCTGTGCACATCAAAACCTTCAGGAGAAGAGGGAAGAAAATTTGAGCCAGAAAGTTGTTAAAACAAATTTCAAATAAAAGGTTGTTAAAGTTACATCATTTTTTTCCTCATCTGATCCCCTACTGGGTTGTGCGCTATTGCCTCAGTCAATGTGTGCACAGATCACATACGTGGTAATCAGACAGCCTGTCCCAACCACGGGAGCTGTATCTCTACTCCTCTATAATTAAATCCTCCTATTATTCCAGAATCATTTTTTGAAAGCAGGAACAACACCAAGCTTCTTTTCTACACCACAGCCTGCCATCTTAGACCTCCTGCACCCTCAGTCTTCACCATAACACCAAATATGAGAAGCCTTCGGACTTATTTTGATTCCAAGATCAAAACTAACCACTCAGCAGTCTCTGACTTGTTCACCTGGTCCCCTCCCCTCCCCTAAACTTTGCTCCATCTGAGCCTCCTCCAAATTTAGCCCCACGCTTCCTCCATGTTGTAATTTCTCCTCCATCTCCTAATCTCGGCAAACTCATTTACTTGATGAAACCCACTACCCGGTCCCAGACCCTGACCACTCCACTTTCTCTCCTCAGCATCTTGCTTGTCAACATCGTCAACTACTGCCTACCCACTGGTACCATTCCTGCCCTTTTCAAATCTGGTGTCACTAACCTTCTACCAGAAGAACCCACCCTCAATTCCATTACTCTTTTAAACTATTACCTTACGGGCAATGTTGTCTAGATTTTTTTTCCTTCTGAAAAGCGAATTTGTTCTCTTATTCTTGCAAGGGGATGAAAGTGCAGAAGGAACGGAAGCTCTTGCCTCAGACTGGGGAGGGTGAACAACACCCCAAAACTGCCTCCCTCATGAGCACAGTCAAAACCGTGGCCCAACATCCCAGGTTCCAGCTTCCCAAACAGATCATCGATCTGAGCCCCAGGGATGCCTGCTGCTGAAACTCACCAGCTCTTAAGGGAGACTCTACTCCATTCTTAGTCTGACCACTAGACTCAGGGTCACTGTACTTGGGTAGTAGTGAAGTTTAATCGCTCTGTTAATTGTATCGCTGTGTGATCCACAGACAGGTATTGACCATTATTGTGAAGAATTGTGCAAGATAGCCCCTCCTCAACTTGCCCCCTTCGCTGAAGATGGATGTATAGTGAGCAGGTCTGTGTGTAGCACAAGCGAGCAGGAGAGCTAAGGGACTCCAGTCAAAAAAAAACATTCAAACTATTTTCAGATGGTTTCGCTGAGGTCAAGTACCATTGTAAAGCTTTATTATCCTTCATCCTCCACAGATGACAGCCACGGCGCAGCAGACCACCAAGACACAGCCAGTGCACATACCATCATCCTCTGCGGCTGCCACTCCCGTAGCCACTGTACCACTTGACCCTCAAGCACAGCTGGAGTCTGACAAGAGAGCAGTGTACAGGTATGTACAGGTATGAACACCGTATACAAAGCAGTTTACAGGTATGAACGCACCGCATACAGAGCAGTGTACAGGCGGGAACGCACCGTATACGGAGCAGTGTACAGGTATGAACACCGTATACAGAGCAGTGAACAGGTATGAACACCGTATACGGAGCAGTGTACAGGCGGGAACGCACCGTATACGGAGCAGTGTACAGGTATGAACACCGTATACGGAGCAGTGTACAGGTATGAACACCGTATACAGAGCAGTGAACAGGTATGAACACCGTATACGGAACAGTGTACAGGTATGAAAGAAATGTACAGAGCAGTGAGGCTTTACAGTAACACTCCAAAGGATTTCAAGTGAGTTTCTGAACTGTGCGCTCCTCTGGGAGTCAGAGTGAACAGAATATAAAGCATTGGCTCTGGTACATGCCTTATACATGTCGATATCCTTAGGCCAGCTCACCAATTTCCAACCTCCCACCTGTGGATAACGACCCAGTTGAAGTGTTACTGCACTGTAAGTTTTGCAGTTGTGTTTCTCTGTTGGGCTTTCAGTGGATGGGTGTGAATTTTATATCATTTCTCTATCAAGCACTGTATGATTTATTGAAATCCATGCTCAATGAACTGATGGCACTAGCGTAAGTCTCTTGCAATGTAAAAACAATTTACAGAAACGAAAGAACTCTCCAGGAACGCGCAGTGCCAGAGATAGAATGTCTGCACTTTCTTAAATGATGTCTGTGTGAACTCACCAAGTGTTTTCTTAACAGCACTTAGATTTTGTCACCTTAAAAGGACACATGCTTACATTTTAGTAGAAGGTTAATATAAAGGCCAGGAAATTCCTCGGAGCTGCTCCTGCTCCTCTGGCGTTACTTCGCATTTACGCACATAAGCCGGGTTTCCACTGCACTGCTGGTAAAGTAACGTCGGTGCAATGGGAGAAGCTCCGAGGAATTTCCCTGACACTGTGTTTTACATCAAGGTGTCCAAACTGCAGTCCTAAGGCCACATGAGGCATGACAATCCAGCACTTGGAACCCAGGCAACTGAGTCCTAATTGTCTTTATAGCTTTTACTGGTTGGTTTGTCCTGTTTGAATTTTGTGGGCCTGGAGCTTTGGCAAGGGCTGTTGTTAACACTGTTGCCTCATTGGTGGATAATTCCTAAACCAAGAACTGTTCCTATCAGCAACCGGAGATATGGGAGTTAATGGGAATCGAGATTGAAGCTCTACGTGAGGCCTTGAGAATAAAAGCTTAGACATTCCTGGTTTATATAGACTGGAACACTTCAGGGCAGTGCTGAGGGAGTATTACATTGTTGGAGGTGCAATCTTTCAGATGAGATGTTAAAAGAGGCCCCATCTGTCTGCTGAGGTGGGCATTAAAGATCCCATGCACTATTCCGTGAGGCACTGTGGGCCATCAGCAGCAGCAGCAGAATTGAATTCCAGCACAATCTGTAACCTCATGGCCCAGCATATCCCTCACTCTACCATTACCAACAAGCAAGGGGATCAACCCTGGTTCAATGAGGAGTGTAGAAGTGCATGCCAGGAGCATAGCTAAAAATGAGGTGCCAGCCTGGTGAAGCTACAACACAGGACTATTTGCATGCTAAACAGCGGAAGCAGCATGCTGTAGACAGAGCTAAGCGATTCCACAACCAACGGATCAGATCAAAGCTCTGCAGTCCTGCCACATCCAGTCGTGAATGGTGGTGGACAATTAAACAACTAAAGGGAGGAGGAGACATCCTCAATGATGGCAGAGTCCAGCACGTAAGTGCAAAAGACAAGGCTGAAGCGTTTGCAACCATCTTCAGCCAGAAGTGCCGAGTGGATGATCCATTCCCCCCCATCACAGAAGCCAGTCTTCAGCCAATTCGATTCACTCCATGTGATATCAAGAAACGGCTGAGTGCACTGGATACAGCAAAGGCTATGGGCCCCGACAACATCCCGGCTGTAGTGCTGAAGACATGTGCTCCAGAACTAGCCGCACCTCTAGCCAAACTGTTCCAGTACAGCTACAACACTGGCATCTAGCCGACAATGTGGAAAATTGCCCAGGTATGTCCTGTCCACAAAAAGCAGGACAAATCCAATCCGGCCAATTACTGCCCCATCAGTCTACTCCCAATCATCAGCAAATTGATTGAAGGTGTCGTCAACAGTGCTATCAAACGCCACTTACTCACCAATAACCTGCTCACTGATGCTCAGTTTGGGTTCCGCCAGGACCACTTGGCTCCAGAACTCATTACAGCCTTGCTCCGAACATGGACAAAAGAGCTGAATTCCAGATGTGAGGTGAGAGTGACTGCCCTTGACATCAAGGCAGCATTTGTCCGAATGTGGCAGCAAGGAGCCCTAGTAAAATTGAAGTCAATGGGAATCAGGGGGAAAACTGGAGTCATACCTAGCACAAAGGAAGATGGTAGTGGTTGTTGGCGACCAATCATCTCAGTCCCAGGACGTTGCTGCAGGAGTTCCTCAGGGCAGTGTCCTAGGCCCAACCATCTTCAGCTGCTTCATCAATGACCTTCCCTCCATCATAAGGTCAGAAATGGGGATGTTCGCTGATGATTGCACAGAGTTCAGTTCCATTCGCAACCCCTCAGATAATGAAGCAGTCCGTGCCCGCATACAGCAAGACCTGGACAACATCCAGGTTTGAGCTGATAAGTGGCAAGTAACATTTGTGCCAGACAAGTGCCAGGCAATGACCATCTCCAACAAGAGAGAATCTAACCACCTCCCCTTCACATTCAACGGCATTACCATCACTGAATCCCCCACCATCAACATCCTGAGGGTCACCATTGACCAGAAACTTAACTGGACCAGCCAGATAAATACTATCGCTACAAGAGCAGGTCAGAGGCTGGGTATTCTGCGGCGAGTGACTCACCTCCTGACTCCCCAAAGCCTTTCCACCATCTACAAGGCACAAGTCAGGAGTGTGATGGAATCCACAGGATGCACTGCAGCAACTCGCCAAGGCTTCTTCAACAGCACCTCCCAAACCCGCAACCTTTTCCACCTAGAAGGACAGGGGCAGCAGGTACATGGGAACAACACCACCTGCACGTTCCCCTCCAAGTCTCTCACCATCTCGACTTGGAAATATCTCGCCGTTCCTTCATCATCGCTGGGTCAAAATCCTGGAACTCCCTTCCCAACAGCACTGTGGGAGAACCTTCACCGCATAGACTGCAGTGGTTCAAGAAGGCGGCTCACCACCACCTTCTCAAGGGCAATTAGGGATGGGCAATAAATGCTGGCCTTGCCAGCGACGCCCACATCCAATGAACAAATGAAAAAAATTCAAAGAAAATCAAGGAAGTTCTCGCAGTGTCCTCAACACCACGGAACAGATTAACTGGCTATTTATCTCATTGCTGTTTATGGGACCTGGCTGTGTGCAAATTGGCTGTCACATAACAGCAACTACAATTCAAGAAGGATTCATTGGCTAGGAAGCATTTTGGGACATCCTGAGGACAGGAAAGGTGCAATATAAATATAATTCTTTCTTTGCTCTCTTTCTCTTATTTCCCTTTTTAGAATAGAATAGAATCATAGAAGTTTACAACATGGAAACAGGCCCTTCGGCCCAACATGTCCATGTCGCCCAGTTTATACCACTAAGCTAGTCCCAATTGCCTGCACTTGGCCCATATCCCTCTATACCCATCTTACCCATGTAACTGTCCAAATGCTTTTTAAAAGACAAAATTGTACCCGCCTCTACTACTGCCTCTGGCAGCTCGTTCCAGACACTCACCACCCTTTGAGTGAAAAAATTGCCCCTCTGGACCCTTTTGTATCTCTCCCCTCTCACCTTAAATCTATGTCCCCTCGTTATAGACTCCCCTACCTTTGGGAAAAGATTTTGACTATCTACCTTATCTATGCCCCTCATTATTTTATAGACTTCTATAAGATCACCCCTTAACCTCCTACTCTCCAGGGAAAAAAAGTCTCAGTCTATCCAACCTCTCCCTATAAGTCAAACTATCAAGTCCCGGTAGCATCCTAGTAAATCTTTTCTGCACTCTTTCTAGTTTAATAATATCCTTTCTATAATAGGGTGACCAGAATTGTACACAGTATTCCAAATGTGGCCTTACTAATGTCTTGTACAACTTCAACAAGACATCCCAACTCCTGTATTCAATGTTCTGACCAATGAAACCAAGCATGCTGAATGCCTTCTTCACCACCCTATCCACCTGTGACTCCACTTTCAAGGAGCTATGAACCTGTACTCCTAGATCTCTTTGTTCTATAACTCTCCCCAACACCCTACCATTAACGGAGTAGGTCCTGGCCCGATTCGATCTACCAAAATGCATCACCTCACATTTATCTAAATTAAACTAAATTTCTTTCCCTTTCTTTCCTTCATTCTTTCCCCTTTGTTCTTTCCTGTCCTTAAAATGAATCCACCCTCCTTCTTGCCATCAGCAGTGTTACAGGAGTTTTGCATACCTGTAAAATTTATTGGAGTTTGTTATGGCTCTAACAGTCGATGAACTAAATCACAGCTAGGGGCAGTTTTAAGACCCATAATCCAGAATGGCCACCTGACTACTAGCAGAAACTTGTTGCTTGCCCATAGAGCCTAACCCAACACAAATCACTGCCATCTGGAGAGCAGAGGAGAAAAACAAGGGGCAAAAATATCAAAAGGAGAGCGAGTTCTGAAATGGAAATGAAAATACTGACGGGGAAAGCCACAATGTTAGTGTGGGAGTTATTTCCACATCCCCCAACATCCAGTACCAGGCCAATGGGTTATTATTTGTATGTATTGGAGGAACTAGATAACAAAGTGAGTTAGACACTTGCCTTTCACCTTTGGGATCTGAGTTCAAATGTTGCTGAAACTGACGGGATGAAAGTCTCCTCTCTTTACTAGCTGTAAGGGCCCTGTGTGAAATGAGTTTGGACGGTCTCGGTCCAGTTCATGGTGAGCACAGGCTGACAGCACCTAAACTGGCTAAAGATGGCTAGTGTGGGAAATGGGAAAAGTGGCACACCAATTTATTAGGAGCTCCTCTTTGGAGCTGAAGCACATCGTAGGGACAGAATGCAAGAATCTTTGCTCTGCGACTAGCTGTACTGTTCCTGTCCTAGGAGTGCTCGTGTTGACACTATGTGGCTGAAATCATCAGCTTCATGAGCGCAAAAAATTGAAGGTTGTATATTGGATTGTATTGTTTCCTGGCCGTCAGCTTTAAGTCTTTCAGTTTGAACAACATAATGTACCAAGTAAGTGGCACTCATCAAACATCACCTGCTAGTGCCCCAAAATGGAACCAACCACCTATTTGGACTTTACAGGGGTGATTATGTGTATGTAAGTGTATGCTTGTGTTGGAGGATGTATAATAACAGGATATTATCAACAAAGAGTGACAAGGATTGTGTTGCAGGAAGTAAGTAGCACTTAAAAGTCCTGTGTTTAGCACACACTTTCTGTATCTCACATACGTGGCCAGTAAGCTTCACACGTTCTTCCTGTCACACTTTAGCTGTCACAATTCAAATGCTACAGTTTAATTGTGTGCGATGCTGTGGAGTATCTGCTGTATGGGCTTTGTGACTTTAGCCAGCAAGCAACTGAGCCTAGTCGGTCTCATTTTCAATCCCTAGTCTGTGATTAGGGCTCGGGCCTTCGGGAAGGCACAGCTGCCAATGGTGGGGCGAAGGAAATCAGGGAATCACAAGAGGTCAAAATTGGAGGGATGCAGAGTTCTCAGAGGGTTGTATGGCTGGAGGAGGTTACAGAGATAGGGAGGGGAGAGGCTACAGAGGGATTTGACCACAAGGATGAGCCAATGTAGGTCAACGAGCACAGGGATGATTGACATGGGACTTGGTGCGAGTTAGGATACGTTACAAAGCTGGTCCAGTTTGACATCACCTGACCCCTCTGGGGCACTGTCTTGTCATAATACCTCTCAGACGTAGAATTCCCTGATAACAAGGCCTTTCTGGACAAACTTACAATGATAATTCCACAATAGTCAGTCCTGCAGTATGAACTTTATCTGCGCAATCTGAAGCGCATAAATCATTAGCACAGACACTGTTAACTTCTGGTACCAAACTGAATAAATCGCATACATAAAATTAAAGCAAATATCTGTGCCAAGGCAGTGATTTAATGGTAGAAATTTAATTTTGGGACTGAGGCGATATTTATAATCTTTCCAGGTTTTGCTGTTGCCATTTATGTTATCATCTGATACTGTCGTTGCCTTGTAATCACTCCCTGTTATTCTGTGCAGTTCAATTAATTTATTTGCAGTGATTTTTATTCACACTGACTTCTCAGTAATCCATAAGTGTCTCTTGCTTTAAGTGTGTGAGCCAGTAAAACTGAAACAGGAGGCAGTTCATTAAAATTCATGAGTATGATGTAGTAGCATCGTCTATAGTCCCTTGGCCTCTATCACTCCTTTTACTCTGGGAGATCTTCATCCAGGAGCTGACTTCCCATATTTATACTGCTCCTTTATCCCAACAGCAGAATCATAGACCCATGGAAAACGGCCGTCTACGCTTCCTGGATAGAAGTAAAAGAAAGGAAGACTTGCATTTATATAGTGCCTTTCACAACCTCGGGACCGCCCAAAGCACTTTACATCCAATTAAGTACTTGAAGTGTAGTCACTGTTGTAATGTAGGAAACGTGGCAGCCAATTTGCTCACAGCAAGGTCCCACAAACAGCATTGTGATAATGACCAGATAATCAGTTTTAGTGGTGTTGGTTGAGGGATAAATATTGGCCAGGATATCGGGGAGAACTCCCCTGCTCTTCTTCGAAATAGTGCCGTGGGATCTTTTACGTCCACCTGAGAGGGCAAATGAGGCTTGGTTTAGTCTCATCCGAAAGACAGTGCTTGAGTTAGCCCCCCCTCCCCCCTCAAGTTTGAGTGTTAAGATTTCCAGAGATCCAACCAAGTGGGAATGCAAGGCTAACTGGCTATTAGTATTGTAAAACTTGTACCTCATCTGGAGAAAGGACTACTTTCAATACTGTCTGATCACAACACACATACTGGGGAGTTCAGTCTAGTATTGGATCTCCAGAAACCTGGCAAATGTGTCCAAAAGGTAATGTTTCAGGTGGAGGTATCTATCACCCTAATTAGAACCATTACATAGTGACATTTCCAGTTCATGCATTTCTGCATCTTTTTAGTTAGCCCTCGTTACTGGTAATTCCTCAGGGTTATGGTAGGTTACCAGCACTATCAGATTAGAGTCTACCTCTTTGACTTGGCTTTAGCCCTGTTGTGTACTGTTGAGATAGGTAGGAGACTAGGTGGAATTTATGGCTCAGAACACTGTTGAATTCCTGATTTCCCATTGCCTTGACACTAAATAAGTCTTGCCTGAAGCATTCCCAACAACTTAGGGCCAGTTCAACTCCATGCATGGAAAGGTCTATCCCAGGGACAATACAGAATCTTACATTTGGAGTCTCTTCTCAGGACTCCTAAGTGATGCTTTAAATCTTTGCGTATGTGAATGGATGCACTGGGATCAATTGCATACATAATGTTCCCTTAACATTATTTTGTCTGTTTTGTCCTGTTTGTTGTACTTGTAACCTATCTCTCTGCATCAAGTACTCATTGCCCATGTCGGGATGTGGATAAAGACCCTTTGCCACCCATCAGTCCATCAGTGTGCATTTCCTATGTTCTCAAAAAAAATCATCATTACAGCCTCTCTGAGCTCTAAAGAGACACTCCCAATTAAATGCAAATTAAATTGTGGGCAATTTGTGCTGTTGACTTGGACTGGATTGTATTTGCTCCAAGCTCTGTTTATAGACCCCTTTCAATTGTCAGAGAGGAGATTTTCATCTGATAAGTCTATAGTGGATTTGAACCCAGGGGTCTGAGGTGCAAGGGCAGTGACCCACTCCCCATAATAAGTAGCATTTCTTGGATGTTAAGAGTTTTGAAGTTGCATTTTTCTCAAGAATTCGTTTGCCTGCCTCGGAAGAAGAAAGTGTGGGAGAAGATGATGGGGCCTGGGAGGTCTTTGTTTTGAGGCAAATCTGGCAAAGTGTTAAACTGGATTGTACCTTCACACGGTTTGTAAGAGGCGGCTTCCTGGACAAGGAGATGTTAAGCAACTGCATATACACTGTGCTTGCCATCCACCTGGAAGAAGTGAACCATTACAGGTTGGACCTTCAGTTATTCAAGGCACGGCCTCTGCGGGGAAGGTGCTACACTGAGTTTCCTACGCACCCCATTTCAACTTCTATGTTACCTTGCTGAGTTTTGGAAGTAGTCTTGACTGGAGAATAACGAGATACTGAGATAATGGGAAGACAAAGTTAAATCCTAATGAATTTTAATGTGTTGCTTCTTGCTGGCTCATTGGCCTGAATATTGAGAACTAGCAAAGGAAAGGTATTCTGAAAGATCCCTTTACCAGGTATAATAAATGGTTTTAGGACGCATATAGCAGAATCCCCAATTATATTCCACTAAGGTCCACTTAACTCAAGCCATTTGCCTTACTGAGGTCTGGGACCAGCTCCGTGCCTTTAATAGGCCATTATGGTTAAGCATGTTATTATTTGAACAACTGTGTTTCTTTGAGACTATAAATTTAAACACACAAAATATCCACTCTACAATCAACCACATTTCTTCGTTTTGTATGGAAGTTAGCCAGCTCTATTTTATCTGATACAGACTTGGAGTAATATGTTCTCAATTTGCTCATTTAATGTTACCGCAGAACATAATCAGACCAGAGAATTCACTCTGCGCCGTTCAAGAGTAATTCCCATTTCCGAAGCTTGTCTTGCCCATGGAGTTCTTTCAGTAATGTCTGGTCAATCACTGTTCACACATGAGGAAATGTGAATGATAATTGGACGGCAAAGACTGAGCAGCTACAAGTGAACGAGCCTTGTAATCGGGACAAAGGTTGACTGGTCTGTACTCGTGGTGCCCTGCGACTCCCCGTGGTCCTTGTGGAATGGATTGCAGATACAGCAATAAATCGCAGTCTGCCGTTTGGGGATGCTTGACCTAGAGTTGCTATTCCCCTATGGCATTCTGTAAATCAAACTCAATGGGGGTAATTTTAACCTAACCTGCCCGTTGGGAAGCTGGCGGGATCGGGTGCGTCGCTGGTTTTACTCCCCGACGATGTTTTTTTCTTCATTTAAGCCAGTGGAGAGTGATACTGGGCGAGGTGTAAAACTGGCGTTCCACCCAATTCTGTGGGATTTCTGCCCGGCAAGCTAGGTTAAAATTACCCTCAGTAGGTGGGAACTTTCAACTTCAGCAGAGGCCTAAAGTGGTCTTGAATGGAAAGAAAATTTGGGCGGGGTGTATAACGGGCGGCCAGTCCGATATCACCCTCACCGAAGTTGAAAGTCCCAACGAGTATTTGTGCAGGTCCAAGTCCTGTACTACAGTAGCAGTTGGGTTCCCACCATCTGATATCAATTACAGGAGCCTGCATTTAGGATAAAAGCCTCCTCTCTCTCAACTGCACAGGTTGTAAGTGAAATTAATTTGGGCGGTCTGTTCAATTTCTTGTGGGCCTGACTCCACAACACAAGGCTGCCCGTATTGAGCAATGAATTGGCATTAATGGGTGGTATCGTTCCGGACTGGTAGAGGACCAAAAGGTCCCTGTGTGAAAGAGAAGGACTCTAAATAATAGTGCTGGTATCCTACCATGTTGTGGAATCAGCAGTCTGTTGCTATTTTATAATATTCACTGTGACTCCATATGAATCTAGCTGACAAGGGAATAAAATCACCTTCCTCCTCTTGAACTCCACCTGTATTTATTGTCAGATCACACAGGTTAGGATGGGTTTTAAAGGACGTAGTGTTCTTTAGGTTCATGTGATGTTGATAAACAGTTTGAGGTTCACTCTTAATCCCATAAGGCATTACTAATTAATGGCTCACTCTGTATTATCCAAGGTATTCTGATACAGCCATTGGCAGCCCAACTCCAATCCACATACCTTACCTGAGCCTCCATTTCCACCCACAAACCCAATGACTGTGGCTTCACAAAAACTGAGCGAGTAACCCTGTCTTGCACATGTTTTACTGGGTGGAATGTCACATCTTCCCTCAACTCTTGATAAAGACACCAACGATGAAATAGCCTGCTGACACTCGCTGTCTATGCTCCACCCAAGAAGAGTAGCCATTTGGGCAAGGCACTGAAGGGCAGTCCGCCGTCCCACATCCCCCCAGGGGAACGATGTGTAATGTTTCCCTACATTACAACAGTGACTACACTTCAAAAGTACTTCATTGGCTGTAAAGCACTTTGGGACCTCCTGAGGCCGTGAAGGGCGCTATATAAATGCAAGTTTTTTTTCTTCGTACATCAGCTAGGCTCAATCCTTCAGGACAAGAGGGGAGTAAGTTGGAAGGGGGGAGGTAGAAAGCAGCAAATTGAGAATAGTTTTTGATTATTTGCATTGTCTCAGTTGCTTAGTTTATTTTTGATTTCTTTGTGTTTTTAATTCACCCATCTCTGCCAGTAAATGACCTTAGAGAATGATTGTAGATCATAACAAACCATAATTTAGCCCAGAGCCAGTGTGTTTTGTTTTTTGTTTTGTTTTCTCTGTGAGGAGACAGAGCAGTGTACTGTAGCGAAATATGAGACAGCCCCAGAGGCACTTTAACATTTTGCCTTTGACCCTGTCTGCTGCCCCCGTCCTCTGAGAGCGCGGGTCTCTCTGACTGTGGCAGTTACTTGCTGTCGATACGTTCCCTGGTGGACTTGGATGTTGTGTTGCTGATGTTCCCAGGAACGCACTAACACTCAGTTCATGTTCTTTTTATAATCTCCCGTCCCAGGGGTTCTGTAACACTGACTGAAGCCTGAAGGGGATCAGGGAAATGATGCAAGCTTTCGAAATAGAAATGTGCATTTTCTCTATCCTGATGTCGTGCTGTGCATGGGATCAAAAACTCTTGTGAAATTCACATTTATGGAGCACGGGATCGGACTGAGGCTTCTTGCTCCTTTTTGAAAAATCCCCAAGTATCAGGCTTGTAAAAACGCCTGGCTCTCTGTTTGAGAGTGTGTACTAATTTTCTGTTATGTTCTGTGTGGAAGGGCCTTTCACAGTGATAGACCGTGTGAAATAAATTTGATTGCCATAAGTAGTGAAACACTGATTTAAAAAAAAGACTTGCGTTTATACAGTGCCGTTCGTGACCTCAGGACGTCCCAAAGCACTTTTATAGCCAATCAAGTACTTTTGAAGTGTAGTCACTGTTGTACACAGCAGGGTCCCACAAACAGCAACATGATAATGACCAGAAAAGGGATAAATATTGGCCAGGACACCGAGCAGAACTTGCCTGCTCTTCTTCGAAATGGTGCCATAGGATCTTTTATGTCCACCTGAGGGCAGACCGAGCCTCGGTTTAATGTCTCATCTGAAAGACGGCACCTTCAATAGTACAGCACTCAACAACAACTACTTGCATTTATATAGCTCCTTTAATGTCGTAAAAAGTCCCAAGGCACTTCACAGGACCGTTATCAAACAAAATTTGACACCAAGCCACATGAGATATTAGAACAGGTGACCAAAAGCTTGGTCAAAGAGGTAGGTTTTAAGGAGCTTCTTAAAGGAGGAGAGGTAGAGAGGGCATTCCAGAGCTTAAGCAGCTGAGGGCACAGCCGCCAGTGGTGGAGCGATTAAAATTCAGGAATTGTCGGCCTAGATTTCATGCTCAAGTCTCTGGAGTGGGACTTGAACCCACAACCTTCTGACTCAGAGGTGAGAGTGCTACCAACTGAGCCACGGCTGACACCTAGTAATTAATATTAACTAATAGTATTTCAGAAACTTTTGTCCTCTTAGTCCAGCCCTTCTGTAGTTATTAACTTGTGTTGGGGTATGGTTTGATGTGTACGGATAGCTCACCAATACTTTGCCCAAGTGCTTATTCTTTATGTGCGAACCTGGATACTGAGTATTGGCAGCCTATTGAACACGCGGAGCATCAGAGCTGAGCTCTGTCCGGCCCTCCCCAACATATACATTTACATGCAGAAATCACTGGGTAGCAACCGATCCTGACAGGAATTTTTTGTTGTTGTTGTTCCTCCCCAATACAGTGTGCTGAGGCTAATTGTAGTACCCTTAACCAGTACCTGGGCTAAGATCAACTAACTCAGCACAAAGCTGGCAGCTTCCTAATCTGTATGGCTCAGTACAGTACTATACCACACCACACGGGATAGTTACTCAGAAAGCCAGAGCGGAACTCCCAAAGATTTTATAATATTGTTTTTGATGTACTCAAGCCTTGCGTTATTGTTACGAACTCCAGTTCTTTTTGTGTATGCAGGCGCACAACTCAGCTTCCTACAACAGTGTACAGGAATGTACAGGAGCAGGAAGAAACCAGCAGTGGTTTATTGCATTGTGTCGGAGCATAGGAACGGGAGTAGGCCATTCAGCCCCTCGAGCCTGTTCCGCCATTCAGTTAGATCATGGCTGATCTGTATCTTAACTCCATCCATCCGCCTGGGTTCCGCAATCCTTAATACCTAACAATCTCAGTTTTGAAACTTTCAACTGATCTAGCCTCAACAGCGTTTTGGGGGAGAGATTTCCAGATTTCCACTACCCTTTGTGTAAAGAAATGCTTCCTGATGTCATATTTATTTGTGTCGTGGTGCATTTCTTGCATTTTATTGCCTCAGTTTGGTACATGCAGTGTTGCCATTAGCATACACCAACCAATTTGTGTGCAAGTGTCGAGAGTTTGTATATTAATGATGAACCTCAAGTGGCACCAGAGGAGCAGAAAACAACCTGTCTGCTTGTGGCATGAGTAAACCAAGGTAGTTGTTGGTGGCAATATTCCAGCAGGGCTAGTAATAACTGGATAATGTGCCAGGAGCACCTGGACCTGTGAAAGACAAGCCAGTTGAATGTCCTACTGGGACGATTTAGGGAATCTCTAAGAGGACCTGGAAAAGGTGAGCAAATTCAAGACAAAAGGAAAAATGGGAAGATTACAAACCACTGCAGCTCACCTAATAAATCAGTTCATTGACTGCACTACCCAGTAAGGAACTGAGCCAAACTGACCATGAGGGGTCAAGGTTCGATCCCCAATCTGTCCGAGCTTAATTGACCTCACTTAGGCGACAGTGGAGGCACCACAGTAGGTTTCAGTGTCCTTGGATTAAAAAAAGGAATAATCAGCTTCTGCTCCCACTCATTATCCATTGACTCATGGTGGAACGTGAGTGGATATGTGTGTATTGAGTCAGGATATGATTGTGCTTAGCTGTGATCCTCTGCTGTTGAATCTATATCTATATACACCTATCTCTCAAACTCGCTATCTGTCACTCTCTCTAGTTTTATTTTTTGTTATGGTTGTGAGTGGTGACAATGAAACTGTTCCAATTAATACATATTTGAATTGAGGGTATTTTTTTCTCTCTCCAATTTTCTTCCCTTCTCTCATCTCACACGTTTACTAAACTTTACTGTCTAGATCTAACTGTAGCACAACATCCTTGGCAGATTGGTTTTGACAGCTGGTGGTGTAGCTACTACAGAGGGGGCCTCCTGCTCTTAAATCTACACTACTTTGGTGTGCTTCTAAAGTGTGAAGAGGAGGAAGAATGAACAGGAAGGATAGATACACTAATGATGGGCTTTTCTTCATTCTGTGGGCAATGTGCATTCTTCGCACACCACTGTCCCTCCTATCTACTCATGTAAGGGCATAATTTTTTTGGGGGGGTGGAGGAGAGGGATAGTCTTAAAGAAAAAACTTGCATTTATATACGTCATCAGGATGTTCCAAAGCGTTTCACAGCCAATGAAGTACTTTTGAAGTGTAGTCACTGTTGTAATGTGGGGAAAAGCGGCAGTCAATTTGCGCACAGCAAGGTCCCACAAACAGCAAGGAGATAAGTGACCAGATAATCTGTGTTGGTGGTATTGGTTGAGGGATAAATGTTGGCCAGGACACAGTTGGTTAATTAGTTTCAGTTTAGCTTCGAGTTAAAACAAACTGACACAGTGGTGTAGTCGTTAATGTGACACTGGTGTAGCAGACTTCATGCAGCACTTAAATGAAAACATTTCCATGTGGGTTCTCAGCACATGGTTGCCCAGAGCCTATTACACTGGCTATAATCTTGTGAGGGATAGGATGCATATAATTTGAGCCATGAGAAAAACCCTACCAGTGATCCTGGCATCAGATGTCAGCCATTGGCTCAGTTGGTAGCACTTTCACCTCTGGGTCAGAAGGTTGTAGGTTCAAGTTCCACTCCAGAGACTTGAGCACAAAATCCAGGCTGGTACTTCACTACAGTACTGAGGAAGTGCTGCATTGTTGGAGGTGTCATCTTTTGGATGAGAAATTAAACCAAGACCCTGTCTGCCCTCTCAGGTGGGCATAGAAGATTCCAAGGCACTATTCGAAGAAGAGCAGGGATGTTCTCCCTGGCGTCCTGGCCATGATTTATCTCTCAACCATTATCACATTGCTGTTTGTGGGTGCTTGCTGTGCACAAATTGGCTGCTGCCATTTCTACATTACTACAGTGACTACACATCCAATTGGCTAAAAAGCACTTTGGGACGTCTTGTGGCCGTGAAAGGCACTAAATAAATACAATTCTTTTTCTTGCAGTTATTATTTGATCTAACTTGTACTCCCATGCTTAGGAGACCAGCTTGAGGTGTGAAGAATCCCTGACACACCCCAAGGCACTTAGTCTCAGTGGTGCCCCTCACGGCATTATAAAAACACACAAGCACAGTAAAGTGTTGTCGATATTCTCTGGTATTGCCACTATATCGGCTCTTTTACCAAATAAATGGGTGCAGTTTTTGAAAGGGAAATGTGGAAGAGCTCCCTGGACATTTTGAGAATGATTGGTTTGGGCATTGAGGAAACTCAAATAAACCAGGCGAGAGGCTGCTTGTCCATTAGCAGCATCCAACTGAAGATGAAGTAGCATTCATCCTTGATGCTAGCAGTTCTGGGTCTGCTGGGTAACTTGGAATTCAGGAACGCACAGTTAAATCTAGCTCAGATGTACTGTGCTATTTCAGGTCAGTTTCTTGAACCTCCCCATTAACATGGAGGCTGCTCATTTGGAACAAATCACAGGGAACATCTGGTTTGGGGTTAAAGAGCACCATGTAAAGGAGCGGATTCAGTCCATTTGGGAGTGAATGAGACTGAAGCAATGAGTTGTTAAGTGGAAAACTGCCGGCAGTAGTAGCCTCTCTGTATTCCTGCCTGAGCTCTCTGCTGCCTCAGCTAGCTAGCAGAACAGTGCTGAATGTGCTAAATTAGCCCATTACATGAATTCATTTGCCTTTATTAGGCAATGTCAAATCCCCTTTTTTATTAGAGGCAGAAAACGACCTCTCAGTTGCAGTAAATGTCACAGCAGTTTAGCTGCATATTTGTACAGACTAGTAGAGGATCAAACCCCCTCTCCCCTCCCGCCACCCCACCCGAGCATGTGCCAGCCAGTTAGTTTAAAACAATGTTTTCCTTTCCCTCTTCTTGGGTTTTGACTGTTCAAATTCACTTTGTAAAAAATTGGATGAGTTGATCTGTGTGTGGTGAGTGCAGGTCATTGCAGGTCAGAAATACTTGAACTCCCCACACTCGATATTTGACTGCCTTATTAATTCCAAGCAATTTGGTACTCGTGTATTGGGCCAATTCCAGTCTTTCTGTTGTAATTGATCTTGAGGCTGTTAAATGGCAGGAGGAGGCATTTGTTGACCGTGAGGGCTCATAAGGTGCAAAAATTTCATAATGCTAATACTTGCTGGAATTTGCCTTTCATATCTTCCAGCCAGCTCCTCTGGGAGGAGGAGATCGAGGCGGGCATGCTATATTTCCCTTCATTCTGCGTGATTCACAGGCTCGCATTAAAGTGGGATCAGACAGATCATTTATGATATACGACATTTTCACACACCCAAAACAGAGCCTTCTGTTCAGCTTCGTAAGGAATGCTAAATAAAAAAAAACAAAGTCATTTTTATTTTTACTTACTGCAAACTCAGTATTTCTGTCTGATTGACCGGCACAGTATAACGCTGAAGTAATGTAAGACCAGTGGAACCCATAGACCAAGCTCGATACCTCCGTTTATTTTCCAGAGCCATTTCCAATGGTCTGATTCCCTCGGTGCCGAACTTGCCCTGTTTCTACTGTGGGTGGATTCGGAGACTGGTGGCAACACTGGGACAACCAGGCACGGTCAGCATTAATGTGCACAGTTGTTTAACAGATACGAGTGCCGCTGATGCTAGTGGAAGATCTTAAAGGCCAAATATGTTAACGTTGCTTTGCTGCCCGATATGAGCGGGCTGGAAACAAAATGGAGGCTCTAATGGCAAACCACTTACCTTTTGATGGCAGTGTTTTGTCTACGATGCATTAATCCTGCATCATTCGTATTATTTATCTTGTATTATCCATCCGTAAGCAATTTGTTTCACAAAAGTGGCTTGCTTTGCCACGGAGTAGCTTGCTTAGGCTACTTCAGAGGGCAGTCACTTAAGTGTGGACTGGAGTCAAATGTAGGCCAGATTGGGTAGGGGTGGTAGGTTCCCTTCTCTAAAGGACTTTAGTGAATTAGTTGGGTTTTTACAACAAACCATCCAGCAGCTTTTTCTGGTGCCAGTCCACAAATGACCAGATTTGTTGAATTCAGTTTCACAACTTGCCATGGTCGGATTTCAATTCAGGGCCTGTATGTTGTTAACCCTCTAATGTAAATGATCATCTAGCAGTGAAAAGATGAATTCTGATGAGAACCATTGTATTTAAGAGGCAGATTTATTTTGTGAACATTCTTCTTGCTCTTATGGACATTGGGTTATCGCTGGTTCTTGCTTACTCTTTCCCAGGACCCCAAAATGGTGGAACTCCTTCAGTCCTCCTCTCCAACAGGCTTTTAAAGCCTAAATTTAGCATCACTTGACCATCATGCCTTGATTTACTTCCTACTCCTCTCCTCTTTTCAACTTTGATATCCTTCACCTAGGTTTCTCAGTTCAAAAAATAATAGAAACTGAGGATGATTGATACCAATAGTTGTATTCTGATGCTGCCACACACAGGAGCAAGGGAGATCAGCGTTTGTATACGGCTGACAATTAGTTCCAAAATAATGGCAGAGAACTATTAAATTGTTGTTTTCAGGGCTGTCAACATAGGAACAGGAGTAGGCCATTCAGCCCCTCAAGCCTGTTCCGCCATTAAATGAGATTATGGCTGATCTGTATCCTAACCCCATTTACTTTAATACCCTTGGCGAGCAAAAATCTATTAATCTCAGATTTAAAATTATTAATTGAGCTAGCATCTACTTTTTGTGGGAGAGAGGTCCACACTTCTACCCCCACATTGTGTGAAGAAGTGTTTCCTGGCTCAGGCCTGCCTCTGGTTTTAAAGTTATGTCTCCTTGACTTCCCCACCAGCGGAAAAAAAATTCTCTCTATCTACACTGAGTTCCTTTCAAAATCCTAAAAACCTCAATCAAATCACCCATTAACCTTCTATATTTCAGGGAATACAAGCATAGTTATGTAATCTCTCCTCATAATTTAACCCTTGGTGCCCTGGTAACATTCTGGTGAACCTGCGCTGCACTCCTTCCGAGGCCAATATATCCTTACTCCAGATGGGGTCTAACCAGGGCTTTGTGTAGCTGTAGCAAAATTTCCTCCCCTTTATATTCTAGCCCATCCAGGACATGAGTGAGCCTTCTGTTGGCAAAGAGTGAAACAGAATCCAAATCCATTTAAACAAATGGAGTTGTGTTTATTTCTAAGAATGACATGTACCAAAGTAGGGCACATTGGCACTCCTAATGATGGAGGTCTGGTTTTGTTTTGTGTGTTCAATATAATCCAGTGGTCCGCTGTAGCTCCTGATTACTTTGATATTGATTGTTGGTCTTGGCAGGAGCATCAACAAAGAACAAAAATCATTAAAGGCAGGCAGCATGAGATTGGAGATAATTTTGAAGAGGGGGCACTATGCAGGGTGGCCATGGATTGGGAGTCTGTGGTTGAATGGAAGAAAGTAGCACAAGATCAGCTGATGTGTCTCATCATTTTTCTGAAACTTAACCTAAATATTCTGATGGAAGTCATGACCTACCTCGGGTGAGCTGTGCCGTGTAAAATGCTGGTAAAGGTGTTTTCTGATGTAAAATGTAGATATCAAACTGCATAATATAGAGGCAAATTGAACGTGCGTGAGGGGAATGGAAACCTGGAATCAGCAGGGTTGGAGAAAGATGATGTTTGAAATAACATTGAAAAATGAGGTCGCTCATTCCCCTCTCCCAGTGACTGGTATGGTTGGGGGCTCTGTTGTTCTTCCCTCACCTCCCCCCCCCACCCCAGCCCCCATATCACCGCCCAGATGGGAAAAGGACGAGCAGATTGTTCCGTTAACAGGAGAGGAGAGTGCTGTGTGTCCATACGTGTTGATGTTGGTCCGGGTGATGTGGTCCTGTTTGCTGGAAAGTGCTGTAGTTTGGGCATCGAGTGAGGGTGAGATTGGTCTCGATTGTCGTGCCAAGCCACAATCCATTAACTTGCTGATGCTCACTGCCTGGGCTCGCATAGGAATGATGGGCATTTGGGCAAGGTAGGTAGAGGTGTGCTGGTGCAGGTGCTGCTGGACCTCAGCATGAGCTGTGACCTCTGGAGGTGAGGGGAGGAAACCAAAATGAAAAGAGAGGTTTACAATCGAGTTACATCGCAACTACAGCACAGAAGCCGGCCATTCGGCCCAACTGGTCTATGTCGGCATTTATGATCCACATGAGCCTCCTCCCTCCCTACTTCATCTAACCCTATCAGGATACCCTTCTATTCCTTTCTCCCCCATGTGCTTATCTGGCTGCCCCTTAAATGCATCTATGCTATTTGCCTTAACTACTCCTTGTGATAGCACGTTCCACACTCTTAACACTCTTTGGGTAAAGAAGTAATCTTACAGAATCCAAAATGGGAGCAATAGTCTTAATAAAAACAGAAAGTGCTGCAAACACTCAGCAGGTCAGGCAGCATCTGTGGAAATAGAAGCAGAGTTAACGTTTCCAGTCGATGACCCGAAGATGCTTTTAGATGAACAGAGCCGGGGAAAGGGGGGAGCCAAGAAAGGAACAAAAGGGAGAGGTGTGTGGTAGGGTGGATGGCAGGAGTGATCGGTTAGATCTTGAGTCATAATTTTACGTGATCAGATCAAACGGGTTCCAAGAAAGGTTGTGGATCACTTCGAAATTTACATAAACACTGCATTTCACCAGCATTATTTCAGGAAGCCAGCCATTTTGTTCAATTGGGTGTTGCAAGATTTTACAGCCTCTATAAACACCTTCTGTGCTTTCTAGAGTAGACGAAGTGCACTGCGGAACTGCATCTGTGTTGGTGTCAGTTGAACCCATCCGATAGGGCACTGAGAAAGTACTTTCAGCTTGCGCAGCTGTTCCTGGCAGCTGGAATGTGGGTCTGGAATTGCACTGATAAAGTTAGAGCCCATTGGGAGCCTTTGCTGGTTTTTGCAAAAAAAAGTGATTCAGTGGAATGAAAAATTCAATTTAGCGGGATTTACAACCCTTTGGTTAGAGGTGATTATGGCATTACTGGGTTTTATTGGGGAGGGGGGGGGGGAGAGGAGGAGGTGGAGGCCTACTGTTGACTCATGCCCATTGAGGAGTGCTTGGCATTGCTAACTCAATTCAATCAGAATCTGCAACAACTGTTAGAGAGAGAGAGAGAGAGAGAGAGAGAGAGAGAGTCTGCACAGGATTCTGAGAGCAGGTTCCAGAGTTGAGAGGATAGTGTTCTGACGCACTGGACAATTCAAAGAAAGGAAGAGCCTTCCTTTCCCGCCTTGCTCTTTGTTGGATTTAACCTGGTCCTTCAGATGAATGGGTAGTATTCCAACTACTTTTGTTTTCTTTGTGCTCATGAAAGTGAGGGATGTTGGCGCTGGGTACGTGTTCTGATTACCACGATCTTGGGGTATGGGACCACGTGGAGAAGGGGAGACTTGAGGCATGGGAGGAGTTCGAGAGGGTGTGGAAGCATTGGAAGAAGAGTGCTGGTGAGAACCAAACAAGATGGCTTCAGTCTTGTTGACGTTGAACTGTTAAGATGTTTCAACGGACTCAGAACTTGATATCAATCAGGTAGCTGGATGGAACAGCAGTAGCCATGGAGTCAGTGATGATGCTGGAGATGTACAGCTGGGTGTTGTTAGTGATCACCCAGGAGCTGACATCCCCGAGGGGTAGCATGTAGATGAAGACCAGGAGGAACCTGTGCCATATCTTAGGCTGGCGTATGAGGTGTGGCAGGAGTGACTTCAAAGGTTAGGAATTACTTTTGACGACATTCCTCGGGATGCTATTTTATCAGAATCATTAAAATAAACAGGCGAAACATCTGCTAAAATAAAGGAGAGAGGACTGCCACCAGAACATACTAAGTGTCCTCTAATAGGGCAGCCGGAATCTGTGGCCTAAAAAGAAGCAAAAATAACGTGACGTTTTAAAAACACACGGGGAATCTGTTTTTATATTTTAATCAAACATACTAATGACCCCCCTATGATCAGACACTAGATCCAGCAGACACATTAAATTCACAGAATTTGCAAGTTGTCTTGAATCTTGATGTGCAAGATGTTAAGTTTACGCCAAATAAGAAACGGCCAAACTTCTAGAATTAGTAAAATAAGCACGTTCAAAAATAGTTTGCAATCACCAAAAACACTTTGCCAATGGGGCTCTTCTGGTTTACTGTTTAAAGGAACATTTGCTGGTCTGTATTTTCTGCTGACATTTTGATTGTGTTGTGAATGCTTTCCCATCTTTGATGCAGAGAAGTTTGTGATCAATACTCTCTAATAATTATTTACCAAGTGCCGTCCAACAGAGGTTTATTTCCCCCTGAAACCACTGCTGGAACTACTTTCCGGTTCTGATAAAAATGTGGTGAGTAGGAACTGAGCAGAAGTCATCTCCCACATTTCCATCACCCATATCTTTCCCTAGATCTGCTAGCTCCCTGTGCCTCACCAAAACAATTTCAAGATTCTCTTAAATTCTTTTCAAACCATTCTCACCTTGTCCAAGCGATCTCCAGCCATGTGGCCCAGCCCTTTCATTTTCCACTTCCTTTACTCCACTGTTGGGAATCATACAGCACAGAAGGAGGCCATTTGGCCCATCGTGCCTGTGCCGGCTCTTTGAAAGAGCTATCCAATTAGTCCCACTCCTCCGCTCTTCCCCCATTGCCCTGCAAATTTTTCCTGCTCTGTGATCACCTCCCGCTTTACGAAACGCACTAGGACATTCTTTTATGTGAAGAGCGTAAGATGGTATAAGTTGCCGTAGCAGTTAATGCTGTGGGCCCGTTTCCTCTAGGAATTAGATTGAGACAAACAAACTGAGGGAAGCATTGGTATGGTTGTGATATTTCATTGTTTCAGTTTCACTGAACTTGATTCCAATCCCTGAATATCTCCACATTAGTGTTATGAATAACTTGTTTCTCAATTTCTTATTCAGTTGATTTAGTGAGTCAAAGTTGACCGTTTCAATTCTTTTTTTTTTCTCCTCCCCCTTCTCGCCTCTCCCTAGACACCCACTCTTTCCACTCCTCGCTCTCCTGTTTGAGAAATGTGAGCAGGCCACCCAGGGGTCAGAGTGCATTACCTCGGCAAGCTTCGACGTGGACATCGAGAACTTCGTTCACCAGCAAGAGCAGGAGCACAAACCGTTCTTCAGCGATGACCCAGAAATAGACAGCTTGGTGCGTTACTCTTTGGTGGCTATTGGTGGCTAATAATAAAAATGTATTTCCCATGTAAATGAGGAGCTAAGTACAAATGTAATGGGCGCTAAAACATTCTCTTCTATTTCTTTTATGTGGGTCACAGGTTCTCTAATACTTTTTTAATCACTAAAATTAATCATTATAACTAGATGCTCCATTATAAATGGATTTAAGGCCTTTCAATGGAAGCCTTCTCTTCAACTCCATCTATTGAAGAACATTGAGTGGGGAGGTCAATTGCCGTTAGGGTAAAGCATCTATTCATGAGATACCTGTTACCTATTGTGCACTGTGTTCAGAATAAGAGCTTGTTGCTTGAACTGTTGTAACTTGTGACAGGTACCCCATTCAGACGCTGTATAGACGCACCCCTCTCTGGTGTTCCCAACTTGGTTTTGGTGTCAAATCTATGGAATTACTCACAACTGGTAATTGATGTGTCACCAAGGTCAGCACTTATCTGGAAAGGCAGTCTCTTTTTCTCCCACCCTGGATTAATCCCTTCCCCTGCTGAAGACACCGACTCCTTGCTGGTTAATGGCATCTATTATTTTGCCCCAGTGGCCATTCTTCTTGTGGGCATTTTAGACAGTGAGTGACTGTGGGCTATTCGATCAGGGGGGGGCAGTGCAAGCCTGAATCTGTTTTCACTGAGTGTCCATACAAGTGCGCTTTTCCGCTGAGATCAGCGTTGGTGATCGGAAATCCGACCCCTGCCTGATTTCTTTATTTCCCCAGCCCAGGCACATTACACCAGTTGTAGCATCCCTGCAGACATTTCAGGTTTTAACGATGTGGTTTCAGTGTTTCGGGGAAGCCGCAATAACAGTCTGCATCTCCGTTACAAAGAGGGTGACAGATAAAGGGAAGTGTGTTCCAATTTAGTTGAGGAGCTCTAATACCTTCTGGAGATTGGGATTAACTCATACACTACCAAAGATGTGGACCAGTACAGTCATTAAACAAACGTGTATACAAAACCGTCAGCAGATTAGTAGTTGAGCGACTGATTGATGTTGCTCGATTCACACAGACATTGTGCTCATTTATTTTGGCGCGGTGTCTCTGCCAGGCTGTCGGTGTGGTACAGGAGCCAAACATCGCTAGCTCCTTTGTGTGATGGGTCAATGACGAGGAGAGGTGCCCAGAGCGTGCCCACTTCCCTTCTCCTGTGTTTGAAGATTCCGTTGTCTGCCAGCCACCAGCTGAAAGGAGTGCAAATCGGAGCTGATGAGCTCTAAGTACTGAGCACCTAGGGCTCAAAGCTGGGACTTGTAGGCCGTGGATTTGAGCATACCGACAGTGACATTAATGATTGCTCACTTCTGGCAGTGATATTAGCTGTGATCCCGGGGTGTTAACTGTGGATTATTACACAAACGGTAAACAGAGAGGCTGATTGGCAGTTTTTTTATTAGAAAACATTTTTGGGTTGTGACCACAAGTGCACGATTTAAGCTCTCTTTAAATTGGAGATTTCCTAAATAGGTGGTTCTGTAGTCTTTGGCTGATGCTTCTCCTCAGCAGCATCGCTGTTTGCTTGATGAATATTAATGAGGCCCAAAGGGTTGATGTAACATTTAATTATCTGTTAGTTGCTTTCAAAAGAAAGCATGGCAACATGAAAAAATGTTGCTTCAGGCAGTGACAGTGCTCCGTGCGTATGTGAGGGGCGGGGGGAGAAGAAAGAGAGGACAGGGGATATCTAACTAATAGTGCGGTTATGTTGCAGAATTGGTTCAGTAAGGGAGTCCTGTTAGGCAACACAATTCCCTGGATTGTAGGAAATTTCATTCTGCTGTTCACCATGTAGCAAGTTCGCCCCCAGATGAGGCAATGGCATTTACCTCAGACGATTGCCTTTCCCCACTCAGGTGGGCTCATTTACCTCAGACGATTGCCTTTCCCCACTCAGGTGGGCTCATTTACCTCAGACGATTGCCTTTCCCCACTCAGGTGGGCTCATTTACCTCAGACGATTGCCTTTCCCCACTCAGGTGGGCTCATTTACCTCAGACGATTGCCTTTCCCCACTCAGGTGGGCTCATTCACCTCTTCGCTGGAATTTGGCAGCCAACATCCACCTTATCCATGTTTGCTGCTTAATTGAGTTGATTTGGATTTTTCGCGCTCTGGAAAGTTGCTGTTTTCAATCACTGTGTCTCAGTCCTACTTCCCCAGAGCTTCATACAAGGCAGTACCAATGTGCCATGCCAGAGTTGCAGAAAGCAAGTTTGTGCCCTTGATTACCCCAAACTGCTTTCACTGTTAGAAAGAGGGTCTGAGGGGAGGACAGGACGCTTCCCAAAAGAAGGCAAAATTGGAAGGACGCTTCCCAAAAGAAGGTAAAATTGGAAGGCCTCTGCTGGGCACCTCATAGTACTCAGGGCCAAAGGCCATTGGCAGAGACCCGAGAGAGAGAGAGAGAGAGAGAGAGGTGTCTGTCCTGCCCAGTCTTCTAGATGGGATGTGGTTCATGTTGCCCTGAAACCAAAATGAGTTAAGGTAATTTCATCACCATCCAAGACCAATTTCACCCCCATTGTTTCTTGATGAACCCCTAAAAGCTCAGTGGGTAAGTTTACTGCTTCATGTGGAGTCATGGAGACCAGACAACCTGCAAGGTTTAATCCTTCATCTGACCTCAGCCTGGATGCCCAACAGCAAGCAGGTGAAGAAGGAAACGGTAAGGTCAATGAAAGATCCCAAAGGTGACATAATACCAAGTGATAAAGGTATAGTAAATTAATTCTTTTCTGTGTTCAGGGAGGAGACAGTGAGCAGTCTCCCCTGTGCAAAAGCTGAATTTCTGGTTGGGGCAGGAGATTGGAGTTAGACAAATTAGAAATTTCAGAGAAGGCAGTCGCTGGTTACCTGAGGAAGTTAATGGAAAACAAGACACCAAATCCAGGTGGACTTTAATACAAGAAGTGGCTATGAAATCGGTTACATCCCTGCTGCTGTCTTTAGGGAATCATTGGAAATGGGTGTGGTGCACGAAGTGGAAAGTAGCTAACAAGCTACAATGGGACAACCTATTTACTGCATCCAGTGAGCCCAACACACACGGTGAGGAAAGTTATCAAAGACATCCTGAAAGAGGGGATAATGGAATATCCAGCCAGGTTTGGGGTGGTAAGTAGGGAGTCAGCAGGATTTTATGGGAAAGAATTTACTGGAGTTTGAGAGAGTGGCCAATAGATTTTTGTCTGGTAAGCGTATCAAGAGATTTGGAGCAACGGTGAGTAAATGGAATTGAGGATCAGCCATGATCTGATTGAATGGCGGAACAGACTCGAGAGGCTGAATGGCCCACTCCTGTAACTTCGTTCCTATAATTGAGGGATATTAGTTTTGCGGATCAGCCAGGTGAACTACAGTCTTTTCCAGTCCTTTACTTTTGTATGTTCCATGTTCCTAAAACTGAATAAAATTAACTGTATTTTTATTTACTTTTCAAGCTGTGTGCTTATCTTTAACTCCCCCATAGTCACCGTGCACCACCTTTTAGCCATGAGGCTGATTAAATATCCAGATCCCACGTCTCTGTCACCGCAGTTCTGTGATGGTTCATTCCCTGACAAGTTGCCTGCTGTGTCTCTTAACTCTCTCTTCCCTCTGAGGATATGCCTGAGATCAGCTCGGCACTTCCTCATCATGACACCACTGAGAATGGCAGTTCTACATTGGAGTGGGGGGGAGGGAAGCATGGGGAAGGCCTTATGAATGTGTACATGTCCACCCAGCGACTGGTGAGTTGTCGCTCAAGGTAGCGTCTAATTTCAGGGTTCGTTACTTTGTAAATTACTCGAGCTTCGTCTCCCTGTTTAGTGATACTAATCAAACCCCTTCATTGGATTCCATCCGGTAATCCAGTCCTGGATCGCCTTTTGTGCATGTGTAAACCATCTGAACCCCTCAATTAAATTCCAGCCTGTAACTCATTCCCAGCGATCCATTATTCTGTATGTAAACCACCCAAGCTGCTCTATTGATTTCAATATGTAACTCGGTCCTGTATATTAATTATTCTATTTATAAGCCATCGGAACCTTTCAGTGAGATTTCAACCTGTAACTTGCTCCCAACTATCTGTTGGTGTTTATTTAAGTGCAACCTTTTCTTGTTCATATTTTCAAAGCTGCACACCGTGAACATTTTTAATCCTCTGCCTAGAAAGAGCAATGAATACTTGCTGTCTAATCTTTTTTTTGTTATCAGCATCTAACCAAAGAACTGGAGATGTGCTGATAGTGCCGTGGGTGCCCACTGGTCCAGTGGAAATTAGGTGCCTTTCCCCCGACCCTGCAAAGCACAAGTGGGCACAATCCCAGCGTATCTGCAGGGATCGATTTTCGGGATTATTGGCAGTCTAGTCTGAGCCCAATCCTGTTCTTTCCCAAAATCCATAGGGACTGCTAGATAGTGACCAGGAGCAGGAACCCAGGATGATTTTTTTTTCCTTCCTCACCCCCTCCCTAGCCTAGATACACCACTAGTGTTATGATAAACTCAACACAGGTCAGGAATCAAACCTGGTCTGGTATGGTTCAATACCACACTTGGACTCATTACTGAGCCATGGATCCACAGAAGCTTACAGCCCAGAAGGAGGCCATTAGTGTCTGTGCGGGCTCTTTGTCAGCCCCATTGGGGTTCTGCAGCTGCCTCATTTGCTTGACTGGAATAATCCCTTGATACAGTTGTCCCCAAAAACGGCGGGTGTCCGTGAGAATTCTATGGAAGCTCATCGGTTTCCCCCCACAATAGCACAAGATCGAAGGATAGAAAGAGACGATGAAGGACATGATCCACCTGTACCACTCCCATCTCAGCATACGACTGTTTCTCAAATGATCAGAAGGATGAGGGACTTCAGTCATGTGGAGAGACTTGAGAAGCTGGGATTGTTCTCCTTCGAACAGAGAAGGTTAAGGGGAGATTTGATAGAGGTGATCAAGTAGATGGGGGGAAACTGTTTCCACTGGCAGGAGGGTTGGTAACCAGAGAACACAGATTTAAGATAATTGGTAAAAAAGCAGGGGGAAATGAGAATTTTTTTTACACAGCATGTTGTTATGAACTGGAATGCATTGCCTAAAAAGATGGTGGAAGAAGATTCAATAGTAACTTTCAAAAGGGAATTGGATATATCCTTGAAACATTCGCAGGGCTACAGGGAAAGAGCATGGGAGTGGGACTAATTGGATAGTTCTTTCAAAGAGCCGGCACAGACTTGATGGACCGAATGTCCTCCTTCTATGCTATATAATTCTATCAATCTATGATCCCAAGGTTGTTGCCCACCTCCTGCCTGGAAGTCCATTCCATGTGTGAAAAACTGACCAACATCAATCTTAAATTTGCCTTTTTCTAGATTCATCGTGTCCCCCCCACCCCGCTTATGCTACCATCCAGATATAATTTGCAGTAGTATTCAGGATTTACCTTGTGTGTGCTGTTAGGATCGAGACAGACAGGTGCAAAGAAACCGTGGCAAAGACTGCTGGTTTGGGGTGGGTGGGTGGGAGAGTGCCTGAGATTGCTGCAGCATTAAAGGGAAAAGGTAGCCGGTAACATTTGCGATGCTTCGGTCATATTTCATAATCGCTGAGCTTTCCACAGGACTGTACATTCGCAGAGTAATTAGAAAAGGTCAGAACTCATCATTATCTGCCAAATCAGCCAGAAGGCGCTGTGAAGTCAATTAATTTTGCATCTGTATTTTTTATGACCCGTTCACTTTTTACATCCGACTGTAGGTCTTTATCAGGACAGATATACTGCAGCAGGGCAGTAAATGAGAATCTCTGAGCAAATGAGCTGCAGTAATTGGCATATTTATTAACTGCCCCCCCTCCCCCCATGCCCTTGTACAGTGACTTAAACAACAAGCTCCTCTCTCAGGTTGTAGCTGTGGAGCTATGTTTAATCCCTGCTTTACTGTAGAGAGGGAATTTGATCCAAAGCTCCTTGCTCAGTCTCGCTTGCCTACTTTGTTCAGTGGGGATCGAATATGGGAGTTTTATTACCAGGAATGCATAGATATCAGATCTGGAGCCTGAGTCAGGTATTATCCCCGGATAGAGATGCTCTGCACAATTAATTCATATTAAAATCCTACTGCACACCCAGCAAAAAAATGGTTTGCTTGTGCCTGGTCCTGTGTGTGATTTGCATGGGTCCCCTTGTATCTTCACTACCTTTACACACTAAACATGGGTAAAATTTTCAGCTGTGGCTCAGTTGGTAGCACACTTGCCTTTGAGTCAGAAGGTTGTGGGTTCAAGTCCTCACTCCAGAGCCTTCAGCATAAAATCCAGGCTGACTCGTCAATGCAGTACTGAGGGAGTGCTGCACTGTCAGAGGTGCTGTCCTTTGGACGAGACATTGAACCAAGGCCCCATCTGCTCCCTCTGGTGGATGTAAAAGATCCCATGACACTCTTTCAAAGAAGAGCAGGGGAGTTCTCTCTGGTGTCCTGGGCAATATTTATCTCTCAACCAACATTGCTGCAAAAATAGATTATCTGGTCAATGTCACATTGCTGTTTGTGGGACCTTGCAAATTGGCTGCTACATTTCCTACATTAAAACAGTGACTACACTTCAGAAAAGTACATCATTGGCTGTAAAGCACTTTGGGACATCCTGAGGTCCTGAAAGGCACTGTATAAATGCAAGTTTGTTCGTTCTTTATGGGTAAAGTTGTCCAATGTCTTGAGAACATAACTTCTTTTTGTATTTTGAAACCTAGGCAAAGGGTCAAGGCTCATAGTGCAGGACACCAGGGTGTAATATTGTAGTGGTTATGGTACTCGATCCCACCTTAGGAAGTCATGAATCAATAACTCTGGTCATTTATGGGCTGGGTACCAGAAAAAAATGACCATGAAAGCTGCTGGATTGTTGTGAAAACCCAACTGTTTCACTAGTGCCCTTCAGGGAAAGGAGCTGCCATCCCTACCCGGTTTGACCTACATGTGATTCCAGCCCCACATTCTTGTCTCAATGTCCTCTGATGTGGTCTAGGATGCTACTCAGGTGTAGAAATGTTGGTTGGGAGCAGTTCAAGAAGAAGGTCCACCACTGCCATCTTAGGGCAACTAACGATGGGCAATAAATGCGGACTTGCCCGTGTAACTCAGATCTTGAGAACAAGAAAAATCAACCCTGGCTGAGAAGAGAAGGAGAGAAGTCGAGGTCGATCAGGAATTGATGATCAGATGATAGTAAGCTTGGGTTTTAAAAAGCCTCTAGATTGTAGGAGGAAGAGACGACTGAAACAGTTCAGTTTTCAGCTCCTGGGAAAGAATGAGATAGAGTCAGAGATGGTGCAACGAGTCTTTTCAACACAGGAGGAATATGTAGATGTACTTTAAGCTTAGGAGGAAGAGGAACATACGGAGGATAAATTGACACAGTGGCAATGATATGATGGAGACCAGAAAGATTATTGACTACAGCCATATAAATGATGTATGCTCCTATGATGCGTGTAATACTCCGACTACCGTGCTAATTACAGTCCCCTTTTATATGATGTGCACTGGAAATAACCAACACTTCGCTGCCTTGAGGCCTGGAGCACACGCCTGTTATCAGACGACAATCGGCTTTTGACGCTGATTCTCGTGATGTCAGGTGAGGAATCGGTGGGAATGTGTTTTATTTCCCTCCTCCCCCACCCCCCCCCCTCCCAGTTCCAGCGATCTTCTGGTAACTCACTCAAGGTTATTCTTACTGCGTCAACCTAGCTAGTGAATGTTGGCAGGAGTCTTGACAAGTGGGGAACATCACAGGCAAGCCTGATGTCTACACGCACACATACACATGCGCACACATACAGACACGTAGATACATATGTACGCTAACACACACACACACACACACACACACACACATATTCTCTTGCCGTACCAGTTTTTGGATGAAGATCACAAACAGGAACGGGCTGATTTTCCCCTCACTGAAGCTGATTTTAGTATGCTATCTGAGACCAGGTAACTAGGAATTGAAACTAGGACCATTGTGGTCTATGTGACTCTATGCGACAAAAGAAGGTGTATGTTTGAGTTCTTATAATCCACGTAGGATGCTGTAAGCTTGTATTGTGTAGCCTCCTGCTGCAGATTTTTGAGACAGAATTCTGGGAGAGAAGTTGGATAGCATGGCTATTGAGCATAAGCAAATCAGAGTGATGTCATCCTACCCAGAATGCACCACAGGCAGGTCAAACAGTGATGTAATGTGAGATTTCTCCACAACATGGCCTCCAAATTGGGTGAAGGACCTTGTTTAGTGAGTCGACTGGTGAAACGTGCAGTGTGTGAAATAGGCCGCCCCCCCCCAATCAGAAGGACTGACTGTGCTGAATCTGACTGGATTGACAGCCTTTCTCTCTACATTGCAGATGGTAAAAGCCATTCAGGTTCTGCGAATCCACCTGCTGGAGCTGGAGAAAGTCAATGAGCTTTGCAAAGACTTCTGTAACCGCTACATCACGTGTCTGAAGACAAAGATGCACAGCGACAACCTACTGCGGAACGACCTGGGAGGCCCGTACTCCCCAACAGCCGTGTCACATACCCTCCCAGCGCAGGTAGGATTGCTTGACAAGTTCTAAAGTCGTTTTACACTTAACGTTGGTTTGGGGAGAACAAGGGCAAACTGACCTGTGTGCTGCTCTCCTGTCAGACTGTTGGAGACCCAGCCTCCTACGTATGTGCAATGAAAGCTCTCCATTTTCCAAATCCAATGGTCATTCAGTAGTGTAGAGGTACAGGATGGTTTATGGAGGACTTTTCAATTTAAAAAGAAAAGCTAAAGACACTCTCAGCCAGCCCAGTACGATTACGTGCTTGCAGCAAATCGTAGGTCATAATGCAACCATGCTGACTCAGCGAACTAGATTTAGACGCCGAGGACTGAGGTTGGGGTTATGGCAGCAGATGGAAGACCAAGGGGAATTGATGGATCTCCACTTGTATTGGCTAAACACAAGCCTGTAAGATTACATTTGGTAGTGTCACCGACTGTGTTAAACCTATTCGCTGGGTGTTGACAACATTGCAGTCATATAAAAGATATTGAGAAAAGAATTATCACTTTCCTCACTACAAGGATATTTTTAAAGTGAGGTATTGAGATGGAGATGAGCCCATTACCGAGAGACTGAATATGTGACTCTACCTGTAATTCACTTAAAAGTTGCTAGTAATTCTTTTAAATCATTCTTTGGGATCTGGTTTGCTTATATTCTTTCTCGGGATGTGGGCATCGCTGACTAGGATGCCACTTATTGCCCATCCCTCCTTGCCCTTGAGAAGGTGGTGATGAACCGCCACCTTGAACTGCTGCAGTCCGTATGATAAAGGTACTCCCACAATGCTGTTAGGTAGGGAGTTCCAGGATTTTACTGCATAAAATTTACTGCATGAGATCCTGTAATTTATGGTCTCTGAACACCTTAACTGATGGCTGTCAAATGGAGGCAGGTCGAACATCCCATACCCTACATGTGCGTATGTGTGCATGCGTGTATGTTCGTGTGTACGCATGTATGTGCGTGTGTATGTGCTACAGAGGTATAGCATCCTGCATCCCCATGTGAATTGCTGAGAAGAATCCCCAACAACTATGCCCACGGTATCCCAGCTGTGTCAAAATATTAATTTATTTTCAAAACATTTCCCAGTTCAGTATTATGCTTTAAAAGTGTTATTTCTGATGCAGATTACTCTTGCTCTGCAGAAGCAGTGATCCTTGTAGCTTGAGGTCAGAGTGCAATGCTGAAGCAATGTAAAAGGGGAGAGCTGGACACTGAATTCTGTGGCTTTGATTTAGTCCCTGATGACTTTAGAAACATTTCTCCAGGATAAACTGGTTCAGTTTGTAGCATTGTTGGTGCTGAGTCAGAAGGCTTTGATTTTAAGCCCCACACCAGGACATAACCTGGACTGACACCCCAAGGCAATACTGAGAGTGCAAAATTGTGGTGGACTTTAAAGATCCTGTAGCGTTATTGGAAGAAGAGCAGGGAGTCCTTGTCTCTTGGTCAGGAGTCCTCCCTCAACCAATAGCACCAACAAAACCGTTTAGCTGGTCACTCATCCCGTTGCTGGCTGTGGGAGCTTCCTGTGCGCAAGGCAGTTGCCACTTGTGCCTACAAAGCAGCAGTCACTGCACTTCATAGTAACTCACTGTATGGGGAGCGCTTTGAGGCAATTTGAAGAGATATGATAACATGTTACATAAAGGCCAATCTATCTGTCTTGCTTCCTTCCATCCTGCAGCATGACAACAGGATCTGAATATTGAGGTTTAAATAACTACTGTAATGTTTGTGTACAAATATTAACTTGTGCTATGCAATATTGAGGATTAGAATTTGACAGATTAATTTTGCAAATGTTTTTGCACCATTAATGAGGTGTGTGCAGGTTCACAGCATCTCTTTCCCCCCTCCCCCTCTCAGGGCATTGTGCCCACGTTTGTTGGTGATGCTCAATATCCCTGAAAATTGGCTTAAAGCAGCGAGGAATATTAAAAGCGTTAACAGTGAGGGGCTTTTTCCCACAGATGTAATGAAATAAATCCTGCCAGCGATTGTGTGATGAACGTTTTAATTAAATGCTGGCCACTCAGCGTCAGTACTGCAGCCTTGTGGCTGCTGGGGAAGTTAAACACAACAGAGCACTTGGGATCAGGCCACACAACTCCAACTGTTTGAGGATCCTTAAAGCATATCGGGTCCTAGGTTCTCTTTTTTTTTAAGAAGAAGAATTGATTCACTCTGTTGGTAAATGTCCTGCCTAATATGTCACCAGCGTTTGGTGTTGGAGGGTTTTATTGGCGAAGTTTGATGTGTGAGTGGGCTTAACCCAACCTGGTCCTGGTGAGGTAATGTGGAGGCTGTCACCTCCAGTCCGACCTTCCCTTTAATGGAAGGCGTTGCCTAATTAAATAAAATTCTCTTGTGCCAATATAAACCTTGAATTTTGGTGTTCAGTTTCGAAGTATTTTCTTTCCCTTTTTCCAGCCTCACTGTGCTCCAGCATAATCTCTGGCCGCGAGCCACCTCCCAGGCATCAGCAAACCCTGCTCTGAAATTTGGCCATTAGGAAGGACACTAACAGGGTGACGTCCTGTGATTACTCCGCATCTCCCTACGGGGAAGCTCGTGGTCTCCGCCCTGTGCCTGCCTCCGGTAGCACGTGTCGGCGAGTCAGGAATTGTGCACCATATTGGCACACTGCTCTGGCCACTTTTAACAATGATGTGGAGATGCCGGTGATGGACTGGGGTTGACAATTGTAAACAATTTTACAACACCAAGTTATAGTCCAGCAATTTTATTTTAAATTCACAAGCTTTCGGAGACTTCCTCCTTCCTCAGGTAAAAAACATTTACCTGAGGAAGGAGGAAGTCTCCGAAAGCTTGTGAATTTAAAATAAAATTGCTGGACTATAACTTGGTGTTGTAAAATTGTTTACACTTTTAACAAGTTTACATTCGCCCTTTCTTTTTCTTCTATTTTCTCCTTCCTGGGATACGCGGGTGTCATTCACCCGGCTGTGGTGTTGGCAGGCTATTTGGCTATATGGGGCATCACAGCCAAGCCTCACCTGGAGTACAGACAAGTGCACCTCCAATGGAGGGGTTACTGGATATTGATCAGGAGTGGCAATCCCGGCTGAGGTTAATTTCCCTAATTTGAGCATTGAGGCCAATTTTAGTGCCCCTGCTGCTACCCCTTGCTAAGATAAGGTAATTCAGCACAGGCCAGCACTTTTATTTAGTATTTTATCAGCGTGTTGCCTCTGAGTCAGTAGGTTGTGGGTTCAAGTCCCACTCCAGAGACTTGAGCACAAATTCTAGGCTGACATTCCAGTGCAGAACTGAGAGAGTGCTGCACTGTCAGATGTGCCGTTCTTCGGATGAGACGTTAAACCGAGGCCCCGTCTGCCCTCTCAGGTGGACGTAAGAAAATCCCATGGCATTATTTTGAAGAAGAGCTGGGTAGTTCTCCCTGGTGTCCTGGCCAATATTTATCCCTCAACCAACCCCACTAAAAAACAGATTATCTGGCCATTATCACATTGCTGTTTGTGGGACCTTGCTGTGCGCAAATTGGCTGCCGCATTTCCTACATTACATCAGTGACTACACCTCAAAAAAGTACTTCATTGGCTGTAAAGCGCTTTGGCGTCATCCTGAGGTCATGAAAAGCACTATATAAATGCAAGCTCTTCCTTTCTTTCTCTGCCTGCACAGTAGTGGAGAACTGAAGGGACAGGCCTGATTGAGGGACTCTGGAGTGTTACTGTGCTAGGGAATCAAAGCAATGGTCTGTGAGAAGTACTGTGATGTATACGGCTTAGCTGAAGGCTTCTGCACTGTACTGTACCAGGAGCTGAGGGGAGTATGTTGACTTTGCCTAACCAGGGAGCTGAGAGGAATGGTCTAATTGAGAATGTCCATCCGTACTGCAGTTTACTCAGGATTCAGGAGAGTTGCATGATTGTAGGACTTGACTTACCTGTATAATAACAGCTATTCATTATTAGTATAGAATCATAGAGCACGGAAGGAGCTATCAAATTAGTCCCACATCCCTGCTCTTTCCCCGTAGCCCTGAAAAACTTTGAATGTATTATTAAGATATGTCTAAAACACATAGAAGTGTGTAATAAAGCAAAAGCACAATTGAGTGGTTCTATAGATAGATCTGTGAAGGACAAAGCTTGATTAGTTTGTACAGACAAAAGGTTTTCTTCAGATTGTTACGACATATTATGTACCCTGACATCTTTAGAGTATGTGCAGTGCTCCGGGCCATGGCTTCACATCCTTCAGCTTTCCTGGCCCTGCTTCTTGAGACTGGAACTTAAAAGTTAGCTGAGGCCAGTTCATATACATCAGTGGATCTGGCCATTGACACTGAGGTGCTTTAGCAACCTTGACATATTAATTTTGAGAAAGAACTTGCATTTATATAGCACCTTTCACAACCTCAGGACGTCCCAAAGTGCCTTACAGCCAATGAAATACTGTCACTATTGTAATGTAGGACACGTGGCAGCCAATTTGTGCACAGCAAGGTCCCACAAACAGCAATGTGATAAATGACCAGATAAATCTGTTTTTAGTGGTGTTCGTCAAGGAATATATGTTGGCCAGGACACCAGGAGAACTCCCCAGTGCCATAAGGTCTTTTACATCCACTTGAAAAGGCAATAGTAGCTTTCGTTTAATGTTGCACCTGAAAGGCAGCACCTCTCACAGTACAGCACTCCCTCAGTACTGCACTGAAGTGTCAGCCTAGATTATCTGCTCAAGTTTCTGGAGTGGGGCTTGAACCCCACAACCTTCTGACTGAGAGGCGAGAGTGCTACCACTGAGCCAGGGCTGACACCCTAATTTAGCTCTGTCATTCTGTCGGGTTTGGAAACTCCTTTCGGATAATTTGCTCAATTGTGTTGTCAGCACTCTTCAGTTTAAAGAACTGCAGTTAGGTCTTAAACTGGTTAGAGTTAGTAAAGACAGACCTTTAAATCTTGAACTGTTGCCTTCCATGTATATTTTCACAATGAGTATCTTTGTTACAGTAATTGCCATTTGCCTTAGTACTGTTTTTCGGAACTAAAGCTAACTTCTGGGCTTCTTGTCAGTCTAATTGCAACTCTTCCCAGCAGCTTGATTGCCCATGTTCCAGTAATGAGTGTCAAGGGGTGGGTGGAGGAGCGGGGGAGGGGGTTGGGTGATGCACTGGTTTCGAATACAGCTTTTTCATCACTGTGACCTGTGTTTAAATCTAGTCCAGACTGATGGGTTGAAGACCTCCACTCATGATTAATTAGAGTCCTACTTGAAAAGTGGAGTCTTTAGTGGGTGTAAGTTGACAATTAATCTGAATTTCGGTACTTTTTGGCATTAGCTTGGCAGCCTCACTTGGGCCTGGTATGCTATGGATGGCTGGCATGAGAATGGTGTATTCTTGTGAGGTTGGGATTAAACCATATTGTTGAGGCACAGTAGTGGGAGTTTTACCCTGTATCTAACCTGTGGTACATTTGACATGGTGCTAACGTACTGCATCAGATAGCTTGCACCCCTATCTATATGGGGAACTTTGATTAAACTGACTATCTCATCTCCATCACAAGCTCTTTTCAAAATGGAAAATCTATGAGATGCTAGGAGGAGCTAGCAACCGTTGGTTACATGTTTTTATTGTGTGTGTGTGTGTGTGTGTGTGTGTGTGTGTGTGAGAGATACTGTTGAATATTTTAATGTGTAACAATAACAGTGCAGAATTTACAGATCTATAAAAAACACTGACAGTTGGCTATTTTCAGTGAAGTGATCAGACTGGCACGTCTTGAAAGGGAGGCTCTGACAAAGGGCGAGGTACAGCGAGCGGAATACTATTCGATTTTGCTTCTAATATCATGCAGCACAAGTACAGCTCATTATTATCCTGTATAATGAGGGCTGCAGAGCTGTGTTCAGTGAGCTGCAGGAAGCTTAGTACTAAATTCACTATTACAGGCACGTTAATGGGCACCACACTGTCATGGCTGACAGGAGGAAAGGACCCTACTTAGCTGTCTTTGACACTATTGAGAAAAATGAATGTCCCGTGGGTATGATAAACTACTTGGGTCAGACAGACAAGCTTGCATTTATACGGTGCCTTATCATGACTGTCAGAATCATCTGTGTTTCACATACGATGAATTACTTTGAGGCGCAGTCACTGTTGTAAGACAAGTGAATGCAGCAGCCATCTTGCATGTGACGAGTAGGTTTGCCAAACTTCCAGGATTGTCCTGGAGCCTCCAGGAATTTTAAGATTAATCTCCAGGGCTCTGCTGTGAGCAACCCGGGAGAAAAATTATAGGAGCATTAAAAAAAATTGTGTGCTTTTTTTTCATTTTCTTTGAACATTTTTGCTTTATTAGTTATAAAAATACTGGAAATGGGGGGGGGGGGGGGGGGGGAAAGGCTATTTGACTGACAGTCAAGTTATCCAATCTGTTCGTTTTCCAATTGGTGTGGGAAGGTGGTGCCCAGTGAGGATTGATGTGACGGGCGACCAATCGCGAGAGAATGGGGGCGGGCTTGATGGAGGCTGGAGGTCATGTGATTAAACCTCCAGGTATATGTCCAACTAGAGTTAGCAACCTTAACGACAAGAGATCGCAAACAACATTGAGGTGAATGGACACTTAATCTGTTGTTGATGGTGCCAGTTGAGGGGGTGGAGAATGCTAGCCTGAACTCCAAGGAAAACTCCTTCTTCTTCAAATAATGCCACCATCTTTAATGTCCACCTGAAAAGGCAGATGTGACTTCGGTTTAAAGCCTCAAGATGGCTCAGGACCTAATGGTATGAATTAGTGCGTGTATTGGGGATATAATTGCTTGTCGTTCAGTTTTACCTCGTGCAGAAAGGGTTTCTAACGCGGTAGATATCCAGATTTTGCACACGCCCCCTAGTGAAGACGCGCGTGTAGATCTGGAAATCATTTTGATGAACGAGCAGCTAAGAGCTGAATTTAACTTCTAACATTTCTATTTCCGTACCAGTTCTCTGGAAATTAGCATTTCCATCCGATTAAAGAAAAGAGTGGGGATCTCGGTTTCTCAACCCCTCTTTCTTTTTAGTGGGTGACAGACGTGCAGAAACCTATCCTGATGTTTAAGAACCTCTAAACCAAGCTACTGAGAAATCCACAGATGCAGAATTCTGTTTGCCAGACACAAGAGTACATTCTCTCCCAATAGGCGAGCACACCACTTGCCTAGGTTCAGAGAGCTTAGGGGCAAGCTGACAGAGCCATTACACGGGGTAGTGCTGGAGTTTAACCAGCTAAAACTACACTGCTCACCATCGCTAAGTTGTTGCAAAGAAAGAAATCCAAGGACAGCTCACGGGTGTGATAACGGCACTGGCACATAGAGTGGACTCGACCATGGAATGCACAGGGCTGGCAAAATTCATTTGAATTGTTTGATTCCAAAGCTATGATTCTGATAACCACACTCAAATTTCTGTGCTCACAAGACATGGTTTCAAACCCAGAATATGCATAATTCACCATTTGGCTAAATGGAGTGGGGGTCATGCATTGATTGATGTATTAGGATGAGTGGGCCAGAGTCATCCTTGGTCAGAGATGGCTTGTGGGGAAGGGATGAGGTGCTGCAGTGTTACAGCAGCATCAGGCTCCTGTTTACAGCTGTAATGAGTGGCATTTCAGCTTGGATTGTTGAAACATTGAGGATCTGAAAGAAATTGGCAGGCTTGGAACGAGGAGTGACACAGTGGAAAGGAGGGTGTCCTCAGCTGATGATTATCCCACATTCGGTACAAGGGTGTTGCTCTGCTGATTGCCCAAATTAACTTTTCAGCTACTACTGTTTAGATCAGCTCCGTGAGCCAGAGGAGATTCTGACTGGAGTTGGCTTTAAATAATATTGTGACCACCAGTGATTGTGGGTTCTCGATGTTGGGAAGATTTTCTTTTTTATGAATGAGAAATTAAGATGCAGGTTGAGGGTCTTGACAATCTCTACATTCGCTAATTTCTCACGAGCAATAACATTTTTCTTTCCTCTGAAGTTACAGGAAGCAATTCTGCCCCGTGGATGGTGATTTTGTGCCAATAGGATTGCTATTTTTCCTCAGCGTGAAACCGGTCGGGCTGAGACCAGGGCCTGACGCGGGCTGAGACCAGGGCCTGACGCGGGCTGAGACCAGGGCCTGACGCGGGCTGAGACCAGGGCCTGACGCGGGCTGAGACCAGGGCCTGACGCGGGCTGAGACCAGGGCCTGACGCGGGCTGAGACCAGGGCCTGACGCGGGCTGAGACCAGGGCCTGACGCGGGCTGAGACCAGGGCCTGACGCGGGCTGAGACCAGGGCCTGACGCGGGCTGAGACCAGGGCCTGACGCGGGCTGAGACCAGGGCCTGACGCGGGCTGAGACCAGGGCCTGACGCGGGCTGAGACCAGGGCCTGACGCGGGCTGAGACCAGGGCCTGACGCGGGCTGAGACCAGGGCCTGACGCGGGCTGAGACCAGGGCCTGACGCGGGCTGAGACCAGGGCCTGACGCGGGCTGAGACCAGGGCCTGACGCGGGCTGAGACCAGGGCCTGACGCGGGCTGAGACCAGGGCCTGAGTTTGGATTATTGCTTTGCACCTGGTGAAAATTCAGTTAAAGCCTTAATAAGTAAGTTCTCCACCTCATGAGATGCAGGAGCACAAAGCGGGGCAACTGCCTTTTGCTTTTAAAATAGACATTCGCTGTGCAGACTTGGACTTTAGAAAATTCTAAAGTGTCGAGCTCAAAGCCAGACTGGTGGCAGTGCTACATCTGAGACTGCAGGAGACCTCTCTGTGTGACAGGGAATTAAGGAGCTGTCGGACAGTGATACCGTTCCTTCCCTCTGCTTTGCTTTTACCAACACTCACTCAGACTAGAGTGTCAGGTTGATCCCAACTCAATTCAGTGCAATGCTCTCTGGCTCTGTCTGATAACTGCCCCGCATGGTATTTTGGTGCCAATCTGATAGAGTTGCTTGATAGTACAGTACATTAGCATGTCGTAAAGTATCATGGCACGACTTTGATTTCCATCCTACTTGAGTTTGTGGCTTTAGCTGAAGGCTCCCTGCAGTGAGTAAAAGCTTTCCCTGAAGAACGGAAGAGTTAACATGTGTTGCTTAAATTCACTATTTATAGCACAATACTCCCAGGCACAATACATTTGTACTAGTTTGGTAGGTGGAGGAGGGAGATGGTGAACACCTCACTAATGTTTTCAGCCCCTGTGCCACCCATTCTGCCACTTCAGAACGCCATATAGGTGGCACATTAGCATATTTTTTTAAAACAAAGAACTTGCATTTATATAGCGCCTTTCAAACCTCAGGACGTCCCAAAGCGTTTCACAGCCATTGAACTACTTTTGAAGTGTAGACACTGTTGTAGGAAATGTGTGGCAACCAACTTTTGCACTGGTGATTATGAAAGCACTTTAGTGAACAAATGTAGCACCTGGTGCGGTACTGAACCATACAGACCAGGGCACTCCTAGACTGTATCCATGGTTTGTACTGAGTTAACTGTTCTCAACCATGGCAGCAGGTGAGGACACTACAATTGGCTTTAACATCCTTGGACTAAGGATGGGAAAAATGGTCCCGGGTTCCCGTTCCTGATAAGCGGGGGAGTGCTTGGCCTTCCCTTGGCAACTGGCCACTGTGCCATGGGACCTCACCGATGGACAAGTTGGGGGGAGGAGGGGCACCTGAGTCCCATTACTCTGTACTGATTCATTGCTTGAAAGTGACCCCTCAGTAAGACCACATTAGAAGAAACATTGGATTTTTAATAAACTCATGACTAATTTCTTGTTGTGAATTATGCACAATTCTGAGCCTGAATAGAATGCCCCTTTAAAAAATATCAGCAAAGCGTACACTTTTCAAAGCTTCAAAGGAAAATCATAATTGTGGGGAATCTGAAATAAAAACAAAAATACTGAAAACACAATAGGACTTTCAAGACTGTATTTTTGACAATATTCTGATGCCTGTTTTATCATTTTTTTAAAATCCAGGTTGAATTCACTCTGTGGTTGTTCCTAAGAATGAGGTTTTACTCTTGTTGATAAGGGATGCATTTTAGATGCAGTTTTTCCTCAACAGGGCATTGTTTAAAGTATGAATTGTTAATCAGTGACATGCCCATGAAGCTAGAATTTCATCTGCAGTTGTCGTCACATTTCAAAAATCCTCACTGACATTCCTCTGACTTTATACCAGAGCAACCCATTTAATCGCAAATCCCACAATTGAATATAAATTAAAACAACACAAAACACTTAACCATTATAAATCTGATAATGAGAAGATGTCAGGGTGTGAAAGATCAGCCTTGTAGCTCGTACTGTTCAGGTGAAATTAAACAATGCGCTGATGATATTCAGTCAGCTGAATGTACTCAGATCAAGAATACGCACTAGAATGTTGATGGATCAGTGTTTTTTTATTTATTTTTTTCTGTTCCATTTCTCTTCATTAAGGCTTGTGCCAGAAGGGTGAGCTGAAGACCTGCTGCCAGACCCTCACCAATGTTGCACGATATCTGACCACTGCTACGTGTTCCTTAATAGCAGGGGTGGGAAGTACCACTTGGTTACTCCCCAAGATTCAGATCAAGGACTATCTGTAGGGAATGATCAGTGTGTCCCTCTGTCTTATGCCACTGAGAATGAATGGGAAGGGATTTGATCCATTGGAATGCTATACAGTGGGAGTGATTAGGAAAAGGGTTTGATCTATCAGAATTCTATACAGTGGGAGTGAAGGGGAAGGGGTTTGATCTATTGGAATTCTACACAGTGGGAGTGAAGGGGAAGGGGTTTGATCTATCGGAATTCTACACAGTGGGAGTGAAGGGGAAGGGGTTTGATCTATCGGAATTCTACACAGTGGGAGTAAAGGGGAAGGGGTTTGATCTATTGGAATTCTATACAGTGGGAGTGAATGGAAGGGATTTGATACAATGGATGAAGTATGTCTCTAACTGGACCTGACCCTCATTTTCAGACCTTAATTGAGGAAAATGAGCGTGACTGTAAAATTAGTGTCTACAGAAGTGTTGCTGGGTCCAGACATGCGAGTCGGTCCTGTGCCCTGATGTGTTTTTTTGGGGGATTAATATCTTGTTTTTATTCTGCATCGTTCTGTGTGTAAATTTCCCCCCCATTAGGCATAATCTCTTAGTTAAAAAAAAACCCAGAGTGTTTTGGTGTCTCTCACTGCAGTCAGCCTTGTGAGGTAAATTAGCAGGGAATCTGCATATACAGATTGATAATTGCAAGACGGGTGTCTCGTTTGTAATTTATTAGTTTCTATTATTGCGGGTTGCCACGGCAACGCCTTGCAGCCAGGGCGACGAGAGAGATGTTAGATATGCGATGATGAAGCTTCTAGCCCCAACAAATTGAGATGCACATTTTTATCAGCAATTTTCTGAAATAATAAGTAGGAATTTAATGAGATGTAAATCTGTCCTATGGCTGCCACTGCTCGTGTTTTTTTTTCCCTTTTTTTTTGCCTTTTTGCAGCGATCTCATTAGAATGCGTTGTACAGGAGAGTAATGAGGATTAAGTTAATCAGCAAGATATGAGGATAAAGTCAAAAAAATGCCTCAAGTGTACATAAAGGGAGGGGTGGGGGGGGCGGTGGTTGGGGAATCAGTAGTGGAAAGTTTACCTCCCAGCTAAATGTCAGTCAGGGACAACCTGAGTGTTTTTTTCCCGTTCCTGGTCGGATGCGAATGGTTTTTGCACAGCGATGCTACAGGTTCCTCAAATATGAACATATGCGAAATGACAGACAGGGAAAGATCCACTGGTCCATCCGGCCTGTGATGCTTTATGTGATGCATTTTGTATCACAGCACGTACACTCCCCACCCCATGGCCATGAATCTCCCAGGAGAGGTGAATCACTGGATTAAAAACCCAGTGTAACGCCTCTCTGTCCAAAACAGTTCATAGCTTGAGGCCGTGTCCAAGTATTTTTATCTATCCAACCTACCTACCTACCAACCTAACCACCCACCCCTCCATCAAAAGGGCTCGAGCCTCTCACGAAGGACATCGGGAAGATGGCACAATCGCACTTCCTGCTATCCAGCCAAAGTCTCAATTGCCCCCCTCCATGAGTGTAGGCAGACTATTCTACTATGGAGGATGTCACACTTATTCCCACCCAGTGTCTAACTTTCCAGCAGGAGTCACTGGCTAGGAGTGGGAAGCCTGGCTGAATTTTTGCCTTCCTTAGCGTGCCAGAAAATGTATGTTTTCTACAACTTTCACAGAGAAATTTGAATAATAAAACGCTGAATGATTTAAATTAAGATTTTGAGGGACACTGACAGACGAAAACTCGCCTGTGATAACGCAACAAGACCTCCTAACATCGCATTACTCACTCTGCCTGGTGCCCACAATGAAAGGAATCAGGCGTCCGCTCATATTGGCTAACCTGCTACGCAAAGGACAAATGTGAAGTGGATGGAGGAGAGGGGGGCTACGCTCATCATTTGATGTAAACAAGAGTTTAATTTCAAAGCGAGATGGTGGAATGTACCCCAAGCCCACGTTCCATGTGCGTATTTATCAGCTTTGGACAATTGCCGACCCTCCTCAGAGATGGACGTTCAGTGTTAAGATTAGGACAGCCCCCCATGCCCAGAGAAAACACTATTATAGAAAAAGAGACTTGCATTTACGACCTCCCAAGGGGTTTTACAGCCAATGAAGTACTTTCTGAAGTGTCGTCACTATTGTAATATAGGGAAACGCAGCAGTCAATCTCCTCACAGCAAGTCCCACAAACAGCAATGTGATAGTGATCAGTTCTAATGATGTTGGTTGAGGGATAGATATTAGCCAGGACACCGGGGAGAACTCCCCTGCTCTTCTTCAAATAGTGCCATGGGATAATTCATGTCCACCTGAGAGGGCAGATGGGGTGTCGATTTAACGTCTCATCCTAAGGATGGCACCTCAGACAGTGCAGCACTCCCTCAGTACTTACTGGAGTGTCAGCCTAGATTTTATGCTCAAGTACCTGGAGTGGTACTTGGACTCACAACCTTCTGATTCAGAGACAAGATAACTACCACTCAGCCACAGATGCACTTGAAGAGACTCCAGTCCTATCACTCTATGGCACAGAGACCTTTAAGCCTTCCTTGAACCTTTGCAAGTATTAAGTACATCTTTAGAGCTTGAATTTATACATCATCTTATCACATCCTCAGGACATCCCAAAGCGCTTCAGGGTCAATGGATTACTTTTAAAGTGTAGCTCCTGTTACGTAGGTGAATGTTTCAGCCAAGTTGCGCACAGCAAACAGCAAATGAGATGAATGACCTGGTAGTCTTTTTTTCTTCGGTGGTGTTATGAGGGAGGAACGTTGGCCACTAACTAGCATTTATATAATGTTGTTATGAAGGCAGTGCGGCCAACTTGTTCGCAGCAAGGTCCTACAAACATCGAATGAATACTTTGATATTTTGGTGGTATTGGTTGACCAGGACACCGGGAGAACTCCCTGCTCTTCTTGGAGCAGTGTCACGAGATGTTTTTTACATCCGCCCGAAAAGGCAGACGGGGGCCTCGGTTTAAGGTCTCACCCGAAGGATGGCCCCTCTGCGAGTGCAGCACTCCCTCTGAACTGCACTGAAATGTCAGCCTAGATTATGCGCTCAAGTTCTGCGGTGAGAACTTGAACCCACAACCTGCTAAGATGAGAGAGCGAGCGAAGCTGATGCCTTGTAGTTAGGGAAGGTTCATATCATTCCAAGGGATTGGAACTTTAGCTGGTCATCCAATTTACTGGATTTTGGTTGTTGGGATTAGTTGTAAACTATGCTATTTATTTGCATATGCCCTCAATAAATTCATTAATTTATCCATTAAAAGATTTTCTACTTAAAATGATACATGTTTGCTCTGATACATAGTTCGAGCCTGAGCAACTGCACCTGGGTGTGTGAAAGGATGGAAACTCTTGAATACGCACTGAATATATTTTGTATCGATATATTAAAATAATTTTCCATATAACAAATGATACATTTCAATTGTGTTTCTGAATTTGATTATTGCTTTGTATACCTGGAATATTAAATAAATAACACAAATAATTCTGATAAATCAACGTGAAAGCCAAGCACATGAAAGCATCTCTTTAGAATGTGGTATACGATATTATTAATTATTTTCAGTCTTATTGGGATCTCTTATAAGATGGCCACATTGTAATTTATATTTTCGGACTTTGATTTTACAGGTTTTTTTTAAACGTTGTAGGGATTTTCTTCCCATCTTGAAGGTGTTCCTAAAGAAAGCAGGTTTCATTGGTTTCCTATTCTACATGAAACTGGGAATTCAGTGTTTAACAAAGTACCAAATAAGCAGGTTCATCACAGCTGCAAAAGGCTTCCCACCATCAGTTCTCTTTCTTAAACTTGTGCCTTCAATCTTTCTCGATGTTAAATGATTGCAAGGCCATAAACCAGGCTGGCACTAACTATCAAATAAGTGCAGCAAAAATAGTGTTTGCAGTACTTCCAGTTTCATAAGTAGGCCGAGATGTGGTTCCAATTTAATTTGAAATTGAAGAATGAATTTCTGATCACCGTGTAATATTTAATCTTCCTGCTGTAATCTCTCTCCCGAGACCACTTCTTCTATAACAGCTCAAAGATCCCAATGCCATTAATTGTTTTATAGTAAACTCATGACCTTTGCTGCAGATTTGAAGTTATCGTTCAAGTATAATGTGCCTCGCTGAGTATGTGGCGTTTTCAGTGATTAACAAGTACAGTGGATCCTGCTGCCTTTTTGTACTATTTGTCCGCAGGATATGGGTGACACTGGCAAGGCAGTATTTTTGGCGAACGCCAAATTGCCCATCGCCCAGTTGCCCTGAGAATGAGAATAGAGTGTTCCCCTTGGATTGCATAGAAATTAGAAAACAGAAAGAGGTCGTTCAGCTCAACCAGTCCATGTTGATGTTTATCCTCCACACGAGTTGTCCTAATCCCATGTGCCCATCCTGACCCCATATTCCTTTATTCCCTTTCCTTCAACCACCTATCTAACCTGTTCTTAAATGTTGACATGGTCTCTGCTTCAGTCACTAACTCTGTTAGTACAATCCACAGCCTCACAACCCTCTACGTTTAAAAAAAATATCCCCTGCTCTCTGTCCTAAATCTCTTACATTTAATCTTTTATCTATGCTGTCTTGTTCTAGTCTTGTCAACCACTGGAAACAATTTGTTCCTATCTACTCTGTTCCATGACTTCATAACTTTAAACACTACTGTCAAATCGCCCATTAATCCTCCCTGTTCTAACAAAAACAACCCCAATTTTTCAAGTATTTCTTTGTATTTCTATTTCCTCATACCAGGCAGCATCCTGGTGAATCTGGGCTGTACTCTGTCTATTGCCTCAATATCTTTCCTGTAGTGTGGAACCCAAAACTGCACGCAGTACTCCAGCTGTGGTCTTACTAAGGTTTATATAGGTTCAACATCACATCTCAACTTTTATATTCTGTATCTATTGCCATAAAACCTTGTGCTGTTGGTGTGCTAATGGTGGTATTGGGAGGGTAATTCCTGGATTTTGACCCAGCGATAATAAAGGAATGGCGATATGTATAAGGGTGACGTGTGAGTTGGAGGCGATGAGAAATATCGGCCCCGATATTTATGGGGAAGTGGGGAGAGTGCAGGTGAGGCTGAAAACGGCCGATACACATGGCAAGACCAGGGATGTGGAGGTCCTGCTGATCTTAACTCCTTAGCATTTTGTAGCTCTACCTCTCGCCCAACCACCTGCCAAATGGACAGCCTTGCCAGTGGGCAGGAGGGAACACCAGGGGCAGGAGGTCAAAACCGGAGACCTTGGGGACGGTCCCCCTCAATCGGGGAAGGTTGCCAATCAGGAGGGCTGGCAGGAGATGGGTAATCGGGTGGGCTCGGGGGAGATCGGTAAACGGGAGGGCTCGGGGGAGGCTGGAGATCAGGGCTCGGGGGAGGCTGGGGATCAGGGCTGAGGGAGGCAATAGCTTCATTGAGGGGTCTGGGAGCAGTCCTCCTGGCCCACAAGGAATGCTGAAAGAGCCACTTAACTTGGGAAGCCGGCAATTCTCACCTCCATTTCACTGCCGAGTTTCCCGATGCCTGGGAAGCCCGTGCAGCAGCTGTTAACTTCAAATTGGGCTCCCAATTGTACTAGAGGTGCCCGATTTAAATATGTAAATAAGTGTCCTGCCTCTCCATGGTGGGATACTCGTCTGCCCCGATATCCACCACTGTTAAAATGGTGGTGGGTTCGTGCGCAGTGGGTTGGGGTTGTGTTTCGTGCATTTCACTTTTAAACGCTCCCTGACCTGCCTGTCGTGGGGGGACTTAATATCAAGGCCATCATCTCATAGAAATGGGCATTCCTCTCTGAAAGACTGAAAACCTGATTTTAACCCCCAACTCGTTGGGAATGGTGTGGGTTGGGGGGTAAAGATAACGGGGGGTTGGGAGTTCGTGCCACATTCACAATGCGTTCCGGCCTCCCACACCCCCTCAAATCATAGCTTTAAGTGTCAGCCATAGCTCAGTGGGTCGCACTCTTGAGTCAGAGGTTGTGGGTTCAAGTCCCACTCCAGAGATTTGAGCACAGAATCTAGTCTGACACTTCAGTACAGTACTGAGGGAGTGCTGCACTGTCGGAGGAGCCGTGTTTCCAATCAGACGTAAACCGAGGCCCCGTCTCCCCTCTCAGGTAAATGTAAAAGACCCCATGGCACGATTCAAAGAAAAGTGGGGGACTTCTCCCCAGTGTACTGCTCAACATTTATCCCTCAGCCAACATCACTAAAACAGATTATCTGGGTCATTATCTCATTGCAGTTTGTGGGTCTTTGCTGTGCGTAAATTGCCTGTCGCGCTTTCCAACATCACTGCAATAACTGCACTTCAAAAGTACTTCATTGGCTGTAAAGCGCTTTGGCGTGTCATGAGATAGTGAAAGGCGCTACAGAAATGCAAGTTCTTTTCTTTTAACTTGCCTGCATTCAGGCTGCCCCAGAGGAATGGGGTCCTAATTTAAATGGCATCATTGGGCCGCACGTTCCCGCCAACTCCAGGTGGGAGTCACTATCGCAGCATTGGGGGCCGGGCGGATGGATCGCCGTCCACTTCAGCACCCCCCCGCCCCGCCCCCCCCCCCCCCCCCCCCCCGCACTCTCAGTTCCCGCCCCGAGGTAAATTCGGGGCTTAAGAACAGTAAGCAAGTCAACATTTTCTCCATTTGGGTGAAAAACAACACTAGTGACCATTTATGCACAAACTGACTCTCCCAACCCACCTCATCTGACCACACCCAACCTAAAGCTGTAGCACAGTGCCAGTAAGACTGACCTGACCCAAATAACCTACCGGAAACTGGAGCACTATGCGTTCAGAAACTGCAATGAGGTGAACGTGAAAAAGTTGATCTAAAGTTGCAGCACACTAGATAAAACCTGGAGCCCCAATCTTCTGGTCTGGTGCACAGATAATTATCAATAGTCGGAGCTCTATTGTTTGTTGCAGCTGTCCTGGCATTGATGTGTTTTCTTAAACCAGCCGGTATGATGGCCCTTTGCGGCTCAGACGGGAGTTTCTCTGGGATGTTGGTCGGGTGCCCTGTGTAAATCTGCGGATTCAGACCTTGCTCTTCATTCACCCTCACATTTCTTTTATTCTTTGCTTTTTGCTGTAGAGCTCTCCAGCCTCTCTGACGACGATAACCAACGCCGTCAACTCCCAGGGCATTGTGGTACCAACATCCGCACTACAACAAGGGAATGCTGCCATGGCAACACAGGTGGTAACAGGTAAGGACCGTTGATGAGTTTCAACAAGGGCTGGTCAGTTTAATATTTTTCTTCTTTCTTCTCCACCCCCTAAAATCCTCTCCCCACCCCCCCCCCCCCAGTGATTGAGAGATTGGGCACCCGGAGATGAGGTAGATCCCCAATCTTTCACCACGCCTGGAGATCAGAAACATGCCAGGATCATGCCACGTTGAATAGCCAACTCACCATCCTCTTGCTAGAGCCTTGGTAGATGGGAGGCGATCCCAGAGGGTGCCTCGGATGGGCTGGCAGTGGGATGGAGTTTTTCTGTGGGCCCAGGAGACGCAATCTTGGTCCTCTTGGCCCCATCAAAGAAAAAATGAAACATTTCCTGGGCTGCTTTCTGAGCGGCCTCCAGTGGTCTCTTTAAGGACCACCAGTTAGGCACGTGTTCCGTCCATCGGTAACTTGAAACTGCAGTCGGAGCCCTATGTACGTTGTAGGACCCTGATTTGCATATTACAAGTGACTGCCCACTTGAAGCAGGCAGATGTTCTGGCTGTCCATCTCAGGGGTGTGGAGTTTAATCTCAGAGGGAGTTTAGCTTCGAGGTATAGTTGGATAGGAGTTCTTTCCATATACTTAATACTATTTTTTAAAAATTCATTCTCGGGATATGGGCATCGCTGGCAAGACTGGCATTTATTGCCCATCCCTAGTTGCCCTGACAAAGTGGTGGTACAACTGAGTGACTTGCTAGGCCACTGCGGAGGGCAGTTAAGAGTCAACCACATCGGTGTGGGACTGGAGTCACATGTAGGCCAGACTGGGTAAGGACAGCAGGTTTCCTTCCCTAAAGGACATTGGTAATCCAGTTGGGTTTTCAGGAGAATCTAACAGCTTCATGGTCACTTTTACTGATACCAGCTTCTTATTTCCAGATTACATTGCATCATCCCACCTGCTGCCTTACCTGAGATCAGTCAAATTAGCACAGACCAGAGATCAAACCTAGGACCTGCTTTGTATATAAGGCTCAGCATCACATCAGGCAGTGGCTTTACCTAACATGCTTCGGGGAGTCTCCATTCCAGCTTTTAATCACACCTAATGATCTGTTATTTCTATGATGCATTATTATTATGGTCTGTATAAAATGAAAAACAAACTAATGAAAGAGTAGGGCTGTGGTGATGTTGATTGATGACTGTTGTATGTTGTCATATGCTTTACAGGAAATGCATTGATGGGGCTGGGGGGAGCCAAGTTGTAGGTCTGTATCACTGCATGTATTATAGGAGTTGTGAGGCTGTGAAAATCACTTGCAGGGTTCGTGGTCGAGGATTATATTGGATACGTGGATGAAGGAAAAACGGATGAAGGGATATGAGAAGATAAATGGAATTAGTACTATTTTCTCACGTGTAGGGTAAATGCCGACACGGACTGGATGGGCCGAACGGCCTGTTTCCGTATTGTAATGTCTAAATATTTCTGTGTGCAATGGGATTCACTCTTTAAGGGTATAATTTTGCAGTCTGTAACCTAGTGCTACAAATGCCAATCAGTCAATTGTTCAGCTGTGCCCTAGGGTCTGACCAGTGTAAGTATTACTGTGGATTTTAAGCTCATATTGTTAGTGCTGGGGAATGGAGCACTTTCCATTTCGGACACCCAGTCTCTTCATCAAGCATATGTAGTTAATTGTGTCCAATTTTAGTTCTTGCATTTGATGAAGATATCAAGGCTCTGGAGAGGATGCTGGGGAGTCCAGTTGGGATACTAAACCTTAGAGCTCTTAGTTGTGAGGATAGAGTTATTGGGGTATGAATTTGTCTTGAACGATAACGCAAAACGGGCAGTTACAAATCGGCATTCGATCAGAATCGAAACTGCTCGATTTCCTTCTCCATCCAGTGGATGGAATGTGCCACTGTCCAGGATGAATTTACACTCCATTTACTTTGGAGAAACACAAGCTTAAAGGGGATATGATTGAAGTTTTTAAAACCATGAAGAGTTAGGTTAGATGCCAGGATGACGTTCCTTTCACAGATATCACCCTATAGATTAAACCGCTGGCACATGTGTTGAGCAAAATGTTCCTTTAGTCCTTTAAAAAAGAACATGACAAGTTCTTGAGAGAAGAGGCATGTCTAATTATAGGTAGTAAGTTGCTAGTTAGTTGTGATTGTTGGGGAATGGGGAGACGATGGAGGTCAGTAAGGATAGGAGCAGGACTTGGTGAGGGGTAGGATGCTGGCAGTGAGGTTTGGACAAGTTGAAGCTCATGAACTACATTGTATCTGCGACTGTGGGGCCTTATCCCTCCTCGTCCTCTTTGACATCGCCACAATGTTCAACATACTGCATTGTCCCTCTTCCAATGCCTCTCTTCCATTGTCCAGCTCCAGGGGACTGCCCTTGAATGGTTCCATTGCTACCTACCTGACCACAACCAGTGGATCTCCAGAAAATGGCTTCTCTTCCCACTCGCACACTGTCAGTACTGGAATTCCCAAGGATCTATCTTTGGCCCCTTCTCATCCTCATCTGCATGCTGCCCTGGACAATATCATCTGCAGAAGCAGGGTCAGTTTCCATATGTACGCCAATAATACCCATCCCTACCTCTCTTCCACCTCTCAACTGGCTCTGTGCTGTCAGAATGCTTGTCCAACATCTGGTTTTGGATGAGTCTTAACTTACTTCAGCTCAACGTTGAGAAGACCAAAGCCATAGTCTTTGGCTCCTGCCACAAATTGCGCTGCTTTGCTTCTGATTCCATCCCCTTCCCGCAACCTCCTCCAGCCCTATATTGCCATCCTCACGGGAACGCTCCATTCCTCTGACGTTGGCCTCTTGCGTACGATCCTTTCCCATCACCTCACGATTGACATCGGATCCTTCACCCACCTGGGCCCTACACGCTGGAATGTCCTCCCTAAACTCCTCTGTTTCTCCACCAGCCTCTACTCTTTCTTAAAAACTTTTCAAAACCCATTTAAAAAAAAAAATTTTCTTGTGATACGGGTGACACCGATGAGAAAGTATTTATTGCCCATCCCGAGTTGCCCTAAGGGCATTAAGAGTAAACCATGCAGTGTGGGACTAGAGTCAGATGTAGGCCAGGTCAGGTAGGGGTGGCAGGTCCTGTTACAGATCAATTTGTTGGTTTTTTATGATAATCCGGCAGCTTTCTGGTGATATCCCATAAACTACCAGATTCATTGAATTCAGTTTCACGACTTGCCATGTTGCGATTTGTACTTACAACCAATGAGCTGCTAGACCAGTAACATAACTGCTACGCTACCATACCCATTCCTCACCCACCTAATGCAGCGTTTGGTGACCCTCCTAATCTTTCTCTCCTTGGCTCAGAGTATGTTCTCCATACACTTACCTGTGACAGTAGCAAACTAAAAGCATTATAGCACAGCATCAAAGGAGTGTAGTGTGATTTGTATTTTTCCATATAGTTTATTGGTATAAAATCAGTAAATAAACCTTGTGACAACTCTGTACTAATTTATTAATTTTGTAGGTTTTTTTAAAATGTAATTCTATTTTAAATTTCACATTTCTGACAGCTGCCCATGCTTGATATGAGGGGACATCACGGAAAGTTTTAGTTTCGTTATTTGCTGAAAGTTGCCGGAACTTAACTGTAGTTTGAAAATATATTTATGCATTAGCAGGGTCTGTACTGACAAGGAGCAGTTTCTTTGACTTTTGAGAATAGATCTGTTGCAAGTTTCAACCCAGTTATATTAAAACTGGCTTACAATTAGGCACCTGACAAGTTGCCCTGTGGTGTAGAGTGATCAGAAACAATCTCATGATACCAGTGCTGGGAACCTGATCTCAGAGAGCCTGTGGACGGGGAGTCTGTGTTTGGAGGGAGGGAGGGCCATGCCAGACCCGTAGGATCTCCACATTTCCGAGCTGCCAACTCAAGAGCAGCATTGTGAAAGGATGCCAGAGTGGTAGAGCAGTTTGGACATTTGTCCTACCGATGGTGGACCAGGGTTTGAAGAGTTAACCCATGCTGCTGTCCTGGGATTGCCGACTAATAGTTGCTGCTCCCAGGAACTGGAAAATAGATGAGTCAAAAATCTCATATGCCCTTCTAATATTTTGTCTGCTGTATTTGTGTCATTTTAACTGCCTAACCTGTATTATTTTGCCGACTTTTCCTATATTATTTTGCCTGCCCTATCTATATCATTTTGCCTACATTTCCTTTATTATTTTGCCTGTTGTGCTATTTTGCTCCAGTTTGCTAGAATAAGAAACCTACACCACTTGGATGCAGATCAGTGCACAGCAGAGAGATTCTAAAAGGGGAAGTGAAAAAGTTTTTTCATTATCTTTTGTGCTGTATTACTTCACAGGTGGAACAATTTACCAGCCGGTAACTATGGTAACCTCTCAGGGTCAAGTGGTGACCCAGGCCATTCCGCAGGGTACAATACAAATCCAGAACACACAGGTGAGAGATGTAGACAGTTTCTGTAGTTTTTTTTGTATTTTCAGCCCCCGAGGCCAAAGCAGCGGATGTGTTAACTAAATCTAAACTTTGTATTTTCATGAGATCGAGTTAGCTTACCACCAGAGACCAAGATCCTCCTTACAAGCAGATGGGAAATTGGACAGGCAGATATTTCAGGTTCACTGACACATTCCCGAGTACCTGACTCAGAGGAACTTGCTAGATGGTCACCCACTTGGCCCCTCCCCAAGGAGAACAATTACTGAACCTGAGAGCTGGGCTAATAACAAGACACAAGCATTAACAGGGGGTACTGACTGTACCCCAGTGAGACAGTTATTAAAACAGGGTACTGACTGTACTCGAGTGAGACAGTCATCAACACAGGGTACTGACTCTACCCCATTGAGAATCATTAATATAGGGTACTGACTGTACCCCAGTGAGAATCATTAACACAGGGTACTGACTATACCCCGTGAGAATCATTAACACAGGGGACTGACTGTACCCGAGTGAGACCATCATTAACACAGGGTACTGACTGTACCCCAGTGAGAATCATTAACACAGAGTACTGACTGTACCCCAGTGAGAATCATTAACACAGGGGACTGACTGTACCCGAGTGAGACCATCATTAACACAGGGTACTGACTGTATCCCAGTGAGAATCATTAACACAGGGTACTGACTGTACCCCATTGAGAATTATTAACACAGGGTACTGACTGTACCCCAGTGAGAATCATTAACACAGGGTACTGACTATACCCCAGTGAGAAGTCAGTGCCTTGAGGACACAAAGTGTGAAAAGTGAAGTTAAAAACAGATGGTGTCAGCACCAGTTATTGTCACTGCAGTGCAGTAAAAATGTTTCTGAACAGTATAGCACATGGGGACTAACTGATCATCACGTTGCTGTTTGTGGGAGCTTGCTGTGTGCAGATTGGCTGCTGCATTTGCCTACATTACACCAGTGACTACACTTCAAAACTTCCAAAGTAATTCGCTGGTTCTAAAAGTTTTGGGACATCCTGAGGACATGAAAGGCGCTATATAAACACAAGTTTGTTCGTTGTTGAACTCACCAGTACCGGGGACTTGGTGATTCATGGACCTGGATTGAAATCCAGCCCAAACTGATGGGATAGCAGTCTGCTCTGTCTGCTGGCTATAAGGATTCTATTGAAAGGAAGTTGGGCTGTCCTAAATTCAGTTCCTAATGGGCTCAGACTCACAGCACAACTGCTAATTGATGCTAAATCTCACTTAGATTGCCAAAGTTACACCAGCCATCCTGTAGCCTCTTCCAATTAATGCAGTAGGGGTACTCTTGCAAGCGATGCGCATTGTTACAGAATACAGGGATGTGCTTGATGTTGAAGATAGGTGCCTAACCATTCCGCACCTTGAGCACAAAATTCACACAAAACAAAAAGAGTTCAGTAAGAACTGTAAAGGCAAGATATGGCAAAAGTGGAGCTGTGTATTTAAACAGATTCTGTACAGTAGAATTATTTGGCTGAATGTCCTGTCTGGGATAATGTTACTGCATATTTACTGTGGAAAGTGAGCAGTGACTGTAATCTGACACTAACTGTAATTACCTCAGTACCACTCCTATATACCATTAAACACAGTGCGGCTTGATTACACCAATTATAACAATGTTAATCTTATTGGAATGAGACAGACCAAGGTTGTCCTGCATTTTTTTTTGGGGGGGGGGGAGACTGCAGAGAACATGTTAGCTGTCAAATCAGAAGGAAGGTGACTGTTTCTCATTGAATTTCACCCAGTGCTCCTACACAGACACCTCGTTATTTTTTTTGCATAAATAGAATTCTGCTATGCGTCTTTACAAGTGTGACGATTCATTAGCACTTGCTGTGAGGCAATCATTGAAAGTTTCCAGGACTGTGGAGAAATATAAGATACCTTTTTAAAAAAAAATTTGCCTTGTATAATCATCTATAATGCTCTGCCTTAAAGTGGCCTTACCACTCATGATTTTAACAGAAATTGCACTGTGAACTACTGGCATGAGATACAACCTCGTCTGCATGTGTTCACGAAAAGGAATCAGGGCCCAGAGGGTGAAAACACAGAGCACGTGCTGGGACAGCACAGAAACTGAGAAGGCCCGACACAGGTTTCCATCAAGGTCCACTGATAGTGAAAAATGGCTCATTTCTCCTCTTCCCCCACCCCTGTGGCACTGAGGCCAATTATATCACCCCAATTGTTCCCCCCCCATCCCCCACCCCCCCGCAGCTGAAATCAGCTAATGCAACACAGACCCCAGATCAAACATATGGCCTTCCTGGCCCATTTGGCTCAGTAGATTTGCTAACTGTGCCATCCTGGGCACAGAGATGGCCTCCGAATGGCATGTGCCATATCTGAAAATCTCAACCACAACAGGCCTTTGGACAACGGTCAGTTTATATCACATGTACTTTGCAGGTGAGGATGCATCAGTGTATAAGCAGTAGGTGTGACATAGATTTTAGGATTGCTGACTCACCCATAGAGATTTATCCTGGAATGGTAGAGATCCCATTGAGAGGCTGTAGGAAGATCCTGTACTGACGGGTCCATTTTTTTTCAGTACTGAGGGAGTGCTGCACTGTCAGAGGTGCCGTCTTTTGGATGAGAAGTTTAACTGAGACCTCGTCTGCCCTCTCGGGTGGACGTAAAAGATCACACGGCACTATTTGAAGAAGAGCAGGGGAGTTCTCCCAGTGTCCTGGCCAACATTTAATCCTCAACCGACACTTAAAACAAAACAAATGATCTGGCCGTTAGTTTTGTGGGACCTTGCTGTGCGCAAATTGTGTTCCCTGTGTTTCCTACACTTCAAAAGTACTTCATTGGCTGTAAATTTACAAATGACTGATTAGACCTCAGCTAGATTATTGTGTCCAATTCTGGGCACCACACTTTAGGAAGGATGTCAAGGCCTTGGAAATGGTGCAGAGGAGATTTACTAGAATGGTATCAGAGATGAGGAAATTCAGTTGTGTGGGGAGACTGGAGAAGCTGGGATTGTTCTCCTTAGAGCAAAGAAGGTTAAGGGGAGATTTAATAGAAGTGCTCAAAATTATGAAGGGTTTTGACAGAGTAAATAAGGAGAAACTGTTTCCACTGGTAGGAGGGTTGGTAACGAGAGGACACAGATTTGAGATAATTGGCAAAGAAGCCAGGAGGGAGATGAGGAGAATTTTTTTTACGCAGCAAGATGTTATCATCTGGAATTCACTGCCTGAAAGGATGGTGGAAGCAAAGTCAATAGTAACTTTCAAAAGGGAATTGGATAAATACTTAAAAAGGAAAAATTGGCAGGACTATGGGGAAGGGGCAGGGGAGTGGGACTAATTGGATAACTTGGGGCCCAGTGCATGGCTCCAGTACTCACTGCCTCACGACCCAGTGAATAGCTCCAGGAGGAGCAGGAAGAAACCCTCAGGCCTCTCTTGCGCTGGCCCTCTCTCTCCCTCCCCACACCGGCATCGGTTTGGGATCCCTCCCTCCAACACTTTCCTCATGCTGGGGCCTGGTACTCTTAGGACCCCGGAGGGATGGCCTGCTCCCGCCTCAATCCGCGCTCCTGCCCGCCAGCCTTGACTTCATTCCCACCGGCTTCGAGCAGGGCACCGATTTCAACTATTCAAATGTGGTCCTTAAGTCAAAATCGCCACGTCCCCGGACTCCCCGGGTCCGTTGCCTGCTTTGGGGCCCACACATGCCGTACCCCACCTTTTAAAATTGGGGCCAATTAATTTTATCCATGAAGGGAAAGAAAACATGTTTCCTCTCATCACTTTTAACAAAAGTATAATTTTCTTTTCAATTCCACGTGATCTGCTAGGGCCACGCATTCTCTGCACACGAGAGCTTGGGTGAGCAGGTTCTAGATCAGTGCTGCTGTGAGGCCTAGAGCAGCAATTCTCCCTCTGACCTTCGCCCCACAGCAGTGCAGCTGAGCTCGGAAACTCCCTAAAGTGACAGGATTCGACTTCCTCGCCCCCTCCCCCTGCCCGCTCCCCCCACCCCACCCTCTTCCCCCCACCCCGGCCCCTCCCTGCACACTGTGACATTGTACATTGGAACCATAGCACTGTGCCATTCAAATTATCAAACTGGTGCATCACTGGGACAGGTGCTGTGGTTGGATGATGTCATGTCACCAAACTGTGCGTGCAGCTCCATCGACGATTGTAAGGAGTCTCTAATTGGGCACACAGGCTCAGCATGTTCATTGGTGGCAGTGTGGATGCTAAGCAAATGCATGTTTACATACGATCTTTTGCATTGCGTGAATGAAAATGCATCTCATCAGGTACTCCGTGTGTTCTGGGATGCCAATATAAAAGGTAAGAGCATTTCCTTGAAAATAGTTAATGTTGGGCATTTACCACACGGGTTAAACAGCACAGACTGTGATAGCTTGAAAGGCCAAGGCCCTTCAATTTTTTCTTGTTTATTTTCTATTTGGTTCTCACCGGCATGTAGGTACCAAAATGGATGGCTTCACTTTACCATGAACTCTCCATATAGCCACAGTGCCAACTGTGGCTCAGTTGGTAGCACTCTTGCCTCTGAGTCAGAAGGTTGTGGGTTCAAGTCCCACTTCAGAGACTTGAGCACATAATCTAGTGCAGAACTGAGGAATTGCTGCACTGTCAGAGGTGCCGTCTTTCAGTCGAGGCGTTAAACCGAGGCCCCATCTGCCCTCTCAGGTAGACATAAAAGATCCCATGGTGCAATTTGAAGAAGAACAGGGGAGTTCTCCCCAGTCTCCTGGCCAATATTTGTCCCTCAACCAACATCACTAAAAAAACAAATATCTGGTTACTATCACCTTGTTGTTTGTGGGACCTGGCTGTGTGCAAATTGACTGCCATGTTTTCTACTTTGACACCATGTGCCTTGACATCTTTGACTCCATGACCAGAAACTTAACTGGACCAGCCACATAAATACTGTGGCTACGAGAGGAGGTCAGAGGCTGGGTATTCTGCGGCGAGTGACTCACCTCCTGACTCCCCAAAGCCTTTCTACCATCTAAAAGGTACAAGTCAGGAGTGTGATGGAATACTCTCCACTTACCTGGATGAGTGCAGCTCCAGCAACACTCAAGGAAGCTCGACACCATCCAGGACAAAGCAGCCCACTTGAGCGGCGCACCGTGGCTGCAGTGTGTACCATCTACAGGATGCGCTGCAGCAACTCGCCAAGGCTTCTTCGACAGCAGCTCCCAAACCTGTGACCTCTACCACCTAGAAGGACAAGGGCAGCAGGGAACAACACCACCTGCATGTTCCCCTTTGAGTCACACACCATCCCGACTTGGAAATATATCGCCGTTCCTTCATCGTCGCTGGGTCAAAATCCTGGAACTCCCATCCTAACAGCACTGTGGGAGAACCTTCATCACACGGACTGCAGCGATTCAAGAAGGCGGCTCACCACCACCTTCTCAAGGGCAATTAGGGATGGGCAATAAATGCCGGCCTCGCCAGCGACGCCCACATCCCATGAATGAATAAAAAACATTATAACAATGAGCATACTATTGATTGTAAAGCGCTTTGGGATGTCCTGAGGTCCTGACTATATATTTATATATATATATGTCTTTCTTTCTCTTTTCATATATGGATGTCTGTTTATTTGTGGCCATTCTCGTTTCTCACCTTCACTCTTTTCTTCAAGTCGAACCTATGTTCTGGTGGATCTCCCTCTAGTTGAGATCCAGGGTGATGGCTTTACATTGCTACTTTACCCCTTGTATGTTACTGGATTGCCCCTCTGCTCTGTACAGAGCACCTCGCGCAATAAACTATCATCAGAAGCTCATAGTCACCGAATCTGGGTTTTCACCATTTGCATTCTCCTTCCACGTCACCCAAAAAGTACATATCGCACAACTGGATTGGTTCACAGTATGCTTTTTGTGCCCATTAGCTGTCTATTCATCAAATTAAGTAGCCATCTCTTAGGCTGAGTTTGGTGCTAGTATTAATGTACCTGAGCTTCCAGAAAGCTCAGAGTTGGACATTTCCTGTGAGTACATTTAAAATAAAAAATGGGGGGAAAAATTAGTTCCCGATGAACATGTGCTAAAAAGACATTTCACCACCCAGTTGCACATTGCTCTTTTTTTCCCCTGTGAATTTTGATTACATCAGTGTGACACAAAGAATGAGTTAAAAGCAGAGCTCAGGCTTTTGGAGCCTGGTGTATCTGCAGAGCAAGCAGTCAGGGATCGCAAGCCCTCGACAAAGCCCTTTTAATGACATTCCTGTTCTACTTTGGTAATTTAACACACCGGAACCTTCTGTACACTGCCTAAGATCCAGTGGGGGAGGATTAAAGTGTGGCACAGATCGCTATGGTGATTGTTTATTTATGATAAATACTGGACGTTTCGAGCCAATAAGCATAGAATGGTGCAAGTCCTGTAATCTGTAATTCCTGAGTTATGAACAGCTCAAGAAAGAAGGAAAGAAAGAAAGTAAGAAAGTCATACTCTGTCTGACTGTTCCAGTGGACATGAAAGATACTATGGCCCTATTCAGAAAAAAAGAGAATTCTGGTGTCCTGGACAAAGTTCTTCTCTCAACCAAAACCACCAAAAACAACCATTCGGCTGCTGTTTATAGGACCTTGCGTGCGAATTGGCTGCTGTGTTTGCCTAAAGAATAACTTCATTAGCTGTGAAATGCTTTGCGACATCCTGAGGATGTGAAAGTTGCCGTTCTTTTTACACTGGTTTCCAAGATCTTGCATTTCCAGATATCGGTATGAGAAGTCCCAACGAGGCAGCAGTGCATGTCCTAAGGGTTTGGCACTCTCGTCTCCAGCATCAAGGAAATCGTCCAGTTACTTTGAGTTAAGACTGCAAGGCAACGGACAAACTGGTAACAGTCAAGTTCAGGACTGATGTCAGGAAGCACAAAGGATGATTAATACCTGGAATGGTCATCTGGGTAGGATAATGGAGACAAACACGCTGGAATCATTCAATGAAAGGCGGTGTTGGGGAATCATAGGTTTCGATGAAACGATGAGCTACATGGATCGAATGGCCTTATTCATTTTCTTTATCTTTTACACTTTGCAATTTGTTGTAACATGTCGGAAAGTGCATTTACCCATGAGGCCACTGGGCTAAATCAAATAGTTCTGGTTTAACCTGAACCTTGTTTGTTACACAGTTCTGTATTATTTTTATATTTGAACATAGCAAACCATTAACTTTTTTCCATGATTTTATTTCTTCTTGCACCTCCCCCATGTGTGATGATAGAGCTCATTAGCGCCTTTTCTTCCTAAAATTGAGGCCCTGGGCTGATTGCAGTTATTATGAAAATAATATGAACTCACACTTTTAAACTGAGCAGCTGCCCTGCCGTTACCTGCACCTACTTTAGCACACAAGTCCTCGCCTCTCAGCTAATCCTTTAATCCCCTCTGTGTTTCAACATGTTTATCTTGTATCTGTCTGTCTCTCTTTGTCTCTTTTTTTCTCTCTCTTCACCCCCCATTTCTTCCCCCAACTTTTCTATCTCTCTCTCTTCCTCCTGCTATCTCCCCTATCTTCCTCTCCCTCTCCCTCTCTCTCTCTCTCTCTCTCTCTGTCTCTGTCTCTCTCTCTCTCTCATCTCTTTCTCTCTCTCTCTCTCATCTCTTTCCTCGTCCCCTCTCTCTTTCCTTGACCCCTCTCTCAATCTTTCTCTGTTTCCTCCCTTCTTCCCCGTTTCTCTACTCCCACCTCTCTTCCCCCTCTCTACCCCCTTCCACACTCTCCTCCCACACTCTTCCTTTCCCTCACACTTTCTCTCAGATTTATTCCCTTGTGCCACAGTTGTTGTATCTATAATCCTGTATAGATCAGTATGCTTTCAGTTTTTTCAATTCATTCTGTAGTCCCTGCTGTGAATCTTATTTTCAGATCTTGTGTGCAGTACAGGCTCATGGTGATGAGTGTGTGGTGTTAGCAGAAGCTTTCTCCCTGTTGGTGGATGTTTATCCTGACCAAATAGGTGCAGCTAATGGAAATTAAGAACAGTATTGAATCATAGAAATTTACGGCACAGAAGGAGGTCATTTGGCCCATTGTGTGTGTACCGGCCGAAAAAGAGTTATCTTGCCTAATCCAACTTTCCAGCTTTTGGTCCGTAGCCTTGCAGGCTACAGCACTTCAAGTGCATATCGGTTCCATACGGTATTTTATAATAAATCACTTTTCCTTAGAATATGCATATGAACATGCGTATACACACATACATATACATACATTAAATAAATATAAGCAAATCTCCTCTGGCATTGCTCAAGTCGAGTTGGAGGGTACACTGCTTTATAACAATAAGATTTACTGAAAAAGTGTGACAGGGAAAAGTGTAACACTTACAGGAAGTACATGCTACATGCAAGACTTTTAATATATTATACACACACAGTCTACTTAGTTAATTCAATGTCACTTTTGCGCAAAAATTTCCAATTATGCAGCCGTTCAAATTAAGCAATTTTAATAAAACCGCACAGGAGGCATCGTTTGCAGAACTTCACTTCATAGCAACAGGTAATTTGAATTAAGCAACTTTGAATTAAAATGAATGGACTGTATTGTGCATATACATATACAGCTTATCATATGGCTCCTTGTAGGTTGTTTTACAAATCCAGTTTGAAATGCTTCGGGCAGTGTCCCTTGCACCGAGCATGGTTACTTATGACACTCGGCCTCAGTCAATCTGTAGTTATGCAGCAGGATGCATCACCGTTCTCTCCATTCAACTATGTTAAAATGGCTGCCATGATGGAATACTTTGAGGGCCTCTCAGCTTTTGATTATGTTCTCGAAACTGGTTGTATGTTTATTTCCTTTTAACAAAAGAAAGAACTTGCATTTATACAGCATCTTCCCACATCCTCAGGATATCCCAAAACACTTTACAGCCAATTAATTACTTTTTGAAGTGTGATCGCTATTGTTATGTAGGCAACACGGCAGCCATTTTGCACACAGCAAATTAAATGAGCAGTTAATATGATTTTGTAGTTCATGGTTGGGGGAGGAATGTTGACCACAACACTGCAAACCCCCTGCTCTTCTTTGAATAGTGTTGTGGGATATTTTACATCCATCTGAAACTGAAAACTGAAATGGTTTTAGCATTTCGTCTACAACGTGGCACTTCCCACAGTGCAGCACTCCGTCAGCATTGCACTGACACGACAACCTAGATTACGTGCTGCTTTGGGGTTTTTAAGCTATGATCTGCTGACTCGGAAGTGAGAGCACAGCTAATAGAGCCAAGATGATACCAGGCTTTGTTATCACAATACAGGTGATAAGTTGTTATACATTTATACATGTAATGGAGTGATACAGACTGTGCACAGGATAACATGTAGATAAGTTTGGTTCAGTGTATTACAGGGCAGTGACATGTTGAGGCATGGAGATCATGTCAGCCAAATTGGCTCAGTTGGTAAGTTTGTTGCTCAGTGTGAAGCATGAGTCATTCAGACCACTTCTGGAACTGCCACTGCCGTCTTGACAGACGGGCCCAGGTTCAATTGCTGAGTTAGCTAATCTAAGTTGGGGTACTAGAGAGTGGCGGACACTCACTGAACTGTATCTCAAGTGAGTTATCACCTTCAGGAGAGATGGGGAGTACATTGGGGGAAGAGACAGAAGAATCATGAAAGTAAAGCTCGATTGCAAGCTAAGTTCCCGACTCTTGTTCCATATAATAGGCAGGTGCGAGGTTACTCGGTTTCTGACCATTTGTTCTTTTTGATCACAAGTGTCATGGTAGGAGGTGTGGGAGGGCAATGTTAAACTATCTTTTAAACCCTCCGCTCCTGAAGATGCTAATCATCTTAACATACAGTTCAACAAGTCCTCCATTACCTCCTTCAAGTGTGAGGTGAGATACCGGAATGTCAGTGGGCTACATCATCATGGCTAAATTGTCTTCCACCTGCCCCCCTGCCCGCCCACCCTCCCTAGGCCAGTGACACTGGGGACCTTAATAATGCCAATACTAATGCTGAGATTGGCTAACTCAGCCCAGACCAGGGATCAAACGTGGGACCTTCCTGCTCTGTATGGCTCAGCTGTTCACACTCATTAAGTAGCTCAGCCATTGGAGAACTATTTTCACTGTTTTTAATGAGCAGAGATGAATCTGGAGTGATGATCAAGTTTTATATCTTAGCTTGTTACTTTACAGTTGAACAAGCTGTCTCTGTTAAAATCAGTGTATAGCAGCAGTGGGACATTCCTGTCCGGGCAAAATTAAATAGCTCACAAAGAATTTTCTCTGGCTCCAGTAGTTGATACAGCCATTAGGCCCGTGTTTTCTTGTCCCCATGGCAACCGTCATGCCTGTGCTGCTTCCGACAACCTTTTTTTTCAGGAAGTTGGAGTCGTGGTGTCTGAAAAGATTAAAATTCACCACATGTACTCGATTAGAAATGATGCTTTTAATTTAGCCGTTAGTGTTTGTTATTGTGCCATCACAGGATGAGATTAAGATTTGATCTGATTTTTATGAGTGGTGTGTGTGAGATACTCTGATCTGCATGATTGTGTGGATCTGTGTTTCATTGCTACTGATAGTCAGTACACTCAAATATTAGTTGGTTTATTTTGTTGTGAATTCTATGCTCATCTGGGATGTTAGCTGAAGGAAATGGAACACTTTCCCATTTCGGGCCCCCAGTGTCAGTATCAGGCACTCGTAGGTCAGGGATATCGCAGTCAGGGACAATACAGTTAAATGCAGCATGAATCTAGAGGAATAGAATTGAAAAGCAGAGAAGTTATGTTAAACTTAGAGAAGCTTGGATAGACCACACTTCGAGCAATCTGCACAGTTCTAGCCTCCATATCACAAAAAGGTTATAGAGGTACTGGAGATGGTGCAAAAAAGACTTCCAAAGATGATCGTTATAACTTCTCAGTTCTGATATCAGGAAATATTGAACAGGCTGGGGCTCTTTTCTCTAGAAAACAGAAGGCTGAGAGGTGACCTGTTGGGGTATTTAAAATTTTGAAGGGGTTTGATAGGGTAGACGTAGAGAAGATGTTTCCACTTGTGGGGAATCCAAAACTAGGGGTCATAAATATAAGATAGTCACTAATAAATCCAATAGGGAATTCAGGAGAAACTTCTTTACTCAGACAGTGGTTAGAATGTGGAAGTTGCTACCACATGGAGTAGTTGAGGCGAATAGCATAGATGCATATAAGGGGAAGCTAGATAAGGGAGAAAGGAATAGAAGGATATGTTGCTGGGTTAGATGAAGTAGGTTGGGAGGAGGTGCGTGTGGAGCATAAACACCAGCATAGACCAGTTGGTCCAAATGGCCTGTTTCTGTGCTGTAAATTCTGTTTACTTCTACGAAGCTCTGTTTACTCTGCCTCAGCCACAATTTTGGAGGAATACTAGTAGCAGCATTGAGACTTCCCCATCTCATTTCACAGAGGACATCTACAGCCAGCAGACGGAGGAGACTAACACCATCAGGCTGGGCAGGATCTGAGTCTTAATTCACTTCATAGTGAGCCTGGGCTAATTGGGCAAAACCACCCCTAGTTTGGCAATGAAGCTGGCAACTTCAGTCAGAGAGGCCAGAGAGTGGTGCTTAACCTGACCTCAGAGTGCCCGATGCTGATGCGTGATGCCCAAAATGGAAAGTGGTTCCCCCATTGTCCAAGTGGGTATCCAAACTGTAACGGGAGATACCATGGGTTGGTATGCTGGAAGGATGAGATCAAATGGGGGGAAAAAGAGGACTTTCCTCATCAGAACCTGTCTGATTTTATAAGCGCCTTTGTTCCTTTCCATTTTCTTTCTCTCTCTCTCTCTCTCTCTCTCTCTCTGTGTCTCTCTCTCTCTCTCTCTGTGTGTCTCTCTCTCTCTCTCTCTCTCTCAAAATAGGTGAATCTGGAGCTGACCTCTCTGCTACAGGACGGAGAGGACAAGAAGGCAAAGAGTAAGCGTGGTGTCCTGCCCAAACACGCCACTAACATCATGCGCTCCTGGCTCTTCCAGCATCTTGTGGTGAGTGAGCAAAGTTACTGTTCATTTTTTTTTTGGCTGGGAAGGTTGGGGGGAGCTAAAGTGTTGAAATCCTTGACGGAAATTGAACAATGTCAATACAACTGCATTATATTCAGTGACCAGTCCATTTATTCAGCAATTCCATGTAAGTACACTCAAAAACACTTTTATTTTACAGTCACCAAATTTCCAAGGCTATATTTTTCTCCATTCATCAAGATTAGCAAAAAATGACTAAAGACTAATGATATGTTGGTCGACTATCCATGATTCCTACTCACTATGAAAAGGGATCATGAGCATTAATGGATAGTGAGTCAGTAGTAAATTTTGAACTTGTTATTGGCCTTGTTAAAGGTCATTAACGATCATCTCATTCCACTTCAAATCAAGACATGATAGTTGTACTCTAGGTCAGACCTGGTGTTAGTGAGTTTAACAAAAGAGATTTGTCATTATCAGCGCAGTAATGGCAGAAGTCAATAGTACAGAGGAGTTTTCTACCTGAGAGCATGGGTGAATCAGGCATTGACAATCATATTGGAGGTGGAGGAAGAAGGCAAGGGTATTTATTCTGATTTAAAGTGACAATAATCTTAGAAAATTAATAGTGATTTAAAATAAAACAGCAAAATTGAGGGGCTGTATTGCCTTTTAACTATAACTCTGCAAATGCAAACCTTAATTTAGCTCCATACAAAAATATAATTGTGCAAAGAATTATTCAGGAAGCATAGCGACTCTATATAATATAAAAAATATTATGCACAGTTATAAATGGGCTGACATTGTGCTTCTGTTATTTGTAAGCAGTGTGTTAGCATGTTGTGTGGAATTTCTCTCTGCTGCTTTTGATGAAGTCATTAACCTGTTTAAAATGAACTGGTCACCACGCTAATTTAAATAGTGGATGAAGGACATTTATACAAATACATTAACATTTTCCTCACTAATGTCACACTGTGAGGTTTCAACACAAAGGTGTGAAGGTAGGTATTAAATATCAGTGTGTGACATCTCTGGTTTTCATTTGAAATTTTAATGGAAATTTAAGACAATCACAAAAAAAATGAAAGGGATGGTTAGAAAATAATCTTTTCACAGAGGGTGGAATCTTCTGCAGAGTCTATAGATTCCTTCAAAAGGGAATTAAATAGTTGATTGAAAAAGAGAAATATTAAAAGAGCATGGAGAGTGAGCAAGAGAGTGGAATTCGGCAGGTGGCTCATGTGCAGAATTGTGGGGCCCACTGGCCTATTTCCTGTGCTGTAACATTCTATCAGTAGAGCCTTAGAGGTTTGTGGCACCAAATGGGGCCATTTGGCCCATTGTATGTGTGCTGGCTGTTTGCTCGAGCAGTCCAAAACTAACCCCACTGCCCCATGCCCTATATCTTCCTCTGCTTTACCGTTTTCCTTAAAAGATGTAACCGTCTTGGTTTTAATGCTCCCTGTGCAAAACAGACCATGCACTAAACCCTCTGTGTATAGCCATTTCTCCTAACCTAGTTCATCACTCTCTTAAAAGAGCCACAGAGATAAACCCCATTGGTGCTTCTGTCTAATAGATAGCTGGTCATTTTGAGACTTGTGCAATCACTGTGTTTTGCTTCATTCTGTAATGTTTGGAATGTATTTTTGAGAAACCGCAACTAAGAAATTCCTTCCATTAGAAGCAATTGCCTGTAAGCGGAAACTCGCATTTGTAAAACCTGGTTTAGAATATTCTAAAGGCCCAACTTGACTGGGCTGAATATTTTGCTAGGAATTTTAAATTTGATGGTCATATTATTTTCCTTTTTAAATGTCTTCTCTTGGTGCGGGCGTCAGAACTGTGGTAAAACGGCCAACTTCCTTCCATAAATGTTACTTTCTGGTGGCTGTTTTGCACATTCTATGCCTGAGATTTTTGCATTTTAACCAAACAAGATTTTGTAAAATCTATCAAAATGACGAAAGGAGAGCAATGTTTTGTATGAATGTGACCTTGGTTTTCCTTTCAAGATATACGATTACTGCAGGTTAAATGTCTTAACCAAAACACAAGGACACGGGCACAGACATACATGCTGACTCTAGAAGCGCACTTGCAGGCATACACACATGCAGACATGCACACACGCAGACAGACACACACATAAGTCTCACATGCACAACAAGATATGCATAGACTCAAACAATGGCTCAGTGGTAGCACTCTCGAGTCAGAAGGTTTGGGTTCAAGTCCCACTCCACAGACTTGAACACATAATCTAGGCTGACACTGCAGATCAATACTGAGGGAGTGCTGCATTGTTGGAGGTACATCTTTCAGATGAGACATTAAACCGGGTGGGCGTGAAAGATCCCATGGCACTATTTAAAGAAGAACATAGGGAGTTCTCACGGTGTCCTGGCCAACGTTTATCCCTCAATCAACATTGCTAAAACAGATTATCTGGTCATTTATCTCATTGCTGTTTGTGGGATCTTGCTGTGTGCAAATTGGCTCTGCAATTCCTACATTATAACAGTGACTACACTTTAAAAGTACTTAATTGGCTGTAAAGTGCTTTGGGACTTCCTGAGGACGTGAAAGACGCTATATAAATGCAAGTTCTATCTTTCTCTCTTTTCTTTGTGTATTGTACTTCATATCATTCTTTAGCCTAGTCCATACTGCCAGCACATGCAAGGCCTTGTGATTTTTGCAATTTATATTGAGCCATTTAGCACAAATATTGTGCATTTTGCAGCTGGATTAACAAATTGAGGGTCATTTATAACAGTGAAGTGGCTCATCAGCTGCTTGAGAAGCGTTAAAAGATCAGCATTGAAGATGCGTCATGACTAGCTGTTAGTTTTTCGTTCCCGCTAATGAAATTTCATTCCCAGCATGTGCATATTTCAAAATGGTGCATCCCTGCATCGTGAATTATACGGGCACAAAAACAGCACTTTCTCCTTTTGTCTCCAAATAGAGGAAAACATAACCCCTCATATACTGTTTTCTCCAGTTGAAAATTACCATTGCATTGTGTATCTTAGGAACAGCAATGTAACAGTGAGAAAAGGCCATTCAACCCCTTTGTTTTTTATTCTATCTCGAGGGCCTATTTCAGGACAAATTGTCTAAATCAGAGACGGTTACAGCATAGAAACAGGCCATTCAGCCCATCGAGTTTATGCTGGCTTTTCTCCACGTCAGCCACCTAGCCTGATCCCGCATTCCCCATTCCCTTTTCATATTGCTCCTTTTCAAGCGACAATTTGATTCCCATTTGAAAGAATTTATGGGCTCTGCTTCAACAACAGAAGAGAATTCCACATTCTAACCATCCTCTGTGCAGAGAATTACCATTTTATTCCTACATCCAAACTCATATCCCTTCATTCCCTGCTGAATCAGAATTCAATGCCTTTCCCTCTTGAATGTTGTGATCGATTCAGTATTCACTGCATTCGGTGGCCGTCTATTTCATAAGCTAACGGCTGAGTGGAAGGAAGTTACACCTTAAATTTAACTTGTGGGTTCCTCAGTTTATCATTGAGTAAGATTCCCTCTGTGCATTATGTACGAATAATTTAAATGTCCTTTATCAATGCATTCTTTATAAACATGGTTACAATTTCATTACGTGCAGGAAATTTTCCTTGTAATGAGCCACTAACAAGATTACATTCTCAGAAAATGTATCTTTCCGATTTATGCATTCTTGCAGTTTCATTAGTAGGCTACTGATTGAATGTGCAATGTAGGGACTGCAGGCTCTATCTGAATGGATAGACTAAGATGGGCCAAACAGCCTTCCTCATCTGTAACCTTGTGATCTTGTGAGTTAGAGAGAAGCAGGAACTTTCCTGATTTTCGTTAAGAGGAATTTCAGCCTCATATCCTCATTAGCAATTTTGTTGTACTGCTTTGAATTCCAAAGTATATTAAGCCGTGCACTCGAGGGGAGCGCAAGTCAGAGATTCAGCACGATGGTTCTGTAGCCTAGCTCTGACCTACGCTCCCTTTGAGTGTGATTTGCCTGCTGGAAGTACAGGATCAATTTACCCTCATATCTCTCCTTAATCTTTACAATGCAATGGATATTCAGCATGCCAGCTGTTAAATGTAGATAGTAGGGAAGCATTTTATTTCTGGATCAGGATTATATGTTTAAACATTGTGCATATCTTAGGAATTCTATACAACGGATGTGGTTTGGCACCATGGAATTCTCCGGTTGGGTTAGGTATGGCTCTCGAGTGGAGAGTTCCAAGTTCTTTTCCATTAACTCACACACTACGTGCTTTACTCTGATACCACGAGCTGCTGCTTTAATCCACTCTGCACAGCTGCAGTAAAGACACCAGCTGGTGCGATTCCAGTTCATGAAACCACAGGGAAAACAAACAGCAAAAATCGTCTGCAGCAAAAGTCGTCTTCGCTCATGAATAACTTCATCCGTGACCATGTTTGCTCCTGGCTTATGCTCTGGAAACATTACTTCAGGTGATAACTTCTCCACTACTTGCAGAGTTACAAAGTCATGGCATTCCTTCCTGACATTGGAGCATTGAAAAAGTCCAGGATGAAAAGACCATTCAACCCACTGAACTTTCTGCTTCCCTCTATTACTGTCATGCTCTCAGTCTAGCATCCAATTTGAAACCCTTTAAATTCTTTACCTCTTTCACCTTGCCTGGCAGATTATTCCACATACTTTTTTGCCCTTTGTGTGAAGAAATTCCTGCTGGTATTTGATCTAAATCCGTGCTTCATTTGTTTATATTTACGACCCCGATGCCACTATCCTGTCTTGCTTTGACACAGCTGGTTGATCTGACATAGTTTAAGGGCAAAATTGCTGAGCTTACAATAAAAGATGTGGTGAAGTTACATGTGAATAAATTGAGAGAAATGTTTCTATTAATATTATTAGTAAGGAAGTGACTGTATAAATATTGCACTATATTTTGATTTTTTTAATGCAGTGATTAAATGTAGATGTAAATAATGAATTAGTGAGAAAATTAAATTTACTGAGTAGTTTATTAATTTAGGCCTACTGTTGAAAAATCACTCGGTAAAGGCCAATTGACCAGCATTCCCATCACTTTTTGGTTGATCTAAATTCCAGCTTCCAAAACTAGGGGCCATAAATGTAAGATAGTCACTAATAAATCCAATAAAGAATTCAGAAGAAACTTATCTACCCAGAGAGTAGTTAGAGTGTGGAACTCGCTATCACATGAAGTAGTTGAGGCGAATAACATAGATGCATTTAAGGGGAAGCTAGATAAGTAGATGAGGGAGAAAGGAATAGAAGGATATGCAGATAGGGTTAGATGAAGTAGGTTATGAGGAGGCTCATGTGGAGCATAAACACTGGCATAGACCAGTTGGGCCGAATGGCCAGTTTCTGTGCTATAAATTCTACGTAATTACAATCGTCTCCCAATATCCATCAATCCCCATTTTCTGCTGAAACATATTTAATTGTCTCTTGAACCCATTTATACTGTCTGCTTCAATGGTCTTCCTTAAAAGTTATTCCATGTCCATTACCCTCTGTGTGAAATAGTTTTGATTGAATTTCCTAACAATGTCAAATTTACTCACTTTTATCCTGATGTTTAGTCCATCCTCGAGTGAATGGGCTGCCTCTTGCCGATTACATGGGCAGTGACTGCCCTAATTGGCCATTCTTCATTCATTCTTGACTGTCAGCATGACAGCCCGCCAACCTTGCTAGCTCCAGATATTCTACATTGCCTTAGTACTGGTTCACATTTGTGAGGTGTCTGTGCTCGTTACAGTTGTTGCTAGTTGAACCCTGTAGGTGAACCACCAAATATAGCAGAAAAAACATGAATTAGCTTTCCACGTGGTGCTGAGTTTAGACAAGATCAATTGACCAGCATTCCCATCTCTTTTTGGTTGACCTAAATTCCAGCTTCCTATCACCTCCCAATATCCATCAATCCCTTTTTCCGCTGGAATATATCTTCTTGTGCTGAATGGAAATTCTACCTGTGCGTTTCTCAGGTGTAAAGTGGGCTTCACTGGCTTTAGATCACATTTAATGGTTTCCCTCAAAGGAACAACATTCTTGAATCATGAGGTGTGAATTTCTGATCTTTCCTTTGGCATTTGGTTTAATTTTCTGGGTTGGTTGCTGAGGGTCTACATTAGGAATATATATGTAAACTGGGATGATTTCAAATGGTGACGTTATTGAAACTGAGAGAAAGAAAAAAGAAAGACTTGCGTTTATATAGCGCCCTTCACGACCTCAGGTCGTCCCAAAGCCAATGAAGTACTTTTGAAGTGTAGTGACTTATGTAATGCAGGCGACGCAGCAGCCTATTTGCGAACAGCAAGGCCTCACAAACGGCAATGTGATAATGACCAGATAATCTGTTCTAGTGATGGTTGAGGGATAAATATTGGCCAGGACACCGGGGAGAACTCCCCTGCTCTTCTTCGAAATAGTGCCGTGGGATCTTTTACATCCACCTGAGAGGGCTTTGGTTTAACGTCTCCTCCGAAAGACGGCACCTCCGACAATGCAGCACTCCCTCAGAACTGCGCTGGAGTGTCAGCCTAGATTTTGTGCTCGAGTCTTCGAGTCTCTGGATTGGACTTGAACCCACAACCTTCTGACTCAGAGGCAAGAGTGCTACCATTGAGGCACGGCTGACATCTAATGGTCATTTATATTCTGTTTCTGGTCGCTGATTGCTGCAAAGTTGGCAGCAAACTGGAAATATAAAAAGAGTGGCTGTTGTGCAATACGCAGAGCCAGAATGGGTAGTTTTGACCCGTGTCTCTGATGGCAGCATAAATGCAACATGACATGCAGTCAGAGTTGTACACCTCTACTTTAAAATTCTCATCCTTATTTTCAAATCCCTCCATGGCCTCGCCCCCCCATCTCTGTAACCTCCTCCAGCCCTACAACCCTCCGAGATCTCTGCGCTCCTCTAATTCCGTCCTCTTGCGCATCCCCGATTTCCTTAGCCCCACCATTCGTGGCTGTGCCTACAGCTGCCTAGGGCCTAAGCTCTGGAATTCCCTCCCTAAACCTCTCCACCCCTCTCTCCTCCTTCAAGACGCTCCTTAAAACCTACCTCTTTCACCTATCCTAATATCTCCTTATGTGGCTCAGTGTCAAATTTTGTTTGATAACGCTCCTGTGAAGCACCTTGGGACATTTTATTATGTTAAAGGCGCTATATAAATGCAAGTTGCTGTTATTTTCTCCCTTCTATCCCTGAGACCACTCATTCACACTGAAGTACAGTTCTGGAAGTGCTGGCTGCCCTTCTGGTACTTCATCCAAATGGCACTGACTGAATCCCCCGCCTTCCCCAACCCAGGCCACTGATGTTAATGGTAACATCAATGGCCTAGCTGGTTAGTTAACCAGTGTAGGTCAGCGATTGAACCCGTGAACTTCCTGGTCTGTATAGCTTAATTCTACACAGGAACAATGCACTTGCCAAATGGGGGAGTAGATGACCATGTCCTTTACATAAGAACATAAGAAATAGGAGCAGGAGTAGGCCATACGGCCCCTCGAGCCTGCTCCACCATTCAATCAGATCATGACTGATCTTCAATCTCAGCTCCACTTTCCTGCCCGATCCCCATATCCCCTGATTCCCTTAGAGTCCAAAAATTTACCGATCTCAGCCTTGAATATAATCAATGACTCAGCATCCACAGCCCTCTGGGGTAAAGAATTCCAAAGATTCACAACCCTCTGAGTGAAGAAATTCCTCCTCATCTCAGTCTTAAATGTCCGACCCCTTATCCTGAGACTATGCCCTCTTGGCTCAAACACTGCAGTGCCTGTCTCTGCAGTGAGATGAGCAGTTTTGCTACGACTGCCTTGTACGGATTGACCAAGTAATTAGGACATGGTTGAACAAAATAAACGCCTAACGGCAAATTTAAACAACTGTTGGCCTTTCAAATGCTTTTTCAAGCATTGGTTTGTACCAATGCAGGACCGCAGCTGGCACTGATAAAGTGCTTCACAAAGTAGTTTTCCAACATAAATTAGCCGTGAAAAGACTTGAGGCAGTGAGTGGGAATGCCATGGAAGCATTTAAGCACAGCATTGAAGACTGGCATGGAGTTGAAATCTGGTTCATCACTGCATATTATTTTCAGTGCTCTGAGAAACACTTGAATGTTTTTGCTTGCATTATTTATGAGGTCACATTCAATGGGATTTCTTTTAATATTCTGGAACTCTGAAGCATCCAGCTAAGCGCGGTCAACAATATCCTGCCCAGAATGCATTGCCTCCTAGTGATGCAACTGTGCAGAGGTGGAGTAGCAGTTTAAAAAAAAAAGTTGCACACTGTTGAGAGATTTTTTGTGCAGCTGTGATAGTTTAGTAATCCCATTTTAATTAAATGTTGAGTGGAATTTCTAGAGGCCTCCACCCCCAATGGCTCGGTTGGTGGGGGGAAAAAAAAGGCATACAGACCAAGCTGGTCCCAAGCTCAATTCTTGTTTGGTGAGGAGTTAGCTGATGGAAGCTGGGGTGACACTTGAGTCACCACAGTTAGTACGAGCATCCCTGGACCAGGAAAGGGGACAATCAGCCAGGTTACTCCTTCTCCTGCTTGTCTAGTCACTGCTGTGGGAAAGAGTTGTGCATATGTGAGCCTTGAGTGTGCACAGCTGTGATGCTTCCTCATTGTTGATTCTCACCAGGTACTCTCATACATGAAGAGTGGCTATTTTGAGTTGAGGGTTATAAATTCAGACTGAAATTCAGTCTGGGATCTTTAGTGCAGAGTTTTATTAAGGCCAAAAGTTCCGACTGTAGCCAGTCTGGAATTTACCAACTTTGCTTTGATAGGCCAGAAAGTATTGTTGGGGATTTGGTGGACTCGAGGAGCACAAGCTGGGGGTAAAAGGAAGTGGGCAGCGAGAGTAAAGTTAGGATGAGGTAAGCAGTGAGTATAATCCACCCTTAAAATAGACTGTGGAAATGTGAGCAGATGGGGAAAATAGACCCATAAAAATATCTGTACTTTTCTTTCAGAGTGTGCAGAATTGTTGCCCAGAAAATTATTTTTCCAAGCCTTGCTCCCACGGTTTGACATTATCAAAATCCTCCAGAACAAGTTGCAACCAACACCCAATGTTCGGCATCGCTAATATTGGCAGTTCTCAAATAGGGTCCATGTGAGAGTCTCAACGTAGCACCAAAGTAGAGCCCAGGGAGTTGGGGAGGTTCATTTTTTTTTTTCATCATCTATCAACAGGGTCCTGAACATTGTTGCCATCTTGTGTGAATTCTAAGCATTAAAATAATGCAAGTGTTGACAATGCTGAGTTTTTCAATTAATTAATAAGGTTTGCAGTCAAGGGAAGTGGGGGGAGTAAGTAGACATAAATGCAAGGAAGTGACCAGGTTCCTGCAATGACAATTTCCTGTCACTCACTGAGCACTACTGACACATGGTGGCAGGAGGCCAGTATTACAACAGTCATTGTGGGAGTACCTTCACTATATGGACTGGAGTTCCTTAAGTAGAAGGCCCACCACCACCTTCTCAAGGGCAACTAGCGATGGGCAATAAATGCCGGCCTCGCTAGCGAAGCCCATATCCGGAGAGTGAATTTTTTAAGAGTGTGTATTTTCCCCATCTTCTCGCATTTCTACAGTCTATTTTAAGGTGTGGATTACACTCGCTGCTTACCTGTTGTAATACTGGCCTCCTGCCACCATGTGTCAGTAGTGTTCAGTGAGTGACAGGAAGTTGTCATTGCAGGAACCTAGTCACTTCCTTGCATTTATGTCTACTTACTCCCCCCTCTTTCCCCCCCCCTCCCCCTAAGAAGGCCCAAAAAACCTTCTTTTGCAATGGGATTAATCAAATCACGGAAATTGAAGAAATAAGCAAGGAAGAGTGTTACTGGCAGTAGATCCAAGGACACATTCACCTGTATGGGGTGCTGAGCAACTCAACAATTAGATGTTATCAGGTTATGGACCAGTTGTGTCCCTGAGGAACAGAGAAAGGAAGGAGAGGGAGCTTCAACCTCAGGTGCCAAGTCTCCAATGTATTGCAGGTGTCTAAGGTTGAAGGATTGACCAGGCCATGGGAGAAGGGTGGATTGGCAAAAAGAGGTGAAACCCGAGGTCCCCAAATTGCCTCCTTTTTAAAAAGTGGACATTACTTGTTTGAGGATTGCTGGAGCATGTCCAAATCACATACCAAAAATGTTTCAAAGGTGGACATGTTACCAGAATCAGTTTCCTCTACCCCCAGTTCAGCTGCTACTCACCTGTAAATCTGGAAGGTTCTAAACGGCACCCTTGCTGCAACAGTTCGAGTCGGATGTGGGCAGGACCAATGTGTGGAGAATGTTACCATGGTCTACGTGTCTGGAACCTCTTGCTTCCCTTCACCCCCATAACACCATTATCTGTCATTCCCCTACATGAATAAGATTCAACTTTGCAAGGAAGACAACATGATCTGTCTGTGATGGACTTTGTATATGATGGGCTCAGTGGAGTCAGAACGTTGTGGGATGTTTTACTACATTAAAGGCACTATATAAATGCAAGTTGTTGTTGTGTTATGAGTTTGAGTTTGGGTTTGTGGATGCTGGATAATATTTTATTTTATTATAGAACTGATCATACAGAGTTTGAAAGTTGTGATTCCGGACTTTGTTTCTGACCATAGGCCTTTTAAAAATTCATTCATGGGACGCAAGCATCGCTGGCAAGGCCAGCATTTATTGCCCATTCCTAATTGCCCTTGAGAAGGTGGTGGTGAGCCGCTTTCTTGAACCGCTGCAGTCCGTGTGATGAAGGTTCTCCCACAGTGCTGTTAGGTAGGAAGTTCCAGGATTTTGACCCAGCGATGATGAAGGAACGGCGATATATTTCCAAGTCAGGATGGTGTGTGACTTGGAGGGGAACGTGCAGATGGTGGTGTTCCCGTGCACCTCCAATGGCAGAAGTAAGGGATGCACAGACCAAGAATGGGAAATTGCATTGCTGGCCTACACAGGCAGATGGCCAGAAAACAAATGGTCCCCTGATACAGCAGTTTAAGACTCCGCTGCAGCACTACCAACTGGAGACTGCAGGGAAAGCCTTTCATCCGTCCATGGTAGATAGAATCAATGACACATCTTAGGATGAGGAAGAAAACAGGAGACTACAGGGGACTGAGCGCTGCAAGGCATATCACTCCAGTACTTCTTGGCTGTTGAAAATAGGGATCATCTCATGAATAATGGAGACTATCTGGGCTATGTGCGTGTGTGTCTCTCTCCCCTCTGCTCTCTCATAGGACTCGTGTGCTGGGGCAAGGGCGTGCTATTTGTGTTTTTAAGCATTCATTTTGAATTCTATGATACTTGCCAGAACAATTGTGAGGGGCACGATCTGGGAAGATAAACGACAATGGACTGATCTGCTTTGCTAAAAGTTTGCACGTCTTCCGTTCCCGAAAGGGCGAAGTTTAAGGCTTGGAGCCCTGACAGCAAGTGATGTACGAGATTAGAGAGCTGCTTGACAGATTCTCCTATACATTACTTCAGGCCCCAATTAACACTGATTCTTGCAATTAGAAGACTTCATGGGGCCTGTGGGGCAGGCTCGGCTGCACATCCTAATGAGGCCCTGAAGGGGGTTAATGATGATGTTGTCCATGGACTATTGAAAATAAGAGCCTAAGCAATTTGTACTGCATTAGATACCTTTAACACTCTATGCTTCCTGTGCTATTTGTACATTGATGCCGCCAAGCAGATCGGTCTCAGCATTTCTCTCAGTGACTGTGGAGGACAACTAAGAATGTTTGCTAACAATTAGATCCTGGCAACAAATTAATTTTTAATTCGATTACAAGTTATTAAATTTTCCTCAGTCCTGATTCGTACAGTGGGCGTCCTTAATCTTTGACTGAAGGTCATTCCAAGCAAATTGAAAACATTCTGGAGATACTGGCCAATGAGCCACAAGTCTCTTCACCAAATCCCTGTACCCCTGCCATTGAAACTGGTCGTGTGGTACTGGCCATTGATCGGCTGTGTTCACAATTGTGGTAAATGAAGGAAGGAACAAAAAAAGGACAAAATGATTAATATTTCCCGCCTCCCCAATCTGCTAACAGATCTCAAGAGTAAGCCAATCGGAGCCAGCCCCATGTAACACAGGGACACTGAACAGAGCCAGGGATGAACCTATGGGAGATAGCTATAAGAGTACACCAATTGGTGCCAGTCCCATGTCACGTTGCAGAGTTAGCTCTGATGAGAAGAGGTTTGGGGGAATATGATGCTGCGCCATTGATTCCAAAGAGAGTTTGGGTATTTATTGAGTGCACCAATGCAGCCAATTTCTTCAATTCCTGCAAGCCAATAAAATCTTCCATTGGGGCCTCAGTTAATTCCTCGTCTCCAACTGTCTACTCATGCCATCTGGCGGTGAAGCCTGAAGTGTAACTAGTAAGCCACCAAACTAGTCATTACCTTATGGTTGGTACCATTTATCCTGTCAACCCATCATGGAATCTGTTGCTGTCTCCCACAATGCACTGCAATGAGTTCTTCCGAAATTTAAAATAGGATTGTTCGGTATCAAAGTAAAACGCAGCCATGCAGTATGCTCCTAATGCAGAGTTTCTCTCGAACAGATCACAGGTCTTAATATTTCCAGTGGCCAATCTCTGCTATGCACAGGTTCAGGAGGCAACTGTTTCTCATCTTGTACAATGCTCTTGTCACACCAGGGAGTCGTATCCTATTGCTGAATTGCAAGCAGATCTGTACAGTTAGTGTGGTCAAGCAGTGTGATACTCTTTCCATAGAACAGCATCAGCAAAATTAACTTGACCATTGCCTGCTATCTGATTTCATAGAATGAAGCAGCTCAGAAGGAGGCCATTCAGCCCATCATGCCTGTGCCAGCTCTTTGAAAGAGCCATCCAAATAGTCCCATTCCTCTGCTTTTTCCCCATAGCCCTGAAAAGTTTTCCCCTTGAAGTATTTATCCAATTACCCTTTGAAAGTTACTATTAAACCAGCTTCCACCACCCTTTCAGGCAATGCATTCCAGATCATAATTACTCGCTACGTAATTTTTTTTTTCCTCATGTCGCCCCCTGGTTCTTTTGCCAATTATCTTAAATCTGTGTCCTCTAGTTAAAGACCCTCCTGCCACAGGAAAGAGTTATTTACTCTATTAGAACCCTTCATGATTTTGAACACCTCTATCAAATCTCCTGTTAACCTACTCTGCTGTAAGGAGAACAATCCCAGATTCTCCAGTCTCTCCACATAACTGAAGTTCCTCATCCCATTCTAGTAAATCTCCTCTGCACCCTCTCTAAGGCCTTGACATCCTTCCTAAAGTGTGCTGCTCAGAATTGGACACAGCTGGGGCCTAACCAGTGTTTTATAAAGGTTTAGCATAACTTCCTTGCTATGTCTCTATTTATAAAGCCCAGGATCCCATATGCCTTTTTTAACAGCCTTCTCAACTTGTCCTGCCACCTTCAAAGATTTGTGTATATATGCCCCCAGATCTCTCTGTTCCTGCAGTCCCTTTAAAATTGTACCATTTAGTTTCTATTGCCTCTCCTCATTCTTCCTACCAAAATGAATCACTTCACACTTCTCTGCATTAAATTTCATCTGCCATGTGTCTACCCATTTCACCAGCCTGTCTCTGTCCTCCTGAAGTCTTTTACTATCTTTCTCACTGTTTATTACATTTCCAAGTTTTGTGTCATCTGCAAACTTCGAAATTATGCCCTGTAACCCAAGTCCAGGTCATTAATATATATCAATTTGTTACTTCTTGTTTTTCCTTCCCTCTTCCATTTTCTCCCCTCCTCTCCTGAAGGTGCTGCGGTTTGTTCCTCCAGTACCCCACCCTAATGGCCATTCTTCATCTGTGAGCCCCAATGGTGTACACCGCGGTGCAAGCTGCTCACTTTGGGGGAGGGGACATCAAAGTAGACCCCAATCCCGTCCTTCCTGATGTCCACACGCATGGACTTTTCAGCAGGGTGGCAATCAGGAGTGAGATTCTTGGCTGATTATTTTTTTCACACTCTCACTCACACACTCTCCCTCTCACTCTTCCCTCTCTCTCACTTACTCTTTCATTCACTCCCTGATTCTCTCATTCATTCTATCACACGCTCTCACTCTCACTCACTCTGTCACTCACTCACTCTGTCACTCACTCACTCTGTCACTCACTCACTCTGTCACTCACTCACTCTGTCACTCACTCACTCTGTCACTCTCTCACTCTGTCACTCTCTCACTCACTGTCACTCTCTCACTCACTGTCACTCTCTCACTCACTCACTCACTCACATTCATACACTCTCACACATTAACTCTATCACTCACTCACTCATTCTCTCTCTAGCCAAAGGACACTGAGGTGAAATTGCAGCTTTACCACTAGCCCACTGATCAGATGACTCCACAGACAAGACCGGATCTCAGACTCTCCTGGTCTGTTGGCCCAGGCCTATTACTTTAATTGCTAAGTTTAAAGTGTCCATGATCCCTCCAGGGACACTAGACTAGAGTGTAAGCTGGAGCCAACTTGAGTAACATGCCCCCAGGGCAGCCTGGAGCAGCTGTGTTGTCTCCACGAAGAGTTTCTCTGTGAGAACTGGTAACTGCTGGGCCCGTAAATTGGTGCAGCTGTTCTGATGGAAATGTTGTGTTTTTCTCTTTAGCATCCGTACCCAACGGAGGACGAAAAGAGACAGATAGCTGGACAAACCAACCTTACGCTCTTACAGGTCAACAACTGGTAAGTGCTCTTTGAAATTCAGGCGGAGGATGGAGATGGATTGAAGAAATACACGTTTTATTTCCATAATTTAATGAGCGCATGCCGTCTTTCGAGATGAACAAACTGACAATAGCATAACGAGATATGGGAGCTCAGGAGGGACAAATCCTGGCCAGTTACTCAAGCCTGCAGATGTTTAGTAACCTGATCTGGCCAATCCCCAGCTGAGGTCGGCTAATTCTACACTGGCACGATCGATTGAGGACTTTCCTTATCTGCTGGCTCGGGTTTTAAATGCTTTAATTATTAAGTTTTAAAGAGTTCTGGTCTCCCGTTCCTGAAGGGAACAAGAGTGTAATGTTGAGCCAACCAAGTGACATGGCTGCGGGTTACTTAGCATAGGGAAATCCAGTGATTATGGTGGAATTTATTATGTGGGGCTCCCGCTCTCCTTTCTCTGATCAATGGACCCCTTATCTCCCTCAAATCATGGGCCTCCTGAGATTATTACATCAGAAATGCTTCTTAACATGTTAATTAGGGGTGCACTCAATGTACACTAAGCAGGGTTTGAATCCCACATCTGCCATTCTTTTTAAGACATGTGAATGATAATTTACAAGCTTTGTTTAATTTTAAAACTTTTCCTTAGTAACAGCAGGTGAACTGTTTTGGGAATTTAAGGCTAATCTTCGGCCTCTGCACTCCTAGCGAAGAATTCACGCCTGGAGCACACGTCGGACTATTGGGCGCAGACTCTAGCGCACGTTAATCAACCCGCACGATTTCTGACGGTTAAATTAAACTTTAAATAGAGTTTACAAATTACTTTTTGTTGGGGAAAAGCTGATAAGAAAGAATCATAGAATCATACAGCACAGATGGAGGCCATTCGGCCCATTATGCCTGTGCCGGCTCTTTGAAAGAGCTATCCAATTAGTCCCACGCCCCTGTTCTTTCCCCATAGCCCAGAAAATTTTTCCTTTTCAAGTATATATCCAATTCCCTTTTGAAAGTTACAATTGAATCTACTCCCAGATCATAACAACTCGCTGCATAAAAATCATTCTCATCTCCCCCCTGGTTCTTTTGCCAGTTACCTTAAATCTGTGTCCTCTGGTCACTGACCCTCCTGCCAGTGGAAACAGTTTCTCCCTATCTACTCTATCAAAACCCTTAAATTTTGAACACCGCTTTTAAATCTCCCCTTAACCTTCTCCGCTCTAAGGAGAACAACCCCAGCTTCTCTTGTCTGTCCACATAACTGAAGTCCCTCATCCCTGGCACCAAAGGGGAAAATATTTTAATCACTGTTTTGATAAAAATCTTCAAAAGGGAAATAAGGTTTGAAGTCTTGGGAATAAATCTATTGAACCCCCTCGTTGCCAATGAACGTTTTTTAAACAGTTTGAAGGGATTTTATTTCTACGTTTATTGGGGAAGGTGCCGCAGCCAGAAAGAGACACAAATTTACAATTGACCATACAAACGCAGCTGCTGCTTGCTTTGATGTTGAGGGATCCATCCTGCTGTGTAAATGGGCATGTCCTACAGCAGTAGGAGGCCTAGGGCACTATATTAGAAAGAAGTGGTTTTTCAAAGTGAAGAGAGCAGGAGAAAGCTAATGTCTGTCTGGAATCTTCTCCCCTACTTACTGACTGCTCATCTTTGACATTGCCAGCTGACTGAGCCTTGTTTGGTTCACGATTCAAATGAACAGTAAAAGAAGCTGATGATAAAAGCCACATCAAAGGTCACAAAATGGTGGGGGAGGCCTGGAGAACTGGGCGGCATGTGAGGGACCTGAGCAGCAAGCACATTAGAGGCCTGAGGAACTGAGTGGTACCTCGAGGATATGTGGGAACTGAGTGGGACATCGGGGGCCTGGGGCACTGAGCAGGACGTCGGGGGCCTGGGGAACTGAGTGGGACATCGGGGGACTCGAGGAACTGAGCGACACATCCCGGGGCAGGGGTGTTTGGGCAAATAACTAAATATTATCAGGGACCCAGGCATTCTGGCACGCTATCTATTATCTGTATTGTCTGACATTCGGTACTGGATAAGCAAAAATATTAGGAAGACTGAAGCCATTGCCTTTGGTCCTCGCCACAAACTTCGTTCCCTAGCCGCTGACTCCAGAGGCACGTAAATAGACGATGTTAATTTTAATGGCGAATCACAAAAAGCTAGTGCACAGGTGCAAAATGTAATCAAAAGGGTGAATGGAATGTGGGCGTTTATCTTAAGGTGGCTGGAATGCAAAGGGGAGGAAGTGATGCTACAGTTATGTAGAGCCTTGGTCAGACCCCATCTGGAGCACTGTGTTCAGTTCTGGGCACCGCACCTCAGGAAGGATATAGTGGCCTTGGAGGGGGTACAGTGCAGGTTCACCAGAATGATACCAGGGCTTAAAGGGTTAAATTATGAGGACAGGTATTCCCTTGAATCAAAATATTTAAAGGATTGGATAGGATAGATATGGAGAAACTATATCCTCTGGTGGAGGGAATCTAGAACAAGGGGGCATGATCTTAAAATTAAAACTAGGCCATTTAGAAGTGAAATCAAAAAGCACTTTTTCCACACAAAGGGTAGTGGAAATCTGGAACTCACTCCCCCAAAAGACTGCGGGTCAATTGAAGCTTTCAAGACTGAGATCGATAGATTTTTTTTGTTGGGTAAGGGTATCAAGGGATATGGAGCAAAGGCGGGTAAATGGTAAATGGAGATGAGGTACAGATCAGCCATGATCTGATTGAATGGCGGAGCAGGCTTGAGGGGCTGAATGGCCTCCTCCTGTTCCTGTGTTTCTGTGGATGGACAATCACAGGCTATTCGCCCACAATTTCCCACCGTGCACTCCCTGCGAGAGCCACTCTGCACTGGAAGCGCAGGAGCGCTGAGGAGGTGGCACAATGACTCCAGTTATCCTGTCCCGTGAAATACTTTTCCTGCACTCTCCTTGCGGGCAGCTTTTCCAGCCCAACCTTTGGGTCGCGGGCAAGATTCTGAAACGTCAGCCCCGTGGGAAGCTGCAGGCACCGATCCTCGTCCCCCGCCGCTCCACATTAGCGATGACGCTCGTCACCAGGCCATGCTCCCTCGCCGTAGACCGTTACACGGCCGTGACGCTCCAACGTGCCACCGCCTCGCACTTGTAACCACGCAAGGAGTTAAAAGAGGCTCTGCTGGTAACGGATCGTGAACAATTTTGACAGAAAGCTTATTGAACGTGCTCCTGCCGACCTGGCTTCGGGCGTCCTTCCAGCACCGCCTGGGGTTAAAAGCAGAGCGACAGACAAAGCAAGCCTTGTGTGAGGGCCTGCAACAGTTCAGCTGTTCACTGAGCAGAGAGTCAGAGGCACAGCAGGCCCTATCTCCTCGGAAGAATTCACCCATTATGCGCGCTTTTAGCCGTAGCATTATGGTGAAGTGGAACAGATAGATTTAGGGAGGTGGGAGGGAGGCAGAAACAAAGGGACACTTTACAGTCGGATTACGCTGAGCACTGCGGTTAGCTGCTACCCACACAGTGCACTGAAAATGCTTGGCACAGCAAAGGACTAAAGCGGAAATGATTTAAAATATCTTTTAAGCAAAAAAAAAAACTTTGTTGAGAATGTTCTGGAGATGTAGGTTGCCCAGGCCACAGGCATTTCTGTAACTCGGCAGACACCTCAATTCAAGAATGTGCCCGGGCTGACCCTTATCTCAAAACGGCCACTCCCATCAGTAAATCTCTGCGTGCCCGTCGTAACCCTCGATCGGAAGGTGAATGCACGCTGGCAGTACCCACAATTAGCGTGCGTTCACCAACCTGATTTGTGGACACTCCCACTCACTTAATCTATGTCCTCATTCAATACTCTCCTCTGTTCACAATTCACTATACCTCCTTGCTTAGCATCACCTGCCACCTTGGGTATATTCTCCAAGTCAAAACTCGTTTATATATAGGTTGAAAATCTGAGACCCCCCCCCCCCACCACCATACTGGCCCTTGGGGGACAGCGCTAGTCACTGTTGGCCAATATAAATATATTCCTTTTACCTCAACTCCACTTCCTACCTTCAGCCTCATTTCCTATCCGCCCCCAGCTTCCAAATCCATGGGCTCCAGTTTTAGCCGACAGCCTCTGCATGAAACCTCATCAAATGCCTTCTGACAGCCCTCTGCCAGGAATTTGCTTGGAGCTGCTCCTGCTGTGTCTCCATAAAAGGAAAAGAAAGGACTTGCATTTATATAGTGCCTTTCACGACCTCGGGATGTCTCAAAGCGCTTTACAGCCAATGAAGTGCTTTTGAAGTGTAGTCACTGTTGTAATGTGGGCACAGCAAGATCCCACAAACAGCAATGTGATAATGACCAGATAATCTGTCTTAGTGGTGTTGGTTGAGGGATAAATATTGGCCAGGACACCGGGGAGAACTCCCCTAAACCTCTTCGAAATAGTGCCGTGGGATCTTTTACGTCCACCTGAGAGGGCAGATGGGCCCTCTGTTTAATTTTTTTAAATTTCAAAATATACTTTATTTCATAAATGTTAAAGTTACACACAGTTCAAGTAAAAAGACACAATTCCAAGCAAGGCAGTTCAAAGCAATACACTAGATCTCATTATTACAATTTTAAAACACAGTACATCTCTTCCAATACATTCTGTGCAATACAAGGTGGGGTGGCCTTTCCCCATAGAGCTTCAGTGCGTCCTGTATTGCTGGACCCAGACGGGACCTCGGTTTAACATTGCCATAGATCTGGCGGAAAGCCCGTGTCTGACAGGATCGACCTCTGTCCACCTCCTCAGTGACTCTTAAAGAAACTCTTTTAGGTCAGACATGACCCGTCTTTCTCAAAACTCGTCGACTCCCTTATCAGCTTTGCATTTTCCAAGTGTTCATTCACTCCGTCCCTGATACTGGATTCGAGTAATCTTCCCACTGACCTCGAACTCACTGGTCTGTAGTTACTTGGTTTGTCCAGTCTTCCTTTCTTTGAATAATGTTCACTACCTTCCAATTCACCAGTATTATTCCCAATCCATGAAACTTTGGAAGATCGCATCGAATGTATCCCAATTGTTCTCACCTATTTCTTATAATACCCATGGCTTAAAGCTATAAGGGGCTGGCGCAATCCCGTTATTTTTCCTTCTCTTAGTTTCTCCCCTTCTCTAATCTCCAGTGAAGTCCAGTAAAATCAAAGCACATGTACAGCCGTTGACAATGGGTTTAAATCTGTGATTTCTTCTCTGTCCCCTCTACCCCTCACACGGAGTGAAGATGTGTTAAGTATTGCATGAGTCCGTTTTCCGTGGAAGTGTTAACTTTGGATTATCGGAGCTGGGATGGCGGGTGGGGTGACGAGGAGAATAGGAACAAAGGAAGAGGAGTAGGCCATTCCACCCCTCGAGCATGTTCCACCATTCAGTTAGATCATGGCTGAACTGTGCCTCAACTCCATTGGCCCACTTTATTGTCCTGTGTGACTGATCAAGTGTGTTGTGCAGTGGGTTAGACACTGTTCTTTCACCACTGCAAACAGGGTGAAATCTAACCCCGGACTGGTGGGATAAACGCCCCCCTTATCTGTTGGCAGGGGAGGTCCTGCGTGAAGTGAGTTTGGACAGTCTGAACCCAGTTTGTAGTGGGGAAGAGGCCACGGCACAGAATTGACACTGGGCTATCGGTTTCTGTGGCAGGATGAGCTGGGAATGCCAAATGTCCTCGCTCATTGGTATTTATCTTAATGAACAGCAGGATATGGCAAAAGGAGAACTGTATGTTTGAACAGATTCTGCTGGGCCACACTGTATGGTAGAATTATTTAGCTCTATGTTCTGTCTGGGATAAATGTTGCTGCATATTTACCTCTCTCTGTGTAAAGTTAGCAGTGGTGGTAATCTGACACTAACCATAATTACCTCAGTGCCAGAGGTTTATACCATTAAACACATTGCAGCGTGATTACACCAATTAAACCAATTTGTTTTTAAAATAGAGCCGGTACAGTACAGAAGTGATGCTGCAGGATCAGTATCTAGAAGCCAGGTGATATCTCAGTGACTGCAGTGGATTTTACACCAGAGATGCCAAACTCTTTACTGGCTGTTGTTGATGCTTTGCAAGACTGCAGTTACTGTGAAACGCCAATCCCAGGAATATTTATTTAAGGATTCAGCCTCTGGCTGTATTAAAAGGTCCTCAGTTATTTTTTTTTTTGCCTTTCCATTCTTTATTTCAAAAACTTGACAGAGATAATCGGTTTGAGAAGATGAAATTGGATCAGTAAGTGCTTTTCCAGCTTTTTTGTTATGACAAAAGTGCTTCACTGTTTCTGAGAACTTTCTGGAAAATTCCTGCAAAACTCTTGTGTCCGCGGGGTGTCATTAAACGAGCAGCACACAGCACGGACTGACGTGACCACTCTTATGTTATGATGTGGAGATGCCGGTGATGGACTGGGGTTGACAATTGTAAACAATTTTACAACACCAAGTTATAGTCCAGCAATTTTATTTTAAATTCACAAGCTTTCGGAGATTTTCTCCTTCCCCAGGCAAATGTTTCAAGATCTCCTTGAAGGCGTAGGCTTCAAGGAGATCTTGAAACATTTGCCTGGGGAAGGAGAAAATCTCCGAAAGCTTGTGAATTTAAAATAAAATTGCTGGACTATAACTTGGTGTTGTAAAATTGTTTACAACTCTTATGTTACAGTGTGGTGCTGCCACCTCGAGGCAGGGAATGGTCAAACCTGTGCTGGCTTCATTGATCAATGTAAGGAATGACAAACAGTTGGACTATAACCTGGTGTTGTAAGATTCCTTACATTTGTCCACCCCCGGCATCTCCACTTCATTGACCAAAGCAGAACATTGAGGTCAGGTGCTGGGTCACCCATCTCAGACTCTAATTGGGTTGAACTGCTCTGGCCTTTAACTTGCCAATTTGTAGGTCCCAAATCTCATCAATAATCACTTTGTATGGCCAATAAATGCAGTAATTTATTTTAATTTATTATATATATTTTTAGTGCCAGCTGTGGCTCACTGGGTAGCACTCTCACCTCTGAGTCAGAAGGTCGTGGGTTCAAGCTCCACTCCAGAGACTTGAACACATAATCTACGCGTCAGTGAAATACTGAGGGAGTGCTGCACTGTTGGAGGTGCCGTCTTTTGGATGACGTATTAAATCGAGGCCCCGTCTGCACTCTCGGGTGGATGTAAAAGGTCCCATGGCACTATTCGAAGAAGAGCAGAGGAATTCTCCCCAGTGTCCTGGCCAATATTTATTCCTCAACCAACATCGCTAAAAACAGATTATCTGCTCATTATCACACTGCTGTTTGTGAGCCGTGTTTTTACATTACGGCAGTTCAAAAGTAGTTCATTGGATGTAAAGCACTTTGGAACACCCTGAGGTCGTGAAAGATGCTACATAAATGCAAGTTTTTCTTTCTGTCTTTCTATATATTAAAAAATATATATTTTCTGACATACATGCCATTGCCAGCCAACATCCTATTTAGAAGTTTGGACCAATTTTTTACGCAGAGGGTTTTTAGGACACGCAATGCCCTAATAGCGTTGGAAATAGAATCATTAACCGCTTTTTATTAAAAAAATAGTGGATAAATAGGCGAAAAATAAAAATTTAAAAGGCTATGGGGAGAGGGCAGGGGAGTGGGATCAAGTGGATAGCTCTTTCAAAGAGCCAGCACAGGCACGATGGGCTGAATGGTCTCCTTCAATGTGGTAACGTTCTACGATTCCATGTTTCCGCTCATGCTCTGTAAGTTGTCTTTGACTTGGGCTTTATGTGACCTGAGATTTAACATGCTCACCAGCTCTTTCTGCTTCCCTGGCCTTTGACCTCTCCGCAGCCTCCCTCTCCCCCCCCGCCCCGAGTCCGACGGCCCAGAGGGTGGCATGATGTCGACACACCAGGGCACTGCACCGCTGAGCTGCCCCATCAGCTATCCTCCCAATAACTTCGTAGAAACCTCATCTCAATCTGTGCTTTCTGTTGGAGCTCGGTTCTTGTAGCTACCGCCAACCCCCTCCTTCACTTTTACAAATAGATCGTTCCTCACGTACAAGATCTTTTCTTTTTAAAAAATGCTTTTTGTTTTTAACAATTAAAATGTTCTATTTTTGTTCGAGTCAAACTCCTGCAGCAGCTGAATTTGACAGCAGCAGACTGTTGCCATGACGACAGGCAGCTATTAAAAAGGCCCAAACTCAGTTTGACGTTAGAGGTTGTGTCACTGTGGGAATTGTAGTCAATTCCCTCCTCTCCCCCCATCTAACTACAGATCCCAGCATGCATTACAAATGTCACTACAGTGTAACGTCACAAATATCTTTATTTCAATCCATCTCCCCGCCCCTCCCCGGACAAATTATCTTAAAGGAATAATATAAGGTAGGGCTGAACATTGGCTGCCTTTGGTTGAAAGAGGATGACGTACATTATGTTCAGGGTATACATGAATCATTGTAGCAATGAACGAGCCTCATTGAGTGGCTGTTTTTGTGGAAGGCTCTGGTCTTGTTCCAGGTCATAGTCATTTGTAGGGCCGTGCTTGTTACCGCTAGACTCGACTGTTCCAATGCTCTCCTGGCCGGCCTCCTACCTTGCACCCTTCATAAACTTACGCTCATCCAAAGTTCTGCTGCCCGTATCCTAACTCACACCAAGTCCCGTTCACCCATCGCCCTCATACTTGCTGACCTACATTGGCTCCCGGTCCGGCAACAAACGCCTCAAATTTAAAATTCTCATCCTTGTTTTCAAATACCTCCATGGCCTCGCCCCTCCCTATCTCTGTAACCTCCAAGAGCCCTACAACCCTCCGAGATCTCTGCATCCTCCAATTCTGACCTCTTGCGCATCCCCGATTTGCTCCACCCCACAATTGGCGGCCGTGCCTTCAGCTGCCTAGGCCCTAAGCTCTGGAATTCCCTCCCTAAACCTCTCCACCTCTCTACCTCTCTCTCCTCCTTTAAGATACTCCTTAAAACCTACCTCTTCGAAGGGGACGGGTTCAGTGTCGAGGTCGGGGACGGGGTCAGTGTCGGGGACGGGGTCAGTGACGGAGTCAGGGACTGGGACGAGGACGGGGTCAGTGTTGGAGCAACTGTGATGGGACAGCGAAGAGACTTAAGTTGGACGGGCTCCGTGGTCAGATGCCACACTCCCCGCTCTCCGTTCCCCACTGTGCTCGGATTATGCTTCATGTCTGAGCACAAAGAGGCAAATCTGCTGCTGTTAGGTGCCAGCTTGGGTTTAAAACACACTCGGGGTCAGTTGAATGTCCCGGGCACTTATAAACTCGCTCTTAATGTTCTCAGTACAAGAAGCTCTGTGCTTGGATTCATTCAGCTTCTGCTGCTTGTGAATTGCAGCCACACATCTCCCAGCTTTCCTCAATCCTGGAGTCTCGAGAAAGCTCAGACCCTCCAGTCAGCATGCATGTTATTTTGCTACCTTGCTGTGTCCTTCATTGGGCTCGCTCTCTCCCCTTCACATGTGCGTTCTTTCTATCCTCCTTCATTTTCTTTCTCTCTCTCTTCCCATCCCTCTTTTGTCATCTTCCTTGCTTTTCCTCTCTCCCATATCCTCTCTCCCTTCCTCATCTATTACTTCTCTACTCTCCCTCTCTTCTCACCTCACACTCCTCCTGCGTTCCTTCCACCCCTCTTCCCCCTCCCCCTCCCTGTTTTTTCCCTCTGCCTACTTTGCTCGCCCCTTCTTCCTAGCTGCCTTCCTATCTCTCCTTCTTCCTCTTTTCCTCACTTTCATTCCCCTTCTTCTCTTTTCCTCTTCACCTTCCTTTCTTCTCCGTTCTCTTCCTCCCTCCTTCCCTTTCTTTCTTCCCTCCATCTCCTCACGTCACCCTCCCTCTTCCTCACGTCACCCTCCCTCTTCCTCACGTCACCCTCCCTCTTCCTCACGTCACCCTCCCTCTTCCTCACGTCACCCTCCCTCTTCCTCACGTCACCCTCCCTCTTCCTCACGTCACCCTCCCTCTTCCTCACGTCACCCTCCCTCTTCCTCACGTCACCCTCCCTCTTCCCCACGTCACCCTCCCTCTTCCCCACGTCACCCTCCCTCTTCCCCACGTCACCCTCTCTCCTGGTCTTCACCTACTTTCTCTCTGCCCTCACACCTCTAATCAACATGGATTTTAGCAAGGCTTTTGACAAGGTCCCACATGGCAGACTGGTTAGAAAAATAAAAGTCCATGGGATCCATGGGAAAGTAGCAAGTTGGATCCAAAATTGGCTCAGTGGCAGGAAGCAAAGGTAAAGGTTGACTAGTGTTTTTGTGACTGGAAGGCTGTTTCCAGTGGGGTTCCGCAGGGCTCAGTACTGGGTCCCTTGCTTTTTGTGGTATACATCAATGATTTAGACTGAAATGTAGGTGCATAATTAAGGAGTTTGCAGATGATACAAAAATTGGCCGTGTGGTTGATAGTGAGGAGGAAAGCTGTAGACTGCAGGAAGATATCAATGGACTGGTCAGGTGGGCAGAAAAGTGACAAATGGAATTCAATCCGGAGAAGTGTGAGGTAATCCATTTGGGGAGGGCAAACAAGGCAAGGGAGTACACAATAAATGGGAGGATACTGAGAGGTGTAGAGGAAGTAAGGACTTTGGAGTGCATGTCCACAGATCCCTGAAGGTAGCAGGACTGATAGAAAAGGTAATTAAGAAGGCATACGGGATACTTTATTAGCTGAGGCATAGAATATGAGAACAGGGAGGTTATGCTAGAACTGTATAAAACACTAGTTAGGCCAAAGCTTGAGTACTGCGTACAGTTCTGGTCACCACATTACAGGAAAGAGGTGACTGCACTAGAGAGGGTACAGAAGAGATTTACAAGGATGTTGCCAGGACTGGAGAATTTTAGCTATGAGAAAAGATTGGATAGGCTGGGGTTGTTTTCTTTGGAACAGAGGAAGCTGAAGGGAGATTTAATTGAGGTGTATAAAATTATGAGGGGCTTAGATAGAGTGAATAGGAAGGACCTATTTCCCTTAGCAGAGAGGTCAATAACCAAGGGGCATGGATTTAAAGTGATTGGTAGTGGGATGAGAGGGGAGTTGTGGAGAAATGTTTTCACCCAGAGGGTGGTGGTGGTCTATAACTAACTGCCCTGAAAGGGTGGTAGAGGCAGAAACCCTCATCATATTTAAAGGGAACTTGGATGTGCACTTGAGCTGCTGTAACCTACAAGGCCATGGACCAAGAGCTGCAAAGTGGGATTAGGCTGGATAGCTCTTTTTCGGCTGGCACAGACAAAATGGGCCGAATGACCTCCTTCTGTGCCGTAAATTTCTATGATTCTATGATTCTCTCTCTCTTTCTCTCTCTCTCTCTCACCACCCCCCCCCCCTACCGTCCATCCCCCCTCCTTCACTTTACTTGCCCTCCTTCCTCCCTCTCTTTCTCTCCACCTTCCCTACCTCCTTTCCTCTCTCCACCCTCCCTCTTTTCCTCTGCCCTCTCTCTCTCCCTCTATGTATCCGTGTACTGTTCTTGCTGCATGTTAGGTTTCCTGAGGGTTTTGTTTAACCATTTTATTTTACCCTCTTGCTCTTGCATAGAGCTGGCGTGGACTCGATAGGTCGAATGGCCTCCTTCTGTGCTGTAACCTTTCTATGATTCTCTGGTGGGTGGGTGGGGGGGGCGCTTAGAGTGATTAACGGAGTTTCTTATTTTCATTCCATGTCCAAGGGACTGTTTACTTTGGAAAATAAAAGTCACATTTTCCACTTTCCAGGCAGATTGTTACCAGTAAAAGCAACATTTGGTGAAGAGTCCAGTCGCACCTGTACTGAGAGCCACCCACCAGCTCTTGCCATCCAAGATCAGACAAAAGGGCAGGATAGAGATGGCACAGAGAGTGGAGACATGGCTCAAGTACTGAACTTTGCTTTGATGATGAATAGGAATCGAAACCTTGATAATTAATACCTCAACTTGGTAAATAGATGTTGGCGGAAAATATGACTTAAATAAAAAACCGTCATCTGATGTCAGGTCTAAAGTTCTAGAAATTTCCAGACAGCCCAATGGAAAAACTGTACTGTCCAGCCCAAAACCAGACGGACAGCAGTGGGGAAAAAGGGATTTATGTCTCGCATAGAGGGATTCCCAGATACCTCATGTCTGGGACCCAGTGAGACTGCTAGGTGTTGAAATTAGGGAGAGATGGGGGATATAAAGCAAAAAGTTGAACATGAAAGAAAAGAAGAGCTGTGCGTGAGTCTGAGAGAGAATAACCTGGGATTCTATCTGACCGCAGAAATGTAGGAATTATTGGTCTCAAATCTCCTTGGGTCGCAATTTCCATTGGTTACTTCCACCTCTGTAATATCGCGCGTCTCCGCCCCTGCCCCAGCCCAGCGGTTGCTGAAACCCTCATCCATACTTTTGTTACCTCCAGACTCGACTATTCCAATGCTCCAATGGCCGGCCTCCCAGCTTCCACCCCCCATAAACTTATGCTCATCCCAAATCTCTGCCGCCCGTATCTTAACTAGCACCAGGTCCCGTTCTCCCATCACCCCTGGCTCCCTGTCCCCAAACACCTTGATTTTAAAATTCTCATTCTTGTGTTCAAATAAGAACACGGCCCCTCGAGCCTGCTCCACCATTCAGTAAGATTATGGCTGACCTTCGACCTCAACTCCACTTTCCCACCCGATACCCACATCCCTTGATTCCCTTGGAGTCCAAAAATCTATTGATCTCAGCCTTGAATAAACTCAATGACTGAGCATCCACAGCCCTCTGGGGTAGAGAATTCCAGAGATTTGCAACCCTCTGAATGAAGAAATTTCTCCTCATCTCAGTCCTAAATGGCTGACCCCTTACCCTGAGACTGTGACCCCCTGGTTCTAGACTGTCCAGCCAGGGGAAACAGCCTCTCAGTATCTACCCTGTCAAGCCCTCTCATAATCTTATATGTTTCAATGAGATCACCTCTTATTCTTCTAAACTCCAGAGAGTATAACTCCATCTCTCCTCAAAGGACAACCCTCTCAACCCAGGAATCAATCTAGTGAACCTTTGTTGCACCGCCTCTAAGGCAAATATATCCTTAACGAGACCAAAACTATGCACAGTACTCCAGGTGTGGCCTCACCAACGCCCTGTAGAATTGCAGCAAGACTTCCTTACTCTTGTACTCTAACCCCCTTGCAATAAAGGCCAACATACCATTTGCCTTCCTAAATGTTTGCTGTACCCACATGTTAACTTTCTGTGTTTCGTGTACAAGGACACCCAAATCCCTCTGAACACCAACATTTAATAGTTTCTCATCATTTAAAAAATATTCTGTTTTTCTATTCTTCCTACCAAAGTGAATAACTTCACATTATACTCAGCTGCCACCTTCTTGCCCACTCACATCTATCTATATTCCTCTGCAGAATCTTTGTGTCCTCCTCACAGCTTACTTTCCCACTTAGCTTTGTATCGTCAGCAAACTTGGATACATTATACTCGGTCCCTTCATCTACGTCATTAATACAGATTGTTAATAGCTGAGGCCCAAGCACTGATCCTTGCGGCACCCCACTAGTAACAGCCTGTCAACCAGAAAATGACCCGTTTATTCCTACTCTCTGTTTTCTGTCCTTTAACCAATCCTCTATCCATGCTAATATATTATCCCCAACTCCATGGGCCCTTATCTTGTGTAATAACCTTTCCTATGGCACCTTATCGAATGCCTTTTGAAGATCCAAATATACTACATCCACTGGTTCCCCTTTATCCACCCTGCTAGTTACATCCTCAAAAAACTCTTAGGGAATTTGTGTTTGACAAATCTATTTTCATAAAACCATGTTGACTCTGCCTAGTCATATTATGATTTTTTTAAAGTGCGCTGTTACCAAGTCCTTAATAATAGATTCTAGCATTTTCCCGACGACTGATGTCAAGCTAACTGGCCTGTAGTTCCCTGTTTTCTCTCTCCCTCCTTTCTTGAAATCCCTCCTTGGCCTCGTCCCTCGCCACCTCCTACAGCCCTACAACTCTCCGAGTATACTGTATTCCTCCTATTCCAGCCTCTTGTGCATCCCCGATCCCCTTCGGCCCACTCTTGGTGGCCGTGCTTTCAGCCATCTAGGCTCTAAGCTCTGGAATTCCCTTCCTAAACCTCACTACCTCTCTCTCTCCTCCTTTAAGACACTGCTTAAAATCTATGTCTTTGACCAAGCTTTTGGTCACCTGTCCTAATATCTCCTCCCTTGGCTCGGTGTCAGATTTTTTATTTGGTAACGCTCCTGTGAAGCGCCTTGGGATGTTTTACTACGTTAAAGGCGCTATATAAATGCAAGTTGTTGTTATTTCAGGATCGCGCTCTACAGTGCCCTCCAGTACTGACCCCCCACCAGAGTTGCCAAGGTTATTGGGAGGGTACCTCACTAACAGGGCGCCCCACTTTGGCCGCAGTGCTGGCACCCACCCAACTGTGGGGCGGCCCCATGAGTGAAGGTCTCTGTTGGTTTCCCTGGGCATTCTGCTGGAACTTTTTTGCATTCTCCTCCCTTCCCCCTTCTCCTAAAGCTAATGGTCCCATTGCTGGGGTACGTTCCTCCAGCACCTTTCCCAAGCGCACGCTTAACATCGCTGAGCTTATACAATGGGCAGTGGCAGGCTGTTCCACTGCAGGAGGCACGATAACCAAGCCTGTCCATAGCCAGCGCCGCTCACCTGTGCTTTCCAGCAGATAGAGATAGAGAGGAAGGTCACTGGCTGATTTCCCCGCCCCCCCCCCCCTCTCCCCCCAGCCCAAATCGGACAACAGCTATGCAGATTGGCACCCCAGCACACACGGTACCTGCCAGGGGTAGGATGGGGGCTGATGTTGGCAGTTTTTCTTCCCACACCAAGCTCTTGTTTTACCCACCCACCCCATGCAGTGCCCCCTCCCCCTACTAAGCAGGGAGTCCCCTCCTGGTGGCAGAGGAGAATGGAGCTGGCAGAGTGTTGGCAACAGCTGCCCACTCCTTTGGGCCGTCCAATTCCTTATTGGCGAACGTCTTTGTGCATGTCCGCCAGTGTCCGCCACTAACCTGTGTATTTCAAAGGAATTTTGCACAAGTAATTAACTACCTCTCCACCAAGTGAAATAAACTCCACAAGTTGGCTCTGCCAGGAGGGGGCAGCACCCACGGGAGAGCGAATCTCAGGAAGCTGTGGCTGAATAACTCACGTGCTGCCAAGGTGCGCTCCCTGCGATTGCAGAATCACCCCTTAAATCCCGGAGAAAAATATATCAAAGCAGAAATGATCCCTGATTTCAGTATTACGGAATTTCATTTTTATAACGTTATTCATTTATCCACCATACCTGGTTGCCCTAAGATGATGATGGTGGGCTGCCTTCTTGAACTGCTGCAGTCCTTTTTCTTTCATTTGTTCTCAGGGATGTGGACGTCGCTGGCAAGGCTGGCATTTATTGCCCGTCTCTAGTTGCCCTGAGGTGGTGGTTGACGTACTTCTTGAACCACAAGCGGTTTGAGTGGCTTGCTAGGCCACCTCAGAGGGCAGCTAAGGGTCAACCATGTTGGTGTGGGACTGGAGTCACATATAGGCCAGACCGGGGAAGGACGGCAGGTTTCCATCCCTAAAGGACATTCGTGAACCGGTTGGGTTTTTACGACAATCCGACAGCTTCATGGTCACTTTTACTGGTGCTTTCGTCGTGACGTTGGATCGAGAATTCCAGGATTCTGGCCTAGTGACGATGAAGGAGCGGCAATAAATGCCCAAGTCAGGATAGAGTGTGGCTTGGAGGGGACCTTGGTTGCCATTCCCATGATATTGCTGCTCTTGTCCTTCCCAACGGTAGAGGTCTTGGGGCTGGGATGTGCAGTTCAAGTACATGAACTTAATGCTATTCAATTGTGTTCTTCGAGAAAGCTATTGAGAAGGGATAGTCTGCTCCCTCCGGTGCAGTCCGAGCTTTGTTCTAACCCCGTTCCGTCTCACGCCAGGTTTATCAATGCCAGGCGGCGTATCCTGCAGCCGATGCTCGATGCCAGTAATCCTGACCCAGCTCCTAAAGCCAAGAAAATCAAATCTCAACACCGGCCCACTCAACGCTTCTGGCCTGACTCAATCGCAGCGGGAGTGCTACAGCAGCAAGGAGGGAATCCCAGTAACCCAGACAGTAAGTGTGCTCTGGGCACTGACCTCACAGTCTGACACACAACGAGTCTCAGTGCCTGATATCCTGCAGCGCTCTCTCTATCTCATAAACTGCAACACCTGCAGTCTCTTCCCCTCTACCTGTCTTTCTTGCCATTTGTTTCTATCTCTCTCCCTCTATCTCGATCCACCTTCCTCTCTCCACCTGTCTCTCCATCCTTCTCTCTCTCCTCCCCCCCTCTCCCTCCCCCACCGGCTTCCCCCCTCCACTCTGGCTTCCCCCCCTCCCCCCGGCTTTCCTCTCCCTCTCTCTCTTTCCCCTCTTCCCGCGTTTCACTCTTTCCTTTCTCTACCCCCTTTCTCTATCGCTCTCTACTCCCTTTCTCTCTTTAATTAAATACAAGTAGTAATGAACCCCTTCCCTTCCAGGCACTATGACCGCGGCTATGGACAGTCTCCAGACGCTCTCCTCAGACACTGCCACCCTCGCCATGCAGCAGGCCATGATGGCTGGTCACGCGGGCGACGACTCGCTTGACGGAACAGACGAGGAGGAGGAGATTGAAGACGAAGAGGAGGAGGAGGAGGAGGATGACAATGGGGAACTACAGACGACCAATGTCAGTGACCTGGGCCTGGACAATAGTGACTCGCTCGACTAACAGCTCTGCTTGCACACAGAGGAGGCAAAGGAAGAAAAATTCAACCAGTGTGCAGACTGTTTTTTAAAAAAAATGAAAGACTCTTCTCCATGAACAGGTCACGTCGATGTGACAGTCGTAAGAATGAAGGCCCCTGTGTCTAGAATCTATTTTGTGATTTATTCTGTATTAATGAATGTTATTGTGAATGTACCGTTCATTTTTTTCGACATTTGTTTTACATTTGTATTTTTTACTTGGCTGGTGTGGCCGTCTCCACAGGCCCTCGCTGCCCCTGGTTTTACATTTGGACTGAGGCTTTTCTTAACACTAGGGAGGGAAGGAGGGAGGGAGGGGCAAAATGACGAGACTGTGCCCCTCAGGCTCTCGCCCCCTCTTTCTCACCGAAATAAATAACGTTTGAAAAAGGGCAGATATCAGTTGTTGCACTGTTCACTCCTCCCACCCTTGCCTCCAGATCGGCCGTAATTGGCTCCCATGAGTCACGTGACCTTTAATTTTAGAACTAGTTATCTGTGTAGGATTGTCCGCTCTTGGGATGCATTCCTGGAGGTTTCATCACCCGATCTCCTCCCTCCAACTGCGTCATCTCCTTCCTAATAAACAAAAGTGTTCCTCTTGAGGCTGTTTCCCCAGGCTGGAGAGTCTACAATTAGAGGGCATAGTCTCCAGATAAGGGGTCGGCCATTCAGGACTGAGATGAGGAAAAATTTCTTCACTTAGAAAGTTGTGAATCTTTGGAATTCTCTACCCCAGAGGGCTGTGGACGGTCAGTCGTTGATTATATTCAAGATTGAGATCGATAGATTTTTGGACTCGAGGGGAATCAAGGGATATGGGGATCGGGCAGGAAAGTGAAGTTGAGGTTGAAGATCAGTCATGATCTGATTGACTGGCGGAGCAGGAGGGGCCTTGTGGCCTACTCCCGCTCCTATTTCTTATGTTCTTAAGACAATTCAAAAAACACAATTTTACTTTAATGCCCCTATGATTTTTCTCCCGGGTGTTGCCCGCAGCAATGTCCAGAAGATTAATCTTTAGTTCCTGGAGACCTGGAGGGTTGGCAACCCTATCCCTGCAGCATGGCGAACTTGGGCCTACCGAGTGGATTTTTCAACCAAGGAGTTTTCAATATCGCCTTGCTGTTGACTGATGACACCAGACTTTGGTTTGTCCCCAGGATTGCTGCTTGCCTTGTTTTGAACTCTAGTTTTTGAGTAGCTGTCCAGAAATTTCTAAAATATGAATCAAATACTAAAAAGCCTGTTTTTGGGGGGAAAATTTAAGCCCTTTTTCACTAAGCACCTTCCACACACTGTAGGAGTATGGCTCATCTCGATAGGTTCTGGAGCAATCACTTAAAAATGTCATCACAGTGTTGTGCGTCGTCACTGCCGCATGCGGCTTTCAACTGTGTTGTACAAAGCATCAAGAGTTATGCCTTTGCACCAATTTATTTTTTTCCTCAACTGCTTGCTTCTAGTTTCTCCTCAGCACTAGATTAGATTAGATGTCACTGTAGTCTGATGTGTTTCCAACTGGACAGTTAATACACAGTCCATCTGGCATCTGAATCATAAGGTAACACTCCCAGGCCAATATTTAGCAGGCGTAAACAAGGTGGGGAGAGCAGCACTCAATCATTTCGTTATTCACCCTCCTGGGAACATAAGAACAGGAGGTTCTGTTCAACCCCTCAAGCCTGTTCTGCCATTCAATTAGATCATGGCTGATCTGTACCTCAACTCCATTTACCCGCCTTTGTTCCATATCCACCCAGAGTTTGTCCAAGAAATACTCGGGATTTGGGGACGCCCAGAGACAGACCTGTTCACTTCTCCAGACAGTCATCACTTCTAAATGTTGCATCCTCTAGAGCAGTTGTCACTTGAGGCTGGATGCTGGATGGTTTCTGTGTTTCCATTGTTCACCAAATCCCTCGAGTAATTCATGACACAAAGGCACCTTTGACCTTAAAAACTACAACTCTTGGACATCCGGGCAGTGAACGGGGAGAGGATTCTACTGGCCTTCAGGAGAAATCTCCCGTAAGAGGTGAGTAAAGGAGAGTCAAATATTGTCTTCAAACCTGGAAATATTCCATTTGACAGCTTGGCTATTAAAAGGTGACTGCTGTTGAATTGGGATCTTCCCTCACTCTCTTCTCTGTGTGACATCTAATAGGGGTTCTGACACAAATTGAAAATAGTCTTCTGCTAAATCAGTTAATTCCATTTTTATACACTGTCCCTCACATTCTGTGTTTCCTTCGAGGTTGGTTTTAAACCCAGTTCTATTTGAATTCATATTGCAGCTATACCATTTGTCATTAGACTGAAGCCATTCTCTTCGATCCCACTTCAAACACCATACCATTGCCACTGATTCCATAGGGACAGGAGTAGGCCGTTCAGCCCCTCGAGCCTGCTGCGCCATTCTATTAGATCGTTGCTGATCTGTACTCAACGTCATTTGCCCACCTTTGCTCCATATCCCTTGATGCCCTTACCCAACAAAAATCTGTCAATGCCAGTTTTGAAATTTTCCAGCACCCACACCCTTTTGGGGGAAGAGTGTTCCAGATTTCCACCACCCTTTGTATGAAAAGAGCATCCTGATTTCATTCCTGAATGGCCTAGCTCTAATTTTAAAATTGTGCTCTCTTTGTTCTGGATTCCCCCACCAGAGGAAATTGTTTTTCTGTATCTACCCTATTTGTATCCCTTCATCTTGTTAAATACCTCAATTAGATCACCCCTTAACCTTGTGAACTCAAGGGACTATAAGGCAAGTTTATACAAACTGTCCTCATAATGTAAACCTTTAAACCCTGGTATCATTCTGGTGAATCTGCACTATACCAGCTCCAAGGCCAATATATCCTTCCTGAGGTGTGGGGATCAAAACTGAATGCAGTAGTCCAGATGGCGTCTGACCAAGGTCTATACGACTGAAGCTATAACTTCCCTTTGTATTTCAGCCCCCTTGAGATAAAGACCAACATTAGGAATATAGAAACAGGAGTAGGCCATTCGGCCCCTCGAGCCTGTTCTGCCATTCAGTTAGATCATGGCTGATCTGTATCTTGACTCCATCTACCCACCTTGGTTCCATAACCCTTAATACCCTTGCCTAACGAAAATCTATCAATCTCAGTTTTGAAATTTTTGGGAGAGAGTTCCAGATTTCCACTACCCTTTGAAGAAGTGCTTCCTGACATCACCCCTGAATGGCCTAGCTCTACTTTTAAGGTTATGCCCCTTTGTTCTAGACTCTCTCACCAAAGAAAATAGTTTCTACCCTATCAAATCCTTTAATCATCTTAAACACGTCAATTGGATCACCCCTTAAACTTCTATATTCAAGGGAACGCAAGCCTAGTTAATGCAACCTGTCCTCATAATTTAACCCTTTTAGCCCAGGTATCATTCTGGTGAATCTGTGCCGCACCCCCTCCAAGGCAAATATATCCTTCCTGAGCCTTTTTGATTACCTCTGCACATCCCAATCCCTTTGTTTCTCCACAGTTCCTAATCTCCATTTAGAAAATATTCTGATTTGTCTTTTTGTGGAACCAAACTGGATGACGTCGTGCTTCCAGATGTTGAACTCCATCTGCCACAGTTTTGCCCACTCACAATCTATCTAAGTCTCTTCTAAACTTCCTGCTCCCATCTACACAACATCCAACAATTTCCCTGGCCGCTATCTCAGGTTGACCAGACTGTTCACAACCTTGGTGCTCTATTCAACCCCAGCTAAGCTTCTGACCTATATCCTCTCCATCACAAAGACTTCCATTTTCGTGACATTGCCCACTTCTGCCCCTGCCCAGCTCCATGACCAAACCCCTCCTCATATCTCCTCTGGCTCGGCATCCATTTTTGTCTGATTATGCCTCTGGGAAGTGCCTGGGATGTTTTTCCATTGTTAAAAGTGCACATTGTTGTAGCCATTTCTGCTCATTGAGTGTCCTGTTTTGTGTAGGCTATTTGGAAAATTGTGCCCAAATAGATCTTCACTGCTTCCCAGTTAATTTAGTTCTTTAGTAGTTAGTGTATTCCCAGTTCAAACCTCTGGGATCGTGTGATCTGAAGTCTCTTACACGGAATACTGGAGTATGATTAGCTTTCATTTTGGCTCTGAGTTGGTGAACTGCAAGCTTTTATTGCAGATCACCCCAGAAGAGTGGGCCCTATGATAAGTTGCTTCCTAATTTCATTTGGGCCAAGAAGTCCCATTGTTCTACTTGCTGCCACCTCATTTGGGAGTGAAGACTTGTTTCCACTATGAGGATGCTAGTAGAGCCCCAAAGTTGTTTATTTCTCATACAAGCCACTTCCAGAAATCTTGACAGTTGAGTGAAAGACACAGCACCTTATCACATGATGTTCCAAAGCACTTCACATACAATGAATTACTTTGAAGTAGAGTCATCATTACTGTCTACGCTGCAGCCATTTTGTGCACAGCGAGGCCCTATGATGTATGGACATCTAATCTTTATTTTTGTGCTGTTGGTTGAAGGAGGCCTGGTGACTAGGAATCTCGGGATGTGGGCATCACTGGCAAAGCAGTATTTATTGCCCTTTCCTGGTTGCCCTGAGGGGTAACAACAGTAAGGGACTGGAGTCACGGGTAGGCCAGATGGGCAGCTATAATGGTCATTTTGCTAGAACACAAATTACTAGATTTATTGAATTCAATTTCACAACTTGCAGCCAAAACATTTGTCACAGGGGTTTGAATTCATGACCTCTTGGTCACTAGTCCAGTGCCATAGCCTCTAGGCGTACCCTGGAGAGTTTCTTGCTCTTCTTTGAATAGGACTGTTGGATCTTTAGCATCCACTTGAACAGGCAGACGGGTCTCTATTTAATATTCCATCTGAATGACAAAGACCCCTACAATGTAGCACTCTCTCAGTACTGCACTGAAATGCCAGCTAACATTATGTACTCAAATCTTGGAGTCTGACTTGAACCCATAACTTTGACTCAGAGATGAGAGTTCTACTAACTGAGCCGGCTGACACTTGGATGCAAAGAGTGATAGGTAAACCAATGGATAACTAAGTAAGTGGTTGAGTGCGATTAACATTGTTACCGTCTTGCAGAGAAGCAGCCAGGGGCAGGTTAAAAGTCATTCCAGCTGCATCCTGGGCATCTCTCAATCAACTTCCAATTGAAGTATTTGTAAAATTGTCACATGGAATAATCCTCACATATTTACTAAACATTTTCAGATAATTGGCAAAAGAACCACGGGGAGACGAGGAGATTTTTTTAATGCAGCGAGTTGTTATGATCTGGAATGCACTATCCGAAAGGGCGGTGGAAGCAGATCCAATAGTAACTTTCAAAAGAGAATTGGATAACTACTTGAAAAGGAAAGATTTGCAGGACAATGGGGAAAGAGCAGGGGGAGTGGGACTAATTGGGTAGCTCTTTCAAAGAGCCGGCACAGGCACGATGGGCCGAATGGCCTCCGTCTGTGCTGTAGGATTCTATGAATTTATGATTACTGCCTAGGCTGATCATTGATCTTTGGCAGATCATCCCGATGGTTGGTATCGTGGCTTCTCTGCTGGGGCCTCCCTCTTCCTAACTTGAGATCCTTTGGTATATTCCTATGCTATGTGGAGGATTGCACAATGAAGAAGGACCTTGTAGGGTATTTGTCATTCTTTGAATGATAGGCATGCTCTACACACCTTCCCTTCCTGCAGCGTCCAAGGGTTTTGGGGTAGTGGGTTAGTTGTGGGTCAATTTCAGTTTAGCTTCATGTCAAAATTAGCAGGTCCTGATGCATTTTACAACACAAGAGTAGGAGACCATGTGTAATTTTGCCCACCTATGTCATGACAATATTTTCATATACATGCTAAGCATGTAGTTTCCCCAGAACCAAGCAAGTTAGGCGTTACTTCTACAGTGTGCAAAATATGCATATTAGAAGAATAAAGTTGACCCTACAAGCTAAGCAATCTATTATATCCATGCATACGTGTGTCTATCATGAGGTAGAGACATGTATTATTAAGATTTTGCGTTATTTTTTATCAGCAGCCAAACAAACCTTTGAACTCCAGTCCAGATCTCCACCTCCTGTCCAGCTTTGGACTTGGCAAGAGGTGGCAATCGGTGTATGTGTTGGTAACCAAGGAAACCATATTTGAAATTTCTCAAAGGAAAGGAGGAGGAGGTTGAGCTTATTTAAAACTCACTTTGTATCATCACTAAAGTCATTTAATTTTTTTATTTTCTGTTATGTTGTTTTTATTCGTATTTTGAGCACATTATCTAAATATTTGTGGCCCAAATGAGGGAGGAGGGAATAGTCAACACAATGAACCTTTTAGGGCCTAGTTTGCATCAACTGTTTTTTTTGGTCATCCAGATGTCTGAGATGCACATAAACCCATGATTAAGAGTGTCCAAATCCTGCGAAATGTGGGATCTGGGGTGCAGGCTGTTTCTTGCATCTGTAAGCTGTCTAAAACTATGCAGCTTACAGATGCAGAGCATTGGTAGGGTTCCTGCTGCTTGCCCAACTAGGGCCTTCCCCTCAGACTGTTGGCTTGCAGGGTTATCTGGAGCTGAGACATACCAGCTGACAGTGACAGGCCAACCCCTCCAGGTCCCATCAATGAAATACTGAGGACCTACCTAGCTCAGGTATCTGGTTACTGAGTCTGCCGCAAAGGAGCAACCCAGTTCCAATTTCTCATTGCCAGATGTGTCATCTTGAAGCCAACTCAACCTGGAGACATTGCCTAAGTTCCCTTTCCCCGCTTCAAAGGAGGATCGTCACCAGCTGGTCATTTAGACAACTAATAAATACAAGTTTGAGCCCTCGCATTAGCAACTCCTCACGAGCTTGCAATGGTGAGCAGCGCAACTCAATGTGTTGATACACTGCTGCCATCTTCCCGATTACACCCCATTGAACGGTAGTCCCACTAGTTTAAGGTACAGAGCTTTGGGAACAGCAGTCTGCTTCTCTTCAACCCCAATCCTGGATATATAAACCCTTCTTCACACCCTTGACCTCCAGGTAATTATTTCCAACAATTGCCATCTCAAGCCTAAGTATTTCCTCATCAGCTACTTGACATACATTCTCCTTCAGTTTGGTCGGGAAATTCTACGTTGGAAAGCTAACATGCCTGTCACCTAGACATCTGAGTCCAATGCACATGCCAGGCTTAATCCAGGCCCTCAGTTTTGGCAAAAAGTTGTACCCATCGTGAAGTCAATGCCCTCTTAAGGTTACTGACATGGTGTAGGTGAGAGTCCTCCCTTCTTGCAACCACTTCGTCTTCTAGCCACAAAGCCACCTCACAGCTTGGTCCCAGATCTGACATGGGCCGAAGGGAGCCCGTCCATTGCATGCCTAGTAGTTGTGAGTCACGGAGGAGAACTGTTTGGATGCACAAAGCTTAACTCCCCATCAGCGGTGAAGCTTCTAGTTTTGTTACAAGTGCTTTTCCAGGTTTTTTTTCCTCTCCTATGTCAGAACCTCTCTGCTTCGTTACCTGGACAACTGTATCACGGTTCTGTTCAGCAGAAGTTAGAGTTCAGATTCTTCAAGAGCACTACGGAATATTTGTTAAGATGAACTCTTGAGTTTTAACACTGTATATAATCTGTGTAAAAAATGGAAAAAAAGGGAATGCTACATTTTTTTAAACTGTCATTTGTTTTTCACTTTGCTTCAAACCAGGGATGTTTTTACAAATCATACTGTATTAGTAGAAATTATATCGTTGTTTAGCTGTTGAAAGGTAATGCCTGCTTTTATTTTTAGGAAGAATTCCTGATGAATTTTGGACTCCTGGGAAACCATGGGTGGGGATAGGGGGGCTGTAAAAATAAACAGAAGATGTCTGGGGAGTCGGTGTTTGGGTAAACGTCTAATTGTAGTTGTGCTGTGATGCCCAATATCAGTCAGCTGATGGTGACAGTTAATCTAGGCATCCTGGGCTTGGGCGCAGGGTGGGGAGGCAATCAGCAGAGTTCCTGTTCCTGATCACTGCCCCTGAGACCTCCTGCTAGAAGTGTGAACTGGATCAGGCTTGACTACAATGCTGTTTATGTTTGAACCGCCTTCTGACTCTCACTGGATTCACACCTAACGACGTGTGAGGCACTGGAGGGCTGCTGGGCATCTCCAAACCCTACCTCAGCATGATTCAGCATCTTCACAAGGTAGAGACAGATGAGGAAGGCCATTTGACCCATCCTAGCTTATCTGTCCAACTCAAATCGTAGCTCAAGATCCAACTTTCCCCTTATCACAGCATCCATTGTTTCTCAAATGATGCCAAGGTTTATGCCTCCACTGGTCTACCTAAAAGTTCTTCCCTATGTTGACCACCCTTTGCATGCAATGGAACTTCCTGACCTCAGTCCTAAATTTGCCTTTTTCTAGTTCGAACCTGTGTCCTGCTCTCACAGATTAGTTTGAAGTGGGATTCCATTTGCTTATCATTTACTATCTTATATACTGCTATAATATCACCTCTCGGTCACCTCCTGTCAAGGCTGAAAAAGCCCAAGATTCTCCAGTCTTTCCTCGTACTTTACTTCTCCAGTGTTAGGGATCAGCCTCAAAAAAAGAAAAAGAAAGACTTGCATTTATATCATGGCTTTCACAACCTCCTCAGCATTTTACAGCCAATGAAGTACTTTTGAAGTGTAGTCACTGTTGTAATGTAGGAAGCGCAGCAACCAATTTGCACACAGCAAGATCCCACAAATAGCAATGTGATAATGACCAGATAATCTGCTTTAGTGATGTTGGTTGAAGGAGAAATATTGGCCAGGACACCGGGGAGAACTCTCCTGCTCTTCTTCAAAATAGTGCCATGGGATCTTTTACGTCCATCTGAAAGGGCGGGCAGGCGGGGGCCTCGGTTTAACGTCTCACCTGAAAGACGGCCATCTCCGACAGTGCAGCACTCCCTCAGTGTTCCTAAGCCACGAGGTCATCTGCGGAGGGGGGGAAGAGGAGGTTGTAATGGGCCATGAACTGAGTTCCCAATCTCAGCCTCGAGCTTCTTCACAGATGGAGAGCTGCTCTGGTGCACCCTCTAGTGTCTAGCTTCAGCAGGGACGTGACTAATTAGTGGAGACACAGTGAAGGAGAAAATACTCGTAAGAAGAGAGAATCTCCTAAGCTCCATGGCTCAGTCAATAAATACACTCCCTCAGCTAGGACTGAGCCATACAGACCAGGAAGACCACCGTTTTCATCCCGTCTGTGCTGAGTTTCTGATCTCAGCTGAGGCACCACAATTAGCCTCTGTTTCTCTGGATTAGCATTAATGAGGGAAAATAATATCCAGGATTCCCACTCCTCTTCCTTCTCTAGTGATTCCTGCTGGAAACTGTGTGTGCTGGTTTTTTGAGCGAGTGCTAGATGAGGGTCAGTTGGTGCTCCTTCTGGTCAAATGTTCTGTTGACACTCACTGTTTAGGGTTACGTGTGAAAAATGTCCACCTGGGTGAGGTAATGGCAGCTGTCCAGCAGTAGCAGGACTGTAGCCCAACAAGAATCATCTCCTTCAGGAGAGGAAGTAAGAGAACTGGAGAGGAGGACGTAGAATTGGAGCTTCGTCGTCCAACTGTGTTGTCACAGGTCTTCAATACGGTGCAATGGTGAGTGTGTGAAATTTGCCCACGGGTACAAGTCTAGATTTTCGTCCGTCCGAATTGCCCGCAGAGAGCATTCAGAGCTGGATTACACGAGTGTGAAGTACTGGTGGTTGTGGGTTTGTCACTGGTGTTGGTAGCAGTGGGAGCAATTTAAGATACTCGAGTGAACACCCGCAGCATCCAAGCACTGCTCTGCCCAGTTAATGTGTGCCCTGTTGGTGGGGCAATAGGAAGAGGTTCTGCACCACCATCGGCCTCTCTTGGGACACTACCAGAGGCATGGCATTCACCTCCCTTAAAAGTCTACGGCGTTCAGTTCTGGGCACCGCACTTCAGGAAGGATATATTGGCCTTGGAGGGGGTGCAGCACAGATTCACCAGAATGATACCAGGGCTTGGAGGGTTAAATTATGAGGATAGGTTGCATAAACTTAGCTTGTATTCCCTTGAGTATCGGAGATGGATGGGTAATCTGATTGAGGTTTTTAAAATGTTGAAAGGATTCGATAGGGTAGATACAGAAAAACTATTTCCTCTGGTGGGGGAATCAAGAACGAGAGGACATCTTCTTAAAATTTATGCTAGACCATTCAGGAGGGAAATCAGGAAGGACTTCATCACACAAAGGGCAGTGGAAATTTGGAACTCTCTCCCCCAAAAGGCTGTGGATGCTGGGGGTCAATTGGAGCTTTTGACACTGAGATAGACAGATTTTTGTTAGCTAAGGGTATCAAGGGATATGGAGCTAAAGTGGGGAAATGGAGTTGAGGTGCAGATCAGCCTTAATCTAATTGAATAGCGGAGCAGGCTCAAGGGGCTGAATAGCCTACTCCTCTTCCTAATTTACTGTGCCAGCAGCAACCGGTCAACCCACTCACCTTCCGCTATCAATATAAAGGAGCTTTAAGAGCATCGCACAAGACACATGCAATATTAAAGTATATTGGCTTAAGCTATCTTGGTTACTACTGCATTAAATAAACACCAATGGTTTCTTTGTAACAGAGGTTGAGGGTGAGTTTATGTGGGAGAGCAGATTGTGTTTAGACTGCACAGTAAGAGTAACTGACTAGCTAAATAGCGACCGGAGGCGCCTGTGCTTTTAAGGGCGCCCTGGGGCTAGATTCCCTTCCTGACTTTGTTTCTTTGTGTGTTTACTCTGAAAACAAATTGCTGATGCAGTGTCTTCACTGTGGCAATCAATACTTGGCCTTAACAGCACCTCTGGACTGGAATTGTTCCCAGAGTGTTCTTTAGCTATGAAGGTGGTGTCACTGGCCGTGCTGGCCTGTGAACTATATTAACTGGTTGTCAGCCATGGCTCAGTGATAGCACTCTTGCTTCTGCGTCAGAAGGTCATGGGTTCAAATCCCACTCCGGGCCTTGAGCACATAATTCAGGCTGACACTTCAGTGCAGTACTGAGGGAGTGCTGCATTGTCAGAGGTGCCGTCTTTCAGGGGAGACATTAAACCAAGGCCTCGTCTGCCCTTACGGGTGAATATAAAAGATCCCATGGTGCTATTTGAAGAAGAGCAAGGGAATTCTCCCAGTGCCCTGGCCACTATTTATCCCTCAACCAACATCAATAGAACAGATGATCTGCTCATATATTTCATTGCTGTTTATGGGACCTTGCTGTGTGAAAACTGGCTGCCACATCTCCTATAGTACATAGTGACATAACTTTAAAAGTACTTTGTGGGCTGTAAAGTGCTTTGGGACATCCTGAGGTTATGAAAGGTGCTATATAAATGCAAGTCCTTTCTTTCTAACTGAACCAGTGTTAGCTGAGTATAAATTCCTAGCAGGCCATGAGAAAATGAACTCGGTGTCGAATCTTTTCTTTCTTACTGTGCAATTGATGCAATTTATTAGTACCGTGGAGACAGTTTCTGAAATAAGAACAAAAGAAATGTACAGCTCCGTAATGGTCTCGATTGATCAGCAGACTGTAGTTCCCAGGTCTGTGTGAGTTGGCTCACTTCAGCTGGGATGTCCATTTGGGCACTATAATTGACCATGGTGACCCCGAACTAGGGAGTGGGGGGATGGGGGTGGGAGGATTTCAGCCTGAGTTCCTCATCGAAAGTGCATGTGTGTTGTCATTAAGTGAGGAGAAGATCGGCTATGAATCCCTCCATGGTAAAATAGCTTGGCTGCACTCACTGTCTGGGCTCACCTGTGCCCCACTTTCTCTGGTCCTGAATCGTAACTAAAGCCTCTCATCCTGATATCATCTTAGTGAATCTCTTCTGCACCCTCTCCATGGCCTTGATATCCTTCTAAAGGGAGGCACCCAAAACTAGACCCGATATTCTAACTGCAGTCTAACCAACAATTTGTATAGGTTTGGCAAAACTACTTTGCTTTTATACCCTGTGCCCCTATTTATAAAATCTAGGAGCCCGTTTGTTTTTTGCAGCTTTTTCATCTTGTCCTCCTACTTTTGTAGATTTGGGTAACTGAACTCCAAAGTTTCTCTATTCTTCTATATCTTTTAAAGTTTTATCTAACGGAGGGAGAAACTCACTAGGATGGAGTTTTTCTGAGATTTTGTATTCCCCTCCATCTCCCGTTTTCTCACCTGCTTTTGCAAAGGCACTGATTATTCCTGAGGTACGGTTCTACAGGATTCTCGCTGAACGCTAATATCTGAACTCAATTGCATCTTCATGTCCGAGTTTCAGTGATGAGTTTGGTTTTGCTATTTGACCATAATGGACAACAATCCATGCAGGGGTGGATTGATTGAATGTATCCTTGCATTTTCCTTGAAGGTTGAGCTTCCATTAGGTTTCTTGGACCACTTCTTTGGATAGGCAATCAAAGTTGACTGAAGTGACAACAACTTGCATTTATACAGCGCCTTTAACATAGTAAAATTCTCACGGTGCTTCAAGACAGGAGCATATTCAGACAAAATTGATGCAGAGCCAAAGAAGGAGACATTAGAACAGGTGACCAAGCCCTCGGTCAAATAGGTAGGTTTTAAGTAGCATCTTAAAGGAGGAGTGAGAGTTGGAGAGGCAGAGAGTTTTAGGGAGGTAATTCCAGAGTTTAGGACCTAGACAGCTGAAGACACGGCTGCCAATGGCGGGACAAAGGAAATGGGGGATGTGCAAGAGGCCAGAGTTAGAGGAACGCAGGGTTCTTGGAGGGTTGTAGGGCTGGAGGAGGTTACAGAGATAGGGAGGGAAGAAGCCATGGAGGGATTTGAACACAAGGATAAGAATTGTAAATTTGAAGCATTGAATGACTGGGAGCTAATGTAAGTCAGCAAGCACAGGGGTGATGGGCGAACGGGACTTGGTGCGAGTTAGGATACGGGCAGGAGAGTCTTAGCTGAGCTCAAGCTTATGGGGGGGTGGAAGATGAGAAGCAGGCCAGGAGAGTATTGGAATAGTTAATTCTGGAGGTTACAAAAGCATCGATGGGGGTTTCAGCAGCAGCAGATGGGCTGAAGAAGGGGTGGAGATGGGCAATATTAAGATAGACTAGGGTTGGACATGTGTTGGTGGAAAATAGTGTCTGCTCAAACCAATACTATAATGCCATTCTACTGGTGGCCCTGTTATTTAAACAATTTGGCCCTACAATGGGATCGTTAACAATGGCAATGTGCAATTCCAAAAAAATGAACTTTAAACAATTATGGTGACTATGTGCCTGATCACATTCTCGGTAAAAATGGAAGAGGCAAAGACCAATAAAAATAAAAATTCTCTTGTCCAATTTAACTTTTTTCTTTTTTATAAAGATTTTTTAGAGAGGTGGGAAAGGAGAAACTTTTATCCTATCTCACTGTTTCTGCCTCTATTTATCTGTTTCTCTATCTCAGTATAATAAAAATGGGTTGTGTGTGAACATTATCTTTAAGGTCACACTTCTCTGTCACACTATAGGCAAATTTAGTCTATGCAGATATCTTGCAGCTAATTGGTTCATATCCAAATTTCTTCCAACAATTTTTGTTAAAAGAAAGAAACTCAGTTATTTGGAATGTATAAAGAAAGTTAACCTTTCAGTATAAAGTATCTTGCTAACACAGGAGTCAAAATGTCTGCAGCTGAGAATTTAAAAAATAAACTTAGCAATCATAATTATTAAAAGTACGTAAAGCCATATTATGGCTTGTAGCCTAAACAGCAATTAAACACTGATTGACCTGAGGCTATGTTTACTTAACAACAATTAGACTTTGTGGCCTTAAAGGGACACTGTTCCTCATTAGCAACAGAATAATACATTGTGCATTATACAGAATAACACTCCTGTAATCATAAAACAGCACAGCATCCAACTTACCATGACCAACAAGGGCTCACAAGCGGGCTGGTGACACATTTGGTAAGTTAAATACAGTGATGAGTACTTTTGTTCGCTACAATTACCCAGATATTTGGCATATAAGGTAGACTCTGGTTTGTAGGGAGTGGGGGTTCGTGTAGGGATTCTTGCCAAATACGAGAAAAATATCTGAGCAAAAATCCAAAAATGGAACAGCTGGATTTCGGCCACTGAAAACCTAATTTCTTAAAAGTTGCTTCAACCTTCTCAATGGATGGTAGGGGTCGGGAGATAAGCAAAAGGTTTTGAAAGTATGATTTTAAATTTAGAAAAGGATTAAAATTATTAGAGAATGGTGAAGGAAAAATGAGGTGGAGAAGGATGATGAATTGAAGTGTCTAAACCTTTCATGTTGTAAAGTTATCTTTTGAGTGCTTATTGCAATAATTTGGGTCAATATTACATCAATAAAGCTGACATAGTTTTATTACTGTAATATCAGTGCTTGCTTCAACCTCACAGGGCTTGAGCTGAAAACATACAAAACCATTCAGCCCAGGCAGATTAGAATTCCCCTCGACTTTCTGGCACTCTAACGGTTAAATGAAGACAAATTATTAAAGTATATAAGGGTAACTTCCGTTGCAATGACGAGCTTTGCCAGCTGGGAACACATGATGGATGGAAAATTGTGCACGTGATTCCCAATATGTGGTCTCTGCAGATGGAGCTTCGCACTGGGGGTGTGCAATTAGAAAACTTAGCTCATAACTTCAGAGCTTATAACCATACTCTTTAATTTGACTTTTCAAAAATAACTTTTTTTTTGGTAGATCTTTGCCTCTGTACTAGGGACTCCTCATAAAACCAAATTAGTCTCAACTTCTATATATTTTTTTATTATTCGTTCTCGGGATATGGCAAGACCGGCATTTTTCGCCCATCCCTGGTTGCCCTTGAGAAGGTGGTGGTGGGCCTTCCACTTGAAGAGCTGTAGTTTGAACGTTACACAAAGGAGAGACCATTGAACAATAAACATTTATTCAATTATCCTTACATCCAGGTAATATGTGATGTAATATTGATCATTAGCTGAAAGAGATGGCTACATTTGGCCCATCATTTCTGTTTGCTTTGACCCAGTAGCCTTATGTTCTCAATTGGTGAGCCACTCAGATCAGTTTCTCTTTCATCCGGGGGTGGGGCTTTAGGGAGAGACTGGTTGTTATGATTCCCAGTCTCCGGGCACTCCTGCGGGTCAGGCACTGCATCCAGAACATGGTACTGATTAGTGTTGGAGAATGGATTGAAGGGGTGCCTCTTCCGATGTTCCCCGAAGGGTGCCGGTGACCTACTGTGGGACAATGGCTTCAGGCTTTTCCTGCAATGATTCGCGTTCGAACTAACGCTGTCGGGATGGCAGTTGGATTCGACATTGCAGATCTCGCAGAAGATACTGGTGGGGTCGGGCTCTCCCTTTTTCTGGTTGAAATGATGGTCTATCTGCTGCGTGCTTCGTGCTTCAGTGTTAACAGCCGAATAGATATGTTTGAGATCGAGCTGGTTATGCCAGCTGATGAAATATTCCACCTGGCATTGTGGGCACTTCAAATTTACGACGTCCTCCTGATCTTTCCCAATGAAGCAGGTCTCACACACAATGTGCTCGCAGGGTAACAAATATTGGTTGATGTGAGGTTTTGAACAGCTGACGCAGATAGGCATCTGATAGGGAGCTAATTTGGTCTCCCTCAACTTATCCACGAGCTTCATGTAATCATCAGAGCTGTGAGAAACAAGAGTTAGGGTTTAAAAGTACTCAAGGCAAAACTAGAATTATTATTTTCTCTCTCTCCCACCCCCACTCAATGACTTAGATGAAGGAATAGCCGTATATCAAAGTTCGCTGACGACACTAAATTAGGTGGGAGCGGAAAGTTGCAATGGGACATTGATAGATTAAGTGAATCGGCCAAACTGTGGCAGATGGAGTTCAATGTGAGGAAGTGTGAGGTCATCCACTTTGGACCTAAGGAAGATAGATCAGAGTGTTTTCTAAGTGATGAGAAGCTAGGAACTGTGGAGGAACAGAGAGATTTAGGGGTCAATGTACAGAAACCAGTAAAACTAGAGGACAGGTATAAAAAACAATTTAAAAGGCTAACGGAATGTTAGCCGTTATCTCAAGGGGGGCTGGAAGACAAAGGAGTAGAAATTAAGCTGTAGTATAAGGCTCTGGTTAGAGAACTTCTGGAGCACTGCATTCAGTTCTGGGCATCACACCTCAGGAAGGATATATTGCCTTTGGAGGGGGTGCAGCGCAGATTCACTAGAATGATACGGAGGCTAAAAGGGTTAAATTATGAGGACATATTACATGGACTAGGCTTGTATTCCCTTGAGTATAGAAGATTAAGGGGTGATCTAATTGAGGTGTTTAAGGTGATTAAAGGATTTGATAGGGTAGATTGAGAGAAACTATTCCCTCTGGTGGGGGAGTCCAGAACCAAGGGGCATAACCTTAAAATTAGAGCTGGGCCGTTCAGGGGTGATGTCAGGAAGGACTTCTTCACACAAAGGGTAGTGGAAATCTGGAACTCTCTCCCCCAAAAAGCTGTTGAGGCTGGGGGTCAATTGAAAATTTCAAAACTGAGATAGATAGATTTTTGTTAGGTTAAGCGTAGCAAGGGATATGGAACCAAGGCAGGAAAATGGAGTTAAGATACAGATCAGCCATGATCTAATTGAATGGTGGAGCAGACTTGAGGGGGTGAATGGCCTACCCCCGTTCCTATGATTGTCTCCCCTTCCCATTTGAAGTTACTAGCTTACAGGAATCTATTGGCCTCCAGTACCTTGATCCTCAGGGGACAAAGAGCTGAGCCCAATGGGAACTTTCCAGCTGGGGTCACTGGACAAGTGATGAGGAACTGGAACCTTAGTTGGTTTTCTCGCTCCATGGCCTTAAGGCAGTGAGGCCAATTGTAGTGCCCCTGACACTGCCCTGGATGAGAACTGCTCTCTCAGTATAGATGAGGGAACCCTGGGACCTTCCGGGTGTCTATTATTGGTTCTACATTGGGCAGTGTATTTACCAACTGAGACATCAAGAAAGCCCTCATTAAATACAGTGCTCAAAATTCAAAATTTTGAATGTATTCAGATCATAACCAGAGCAATGGCTTCTCTTCCTGCCCCAATACTGTTACTTCAGGAGTCCCCCCCCAAGGATCTATCCTTGGCCCGCTCTTCTTCCTCATCTACATCCTGACCCTTGGCGAAATCATCTGCAGGCTTGGGGTCAGTTTGAACATGTATGCCAACAATGCCTAGCTTTACATCTCCACAATTGACTTGATGATGAGCCACAATTTCCTCCAGTGGGAAGACCGTTCCCATCATCTTCTGCCCCTGCCATAAACCATTGCCAACAATTCCATCCCCAACACCAGAGCCATTGTCTTAGGCTGCAGCAGACTGTTCGCAACCTCAGCATCCTATTCAACCCTGAGCTGACCTTCTGATCCCATACCCTCTCCATCACAAAGACTGCCCACCTCCACCTCCATAACATCGCCCGCCTCCACCCCTTCCTCAGCCTATCTGCTGCTGAAACCCCCATCCTTGCCTTAGTCACCTCCAGACTTGACAATTCCAATGCTCCCTTGGCCGGCCCCCCATCCTCCATCCTCCGAAAACTTCAGCTCATCCTTGTCCATGTTCTAACCAAACCAAACCAAACCAAACCAACCAAACCAAATCTCACTCAGCCATTACCCCTGGTCCTCACTGACCTATATTGTCTTCCAATGTCTCAAATATATAATTCTCATCCTTGTGTTTAAATCCCTTCAGGGCATCACCTCTCCCTCTCTCTGTAACTCCCTCCAGTCCTGCAACCCCCCCACCAAGCTCTCCATTCCCCTGATTCTGGCCTCTTGTGCAACCCCCCTCCCTTTGCCCCACCATTGACGGACAATACCTTCAGCTGCCTAGGTTCTGGAATTCCCTCCCTAAACCCCTCCGCCTCGCCACCTCTCTCGCCTTCTTCAAGATCATCCTTCGAACCCAGCTCTTTGACCGAGCTTTCAGTCGCCCCTCCTAATATCTCTTTCTTTGGCTCGGTGTCCATTGTTGTTATTGTTGTAGTATTCTACACACATAGAATTTACAGGACAGAAACAGGCCATTCGGCCCAACTGGTCTGTGCCGGTGTTTATGCTCCACACGTTTCCTCCCACCCCACCTCATCTAACCCTATCAGCATATCCTTCTATTCCTTCCCCCCTCGTGTGTTTATCTAGCTTCCCCTTGAATGCATCTATGCTATTCGCCTCAACTACTCCATGTAGTAGCAAATTCCACATTCTAACTACACCATTTGGTAATGAAGTCTCTCCTGAATTCCATATTGGATTTATTAAGTGACTATCTTATATTTATGACCCCAAGTTTTGGACCCCCCACCAGTGGAAACATCTCCTCTACCTCTACCCTATCAAACCTCTTCATAATTTTAAAGACCTCTATCCAGTCACCCCTCAGCCTTCTCTTTTGCAGAGAAAAGAGCCCCAGCCTGTTCAATCTTTCCTGATAGCTATAACCTCTCAGATCTGGTATCATTCTTGTGAATCTTTTTTGAACCTTATCCCGTGCCTCTATACCCTTTTTATAATATGGAGACTGCTCTCAGTCAGTTTATTTTTATATTGCCAAATCGTTGTTGTTCCCCGGGTATCCTGTGTTGACGGGCAGGAAATGATCATGTTCAGAGATTGTAGAGAAATCAGGAAGACGTGGGAGATCTGGGTCCAACCCAATGTTGCCTTGCTTGATTTCCTTCTGCACTGAGCCAGTAATAATACATGAGGGTGAAGTCACTGATTCTGGGAGCACTGGTTGGAGGTAGATCTACATAACTGCAGCACCAATTCTCCGATTCACCCCCTCTTTTAAATGTGACTCCCTGCTCTGGGCATGGAGTTTTTTATCTATCATTTGTTCTTGGGGTGTGGACGACACAGGGAAGGCCGATATTGTCTATCCCTAGTTGTTTTGAGGGCATTAAGAGTGTGGGACTGGAGTCACATGTAGGCCAGACTGGGGAGGGGTAGCAGGCTCCCTACCCTGAAGGACATTAGTCAACCAGTTGGGTTCTTATGACAATTCGGCAGCTTTTCACGGTCATTTTCTGGTGGCAACCCACAATTTGCCAGATTTACTGAATTCAATTTCACAACTTTCAGACCGGTGAACCGAAAAATCAAGGTGGGTAATTTTAACCTATCCCGCCGGGCAGGAAACCCACGGGATCAGGTGGATGGCCGGTTTTACACTCTGCCCAATATTACCCTCCACTAACTTCAATAGAGAGTAAAATCAGACAGGGTGTAAAACCAATGTTCCATCCAATCCCGTCAGTTTCCCAACGGGCGGGTTAGGTTAAAATTGCCCCCCACTCCACCCCATGTGTCCGGTCATAATTGGGGGCTTCACACTTCACAATATGTCAACAACAACAATAAATTGCACTCATACAGCACCTTTAACGCAGGAGGGTTATCAGACAAAATTTGATGCTGTGCCATATAAAGAGATATCAGGATATTTGGTTAAAGCTTGGTCAAAGAGGTAGATTTTAAGGAGCATCTTAAACAAGGAGAAAGGGGGGGTAGAGAGGCAGGCTCGCTCCTTTTCTGCTCATTTTAAGAGGCATATTCACAGCTGGACGCGGGGAAAAACTGCTTAGCGTTTTTTTTAATGTAGCCAAAAGGAAATGCCGAAAGCAAATACCGAAAGCTCTTTGCTTTCGCCCGCGTCCAATGGAATAACTCGCCAGTGAAATCTCCGGTTGCCTCAAAGGAATTTATTTATTTATTTAGACAGGGTGGGGGAATTCCAGAGCCTAGGGCCTAGGCAGCTGAAGGCACGGCCGCTGCTGGTGGAGCGATGGAAATCGGGTTTGCTGAAATACCTCAACCCAGTTTTTTTTAGAATAAACTGTACCAGTTGCATTCTAACCTCATTGCAGCAGAGACTGCTCACTACTGCTGACCAACACCTGCAGAAGCCTTTTTCATTGAGAAACCCTGGGTTGAAGGTCCAAGGCCCATAACACAGGACACCACCAAGGGTGAAGGCAAAGTCAATCAGGAAGTAACGATTAATTGTAGCCGGGCTCTGGGTTTCAAAAGCTTTGAAAATTACAGAAGGAAGAAAGAAAGACTTGCATTTATATAGCACCTTTCACGACCTAAGGATGTCTCAAAGTGCTTTATAGCCAATTAAGTACTTTTGAAGAATAGTCACTATTTTAATGTAGGAAACGAGGCAGCCAATTTTCACACAGCAAGCTCCCGCAAACAGCAATGTGACAATGACCAGATAATCTGGTTTTTAGTGATGTTGGTTGGGAGAAATATTGACCAGGACACTGGGGAGAACTCCCCTGCTCTTCCTCAAAATAGTACCATGGGATCTTTTACGTCCACCTGAGAGGGCAGACGGGGCTTTGGTTTAACATCTCATCCGAACACAGCACCTCCGACAGTGCAGCACTCCCTCAGTTCTGTACTGGACTATCAGCTTAGATTTCGGTGCTTAAGTCTGGAGTGGGACTTAAACCTACAACCTTTTGACTCAGTGGCGAGAGTGCTACCACATGAGTCAGGGCTGACACCTACTGGGGAGACTGAGCAAAGCCAACAGTCCACAGTCTTATGTCTCTGGAAGAAAATGAGTTAGCTGGAAATAGTGGGATAAGGAGTGAGGAGATATAGCATGCAGAGCCGAGAGGAATGAGAGAAAACACAAATAAACATGTTTGTGATGATTAAAAGTGGGATTGTCTCTGACAGAGGGGGATCCAACAGAAGTGGGTTCACCTGTTCTCAGCTGTCACTATTAGCATTGACACTTTAAAACTACAGAGTCTCTGTTTTGACGATCAAAATATTTTGGAACTCCTTCTCTCTCATTTTATTTGATATTTTTAATCTCATTTGGTGACGTCCTTGACTCAGAAGTTCAACAGTGTAGAAAGAGTTAGTCGTATAAAATCAACAACACTAAAAAAAAACTACAGATTATCTGGTCATTATCACATTGCTGTTCGTGGGACCTTGCTGCGCACAAATTGGCTGCTGCGTTTCCTACATTACAACAGTGACTACACTTCAAAACGCACTTCATTGGCTGGAAAGTGCTTTGGGGTCGGGGAAGGCGCTATAGAAATGCATGTTCTTTCTTTTCAGAAGAAAGCCTCAAGATAATTACAGGATTTGGAGGTGAGAGAGGGGAAACATATTCATTCCGAGAAATGTGGGATGGACAGACCTCTCTCATCCCCCTGGCTTTTTACCTCAACATAAAAAAAATCACAAATTTTGGGAAGCCAATGATTTTGTCAACGGGGGAATGGGAGAGTGAGGGGCGAAGGCAACAGAACTCTGTCAAGAATAGTTATGGATGAGGAATATAAGATACTATCCTGGATAGTTTTATGCTCAAAAAGTTAACTTTTTTTAGCACATGTCACTCACTCGTCTTCGGTCTTGTTTTCCGACAATTTGCAGATCCTTATGATGTAGAACAGCATTCGCCTGATTAGGCTGCCCTTCTTCGATTGGTTCTCTGGCTGAACCATTTTGCTAAAATATTTAAAATAAAACACTTTCCTAATCGCCACAGACACCAATCACATCTTCTCCGCTTTTTTTTACACACCAAAGTGTCTCAGCTTGTTACCGGGGTAACCATGCTACTGTGTTGTCACATTGCCACAGGGACATCACATTCAGATAGTGGGAGGGGTAAGTCCTGGTCATTTATAGGTGATAAAGGGGATTTTAGAGATTCCATAAATCAAAACTTTTAAACTGAAATCTTTCTCGACTGAGAAAATCTGACAAATATATTGATATGCTGGTGGTTTTGACAATTTTATACATGTTATTTACAATGCAAGATTTTTTGAAGTCCCCGCTTTCAGAAAATAATTAATGCCCGTTCTGATCCAGCCCCTGATCAGTGTTTATCAGAGCTTTGAGTCCATCCCTCATTCATGCTTTGGGCAGTGTTAATGAGCATACTACCTCCAATTGTGTCAACAGGTGGAACAATGGAAACCAGAGGCTTCTTACTAACTGAGAAATATTTATTCTTTGAATTGTTTTGTTATTGTAATTCAAATAAGGGAACTTGCTTGTAGCAGTGAGTTCATGGACACTTCATGAATGTTTGTTTGGTTTCCTGGGAGACAAGTGTGAGGTCAAAGGATGTCACAACGTGAGTTGCGTTTCCAGGGAGACAAGTGTGAGGTCACAGACTGTCATAATGGGATTGCACAGAAGGTCTATCAACCTATGGAACGAGATTTGAGTCTTCAGTAGAACTGACAAAGGTTCTGGCAGAGGGTCCACGCCCTGAACATTAACCTGTCTTTGCCCCTTCAGATGTTGATGTAACAATTGGAACTTTGCATTAGAAATTTTGCATTGCTTGTGTGCCCCAAGTGGTTGACATGTTGGATCTCCTTCATTCCCGTGTACCTGTGTGAAAGAACATGAAAGCAAAAACAGCAGAGAGAGGGTTAACTTAAAGGGGGGAAACTTCCTTGAATGGTTGTTCCATTCAAGGAAATGGGGTGGGGAGGCCTGCATAAAAAGGTCCTGCGTTTAGACATGATATATTAATAGGAACTCCTTAGTATCATACAGGAAGATGAATGGCAATGGATGTTGAAACACAACAGCAACTTGCATTTATTTAGCACCTTTAACGTAATAAAAATGTCATAAGGCGCTTCACAGGAGCGTTATCAAACAAAATTTAACACCGAGCCACACAAGGATAGGTGACCAAAAACTTGGTCAAAGAGGTCGGTTTTAAGGAGCATCTTAAAGGAAGAGAGGGAGGTAGAGAGGTGGAGAGGTTTACGGAGGGAACTCCAGTGCTTGATGCCCAGACAGCTGAAGGCACGGCCGCCAATGGCGGGACGAAGGAGATCGGAGATGCACAAGAGGCCAGAATTGGAGGAACGGAGAGTTCTCGGAGGGTTGTAGGGCTGGAGGAGGTTACAGCGATAGGGAGGGGCGAGGCCATGGAGGGATTTAAACGCAAGGATGAGAATAACTAAAACAGTGGGACAGTGGGAGCTGTGCTGTCAGTTTTCTGCAGTTTGCCTTCCTCCCAGGCACTCAAGTCTGAACATTAATTTCACCAACTTCAGACCTTAGCTGACCCCCTGTTTGCCCAGAGTGTCTGTTGACATCATTATGTCAACCAATGAGTTGGAGCCGGTGCAGGACTTTCAGCAAATAGAGTTTATTTAAAAAGAGTCTCTGCGAACTACAGCAAACAGAACTCATGACCAAAACTACAGCAACGTCTCCCGATAAAAGCAGGGTGATTTCTCCAGCAAAATGCAGTAAGTGAAGGACAATTACATAATACAAATTATGTGCGTAAAATCAATCCCAGTCACTTACAGCAGTGCTTGATTGATGGGGGAATTACCCAATCGTCTCCATTCTGGCCGGGAATAGTGGTGTCAGTGGATGCAGCCCCTGTTTGGTTGCTGGCTTCCCCAGTAGATGTCATTCACATTCTTCCATTTTGGAGCCAAGTCTGATTCTCTCCTCTTGGGTAGGGGGGTAATTTTAGTCTAGCCCGCCCAGTGTGAGACTGACGGTATTTGATTGTCCACCTCTTTTATACTCCACCCGATTTTACTTTCCATGGATTTCAAGAATAACAGTGCACTCAAAAGTGAGCCCTGCAGTACCTTGGCAGTCACCTCTTCCCACATTGATGCTGCTCTCTTAACAACTCCCCTTTTACATCCTCTGACTCGATCGGTTTATTATCCATTTAAAAAGCTTCCCTCATAGTCCATATTATTCTACTTTCTGAAGTAAGTTTCTACATGGCACTTTATCGTCCGCTTTATGGGTGGATACAAGATCCCATGGCACGATTTCGAAGAAGAGCAGGGGAGTTCTCCCCATTGTCCTGGACAATATTTATCACTCAAGCAACATCACTAAAACAGATTATCTGGTCATTATCACATCGCTGTTTGTGGGATATTTGCTGCGTGCAAATTGACTGCTGTGCTTCCTTACATTACAACAGTGACGTCACTTCAAAAGTACTTTATTGGCTGTAAAGTGCTTTGGGACATCCTGAGGTTGTGAAAGGCGCTATATAATTGCAAGTCTTTCTTTTTATTTCTTTATCAAAAACTATTACATTTCCCTTGTCTTCTGTTATATCCTCTCTAGATACATGTTCAGGATACATTTTCCCAACAGCCAATGTTAAGCTCACAGGTCAATCAATCCCTGGGTAAACCTTCTGTGCCTTTTTATAAATTTGCCCTATATTTGGCCCTCTCCAGTCCCTGGGCACAATCTCCATAATTGGAGATTCTCTTCATCATCATTATCATCATCAGTGGACTATAATCGGAGCTCCTGTCACTGTCCCCCACACCTCTTTACAGCAGGGGCATGAACCCTGGGGTTGTGTCAGACTGTCCATGGCTGATCTTTCATTGATTTGTTCTGTTTGCAGGGTGTGGAGGCCTTTGGCTACTTCAAGGATCAGCTCAGCGTTTTATGTTGGCGTTTCTTCCATTGTGCCCGACCTCCGGACGCTCGCCTGCCCGAACCCGTTGGCACTTTCTGGGGATGCCCGGGTTACGTAACCGCTGCCTGGCACTCGGCATTGATCAATGACCGGTAGCGCCGTCCACAATTGTTACGGTAACAGCTTTAACACCTGACCTGACACCCGGTGTGGCCGGCTTCCTTTGCTGCCTCCTTATTTGTATATTGATCTTTATTCACCAATGTTAGTGAACGAGGATAAGATTTTCGCTTCCGCCCTCCCAGTGCCTTCCAGGAATGCACAGAATCACATGATGAATGCGGGGGAATAGCACGACCCCAGGCCAAGGCCGCCCAGTCATTTTAATGGCTGGAAATGGGCTCGGGCTATGCAGTTTTGCAACATCTGTTCCCGGCGAGCACTGGCAGTGCAGAAGTGGGAACCTTCCCCTCTACACCCAGCAGTGTGCTGCTGCCTATAGTGTTTAGTTGTATAAATGGCACACGCTACAAACAGATTAAATTATAATTAATCAAGGAATTCCGACAATGAGTAAGTTTGCAAATAATATCTACTAACTACAAATGAAAAGGGGTTTAATAGTTCATTTTTCGATTGTGAGAGCTATTATTCTGCTCTCTCTGTACAATGACATTACAAACACATTCTTTTCGACCACAGTATAATTGTTTGATTTTAGTCCCACCTCCTGCTGCCATTTACCATCAGGCAACTGCTATAAGTGTCCGCCAGATGGCAGAGTAAGCTCACAGTTTGCAGCGGTGCAGCCAAGCTCACCATAGTGCTTTGTGAATGGGAACAATTGATATGAAGAGCTGATGACTCCATGTTGGTTTATTTATTCATAATGTTTTATAATTTTTTTTGATAAAGCTGAATTTCTTTTTGTTCATTTCCTCTCAGAATTGGATCTTGTTGTAAAATCCCAGGCCAAGCTGGTGGTGGTTGGGACGTGTTGAAGGTTTCTGTTCATTTAATGGCCCCTAGTAGGTGCATGAAAGTAGCCCAGACCCAGCACAACTCTCCTTTGCTGCTCTGATACTCCTTGTGATGAAATACCCACCTTTCTGCTTCCCTTTCTCTCCATTGACGTATTTGAGATCAGTTTTTGCTGTGAAGGATTAGTACTCAGTGAGTGGGGATTGATACTCAGTGAGTGGGGATTGATACTCAGTGAGTGGGGATTGATACTCAGTGAGTGGAGGATCGATACTCAGTGAGTGGAAGATCGATACTCAGTGAGTGGAGGATTGATACTCAGTGAGTGGGGATTGATACTCAGTGAGTGGAGGATCGATACTCAGTGAGTGGAAGATCGATACTCAGTGAGTGGAAGATCGATACTCAGTGAGTGGAGGATTGATACTCTGAGTGGAGGATCGCTACTCAGTGAGTGGAAGATCGATACTCAGTGAGTGGGGATTGATACTCAGTGAGTGGGGATTGATACTCAGTGAGTGGAGGATTGATACTCAGTGAGTGGAGGATCGATACTCAGTGAGTGGAGGATTGATACTCTGAGTGGAGGATCGCTACTCAGTGAGTGGAAGATCGATACTCAGTGAGTGGAGGATCAGTACAGTGAGTGAAGGATCAGTACTCGGCAAGTGAAGGATCAGTACTCAGCGAGTGAAGGGTCAGTACTCAGCGAGTGAAGGATCAGTACTTGGTGAGTGAATGATTAGTACTCAGTGAGTGAATGATCAGTACTCAGTGAGTGAAGGATCAGTACAGTGAGTGGAGGATCAGTACTCAGCGAGTGAAGGATCAGTACTCGGTGAGTGAAGATTAGTACTCAGTGAGTGAATGTTCAGTACTTGGTGAGTGAAGGATTAGTACTTGGTGAGTGAAAGATGAATATTCAGTGAGTGAAGGATTAGTACTTGGTGAGTGAAGGATGAGTACTCAGCAAGTGAAGGATCAGTACTCGGTGAGTGAAGGATGAGTATTCAGTGAGTGAAAGATTAGTCTCGGTGAGTGAGGATTAGTACTCGGTGAGTAAAGGATCAGTACTCGGTGAGTGAAGGATCAGTACTCGGTGAGTGAAGGATCAGTACTCGGTGAGTGAAGGATTAGTACTCGGTGAGTGGATGTTGGCCCCATGTTGTAACACTCTGTTTTAACAAGCTAATTCTTCAACATCCTGCATCACCACACTGTCATTATGATGAATTGTTTTAATTGCAGCATATTGAGAATAATCTAAGAGTTATTCTGCGAATATGTGTGTGAACTGGGGAATTCTCTTCCCTCTATGTGGGTTTGAGTCCTACACCAGGACTTGAGCATATTACATATTAGAAATTATAATACAGAAACAGGCCATTCGAGCCAACCAGCTATGTTGGTGTTTATTCTCCACACGAGCAGTAGTCCTAATCCCTTGTGCCCGCCCTGGACCCACATCCCTTAAGATTCCTTTCCTTCAACTGCCTGGCTTACCTATTCTTAAATATTGACTGCACTCCCCCTCTCTAACTTCACTGGAACTGCTGCACAATCCCCACTTCCGCCTGCAAACGGGGTTTCCCTGCACTTCCGGTGAAGTTACAGGGGAGGAGCTGGAGCAGCCTCGAGGAAATTCCCAGCCGCGGTCTCTGCTTCGATCTCCATCTCCGGTCCTGCAATCCACAGCTTCACAACCCTCTGCGTGAAAAAAAATTCTTCTGCTGTCTGCTAAATCTCTTACAACTAATCTTATATCTACATCCCCTTGCTCTAGACCCTCAATCACTAGAAACAGCTTATTTCTATCTATTCTGTCCCACCCCTTCCTAACTTTAAAAACTTCCATCAAATCGCCCCTTATTCTCCTCTGTTCTAACTAAAACAGCCCCAATTTTTCAAGTCTTTCTTCCTATTTGTATTTCATCATACCAGGCAGCGTCCTAGTGAATCTGCTCTATACCCCCACTAATGCCTCAACATTATCCCTAGTGTGGAGCCCAAAACTGCGCACAGTATTCCAACTGTGCACTTCCTAAGGCTTTATATAGACTCACAATCACATCTTGACTTTTATATTCTATACCTCTTGCTATAAAACCCAGTATTCCATTAGCTTTTTTTATACCAGTATCCACTTAGGATGCTGTTTTTAATGCTTTGTAAAGCTGAACCCTCGCATCCCTCTGCTCTTCCACATCTCACAACCTTACCCCATTCAAAGTAAAATTATTACTTTTGATTAACCAAAATACCACCTCACACTTGAATTCCATATGCCACTATTTTCCCCATTCCACCATCTTATCTATATTCTCCTTGCAGTCTCCTTTGGTGCTCAGATTCTAGCCCACAGTCTAGTGTAGTGCTGAGGTAGCGTTATATTGTTGGAAGTACCATGTGTCGGATTAGAGGTTAGGTCAAGGCCCATCTATCTACCTGTTCAGATGGATATTAAACAACTCATGGCACTATTTGACGAAAGGCTGTCGAGTTTCTCAATATCTTGACCAACGTTCCTCCCTCTACCAGCACCAGGTTAGCTGGTCTTTATCTCGATGCTGCTGGTTGTTGGCACAGAATATCTTACATCCCAAGAGTTACTGCTGTTGCTTCCACTCTGGTCCCTTTTGGTGCTGATTGCCACATCATCTGAAGTCTATTCGTGTTGTGGACCCTTGACCGCAGAACCTCCATTACTTCTACAAAGCAGATGCCATCCCGGCCATTCAGGAGAACGAGGTCTAGATGTGAGATCCCCCTGAGTGCGCACCTTAGCACAGAAAGCAATCCTCTGCCACATTCTGATTCTGCTCTCTCACTTTCATTTGGTCATTTGACAGTTTGCACTGGGTTGATTGAAGTCACTTGTTTGTGTAATGTTCTTATCCATATGTGTCCCTTTTGCCTGCTCATGTTGTCATTGTTCCTATCCTGCCCAGGTGGTCTATTGTTAGTTCTGTCCTCTTGCTAAATTGAACCAAGCTATTCTGTTTTTGTGTTTCCTTGGGATATCAAACCAGCTTCCTTTATTTCCAAACTATTCTGAGTGCATAAGGCTACGGATCCTCGACTGTATTTTCAATGCACTTGGTCATCGTATACTCTTACATATTGAATTCACTCCTAGCTCATGTTTCTGTAGTCCTGTCACATTTACCTGCCTCAAACTCAGGTATCTTCTTCCGAACACTTGTAGCATTCAGGTTGAAGCACTTCATCGATTCTTTTCTGTTGTGTTTTTCAGTCATTTGGGATTAATTGGTCCCTTATGTTACTTTTTCCTCCCACCCCCCTCCCCCATGTTTAGTTTAAATGAACTTCAATTCCTTCCTCTAAAGTTGCTTTTATGTGTTGCACTAAAGCCCATGCTAGTGGTGGGATCTGGCAGAGTGGATCACACACCTCTCATGGCACCTGCAACAATTTCAATGGAATAACAGTCGGACGGGTTCTATAACAGGCGGGCAATCACTTCGCCAGATTACTGCCCATGTGGCAAAGGCAAAAAATTTACCCCCTGGTCTTACAGGCCTCTGGCACTCAAGGGGGTTGGTATACAAAGGAGAGGAAAGTTATGCTTCAGTTGTACAGAGTCTAGGTCAGACCCCATCTGGAGTACTGCATTCACTTTGGGCACCGTACCTGAGGAAGGATATATTGGCCTTGGAGGGGGTGCAATGCAGATTCACCAGAGTGATACAAAGGCTAAAAGGGTTAATTTATAAAGCCTGGTTGCATAGACTTGGCTTGTATTCCCTTGAGTATAGAAGATTAAGGGGTGATCTAATTGAGGTGTTTAAAACGATTAAAAGATTTGATAGGGCAGAAACTATTTCCTCTGTTGGGGGAATCGAGAACAAGGGAGCATAATCTAAACATTAGAGCTTGGCCACTCAGGAGTGAAATCAGGAAGCACTTCTTCACACAAAGGGTAGTGGAAATCTGGAACTCTCTCCCCTAAAAGGCTATGGATGGTGGGTCAACAGAAATGTTCAAATCTGAGATCGACATATTTTTGTCAGGTAAGGGAATCAGGGGATATCGAGCAAAGGCAGGTAAATGGGGTTGAGAATCAGCCTTGATCTAATTGAATGGTGGAACAGGCTTAAAGGGCTGAATGGCCTACCACGTTCCTCTAACTCACTTAGTGAATCGTGGCAAGGTTTACTTTTGGCTGCATGAGACCTGCACACTGGGAGGTGCCACTACTAGTTCAGGCCATAGTGCAGAAATCAAACAGCTTATATTAACAGCTAGTGTCTCTGATCCTGCCCATTGTAGCCAATCTCTTGCTAAATCAATCTGCTTTAGTACTTCAGTTTAAGTATTTAAACTGTTTGGACATCTGTCACTCTTAGAAATAAACACGTGCGTTTAAATGGGTTTGTAATCTGTCTCACTCTTTGTGGCCGTAAATTTCTCCCAACAGGTCCTGGATCTTGAAGCTCTTACAATGATGATCTTATCACGGTGAAATGAGACCCATTGACCAGAGATTACATTTTAACAGATTGCAAACTCCCCACTGACCACTTTGTCATTGCGGTGCTTATTGCTGCTGTCTCTCTGGTGTTTTACTTTGAAATTACTTTTTGATTTATATTTATTTCTGAGTCATTGTAATTCCAGCCCTCACTGAAAGTGTAGCCTTGACCCTTCCCTCCCACCATCCCACCAATCTGTGATTTACCAGCAAACAATAGGCTCGGGCTAGTCATCAGAGTAAAATCAAAAGTCAAGTAATTAGCAATGGGGTGGGGGGAGGGTTGGAATATCCCCAAAACATTTCACCAAGACTCTCTCCCCCTGCCCTCTCTGGGTAGGGCTATTCTGTGCATACTTGGGAATTTTCTAAACCTTTGTTCAGGGTCCCCCTGAAGGTAGATAAATGGAAATAAGGGGGAAACGTAACCGGGGTTGTCGTATTAAGATAGACCGTCACTGCTTTGAGCAGCAAAAGCCTGGCAGAATTGAGTGTCACATGACATCGTGGCACCTGAGTGATATCATAAACTAAGGCAAATGGGATATTGGGGTTTATATATAGGGGCCTCTGATTGCAAAATCAAGGAAGTGATATTGAAAGACTTGCATTTATATCGAGCCTTTCACGACCTCCGGACATCTCAAAGAGCTTTACAGCCAATAAAGTACTTTTGAAGTGTAGTTACTGTTGTAATGTAGGCCACTCAGCAGCCAATTTGTGCACAGCAAGGTCCCACAAACAGCAATGTGATAATGACCAGATAATCTGTTTTAGTGATGTTGGTTGAGGGATAAATATTGGCCAGGACATCCCTGCTCTTCTTTGAAATAGTGCCATGGGATCTTTTACATCCACCTGAGAGGGCAGACGGGGCCTCGGTTTGACGTCTCATCTGAATGTAGATCCCTCAGTACTGCACTAGAGTATCACAGCCTGAACTTTGCACTCAAGTCCCTGGAGTTGGATTTGAACCCACATCCTCTGACTCTGAGGCGAAAATACTATCACTGAGACACAGCATAGTTGGAGTATCGAGCTCAGTTCTGAACATACCATTGTAGGAAAGATATTAGAGCCATGGAAAGGGTTCAGCAAAGATTCACTGGAGTGATAACAGGAAATAAGAGGTTATAGTTATAAAGATTTGAAGAATTGGGACTCTTTTCTTTGGAACAGAGAAGGTTAAGGCAAAATTCTGAAAGGTTTCAAAAGGGTAAATCATGAGAGATTGTTTCCACTGATTGGTGAATTGGTTACAAGGAGGCATAGATCAAGGACTTTTATTGAAAGTACAAAGGAGGAAATTAAGAGAGGATTGTTAGAATATTCGATGTTTTATCACATGTGACTATTGAAGCAAAGACTAGAACATAATTTAAAAGGGAAGTTGACAAGTTGTTGAAAAAGATGATTGAACGATATGAGTAAAGGGCAAATGATTGGGACTAGAGTTGTTCCAGTTAAGGAGCTAGTATCAGCATAGGCCTGATGGAATGAATGGCCTCCTTTCTGTGTTAGAATTTGTACGATTCTATGATTGTGTTGTTTATTGATAAACAGAAGCAAAAGCCATTCTAACAATTACTGAGGTCAATGCTGACCTCGTAAACCAAGTCTTCCTTGCCCCGAGGATTCTATTGGTAAATGCACTGTTGGTTTAGTGCCGAGTCATATAGACCAGGAAGGTTTCACGTTTGTTCCCAGTCTGTATTGAGTTAGATGATTGGCACTGCAGTGGATGTAGGATGCCACCATTGGCATCAGTGTTCCTGGGCTAGTGAAGGGAGGGGGGGGAGGTAAAAATTTGGCCAGTCTATCTGCTCCTGTAGACTGTGTTGCAAAGACGGGATTAGGCTTGGCTGTGCGGGCCCTCTCCGCAGGCTCCCAGCACTCACTGTCTAAATTCACACATGATGAATGGCCACTTGTCCACAGCACTGGGGGCATTCCCACTGTTTCACCCACCTTTAGTGCTGGGGGTGGGGTGGGGTGGGAGGTGGAGGGGATTATAACAGTCTGTAATTATTTCTGTGCTATGCACACACACAGAACCTTCCCTGTGCTCACTGCCTGAACATTTAACACCTTTTGATGTTTATTATGTCTAAGCCAGAAGGTGCAGGGTTTGAACCCTTGCTCCAGACAGTCCTGTTGAGTGGAGACCGGACCTCCAGTTCTGAATTCTAGGTTGACATCCAACAGGGATACTCGGGTCTGGTGGGTGTGAGCGACCTCCCCTCATCGTATGGGTTGCGGGAGCCCATAAAACCCTCCCGCCCTGTAGGACTGACCAACCCTACTGGCTGGTATAACGATGGTCACAGCCATGGAAGGAGCATTCATGTCATGGTCTGTCAGACTGTTAATCAGCCTACGAGTGATTCCACTGCTTCACACTATTCTCCGAGGGAAGAGCGTGAAGATACGAAAACAATAACATCGCCATCCTGTCAGACTGTTAATCAGTCTGTGAATCCTTCCACTACTTCACCAAGGGAAGAGTGTGAAGGTACAAAAACAACATGTATTAGTATTGAGCAGCACTTTATTGTTCTTCTGTGGCTCCAGCAGATTACAACGGCATCTGCTTGAGTCGATTTGGTTTTAGAAGGGCGTGCTGAATGTAATTACAGACGGTAGACAGGGTGATCATTTTGGAGGAGGGGGGAGGTTGTGGTGGGAAGGAGCAGAGGGAGGTGCATAGCTGAATCAATAAGCAGGATCAAAATTGCAATAATGGCTCCTGGTTGGAGGGGAAGAAGAATCTTTAAATTATTCTGTGTAAATGCACCTCACAGTTCCCCCTTAACCCCCCCCCCCTCCATCCGTCTGCCCCATAGCCATTCCTTCCTGAGAGGCTTCTGCAAAAACATTAGCTCATAGCATTCCTTAACCCGTGATAAATGTTGGGAAAAATGCCTGTACGTGTGGTGAAAGGACAACCAGTTTGGGTAAAAAGAACTTAATGAGTCAGAGCCAATCCTATTAGTTCCAGCCTGTGTGTCTGGATAGGAATGTAACCGTGTTTTTAAAAGAGCAGTTTGAATGGCAGGGCCTAGGAAGCAGGCAGGGAGCTCAGACGCACTCAGCTGTAACGTGTAACTCCAATCTAATTATTTGTTGTCTCCCTCACATTTTGAAGGTAAAAAAATGTTTCTGGTTCTCCCATCGAGCATGGCACTGCCACACTAGCCACGTTACCGCTGATTTTACTGTGACGTCACTCTCCCCTTTCACCTCCAGTCTCATGGTGGCATAGGGGAGGGCCTGCCATGCATTCAGCTCGCCCACGTAAATAGGCAAAGAGGGTCAGCCATGTCGTGGCAAGTCCGTTCTTAAAGGGAGACTTAAAGGTGCATTTTTCACAGGAGGACTTTTAATTCTGGATGTTAGCTGAGTTATTTTTGTTTGCTGCACTTTTGTTTGTTTAATTTACTTGGCTAGGTTTTGAGTAGCAAGAATTTTGATTGCTACAATTATAAATCTGGACATGGGAAATCCTTCAAATATTCTTTTTTTTCATGTTTTTTAGAGAAGGGACAAGGGGATGAAAAGAGGTTTGCTTGTACCAGAAAGAGCCCACACTCGCTCTTACCCACACAGCTATATCTACAGATCAGAATATTTTATGCCTCAAGCTGATTCCAAGCTACATTCGTCAATCTGTGGTCCACAGATGCATCAAGCAGTTCACTGATGCACCTACATTACTTTCCCCAGCTAAACATGTTACATTTCAATCCTATATGGAGGATGCCATTAAATTTTGACAGAGTAGGGTGAGAAATTTAGTATGAGATAATTTAATCAATCCTGCATTCCCAGCAGGAATCGAACGTGGGTCAGAGATTTGACATTAGAGAGTTGCAGTCCTGTCTCCAACCCATGCTCCCTTGGAGTGTGGCTCCTTACTGGGAATGCACGATTGGTGAACTCACCCGTATGTCTTAGAAAGTGGTTAGACTCACTGGGTGCAGCATTGGTCTTCCGTTCCTCTTACATTTTACAGGCTGTTAGAACACAAACCTAACCACTACTCCTTGATTCACCTTGTCCTCTCTCTTTCTCCTTCTCCGTCTTTCCCTCTCCCTCTCCCCTTCACTATTCCTGTTCTTCTCACTCACCACTTGTTTCCCTCTGCTTGTTTCTGCCTCTTTCCTCTTCTCTGCAGTTCCTTGCTCACTCTTACCCGTGATACTGCTTCATCTTACAACCACAAAGCATATTATGATGTCCTATTTTTAATCCTCTTAACATGCTGCACTTGCCTTGGTTCTGCCCTCAGATCCTCTCAAACCTCAGCTTATTTTGGGAATTTTGTGCTTATCAAGGTAACTAATGTCAATTCTAAGGACTGGGGACTAGTTCTAGGGAACACTTTCATATTTTTTGTACCCAATGGCAACATCATATTTATCCCTCAACCACCAGTAAAACATTATCTGGTCATTATCACATTGCTGTTTGTGGGACCTTGCTGTGTGCAAATTGGCTGCTGCATTTCCTACATTACAACAGTGACTACACTTCATAAAAGTACTTCATCATAAAGCATTTTGGGACATCCTGAGGACGTGAAAGTTGCTATATAAATGCTAGTCTGTCTTTCTTTTTCCAAACACTTCCAGCTCAGGTATATCATAAGTTGGACGTAAAGTTTCTTCTGTATTGCCCCATCAAGGACTCCTGGACTAAATACAACACAGATGTAAAAGATAAAGCTTCTTCTACTCTTCCCCAAGCATGTGCTTCAACCCTGAATCTCTCTCCCCACCACTACACCAATGTGACATCCCAATTAGGGATAGGGCGGGAAAGTGGAGTTGAGGTAGAAGATCAGCCATGATCTTATTGAATGGTGGAGCAGGCTGGAGGGGCTGTATGAACTAATCCTGCTCCTATTTCTTATGTTCTTATTTCCTTCACCAACCATTGGTAACATAAAAAAAACAAGAAAAGACAATTCAGCCTATCAAGTTTGTTCCCTCCACAGACCAAATATTATCCCATAATTGTCTCCACTATAGATTTTCACACTGGGATCTTTGGGTCCTAGGGTGTCTGCAAGGGATTTCTAAATACAACACAGATGTAAAAGATAAAGCTTCTTCTACTCTTCCCCAAGCATGTGCTTCAACCCTGAATCTCTCTCCCCACCATTGCACCAATGTGACATCCCAATTAGGGATCGGGCGGGAAAGTGGAGCTGAGGTAGAAGATCAGCCATGATCTTATTGAATGGCGGAACAGGCTCGAGGGGCTGTATGGCCTACCCCTGCTCCTATTTCTAGGGGGTTTTTACCTGATTGAAGAGTATGAATTGGGACAAAAGAGTGGAGGAGGGTGTAGAGGTTGAGAGGAACGAGGCTATGGAGGGATTTAGAGACAAGGCAATGATTGTGAAGTCAACACACTGAGGGTCAGGAACCAACAGAGTTTCAGCAAGGACAAAGTATTGGGCAAGTGGGACCTCGCGAGGAATAGGATATGGACGGCAGAATCTGGGAAGAGTTGGCATTTATGTTGGGATGAGCTCAGAAGTCTGGTGAAGTGGGCATTTGAAAAGTCAAATCTGGAGGTGACAAGGACACAAATGAGGATTTCAGCAGCAGATGGGCGGGGTGTTAGGGACCGTATTTCTGAGGTGGAAGTTTTGTTGCTGGAAGAGGTTGTACCTAGTCTGTGGAAGGAGTGGGTTAGATGGGCTGAATGGTCTTTTTGTGTTAGGTGCTCACTTATGTTCTTATCTAATAACATCTGGTGTCAAGAATTAACTGGACTCAAAAGAATGGATGAGAGAGAGGAGCGAACCACTACTGAAGAGATTGCACAAGAGAGTGAAGTCCTGAGCTAGCCCTGCCACGGCAGTAAAGAGATGAAGGGGGAGAAACTGGTCTAGTGCCCGAAACTGGCGCAAAATAGGCGGCACGACTGGAAACGTCAGTCCGAGGCGCGCTGAAAATTGGGCCTCAGGCCTCACCTACATAAAACAGGCAAGCTGCAGACGCCAATCAGGCATCGCAATAATGGGACCCCTCAGCATAAATCAGCCAGCTCGGCACTGAGCTGTGCTGACCTGCAGGTTGGTCCTGGGAGTGGGGAAGGGGTGGTGGGGAGTGAGCCTGGGCCTGCAGCAGCCTGTAGTACTGTTGTGCAGCCAGCAGGATCACTCCTGTTCTTCCTGGTCCACATTAAGGAAGGAAAAAAAAGAAATGACTTACCTTATTGTCGGCAGCCTCCCCGCGGTCCTTTTAAGGGCCCCTGAATAGGCTGCAGTAGACCTGGAGAGATCTGAATGGGACTTGCATGCCTGCTCTTCCTAGTTTCTGCCGAATTTGTCAGTGGGGTCCTAAAATAGCCATGATGTGGAGATGCCGATGATGGACTGGGGTTGACAAATGTAAACAATCTTACAACACCAAGTTATAGTCCAACAATTTTATTTGAAAATCACAAGCTAACGAAGGAGGAAGCCTCCGAAAGCTTGTGGTTTTCAAATAAAATTGTTGGACTATAACTTGGTGTTGTAAGATTGTTTACATCGGTCCTAAAATAGGTATTAGACCCTTGATTAGCATATTCTAGCGGGCACCCTGGACACTCGGAAGTGGCTGGATTCTGATTTGACAACCGGCACACTTTTGGGGGGCATTGGGCACGGGATTCCACCCTCCGAAATTCATTCCCCGAACACTCATTCAGCACCCAGAAATCTGGTGGGATGGGGGCCAATTTTCCCCCCAAATTGTTTATTCACCAAACTAGTTGACCAGGATAGATCTGCAGTAACTTTCAACAAAGCACCTCTGAGGGGGGAGGGTGGGTCATGAATCCAATAGATTATCGAACTGTATGATCTGATTAGCTGTGGAAAGACATGAAACTCTGTTAAAAGTTCCACATTCGGAAACCAATAAGGAAACAAAGCGAGAGCTCTTAAAGGGGCCAGGCGTCAAGCTAGCTGGTAATAGATATGTGGGGGGAAATTTTCCTCTGGTCACATTTTCTGGCGAAATTCTAAACCTGTTCTTTAAAAAACAAAACACTTTTATGGTCTCACGAAAAATAACAAAGAGAGGAAATGTTCCTGCAGTGTTTACGATGTCATTAACACAGAGTGACCAGAGGAAACCTTCTGTTGTGTTAATATCCAGGTTCAGAGATCACAAAATAATTAAAATACTATAGGATTGAAATTCTGATCAGTGAAATTTGAGAACGAACACTTCACGGGCTGGTACTGCATTCCTGAGTGCATTCCTTTTTAGAATACACGAGTTAATCCCTGCAAATAAATAGCACTCAAAAATAATCTAGTACAGGCATGTTCAGTATTCACTGATCAGAACTTCTACTCTTAGGGATGATCTTATGCTGTGAGCAACACTCAGTCCCCTCAAGAGTGAAAGAACAAGTGTGAATAATGGAAATCTGATTACAAACAGAAAGCATTAGTGAAAGATAAGTTAGCACTTCCTCTGTAATTTTACTGCCTCTCCGCCTCTCTTTCCTTTAAGACGCTCATTAAAACCTACCTCTTTGGCCAAGCTTTTGGTCACCCGTCCTAATATCTCCTCCTTTGGCTTGGTGACAGTTTTTGTCTGATAACACTCCTGTGAACAGCCTTGGGACATTTAACTACATTAAAGTGCTATATAAATGCAACTTGTTGTTGTGAGATCAAGTTTAGGAAATCCTAATCTCTGTCTCACTGTCCCTTTCTCTTTCTGATTGACTGGCTGTGTATTTTTATCCTTTATCCCAGCTTTTGCCATTTGCTTAACATTGTCAGGTGCCCAGTTTTGGATTAGACAGCATGAAATAAGCGTTCTGAAATTGCCAAGATCTAAATTGAACACCAAGATCTGATTTTTACAATGAATGCCCATTTTCCCACCTATTTTTGCATCTCATGATGTCCAGATGTTAATTATTAAGGTTTTCAGTTCATTTCATCAGCAATCATGGAACATCAGAACTCAGTCTTTAATCTAGCCCTGCCCAGCCTTTATCCTACCCCTTTACCCAACCCCAATCCTGTCTCCCACCCAACCCTTACCTTGCTCCCTGCCCATCTCTTATCTCAACTTCTGTCCAACCCCTACACTTCGTCTGCCCATCACCTATATTACCCCCTGCCCATCCCCTATCCTGCCCTTTGTCTAACCCCGATACTGCACCTGCCCATCTCCTATCTTACCCGCTGTCCAACCATTAAAGTGCCCCGTCCAGCTCTGGCTGAAGATGGCATTCTTTTGCTGTTTGCTATTTTTCACATTTGCTTGCTAACCTCACCAGGTCTTCCCAGAAACCAGCCTGAGCAAATCCTTGCAAGTTTACTTCAGAGAGCGGCCAGTGACACAAGGAGTGAGGAGCCGGGGAGCTGGCCCCACTGCCACAGGTCTTGGCGCAACGTAAATGCAGCTTAACAGTGTTTACACCACCCCTTCGTTAGGTGTGACAAATTGAACTTCATATATGTAAAGGGCACAAATCAATTAAAACTTTCACAAAAGATCAGAAAGTTATCAGTCCCATTCTAAATGAAGGCAAAAACTCACCATAACACACTAGCACAACGACTAAAACTCCGCTCCACAAAAAGAGCTTTCATGGAAGGACAATGGAACTAACAATCGACTCAATTTCATTTTGCACGGGTCTTAATTATCTTGACGAGCAAGAGGAACAATGTCCCATTAATCGAAGCGGATCAAGTTTACAAAATGAAAGGCTTGTTCACATTACAAAGGTTTTTAACCAACGTCCTGCGGTACAACAGAAGATTTTGGTCCTTGATGCAGCAATGCTATCCAATGCTAACAAGAATGCTCAGCAGGGGAATTCCAGCAAACCTCACCAAACACCCCCACCACTCCCCACCATCACCCTGGTAAAAAGTTTTACTGTATAACACATTGAATAGGAACATGGGAGAGTTCAAAGTGGGGGAGGGGGCAAACATGGTAAAAAGAAAATCACGAGCATCATTATTTTTCTGAGTATTGCCATGGCGACATTGTGCCTACATTCTCAGTGCTTTCCCTGGTCATTCCTTGACATCTAAATTTGCCATTGGCCTTTTCCAGTGTCCATGACAGTGACGTTTTTTTTTCCCTTGACTGTGAACGCACTGGAAGAGAGAGTGTGGTGTCCATTTCCTGAGGTTCTGCTCGCTGGCTAGGATTAGAAGGCAGACATATAGGGCATGGGTTGGGAAACCATTGAGTCCCATACTCCTCCGATATCTCTGTGGTTAAGTGAACCATCTAGTATGGTGAAGCCAGAACCCAGGTCAGATCCCCAATTTGTGCTGAGTTGGATGATCTCAGCTGTGATAGCGGTGGGGTCACAAGTGGCACCAAGGGAGAAGGGAAAATTCAGCCAAATTGAGATTAATATCAGATGAGTCCTGTTGGAAAACAAATGTTTGGATGCTGGATGGAAATGGGATTGTGATCAGCTGTGATGCTCCCTGTGGTCAGATATCTTGTTGACACCAACAAGATCGGAAGCAGTGGTTAAGATAAGACTGATTGGAAAATCTAGGCCACGTTGTCTAATCTCATCAGCCATGGCTCAGTGATAGCACTCTCACCTCTGGGTCAGGCTGGATAATCAGGCTGGATCAGGCAACGTTAACTCTGTTTCTTTCTCCACAGATGCTGCCTCACTTGCTGAGCTTCTCCAGCATTTTCTGTTTTTATTACAGTTTCTCTTTAATTTATCTAAACCCATCTTCGAACCCCACACCAATCATCTTTACAAACTTAAGTTTACCTGTTCCAATTCATATCCAAGTGTCCTTGAGATAGCTCTTGTTAGATATATGTACATATATATGTAGTTTGTTAACAGCTTCACATGAGTTGCTTTTATATTAATGCCAGTGGGGTATTGGCATCACTAGCTCCTGAAGCATGGGTCTCGAGCAGCTGATAGAAGCTCCAATGTTAGCCATCTTCACCAAGGCCAGCGTCCAGGAAAATTCACTTTGCGCCACAATCACCCTCTCTGACACCAGTATAAAAGCAGTTAGTGAGTGACAACTTTCAGTAAATGGTCAATAATTACAACCTAATTATTTTGGAGACTGATAGGCTGCCAGTTTAGTACCAATTAAATTTGTGCTGAATTGTGGCCAGTTTAATACTAAGGACTTGTGTCTAGGAGGGATTGTGTTGGGATTGTCCCAATTTTTTCTTTGGACTCTAAGAGCTTTCAGCGAGAGAAGATTTCGATCCCATCTATGTGGGCTAGATGCAAGACTGCAGAATTAAAAGGGCAGCTCACTACTCCATCCTGTCCCTATCTCCTACACTGTCTCAGCTATGTGCCTTAATCCCAAACCAAAATGGGCAATCTCCTACAGCATTGGAGCTATCTGCATAGTACCAGGGACACATTGAAAACAACTTTGAGATGGGATATGCTTTGAAAGCAAATGAAGGATAAGAAAGGACTTACATTTTTTTAGAAAGAACTTGCACCTTATAACGTGTCTCAGAAATGCCCCAAGGGCCTTTGCATAGAATGGATGCGCAGTTTCTGTTGATATGTGGGCAAGTGCGGGCTATGTGAATTTTAACAAAGCTGTGTCTCTAATGGTACATTGAGGCACTGGATAGGGTTCAGAGGGATGGTATAAGGGAGATTTAAAAATATGTTCACCATGGTGAGCATCAGGAGCTTGGAGTTTAAAGGACCTTATTTTAACCCTATTCATCCTCTCACCCACCTCCAATAAAGGTATCTTTCAACAGTTTCAAACTCGTCTATGAAGATTCTAGCCTTTGACACCAAACAAAGTGCTGTTTATTGTAAACATTGTGACAGATTTGCACGTCACTTGCAAACCAGAAATTCCTGACAACAGTGCACCTTCAAAAAGTTTTCACCATAAGGTCAGCTGCTCTTTTGTGTTGACAGGACATCAAGTCTCAGGGACTGAACACATCGACGCACTGCTTCTCTGGCTGCAGAGTAACAACGCCTGTGCTTCTCACTGCAGACACTCTATTAACCGGCACCACAACTAAGCCTGCCTTGGAGTGGGTAATTATTAAATTGGACGAAACATTAAAACAGCTGGTAACTTAAAAGTCACGCTCAGAATCTTGATGTATTTTTTCGAAAGGCATTAATTTTAAACAAGGTTTAAAAGCATTGGCTGATTTTTTTTCCCCTTTTGAAACCCAGCTGCATTAACAAAACAGGATAAGAACTGCCTCTGTTAGCAGGGAGGGGATCAGTGCAGGCTGGTCTTGGCGCAGTGATATCAAGGAGCGGATATTGGCACCAGAGTTGGCCACAATTTACTCTGTTTATAGCACATGGGCAAAAAGATTTTTCTGTGTGCTATATGTAATTTAAATTAGAAAATTTTTTTTTAATCGATTTATAAAGAACAATTGTCTTTGACTGGGTTGAGACAGACATAAGGCGGGAACTTGGCTACAGATGTAGGTGGTAGGCTGCAGGTAACTCTAGGGCCATATTACATGTACCACTACTGTAAACCTCTTCAAGCAAATCAAGGTTTTATCAACCAATTTTGGGGATGCAGGAGGAGCAACTGGTACTCTAGTGTTAATATAGGGGTGCCGTGCTCCATCAGTCTGAGGCGATTACTGTTGTCTCATTTGAGGCTGCTTGTGTTTTGTAGCCTGCTTGTGCCCTGTAATCGGTTACATCAACTGATTCAAATTTCCCATGTTCTAGGGAGTCATCCCGTCAGTCACCATGGCCCCTATTCTAAAGGCGGTGGGAGGCGGGAGGGGGTGATCTTAACGGCCAGGCCTCATTACAATAACTTCTATCGGAGTCTCGTCCGAAACGGGACACCAGGCCGGCGGGCGGGAGCGGACGATTGCAGGCAAGGGGCAGCAGCCGGGGATCCACGGGATCAGTCCCCAGGGCAAGGGAGGCCCAAGGCTTCCTTGTGAGGCCCAGCAGCATCAGTGGGCGCACGAGTGGAGGGCTCCAGATCAAGTCACAAGTTACAGCGCAGCCACTACGGGCCGGAGACTCAGCAGTAATGGTTTCTGCCCTAGAATCCACCTCCAAAAATGCCAGTACGCGCAGAAACTCAGCAAAAGCAACACGTAAATTCAATGTCCATGTCTTTCAATATTCAAATGTGTGTGTCTGGAGATGTAGCTAACTCCTGCTTTTCATAGAAATGAATAATCTTATTTGAAACACAGTTTCCTCCAGGAACATGTAGCTTGATACTGATAATAGAGGCCACAAGGGACCCAGGTTCAGTCCCTGGCCTGTGCTGAATTAGCTATAATTGCACGCTGCGCCCCTGGAGAAAAATCAGGTGTGGCTCCTGTTCCTGATCACTATCTAACTGGAAAGGGCCTTTGTGTGTGTAGATGTCAGTTGTGGACAGAATTGGGCTTACCTTTGATGGCCTTCAATGGTCAACACTGACAGTCTGAGCTCACATGTGAGACACCAGAAGGAGGGCTTGTGCCAGTGGGACTGTACCCGAGCATGTATTACTGAGGAGGAGGAGAACGGGAGAGAATTAGAGAGAGAAAAAAAATCTTTGGGCTTTGTTGGATTCAATGAATATTAATGGAACTGTTGGAGTATAAAAGACAAAAAGAGAAAGAAACTATGGTCTGGAATGAGGCCGACAGCATCTCAGGACAGAGGTAAGCCTCAGCAAATTTATTGGAGACACAAAACAAAAAGGACAGTTCCCCATCAGCGTAGTTAATGGACCATGACATGCAGCAAATGTTTCCTGTGGGATCCTCCTGACTCCTGTCAATGGAGGACAGCCTCTTCTTTAGAGGATATCTTGAGGAGCAGTGGTTTTCAAGCTTTTCTACTTGGGGATGCTTAGTTGGTAAGTCGCAACAGCTCTCTGATTGGAATGGGAAATTCCGCCAGGATTCCAGTGGTTCCTGATGGAAAGTGCAGGTACACAACTGCCTGACGAGGCCAGAATTGGGCTCAGCTGTGATGAGTGGATAGGCCGCTGACGTCCAGGGGTCGATTTTTGCTCCCGGGCGAGATGCAGTGCCTGTCCGTGAGCGACAGAAGGGAGGCCGGGTCGATTTTAAAGGCCGTTTTTATTAGCATTCCACTTCCCGACTTCCCGCTCAAAAAAGCCTCAGGTTAAAATAGCAGATGATATCATCAGAGCCCGATCTGCATACTCCAAGGCAGAAAGCAAGAACTTACATTTATAAATCGCCTTTCACGACCTCTCCTTCTAATAGTGCCATGGGTTCTTTTACGTCCACCTGAGAGGCCAGACGGGGCCTCAGTTGTCTCATTCGAAAGACAACACCTCCGACAGTTCAGCACTCCCTTAGTACTGCACTGAAGTGTCAGCCTGGATTATGTGCTCAAATGTCTAGATTGGGACTTAAATCCACGACCTTCTGACTCAGAGGTGAGAGTCTACCAATGAGCCAAGTTTAACACGATTGTGTCTGGTCAGATCGGGATGGGATAGGAGTGGGTAAGTCCCTCCGCCCCATTTTAACTGCCCCCTCTGCCGGGTTTCTGCTAGGCAGTGGAAATTAACATTCTCCCCTCACTCTTTGGCTCGAATATGAGGAATGGTCACGGGTGAGGTAGCAGAGACTGGCCAGTGAAACCATACTTCAGCAACAGTCCGTGCCTTCAGGAGGATAAAGTTGGAGGGGTTGTATAAGAAGGGAGCTCTGCCATGTAACTGGTTCAACTTGGGGTGCAACATGTTAATCCAGCTGTGAGACAAAGGCAGTTCCGAGTCACAACTGCCTAAACCTCTTAGTAAGGCCATTGCACAAAGGATTCCGATGTTTTTGTCAGGAACCATTTGAGGCATCCTTTCTCTTTTGCATCTAATTCTATCTGTTACAGACACTTCCCTTACGCCAAGTGACATAAAACTGTCTTCCAGCTTGTAAGAGACAGCTGTACAGACTGAACTAAATATAATTATACTCTGAGAGGAATTTGCCTCATACTTGAAGTTCCAAGCGTGAATTGTTTATAATGGGTGTGATCTCGCTGGAGTGGGGCATCTCGGGTTAGTTAGTCTTTTTCCTGCACCCTTCAGCTTGAAATTTCTGTGCGCCATAACTTGCTGGAAGTGCGAGCTGTTAATGACATTGTGAGGGATATTTAAGGATTGAGAAAGAAACAGAGGAATGACAGAGAAGGAAATAGAAAGAGAAATAAAGAAAGGTTAGATTGCGAGAAAGAGAAAAAAAGAGACAGAAAGGAAAAGTAAGAAAAATGTTAAATTTAATATTTTTTATATCTCTAAGAACAATTCACTACCTGAAGGAATGAGACTCCACAGTTTCAATTGTTCCATTTCTGGGCCAGAGAGGTTGGATTTGATTCTAGATTGCTTCCCACACTACTAAAGGTTAAGCTTCAGGACAAAATCTTAAACAAGACTGTCCGCAACCTGACTAAGCAACCACTGTGGTCCCGGTTGGTTGATTGTTACCAACTCCTCTGGTATGGACACCTCATGTGACAGCCTGAGTCTGACCCTGCCAGAGCATTCACCACCAAACCACCACCAACATGGAAGAGGCCATGAGGCAGACCCACAACAAAATGGGATGACAACATAAAAGTGCTCCTCAACAGCATGGACCTTACTGCTGATAAGACACAAATGAGAGCCCTGAACCGTAAGAGTAGGAAGTAGCTCATACCGGCAACATCCTCTTATGGACGACAAGGTAAAGGACCAAGCCTCATAGTGCAGGACACTACAAAGTTAGGAGGAGTAAAAGAGAAGACAGTAAATTAGAAATGGGTGATTAGGTAATGCCAAGTTTGAGTTTTAAAAGCCTGAAGAAGAAGGATAGATTAAGGGGGGTAAGAGATCCACAGTTTGAGGTCCAGAGCAAAGAATGAGTTAGAGTAGGAGACAGTGTAATGAATCTTGATTTCAACACAATGGGGTTATAGGGAGGAGGAGCAGCTTATCGGTTGGAGCATAGAATGAACAAGAGAGCAAAGTTCATAGCAGCATTGGCTAAGGAAGTATGAATAAAATAGAGCAAGACATGAAGAAAGAGAGGTCAGAGGCTAGAGGTGACAGAAGGATTGCCTATTAGACAAGAAACTTTTTCTTGTATCCTATAGAAAGTACCAATGTAGTTTAGAAGGGGTTGGTTAGAAGGGAAAGAGAGGTCAGCTATTTTTAGGGATAATGGTGAACACAAGCAAATTTCCAAGGAGAAGGAAAGGTAGACTGAGAGTAAAAGATATTTAAGAGACAGTAAAGTACAAGGAAAGTTTTAAGGCATAGCTTGAGGGGCGAATGGGAAGCTTATCATCAGGACAAGCGATCTCATGGAGTCCAGAGAGCAGAGGACCCAAGAACCTTGGTGGGGATAATATTTGACCATAACAGGCAAACAGAATGGAGCAATGGAGACAAAAGGAGACTTGGGAATGTTTGATGCTGATACTGGGTCCCTGAAATGGGAAAATGTTCCATCATCTAGGATTGACATTGATTAGGATAAAAAGAAAGTAAAATAAATAACGAATTGGAATGTATTTTGAATTTGCTAATTCAGACTTTTAAAAGAGAGACAGCTGCTGAGTGTGCTATGGAATGGTATAGCACAGGCAAGGGCCCTTACTTTCACACTGGGCAAGTTCCAATTATCAGCTTAAGTCAGTCGCAAGATCTAGGCTGATACTGCTGTGTCATAATGAGGGAATACAACATTGTCAAAGATGCTGTCCTTCAAATCAAAGCCCTCGCCCATGATAAAGATCTCAGTATTTGACGAAATCCTCCTGACGTTCTGGCCAACATTCCACCCTCCACCAATACTGCCAAAAAACAGATTAACTCTTCATTTACCTCACTGCTGTTTGCAGAATCTTGTTGTGCATTGACTAGTTAGCATATTTGCCTACATAACAAAAGTGACTGCACTTCAAAGCAATTCACTTTATGTGAAGCACTTTGAGGTGTTCCTGAGGGATGTGATAGGACGCTATATAAATGTAGGTTTTGTCATTTTTTTCTTTGTTTCCCACTCAACTGCAACCTGAGACAGTTTTTAAAATAGTGCCTCATATGGGGAATGAAGCAGGTGGGCATGTTCAAAGAGGCCTCACTAAACTCGGCCCAGGCAGAACATGGGTCTGGCATGACTGCCTGGATTAAGGATCTGCTACCTTAAATCAATGTCTTCAGGGGGGACGAAGTGAATACAAAATCGAATATTTCTTTCTTCTCTTTCTTTGAATGACAAATAGTGTTCCTTTTAAGCTTTTCTCTTCCTTCTGATGTTCTCCCAAGCCCTCCGAATACACTGGCTCTCATTGGGATAAGGAACTTTGGCCCAAGTATCTCACCCTTGTGTGAGCCTAGACAGTGATTATATTTGACCATACAGGACAAACCTCACCTAAAGTCTGCACGTGCCCACTTTCCAGCAGGTCACTGGTTAATAACCAGGTGCAGGCGTTTCCTCAGCTCCCTACTCCATTTGTAGCATCCCTCCTATCATCTTTGGTAAGATCAGCAAACTCAACAGGAATCAAACATGGGACCTTCCTGGTCTGTACAGTTCAGTTCCACGTTGGGCTGTGCATTTATTAAGCGAGCCACTGAGCTGCCAGATGTGGGTAACTTTTGCAAGGCCCTTGCATGCAACCAGCACCTATGAACTTTTCTAGGGTGCACTGGCTGCAATAGGAGGCCTTGACAGCAGCGCAGGGCCTCGCAAGATTTACCCTGTGGTGTTAATAGGAACTTAGGAACAGGAGTAGGCCATTCAGCCCCTCGAGCCTGTACCACCATTCAATTGGATCATGGCTGATCTGTATCTTAACTCTGTCTACCCACCTTGGTTCCGTAACCCTTAATGCCTTTGCCTAACAAAAATCTATCAATATCAGTTTTGAAATTTTCAATTGACCCCCAGCCTCAACAGCTTTTTTTTTTTGGGGGGGGGGGAAAGAGTTCCAAATTTCCACTACTCTTTGTGTGAAAAATGGCACATGACAGACATTGATTACAGCACCAAAATTTATTCACAAAAAAAGTCAGTCATTATTATTTCCCACAATTTATTCTTCCCTTTTAATCATATTGAATTTTTTTTAATGAATTGGATATTAACAGTTTCATGAGATTTTCCTTAGAGAAATTTCAGCAAAATGTTGAATTATACAGGGGATGGGGGGAGGGGGGAGATAAGTGTGCCCTGGCCTGTCAAAAGTATTGAGCTAGAACTTACAGCTAAAGTTTCTTTAATGAGTGAGATTGACGCTGGATCGGCAGGGGATATGGCTGTTTTTTTTCCTCGGTTTGTTTCAGTATCAGTAATATTTCATTAGGGATTTGTTTAAGTGGCATTGACTTGTGCTAATGTGCTGAAACGATTCCTGTGTTGGAGCGTGAAAGGGAGACTCTCCATCAGGCCAGGCCGTCTGCCCTGAGTCTATCGGAGCTGGCGCATGCTCAGAATCAGGCCCCCCCCCACCTTCTTTTTTTTCTTATTCTCACATCACACGCTTCTGAGGGATCTTGGCTAATCAAGGCTTCCCTTCCTTCTGAGCAGCCACTTTCTCCCATAGTGGGAAAATAATTGAAACAAAGCAGGGCTTCAGTGGCATGTCATTTCCAATCGAGAGCGGCCCCTTTGTTGGCAACCAGCTGGACCCTGCCTCAATGAGAGCTCAGCCCATGGCTGGGGCCACTTCCATTGAGCTCCAGTCAAGCAGAAGTCCATCATAGCCCGGCAGCCCTTTGTCCGAGCACAAAAAACACTTTCAGGCCCTCGCATTTCCAATGTGCCTCCTTTTCTTTGCAGCCCGCTGGAGTAGGATGTACTTTGAAATTAACTAACTCGCAAAAACATCCAGGGGACTCCATCCTTGATTCAGCCGTAAAAACGGAGAGGTCTGGGGGTAGGATTCCTGTACCTTGGATTTCTAAGGGAAGGTCGTGTGTGGTCCGACGTTTGAGTGCTCACCTGCCGAGAGGCGGCACAAAGGCTTCTACTGGAGGCTCCTGACTCACTCCATTTCACACATTGTCAGTGCCTGGCTTTGTCAGGCACCGTGTTGGATTGGTGGAATCCCGCGGTTCGGGAAAATGGTATCCCATGAGCAGGGGGGATTACCAAGTGCTGTTCCCCTACGGGGATGATTAGGGTCCAATTTAAAGGTCAAATTGAGAGAAAATGAACCCACGCTGCTCGGGCCTGCTCCTGAGCTACCTGACAGACAGACCAGAACGTGTCAATGCTCCTCCTGCTGTGCGTGAACCCGCAGGTGAAGGATCACACCAAACAATTGGCAGCCTGCAGTTCCAGCTTCAGTTCATAGCCCTCAGCGGTTCACTATTGCTGAGATACCAGCTTCTTCGGGAAGTATTTATATTCATTCCGCAGTTGTTTGTTAGTGGCTGTATACGTCATCCTAATCCTGTGGGTATTAATCCCAAACCCTGCCTGATCCTTAAATCCACCAGACACATTTATTGCCTAATGAAAGAAAGGATTGCGTTTATATAGCGCCTTTCATGACCTCAGGGCGTCCCACAGCACTTTACAGCCAATTAAGTACTTTTTTGAAATTTAGTCACTGTTGTAATGTAGAAAACGCAGCAGCCAATTTGCACACAGCAAGGTCCCACAAACAGCAGTGCAATAATGGGCAAATAATTGATGTTGCTGGAGGGATAAATATTGGCCAGGACACCAGTGAGAACACCCCTGCTCTTCTTCGAATAGTGCAATGGGATCATTTACATCCACCTGAGTGGGCTGATGGGGCCTCTGTTTAACGTCTTATCCAAAAGACAGCTCTCTCTCAGTACTACATAAAGCATCAGGTTGGATCTTGTGCTTAAGCCCCTGGAGTGGGACGTGAACCCCCAACCTTCTGATAGGAGAAAGAACCACAGCTTATTTTTCTCCAGGGGCACTGGGTGCAATTACAGCTAATTCAGCACAGACCTGGGACTGTAGGGCTCAGTACAACGCTACATGTTCACTGAGGAAACCATCCATACTGTGCTTTGAATAAGCTTTATTTGCATCTCCAGACACACGCTTGAATGTACATGCTGCTTTTGCTGAGTTTCTGAGTGTACAGGCTTTATTGGCGATGAATTCTAGGGCAGGACTCATTACTGCTGAGTTTCCGCCCTATAATGGATGCGCTGTATCTTGTGACTCGATCTGGAGGCCTCCCATTCATCCGCTCACTGATGCTGCTGGGAACTTATTACCATAAATTATAATGAGGAGAAACAGAATTGGAACCCCCATATCCCAGGACTTGTGTTCCAATGGAACCAAGGTTTGTTTTAATTCATTCTCAGATATGGGCGTCGCAGGCAAGGCCGTATTTATTGCCCATTCCTTAGTTGCCCTTGAGAAGGTGGTTGTGAGCCGTCTTCTTGAACTGCTGCAGTCCGTGCGTTGAAGGTTCTCCCACAGTGCCGTTGAGTAGGGAGTTCCAGGATTTTGACCAGACGATGATGAAGGAACGGGCAGCGATATATGTCCATGTCAGGACAGTGTGTGACTTGGACGGGAACTTGGAGATGATGGCGTTCCTACTCATCTGCTGCCCTTGTCAAGAACAAAAGAACATAAGAAATAGGAGCAGGAGTGGCCATACGGCCCCTCGAGCCTGCTCCGGCATTCAATAAGATCATGGCTGATCTTCAACCTCAACTCCACTTTCCTGCCCGATCCCCATATCTCTTTATTCTCCTCGAGTCCAAAAATCCAGTGATCTCAGCCTTGAATATACTCAATGACTCAAAGCAGACTCAAATGACACCAACATATTAACACTAGGATATCAGTTTCTCCTCATGCAGCCCAAAATTGGTGCCTAAACCTTGATTTGCTTGAAGTGATGGTTTACAGTAGTGGTACATGTAATATGGCCCTGGGGCTACTTGCAGCCTACCACCTTCATCAGTAGTCAAATTCCCACAAGAAGCCTGTCCCAACCCAAGCAATCGGGGTGAGCTCGTTACTGGACCAGCACAATGGGAGACCTCGCAACTGCAGCTATAGTGAGTATAATCATTGGGAGTCAGCCAGGCAGGGAGAGACAGGCAAAGCATTGGGAACTAGGCAATGCGAAGAAGAAATCATAGTATCGGGAATCGGGAAGGTTCGGGGGTGAGCAGGTAAAGGGGATTGGAGCATCAGGAATTGGGGAGGTGGGCAAGTACAGACAGGCAAAACAACAGGAATAAGGTGGGTGGGTAAAGGTGAATGCAGTGTATCTCACTTTTGTTTCTGTCAATGTTTATGATCTTGCATCTAACTTACGTAATGCAGGGCAAAGTCCTCCCTTTGCCTGTTATGTAACTAACCTACATTATGCAGGATAAATGTCAGCCGTGGATCAGTGGTCGTACTGTCGAGTGTGAGTCCGAAGATCGTGGGTTCAAGTCCCACTCCAGAGACTTGAGAACATAATCCAGGATGACACTTCAGTGCAGAACTGAAGGAGTGCTGCACTGTTGGAGGTGCAGTTTTTCAGATGAGATGTTAAACGTAGACCCTGCCTGCTCTCTCAGGTGGATGTAAAAGATTTCATAGCACTATGGTGTCCTGGCCAATATTTAAATAGATTATCTGGTCATTATCACATTGCTGTTTGTGAGACTTTGCTCTGCACAAATTGGCTTCCGCATTTCCTTAACTTCAAAAAGTACTTCTTTGGCTGTAAAGCGCTTTGGGACATCCTGAGGTAATGAAAGGCGCTATATAAATGCAAGTCTTTTTTTCTTTAGTGAGAGTAAATGGGGGAATTTTAACCCCCCTCCCAGGGTGGGCGGGAGGGGGTCGGGTGGGGGGGGTTGTTAAATTGTTAAAAATGGGAAACCCGACTCCAAACCTCCGCGAACGCGCCTACTGAACGCAGCGGGTTGGGGGACGGCCAAGTAACTCGCTCTCGAGAGTCGGTTTGTTAATTATAATATGTTAATGTGCCTCGGATTTTGTCAGCCATTTGGATTTAACATCTCCAGCGCGGGATTCCCGGGGTTCAGGAAAACCAACAGCTGAAGGGAGGCGAGAATGGCCAGATCCAGCAGGTAAGTGCGTTTCCAGCTTGTGGGCCAGGAGGAGCAGGAGTGCTTCCCGCCAGCCCCCCAAGTAAACCTGCCGCGATCTCTCGACGCCCCCCCCCACCTCCCGGCGATCTCTCCTTCCCTTCCGCCCTCTTCTCCGATCCCCGGCTACGGCCTTGTACAGCAGGCTTTCACGCCTGACAACGGCCAGCCTCTGAATCTGTGGGAAGTGGAAATGAAATTCTAATGTGGTCCTGCCGTTAAATTCCGCAGTGGCTCTGCCTTCCCATTATTTCCGGGTTTCCCGGCCGCTAACATGCCGCTCCCACTCCGCCTCCCCGTAAATATCGGGGCCAATGCCTTCGGGGGATGAGAGTGAGGAAAGGAAGAAAACTGGGAATAAATTGCAGGATTCCCCCCATCCTCCCAACTCATGAACAATTGGAAAAATAACTCACTGTGCTTATCATATTTGCTGTGCAGCTGAACCTTAATAATTTACTTTACTCGAACATTTATGCTTGAATCAAGTTTTTAAGCGACGCTTATGAATAAGATATAAATGAATAATTTGCAATATTTGTACCTCAGCTCTTTGAACCCTTGGGGCTGCAGCTGAATCAGAATTAAACTCTGCTGGCATTATGTGAAAGATGACTGACAGGCAGTGAACTGACAATATTCAATGTGCTGAGCAAGGAACTCATTAATAATTAGGAATTTATTCTACTTGGATCAGGAAAAGAAAGAGGAGCTGGCCGGCATGTGTGTGTGAAAGAGAAATTTGCAAGACTATGTGAGAGTGTGGGAATGAAAGAGAGAAAGCAAGGAAGAGATGGCTGGCATCAGATGCAACAGCAAGGGAGAGGCAAGAGGCAGAGAGATAGAGAGAGGGAGAGAGAGATAGATAGGGGAGAGAGAGAGATAGGGGAGAGAGACAGAGGTGTACGGAGAGAGAAAGAAACAGAGAGATTAAGGCAGAAAGAGAGAGATGGGGAGAGACAGAGAGAGAAATAGGATGAGATAGAGACAGAGAGAGACAGTAGGCTAGAAAGAGAGGGAGAGAAAGAGAGTGATGGGGAAAGAGAGATGGGGAGAGAGAGCGAGAGAGGTTGAGAGAGAGAGACGGAAGAGCTGCCAAATGTGTATGACCGAGAGTGAGTGAAATGGAGAGAATGAAATAGTGTCTGGTACATGTGTACAGGACTATGATACACACATGTCTGATGTGTTGGCGTAAGTAACTGAACAAGAGGACCTGGGACAGCGTGCGAGAGAGGGAGAGAAAGAGAGAGATGGAGAGAGAAAGAGATGTGGAGAGACAGAGAGAGAGATAGGTGAGAGGGAGACACAGTAAGAGAGAGGGAGAGAGAGACAGAGAGGGACAGAAAGATAGAGAGAAGGAGAGAAAGAGAGAGCTGGCGAGAGAGACAGGGAGGGTGGGTAACGATTCCTTTGTTCACAATTTCTAGTGGAATTGTAAATTTGTTCTAAAAGAAAAATACTCGAGACGAAATGTTTACAAATGCATGTTCGATGTTGCAACACACACTGACCAATGGAATTGGCAACCCAGAAGGAGGAACTGGCAAGTGTGGTAGACAGAGAAATAAAGAGATATAGGGTGTGTGAGACAGAAGAGCTGCCAAATGTGTATGACAGAGTGAGAGAGATGGAGAGAATGAAACAGTGGCTGGTACATGTGTACTGGACTATGACACACCCACATCTGATGAATTGGCGTAAATAACTGAGTGAGAGGAGCTGGGATAGCGTGCATGAGAGGGAGAGACATATATACATCTAATAGTCCTTTACCCCACTATTGGCAGCAATGCCTTTAGCTGTCTAGATCCATTGCTCTGGAATTCCTTCCCTAAACCCTTCCGCCTCTCCACCTCCCTCGCCTCCTTTAAGACCTTCCTTAAAACCCACATCTTTGACCAAGCATTTGACCATCCATCAGAATAGCTCCTTCCTTGGCTTGGTGTCCATTCTTTTGATTGTGCCTCTGTGAAGTGTTTTGGGAGGTTTTTCGACATTAAAAGCATTCTATAATTTGTCTTTTGTCAGTTTGTACCTATGACCTCTTGTCATGGTTTAGTTGGAAGCAATTTACTTTTTCTATACCATTTATATATCTCTATGAAGTCTGTTTGAAGTTTCCCTCTTTCACAGCCCAAGTTTCCTTAGCCTTCCTTCGCAGTTCAGTCCTCTGATGATGTGGAGATGCCGGTGATGGACTGGGGTTGACAATTGTAAACAATTTTACAACACCAAGTTATAGTCCAGCAATTTTATTTTAAATTCACAAGCTTTCGGAGGCTTCCTCCTTCCTCAGGTAAATGTTTCTAAACATTTACCTGAGGAAGGAGGAAGCCTCCGAAAGCTTGTGAATTTAAAATAAAATTGCTGGACTATAACTCAGTCCTCTGATGCCAGGGATCAGTCTTATGGTTCAAAACGCATCCATGGTTTGAATCATCAACATGAACTATTTTACATAACCCAAATAACATCACAAACAACACTAATGCCGTGTGTCAAGGGGGTGGTGACAAAAATATCACCAATTGCAACACATCACTGGGTGGTGCATGCCAGGGCTTATAGACCGAACTAAGTACCTCTCCTCCCCTGCAGAAATGAGTGCCTGCACTAAATCTTTATCCAAGAAATAAATGTACTGTCTCAGCCATCTCTTAAACATCTACACCTCTCACCCATTTGCCCGTTGTAAACAGCAACACCCGTGACAATTATTTCTCACTATATCTGGATGGGTCAGGTGTTAGATGGTTCCTTCCCTGTCCCTTTTCATACATTCATACAAAGGAGATAAGATAGGAATGGTTACAGAGCAAAGTATGTACATCGACACACAAGAGAGAAAGAAAGAGGAGAAATAATGGACGCCATAGGAAAACGCAAAGGGCCAATCAGGCCATTTCTTTTTTCAGGCCTATTTCAACTTGCACCCGACCCAATTCATTTAATTTCCTGAGAAAGGTTCTGCAAAGCTGCTCCTCGTTCCCAAAAATAAATCAACTAAAACTCCAGAATGTCTTCCTATCCGTAGATCCTGCTTCAGGCCTTCCGACCTATGGAAAATTTTATATGAGTGAAAGCTCAGCCAAATGCGATAGGCAGGGCGGGTAGCTAAATTTACTGAGGTTTCAGGGACTGCTTTAGGCCCTCAGAAAGCTTTGGGTTGTCACAAACACTTAATTTATCCTGTTTGATGCAAAACATGCCAGTAAACTGAGATTAGTGTCCGTATATTAAACAATGTGAGTGGTTATTCAGTAATGAGGATGTGACCCTTGGAATGAGGGCGAGCTGGTAAGTTTGTTGCATCACACATCATAGATCTTCCTTGCAGTGACATTTCCACGGTCCCAGTAGCTCAGGGTCTGTTCATATTCCACACAGCATTCAATCTGTACTTAGCCTTATAACCCTCAGTCCTGTTCCCAACCAGACACCCATTTTTTCCAGACACAACTTAAGTCTGGGAGCCGAAAATGCATAATTATACTGTGGGGTGCTTTTCACAGTTCAAGTGGAATTTTCACACAACCACTGTTACACTTCACTGAAGTCTGAGTGATTGTGATTGATGGCCTTCTTGACTGCCTGATTCAAACTGTACCAGACCTACTCCAGAATGAGTCACTGATTGACTGCAGAGTTATTGCATTCTCTGCCAGATTCAATACAGGATATGTTGGCAGGTTCACTCTGGCATGAAGCACCAGTTTGATCCTGGATTGAATTGGATACAAACCAGGACTTCTTGTGCAGAGTGGAATGTATCTTTGATTCAGTCTGAAACAAAGCTTGAAGAACAGACTTGGTTTCTGTTTAGTTGCGTTGATTAGCTCCCTTGTTATATGGTACAGCAGGAATGAGAACAGGAACATAGGAACAGGAGTAGGCCATTCAGCCCATCGAGCCTGTTCTGACTGATGTGCAGTGTAACCTTTCCAAACTGGGCAAAGACAAACAAAATTAGCATCATGAGCTTGCTTGGCTTTGGATATTGGGCAGGAACATACAAAACTGACAGACAGGGAAAGACATATTGGTCCATCCAGCTAGTCCCATTCAGTGGTGATGCCTAGTGCATCACGGTACAGACACTTCTCACCCCACTGGAGCCATGTAATCTCCTGGGAGAGGCGAAAAACCAGATAAAAACCCAAGCCAATTGAGGGGAAAGAAAACTGGGAAATCCCTCTCCGAATGTCTTAGGCGTTCGTAAACTAGTCGAAGAGATCACGCTGGCTCTGATTTATGTTACCAGGTACCTACCTCTTGTACAGGGTGACCTCCGCCCCAACCAGAAACAGGTCCAGCTCTCGCTTGAAGGAATTCAGCAAATTCACGTCCACCGCACGAGCCGGCAGCCTGTTCCACAGGTCCTCTATTTTCTGGGAAAAGAAGAACCGCCTAGCTTCTAACCTAGTCCTGCTCTTACATAAGTGTGTCTTACAAGTTACAAGGAGTCTAACTACAAATCAGAATGCATCTGATGAGGATGATCCGACAACAACAACAGCAACTCGCATTTATATAGCGCCTTTAACGTAGTTAAACGCTCCAAGGTGCTTCACAGGAGCATTATCAGTCAAAATTTGACACCTCACATAATGAGGTATTAGGATAGGTGACCAAAAGCTTGGTCAAAGAGGTAGGTTTTAAGGAACGTCTTAAAGGAGGAGAGAGAAGTAGAGAGACGGAGAGGTTTATGGAGGGAGTTCCAGAGCTTAGGGCCTTGGCAGCTGAAGGCACGGCCGCCAATGGTGGAACGATTAAAATCGGGGATGTGCAAGAGGCAAGAATTGGAGGAGCGCAGAGATCTCGGAGGGCTGTAGGGCTGGAGGAGGTTACAGAGTTGGGGAGGGGCGAGGCCATGGAGGGATTGGAAAACAAGGATGAGAATTTTAAAATCAAGGCGTTCTCAGACCGGGAGCCAATGTAGGTCAGCGAGCAGAGGCGATGGGAGAACGGGACTTGGTGCAAGTTAGGATACGGGCAGAAGAATTTTGGATGAGCTCAAATTTGTGGAGGGTGGAAGATGGGAGGCCAGCCAGGAGAGCATTGGAATAGATGAGTCTAGAGGTGCAGTGTTACACATTGTGCCCTTTGCTGATCAGCACATAGAATCATGCAGCACAGAAGGAGGCTATTCGGCCCATCGTGCCTGTGCTGGCTCTTTGAAAGAGTTATCCAATTAGTTCCACTCTTCTGCTCTTTAGGCCTGGCCCTGAAATTTTATAACGTTTTAACACGTTTATTGTAGCTGTCATGAATTACAAAATCTGCCCCATCCGATTACCAAACAGGCAACTGGAACCAGTTGAGATCCCAGGCAGCAGGAGCCAACATAACCAGGATATTAGATAAGGGTCCGATTGCCACTACTAGTTCTCTGCAAGGAATTGACACCGGGAAGGGGGGATCTTTAACCCCCAAGAATGGGTGGGTTGGGGGCAGGTGGGTGGTTAAAATAATTGATTTTTCAAGCACAACAGAACCCGGCTCCAACACGTCCACTTCCAGATTTAACGGAGGCGCATTTGGATGCGTGCGTGTATCCTACTCACCACAGTCAGGACATTAATTAGTTCAGGCGGGCGGGTATTTATCGCAGCAATTATTGACCTTATGAGACGTTAATTAGAACTTGTTAAATTGAACTTTACTGACCTTTAAATTTAACGCCTCCAGTGCGGGTTTCCCGGGGCTCGTGAATCTCGCCAGTGAAAAGGAGGCGAGAAGGACCGGATCATGAGGTGAGTGCCATTATTGCACTGCTTGTGGGCCAGGAGGAGCAGCAATGTTTCCTTCTGGCCCAACAAACTTACCTGCCATGATCGGACCTCCGTGATCGGCTGACTCCCCCCCCACCTGTATCTGAGACCCCCCTCCGATATCCGAGACCCCCCTCCAATGTCCGAGACCCCCCCCCATGTCCGACTGCTCACCTCCCTAACGATGTCCGATTTCCCCCACCCATCCCGCAATTGCACCCCCCTATCCAACCACCAAACATCCCGATCTCTCCCCAATCCTCCCATCTAACTCCCAAAGATCCTGATCTGTCCCCGACAACCCCCCATCCAACCCTCTAAGATCCCGATCTGTCCCCAACCCTCCACCATCCAAACTCTGAATTACCTTCCATCCGTTCCCAAGCTGCTTTCAGACAATCACCTGTCAATCAAGTCAGCTATCGGGTGGGAAACCTTTAAAAAATTTTTAAACGTTACTTCTGTTTTCCTGTCCACAAACCCCCCCTCCCCATCCTCCCCCCACCCCTCCCCTAACCCTCGCTCTCTTATCGGCTCCAGGTTAAAATTCAGGCCCAGGGATTTAAACAGACCCATATCATCACAAAACAATTCCCTGATTAGTGACTATTTCTATTCAGTGAACACCAATTGAAATTTGTTAGTCTTTTTTAATTCATTCTTGGGCTATGGGTGTCTCTGGCAAGGCTGGTTTTTATTGCCCATCCCTAATTGCCCTTGAGAAGGTGGTGGTGAGCCGCCTTCTTGAACCGCTGCAGTCCATGTGGTGAAGGTTCTCCCACAGTGCTGTTAGGTAGGGTGTTCCATGATTTTGACCCAGCGATGATGAAGGAACGGCGAATAATGCATCCAACTGAATGCTTTACATGTTTAATCAGGACCAGCCCATTTCTGCTGTGTTCTCCACACACAAAGAACAGCAAATCAGAATTGAAGTATACCGACCAGCATGGTCTCAAGTTCAACTCTTGGAGGGGACCGAGCTGTCTAATCTTAGCCAGGGCGGTGTTGAGGTCGCCCTAATGAACTGCACTAGGAACGGAAAAACATCAGCCAGCATTCCAGCTCCTAATCGCTATCCAGGGATTATTGCTTAAAAAAAGTGCCTCTGTGAGGACAGGATCGCTCTCAGCTGTGAAGCCCCTTATGGTTGAATGACCTGCCGCCACTCACTATCTGGTTTCATAAAATAATGTACGCATGATCAATGTGATCTGCTGGACTGGTTTTGATTGTCTGCATGGGGTGAGGGGGAGCGGCTGGAGAGGAATTTTCCAGATTTCTGCCTCTCCCATAGGGTGACATGGCTGCAAGAGGGAAGATGGGGGGTGGGGGGTAGGAAGTGTCTAGACATGATGCTCCAGCCATCATGAGGGTGGACAGGCTTGATAGACCAGCTGGACTTTTCCTGCCCTTCTTCTTTGTAGGTATAAGAATGGTCACCTGTGCAAGGTACCAGAATGTGTGAGATAACAGCCTGAGCAGGAAAAGGAAAAAAAATTGAAGGGTTGAAACAAAATTGCTATTTTAGAAAAATTTACATTACTAGTGGAAAGCACAAGAAATTGTTCAACAGAAAATTCCCAATACTGTTTTACATTAAATGGCAAATTCAATAAGCCTGCTCTTCCGGAGTGACCCTACCTTAGATGAGAGCTCAAGGATAGCAGTAGACCTGATTCTCCACCCACCACCCCCCTGTGTAAGGAGGGGCTCACAGGCTCACTGAGTTTGACATTAAATTCCAGAGAAGTGGGTTCAGCTTAGAGCCAGGTCGTAACCCGACAATCTATCACACACACGCAAACACACACACACACACACACACACACGCACATGCTTTTCAACAGGGGTCGCTGGGTAGTGATCAGGAGGCAAACAGTACCAAATGACCCTGGCATCATAAAGAAGTCTTACTACAGTTGTACAGGGCTTTGGTGAGGCCACACATGGAGTACTGTGTAAAGTTTTGGTCTCCTTATCCAAGGAAGGATATACTTGCCTTAGAGGCGGTGCAACAAAGGTTCACTAGATTAATTCCTGTGACGACAGGGTTGTCCTATGAGGAGAGATTGAGTAGAATGGGCCTATTCTCTCTGGAGTTTAGAAGAATGAGAGGTGATCTCATTGAAGCATATAAGATTCTGAGGGGACTTGACTGGGTAAATGTTGAGAGATTGTTTCCCCTGGCTGGAGAGTCTAGAACTAGGGGGCATAGTCTCACGATAAGGGATCGGCCATTTAGGACTGAGATGAGGAGGAATTTCTTCACTCAGGGGGTTGTGAATCTTTGGAATTCTCTATCCCAGAGGGCTGTGGATGCTGAGTCATTGAGAATATTCAAGGCTGAGATCGATAGATTTTTGGACTCTGGGGGATTCAAGGGGTATGAGGATCGGGCAGGAAAGTGGAGTTGAGGTCGAAGATCAGCCATGATCTTATTGAATGGCGGAGCAGGCTCGAGGGACCGAATGGCCTTCTCCTATTTCTTATGTTCTTAAGTGATGAGATCCATTGAAAATGCAGGATTTGCACTTTTTTTTTATTCGTTCATGGGATGTGGACGTCGCTGGTGAGGCCAGCATTTATTGCCCATCCTTAATTGCCCTTGAGAAGATGGTGGTGGTGAGCCGCCTTCTTGAACCACTGCAGTCCGTGTGGTAAAGGTTCTCCCACAGTGCCGTTAGGAAGGGAGTTCCAGGATTTTGACCCAGCAAAGATGAAGGAACAGCGATATATTTCCAAGTCGGGATAGTGTGTGACTTGGAGGGGAACGTGTAGGTGTCCCATGTGCCTGCTGCCCTTGTCCTTCTAGGTGGTAGAGGTCGCGGGTTTGGGAGGTGCTGTCGAAGAAGCCTTGGCGAGTTGCTGGAGTGCATCCTTTGGATGGTATACGATGCAGCCACGGTGCGCCGGTGGTGAAGGGAGTGAATGTTTAGGGTGGTGGATGGGGTGCCAATCAAGCGGGCTGCTTTGTCCTGGATGGTGTTGAGCTTCTTGAGTATTGTTGGAGCTGCACTCATCCAGGCAAGTGGAGGATATTCCATCACATTCCTGACTTGTGCCTTGTAGATGGTGGAAAGGCTTTGGGGAGTCAGGAGGTGAGTCACTCGCCGCAGAATACCCAGCCTCTGACCTGCTCTTGTAGCCGGAGTATTTATATGGCTGGTCCAGTTAAGTTTCTGGTCAATGGTGACCCCCAGGATGTTGATGGTGGGGGATTCGGCGATGGTAATGCCGTTGAATATCAAGGGGAGGTGTTTAGACTCTCTCTTGTTGGAAATGGTCATTGCCTGGCACTTGCCTGGCGCAAATATTACTTGCCACTTATCAGCCCAAGCCTGGATGTTGTCCAGCTCTTGCTATATGCGGGCTCGAACTGCTTCATTATCTGAGGGGTTGCGAATGGAACTGAACAGTGCGCAATCATCAGTGAACATCCCGATTTCTGACCTTATGATGGAGGGAAGGTCATTGATGAAGCAGCTGAAGATGGTTGGGCCTTGGACACTGCCCTGAGGAACTCCTGCAGCTATGTCCTGGGGCTGAGATGATTGGCCTCCAACAACCACTACCATTTTCCTTTGTGCTAGGTATGACTCCAGCCACTGGGGAGTTTTCCCCTTGATTTCCATTGACTTCAATTTTACTCAGGCTCCTTGGTGCAACACTCGGTCAAATGCTGCCTTGATGTCAAGGGCAGTCATTCTCACCTTACCTCTGAAATTCAGCTCTTTGGTCCATGTTTGGGCCAAGGCTGTAATGAGGTCTGGAGCCGAGTGGTCCTGGTGGAACCCAAGCTGAGCATTGCTGAGCAGGTTATTGGCAAGTAGCACCGCTTGATAGCACTGTCGACTACCTTCCATCACTTTGCTGATGATTGAGAGTAGACTGATGGGGCGGTAATTGGCCGGATTGGATTTGTCCTGCTTTTTATGGACTGGACATACCTGGGCAATTTTCCACATTGTCGGGTAGATGCCAGTGTTGTCGCTGTACTGGAACAGTTTGGCTAGAGGCGCGGCTAGTTCTGGGGCACAAGTCTTTAGCACTACAGCTGGGATGTTGTCGGGGCCCATAGCCCTTGCTGTATCCAGTGCACTCAGCCGTTTCTTGCTATCACGTGGAGTGAATCAAATTGGCTGAAGACCGGCTTCTGTGATGGTGGGGATATCGATCAGCCTTGTCTTTTGTACTCGCGTGCTGGACTCAGCCATCATTGAGGATGGGGATGTTTACAGAGCATCCTCCTCCCATTCGTTGTTTAATTGTCCACCACCATACACGACTGGATTTGGCAAGATTGCAGAGCTTTGATTTGATCTGTTGGTTGTGGGATCACTTAGCTGTATCTATAGCGTGTTGTTTCCGCTGTTTAGCATGCATGTAGTCCTGAGTTGTAGATTCACCAGGTTGGCACCTCATTTTTAGATATGCCTGGTGCTGCTCCTGGCATGATATTCCACACTTCTCATTGAGCCAGGGTTGATCCCCTGGCTTGTTGGTAATGGTAGAGTGAGGAATATGCCGGGCCATGAGGTTACAGAGTGTGCTGGAATACAATTCTGCTGCTGCTGATGGCCCACAGCACCTCATGGATGCCCAGTTTTGAGCTGCTAGATCTGTTCTGAGTCTATCCCATTTAGCACGGTGATAGTGCCACACAACACGTTGGATGGTGTCCTCATTGCGAAGACGGAACTTGGAGATTGGATTCTTGGCACACTTTGGGTCTCGCCCATCTTCAGAATGCCAGTGTTAAGTGCATGTTTCAGAGAGTGTCTTAAAATATTGGGGTAGAAATGGCAGTAGAGCAAAATGAGCAGGATTGAATCAGCTGCCTGTTACACTCCCCGCCTGATATTCTGTTCTATTTACTTCAATCAAACTGAATATCAAGCAAATGCCCAATTTCTATCCCATTAAATGCAAATTAAAACTGGTTTCCTCCCAAAATTAAAACTGGAGAACACTGAGTGCATTGGAAACGACAATGCAATGTCAGCTGGTTGGACATGGTTAGCAGTATCCCACCAAACTGAAACCTGCATTGCTAATTCAGATTGATTCTGAGTTCAAAGTGGTTCTTTGGACAGGATGGTTAATACTCCTGGAAACAAAATATCATTAAAATAAAAAAAATTAAACCCTGACAATTTTATTTGAAGACCCAACTTGTTGGGATAGCTGGGAGTCATTGTAATAATTGTTACTGTTTAGAATTTTTTTTTGTCATTCTCAACAAACAGAATATGTTTCATTTGCTTTCCAGCTCCCCGAACTCAACAGAAGCCTCACAAAGGCAGGGCAGACAAGCGGTAAAATCTATCACAGGATAGTCAATACTGTTTGAAAACAGAATTTCTAAAGGGCTGACATCCTTTATGTGACAATCTTTCAAGGATGGCAAACTCATACCTCCCTGATCTTCGAGAAAGAAGAAAAAATAATCTAGGCGTAAAACATATTTTCTCCTGAGGAATTCCACAAGTAAAAAGATGCAGAGGATGGCCTTGTGTTGGGAATGTTTCTTTCTGACAGCGCTGTTTTTAAGTTATGTTAAAAAATCTGCCTTTATTTTTTCTCTTCCCCCTCTCTGGATGTCACAGATGTTGTAGTCAGCCCTGGTCCCCCTGCTCAGCCTCCGTCTCAGCATGGTGCCATCAAGCTTTTCTCCCCCATTGTTCAACAACTTAGAAAAAGAAGAGAAAAAGCACAAAAGCAGTTGCAAACATGCATGATAACAAATTCCAATAATTTACCAAGGGGCTTGATTCAGGCAGGCACCAGGCAGCCACACAGACTAAGTCGGTCGCTGCTGATGTTGGCGTTGTTAATAGCCACGGAAGAAGGTTCTCCCCCAAGCCCATTCCCTATATGATGCCTTCCCTTGCTTTGCTTTTGCTTTATCTTTCCTTTTTTGCCGGGGCAGAGAGTTCTAAAGTCTGCCAATGTCAATGTACCTGTCCCCTGGATAGGCCAATGAGAGGGACAAGACATCTGCACTCCTTCAAGCCCAGCTACAGATCTCGAAGTAAGTACCAAGCCTTCTTTAAACATCCCTTTTTTTTATTGCTTTCCTTCAACAATCAAGATTGGGATAACAAGAGGCAAACTCCAAGCATCTCTCTCTCTCTCTCTCTCTTTCTGTCCTCAAATAAACACTTTTAGCTTCGATACAATGGGGCTGATTACAAATTTTAATGACCTTTTTGATATGCAATTCCGCCTTTTCTCTCTTGACTTGAGTTAACTGCGCCTCTCTTTTTTTCCCCCGTTAAAAGAAATATGTAAAACTAGTTAAGTGTCTCTTTGTTGAACCATTGGAGCATCCTGTATAGAGATAATACTTGGGCATGTCCCTTTATATCTATTTACTATTGAAGTAGAGGCACGGGTCAAATCCCAGACTTGAGTCTCTCAGAACGAAAAACAAATAGCATTCCAATTAAGTTTTATCGAAACTAAATTAGTCTTTATAAACTGGAAATTATTACTAGTGAATTTAATCTCTTAAAACGAAACAGGGAGTGAGAAAATACATGAATGCTATTTTCTTTTAAATATATATTTTGTTTACCGAATGCCTTCAATTTGAGATTAATACAATGCCTTCGATCAGCAAAAAGTATTTATAGTTGTCAAAACATCCCGCTATTAAAAACAAGATTTTTTTCCTTTAAAAAAGTTTCTACGTGTTTTTTTTAAAGTAAATGTAAGGTACATGGTGACATTATTTTTCACCAAAGTATTTTGCCATCTCACCACACAAACAAACTAAATGTAACTGACCGAGATTTCCAGGGAACAAGTTTAATTTATCATTCCTTTCAATAATATTCCAAACCGCTATCACGCTGCATAAATTAAACCAAAGTGACTCCCTGAAAGTTTTTAGCAAAATAAAATATATATTTTTTCTTTAACAACAACCAGACGCCGGATTGAGAAATTCTACATAACTGGGCAAAGGGGTGAAAGCAGTTTATTAAAGACCTGGAGTAAATTTAAATAACTAAAAAAACCCACAAATGTTAACAAAAAATTGCAGCGGTCAGAAATTAAATGTTCTGCGCTGAAAACTATCGTCGAGTTTCTGTCTGCGGCAAGTTTAACGTCGGTCAGTTTCAACTGCCTAAATATCCTGTTTATAGATTCCAGGGGATACATTTAGAGCTGCTCTATAATTAGCTTACAGTTTAATAAATACAAAGAGAACAAGGTGTGCAAAACAGACAGCAAAGCTTAAGAAATATTTAAAAATTACATGAATTATGCACCGTTATTAAATACTGCATGATAAACTAGCAATAAGTGCACATGTATGTGTGGATATGTGTGTATATTAAATATGTGTGTGTATGTTTGTATATGTATATATGTGTGTTTATATTTGATATGCATGTGTGTATGTTTGTGTATGTTTATATGTATAGGTATATACTTAATTTTCCATCTAAAAATATTTGAAGAATTCAAAGGAAACACAAATATATAGAAAGAACAATGTTGATCAGATTGTGGGATTTCCTGTGTAAAGTAATGAGGCTGGAGATCCAGAGCTGGATGAATTGTTACCACAATGAAACAGATTACCGATCTATGAAATGAATAGAACTGTGATATATGATCCCACCATCAAATCAGCTACTCTGTCTTTGAAAATAAGGCTTATGCTCAGCCCTACAAAAAAAATAGCACCCATCATCGGGAAGCTTTCTTCCAGAAACCGTCTCTTGAAATCGTTCACCGTTTTATATTCTTTCACTAACTAACTGCACTTCACCAGAAGAATTCCAGAAAAATCGTTCTTAAAATGTTGACCTCATTTTTGTTCAGTTGATTTTAGCTCCATTTTCGAGGCAGTTTTAGTTGAAAGTTTATTTTTTTTAAATAAAACACTAAGCAGTATAACTACCACTAACAGGGAAATATTATGTCAAGGCCACAAGCTAACAATTAGTTGAAGACCCAAATTCTCTTGGTTAAAGAACAGAATAAGAGAAATTATCCCAATGCGTCGAGAGCCCGATTCAGCTGGATTTGAAATTGTCTTTCAGTGTTAATTTTGTCTGTTAATTAGTGGAATTGTTTTATCATTGAGCAATGCTTGGTTCGTGTGAATTCCATTGGATTGTGTTTGTTTTGTGTAAAATTCCCTTTGGGCCATGTTCATTTCACGGTTATTCCCACTGGATTACCCTTGTTTCATATCGAATTTCCACTGGATTTGTTATGTATTAAATCCCCATTAGATTGTGCTTGTTCCATGTATAACTTGCACAGAATTCCATATATTTTGTGTACATTTGTTCCTCAGAACAGCAATCTAGGATTTTAATTAATGTCCCTTCGGGAAGGAAACCTGTCCTCACCCGGTCTGGCCTATATGTGACTCCAGCCCCACACCGATGTGGTTGACTCTTAACTGCCCTCTGAAGTGGCCTAGCAAACCACTCAGTTGTCTCCAGCAGGGCAACTAAAGATGGACAATAAATGTCGGCCTTGCCAGCAATATCCACATCCCAAGAATACGTTTTAATAAAATTCCTCTGCTAGTTCACTGGTTAATGCGTCCTCATACATTTACTTTATATTTTAACATAATCGCTAAGGCACTAATAAACAAGCTTAGCTATTGCATTAAAATAGTGCCTAAAGGAATCACTAGTGCGCTATCAGAGGATGTGGAATCTGCATCTCATGGAGAGCTAAAAGCAAGTGAATTTATGTCGACTGCCATGAATTTTGTTTGACTCTTTTATAGCATTGTATCAATGAAAGGCTCAATACTTTATTGCTGGATCTGGGGGGGATTTCAATTTTTTTGCAATGCATTTTAAGCTTGTTACTGTATGACTGATGATCTAGAAGTACCATAAAATAATAGATGCTGCAGTTCATGAATCAATCCACTCAGTTTAATGAGGGAAGATAAATCTGTTCCTGTAATTGTATGCAGTTTACTCCTCCTAATCCAAAGCTGCTTAATTTAAATTGTTGCACAATGCAGAATATTTTTAGTGCATAAAATGATTTTGAACCTCCAGGAGTAGACTGTATTGGAGACTTGAAGGAAGCATTTATTAAAACTCTTTGTGATGTTGGGCTAACAAACACCTAACACAGGATTAGGAGGCAGGGGTTTTGGGATTGCAGATGTTATTTATTGAAATTGTGATGTATACCCAGAATGGCAGGAGGTTTCTGTTAGTACTGGCCCCCTGCTTCAATATTAACTTTAATTTTTACAGTTATTAGGCTACTTACATTTCTATAGTTCACCTCAAGTGCAAAGAGGCTGCTTTACTAGTGGGGAAATGGACAATGAGTGAACACTGAACCGAGGTGGGGGGGAAGGAAAAGGGTGGGAAGGAGGGGGGAAAGAGGAGTTTTTAAGAGGGTTTTGAAAGCAACAACAACAATTTGCATTTATATAGCAACTTTAACATTGTAAAATGTCCCAAGACCCTTCACAGGAGCGTTATCAGACAAAATTTGATACTGAGGCATATAAGGAGATATTAAGACAGGTGACCAAAAGCTTGGTCAAAGAGATAGGTTTTAAGGAGCATCTTAAAGAAGGAGAGAGAGGTAGAGAGGTTTAGGGAGGGAATTCCAGAGCTTAGTGCCTTGATAGCTGAAGGTATGGCTGCCAATGATGGGATGAAAGAAATTGGGAATGGTCAAGAGGCCAGAATTGGAGGAACACAGAGTTCCCATAGGGCTGGAGTTGGTTACAGAGATAGAGAGGGGGCAAGGCCGTGGAGGGATTTGAACACAAGGATGAGGGTTTTAAATTTGAGCCACAACAGGGTAGAAGATGAAATACATCAGTTTTAGTTGTAGCTGGCTATTATTTGTAAGCCGTAGTACTCAGATGTCTGGTTGTATCTCAATAAAAGCATTTGTGTCTTTTTGATTTTCTGCTCCTCAAGGTAAGGAATGTCAGTACTTGAAACTGGAACTTTATAATATTAGGCACTAGTATCAGCATCAAATGCTTCCTAGTTGGTTATAGCACAGTTAAAGGTCTTTTAAGGTGTTTTAAGTCAGATTCCAGGAGTCTGGTATCGACCTGTGTCTACAAGACTGCCGCTGGCTTTTGGACACCAGATTCAACAGTATGAAAGCTAGAAGAAAACTCATGGACACTGGGCTCTTGGAATCCAATTTAAACAAAGACCAATATCGAAGTGGCTTTAGCAACAGAATAAAGCTCCCTCTTCTCTGCCTCTACAATATAACTTAACCCCAACCCCACTCCAGCCATTCCTGCGGTCTCCGGTGAGATAATCAATCTATTGCCAATTAGTGCTGAATTAGACCATAAGACCATAAGAGATAGGAGCAGGAGTAGGCCATTCGGCCCCTCGAGCCTGCTCCGCCATTTAATGAGATCATGGCTGATCTGATTTTTACCTCAACTCCACTTTCCCGCCCTTTCCCCATATCCTTTGACTCCCTTGCTGATCAAAAATTTGTCGAACTCAGCCTTGAATGTATTCAATGACTCAGCCTCCACAGCTTTTTGGGGTAAAGAATTCCAAAGATTCACGACCCTCTGGGAGAAGAATTCCTCTCATTTCCATCTTAAACGGGTGACCCCTTATTCTGAGACTATGCCCCCTAGTTTTAGATTCCCCCATGAGGGGCAACATCCTCTCAGCACCTACCCTATCGAGTCCCCTCAGAATCTTGTATGTTTCAATAAGATCTCCTCTCATTCTTCTAAACTCCAATGAGTATAGACCCAACCTGTTCAATCTTTCCTCATTACAGAATTACAGATAGTTCTGTGCAGGGATTCTGTACCCTGGGTTGGGATTGCGCCAAACTCATTTCGCCCAAGGCCAATAAAAGCCAGTGGAGCGAGGAGACTTTCTTCTGATCCGTGAAATCAAAACCAGAAATGATAGGACTTTGGGGTGATTCTGGAATCTGGTGCTCCCAGCAGACGTCACAGGCCACAGTCCATGATTTTCTAGCCATTAAAATTAATTGGGGGAAAATATCACAGAGTCGCAGAATTAACCTTACTCTGCCAACCACTGCAGCTAGCACTCTGCCATCTTATATTTCTTCAAATACTTCAGGGTGGCTACCACACAATTCATTTGATTCGTATACTGTCAGCGAATGTGCACAAGATGCATTTACTGCTGTGGGTCCCCCCCCCTTGGCAAATATTCTCATCCGTGGTAAGTACTGATCACAGGGATGGAAGGAGGGACAATTGGAGTCAAACCCAGGCCTCTGTCTCAGCGGGATTGTGAGGTAGTGCCAGAAGCCTGGGAGCGTTTCCTCCCTCCCCCAACTCAACATGAGGAGGAAATTAATAAAAGTAAAACGAGGTGAAAAATATCATTTGACCATAATTGCATAAAAGACAAACTGCAACTCATGCATTCAAACAAGTGCAGTAATTCCTTTGAGTCTAAACAATTATTATTCACCAATCAGTCCCTCATTTCCTTTAATTGGCTAATTAACCATTCAAGAGCTACAGTCCCTAAAAATTAATTAAATTCATTATTTTCTTTCTAAAAAAAAAGTCTAATTCTGCTTGACAAACATGCTTGAAGGGATTTGTTTGTGGCAGTGTGCAGTGTGACACTGTTCTACAATGACTGAGCTTGCAGCATAAAGAGGCACTGTGATAACTGCAAGCTTATGTTCAGGTGGCTCAGTGGGTAGCACTCTCACCTACTAAGGTTCAAATTTTACTTCAGGGACTTTAGTACATAATTTAGGCTGACATTTCTAGTGTAGTACTGAGGCTGCATTGTTGTGTGAAGGAACTGGCTGTGGGATGAGATATAAAACTGAGGCCCTTCTCAGATGGATGTAAACGATCCCATGGCCTTACTTTGAAGGGGAGTTCTGACTGGTGTCCTAGCCAATATTTATTACTAAATCATATTATCTGTTCATTATCTCATTGCTGTTTGTGAGACCTTGCTGTATGCAAATTGGCTGCTACATTTCCTACATTATAATAGTGTCTACACTTCAAAAGTACTTCATTGGCTGTAAAGCATTGGTGGGACGTCCTGCGGTCGTGAAAGGCGCTATATAAATGCAAGCATTTCTGAGGGAGCTTTTTTTTGCCTTGTCTTCGTCCCAGAGGAATCTAATAATGAAAAATAATAGTACCAGATAAAAAGCGCAACAACCATTTTTGATGTTGATGTTTAAAGTTCCAAGTGCACAAAAAAAACACTTCGGAACATCTAAAATATTTAAAACGCACGGCATGGTTGAGCAAGAGAGAGTTTTGGGACGGTCGAGTTTTCATGTTTTTTTGTGAGTTTTTAAAATTAACGAAGATCTAAAGATACGAACGCCTTACCGTCAGATATTCGTAGCCCGATCCCAAATAATTGGCCAATTTTCTTTCTCCCGCTCCTGAAAGGTGCTGGGGTTTCATTCTACAGGTGGTACCAGCCTTCTGGTACCTTATACAAGTGGCCATTCTTCATAGAACGTGATTATCACCATGCATTCAACCGCAGGGGGGCAGCCTGACCCTAGTCCACACCTGATGTCCACACATATGCACTCCCAGTTGGGGGCCATCGAATGCCTAACAGGAGCAGGAACCCTGGGAACACTGAGGCCAATTATCATGTCTCACCAGTGCCCGAAAGGAAATATATCAGCGCTGATTAGGGATGGAATTTAGGACCTTCCTAGGCTGCAGAAATCAATACAACCTTTGGTGGTGCATTTTGCCATTGAGCAGTTCCAGATCAACGACTTTCAAGCATTACTTTGGAGCTAATGCGAAACAGGAGAGCCTTTATTGAAGTAACACTAATTGCTTCATTACTGCAGGCTTATCGAAAGTAAGCTACCAATGATTACCAGGGGGTTTAATGTACGGTGTACATTATAATACATTAATGACCTTGGGCATTATGTGGTTAAATATAGATATCCTATGGGCTCTAAGGCTCGTTACTACACTCTGAAGGCCTGGTTATTTCTTCCGCTATATTATGTAGAATCTCCTAGGACTGATTTTCCTGTTTCTGCACCTGGGGCTTTTGGATCTCCTGGGCACAGAGCATACAGGGAAATTGGGAGGACTCTGTTAGGGCAATGCTCCTCCCTGCTCGATTTTCCTGTTTTTGCTGTACTCACACAATCTAATAATCTCAGGCACAAGAACAGGAAAATCTGTCCCTTAAACTCCTTTCCTGTCTCAGTTCTCCCTTCCTCTTACAACCTCGGCATCACCTAACCATCACTTTTTGATTTATCTTGGCTTCTGTCCTACTCATTTTAACCTTGGTGAAGTCCTGCACTAGGGGCCCTGAGCCTTCATCCCAGCTTGTGAATAAAAAATTTCTGAACTTCCACTGGGTTCTCCTGACCTCCTGCTGAAACTTTGGCACGGGATCGTTAGACCCCAAGGAAAACCGTCTAAACCACCATTTTTAGCTGCTGAGGCTGTTTCTCTGGGAGATCCACCAGTCTCCCACCTGAGAAACCCCATGGCAATCATCTGTTTTTCTGATGAAAGTCATCATTTTGGATTATTTTAAATACATCGGCCCTTAATTTCTCCAGGGATTCTTCGGTGTAGCAGGCTCTGGAGGAACAGGTTACTTTGGACCTATGGTTCCCAAAGCTTTCCACCACTGGGGGTTTCCTTGCCTCATGTCTGGGCCTGTTGCAGACTAAGTGATAGAAATTGATTGCTATAATTAGTCAACAACTCCATTATCATCGTATCATATGAAGGTGAACTGGGTGCACCTTGGTATTTTTTAGTCTAGCAATTCCTATGTTCCAACATTGAGGTCTCACCATAACACCAACAGAACCCACTGGAAAACTACAGAGGAACCAATTGTGTTAGGTCCCTGCCATTTCCCAGGTTTTCTTGTCTGTCCCTTGCAAGGCTGATGACATCAGTGGTGCCCTCGGGGGCAGAGCTGGAGCCGAGAATTCCCTGCAGTTCCCACATCCTCAGCTCAGTCAGGACTTGATGTAGGACTAGAAGCCGGTACACTGATGAGATGAGATGTGGGAGCGTCCAGATAGGCAGGATTTGACCCGACTAAGGGGAAGTCCAGTGGAGGGAAGCAGCATGAACTCCAGAAGACTGTCACTTAAAAAGAAAAGGCATTAGGATGTGCTAGTGTGCTGAGGGGGTGCTGAACAGAGGCTGGGGGTGGGGGGAGAGGGGGTTGGGCTTGGGCAACCCCCTCTACCTAAAGGCAGGCAGATGCTAGATTTTTTCGTTTGCATGGGGCAGGTGGGCATCAGAGATGGACAAGGGCACTCGCCATCCCCATGGAAATTTGGTGCCACTGGTCCTGCAAACTTTGGTGGGGTCAGCGCTGGAGTTCACCAGTGGGTTTGATCCTGGCCTTACCACTGAGGTCATGGGTCATGCATTTCAGGGCCACTTAGTCAGAGATGAGGCAGTGGTGCTGGAATCTGTCAAACTCATTTTCCCTTTTGTATCAAATCATTGAAGTATTTATAATGGAAAGATGTTGAGATGTAGTCTGTCAGGTTATGACGTGCATGAGTTCTACAGGTTAGTCCCTGTCTCTAATTTATGGTGCTGCTCCAATTTGAAGCTGTATCTGCTTAGAGCAATGTTCTGTCCACAAGTGCTGAGTTATACTGCCAGCTCTGCATCACTCTCTGACCAGGCAAGCAGAGCGCTATCCAGGTATGGAAGTTCCATTCTTCATCCAGTTGTGGGTTATGTTTTTAATATTAGGACACAGATGTTGGGCAGTCTTCTTTTCACCAGCATGAAAATGTTTGAAAGTAATCTTGAAGACACTCTTTCACCTGGGAACATTTTGAAGTTGCAGTTACACTACACAAGAAATGAAGCTGAAGTAATGAATTATCTCCTCCTTGAGCTGGTTCCACACCAACTGTCGAAGCTCAATGCATCCTCAGGAAAAGAGTTAGAAAATTGCAAAAACTGTCATTGGACCATTTTAGAAAAGTGTACGGTACTAATCTGTGATTTCAAGCTATATGGAGACTCCCAGTTACTGTAATTCACTGGGCCAGAATTTACAGTCAAAATAATGGTGAGGCTAATGGCACTCACTGTTATTTATGCGCTAATCGCGCAGCAACTTCAGGCGAGCGCCGATGCGTGGTTAAACGCGAAAATCCAGAAGTTGCTGCCCGAGATGTGTGTTCTGCTGTTAGCTTCGCGAAAATGGCATCTCGCTGTCTGCCTCACCATTGAAATGCATTGAATGGCGTGAAGTTCATGTATTTACACGGTAGATATGAACTAAACTCACCACATAAAGTTAGGGCTTATCCTTTTCTGTCTAAGTATCCTTTTTAACAGGGTGATAAGTCCTAATTACTGCCAAACAACCTCTGGCACTGAACATTAACTATTACAAGTGTGGAGTCTCATTCCTTCAGCTTTTAATTGTGGTCGGAGATTTAAAAAAAATTAAATTTTTGTAACTTTTTCTTTCTGTCTCTTTTTTCTCTCTTTCTTAATCCATTCTTTTTCTTTCCCTCTCTTTATTTTGCTTTCTGTACCTGATTTGACATTCAATATTCAGACTCTGCTCTGTTCATTAACAATTCTTCAATCTGATTAGTTAAGGAGATACACAGTTGCTTGCCCTGTTCACACAGATCTTAGATGCCCTGTAGAGGATGTCCTGCCGTTTCTGTCTCCCACTTCCAGCAACTTGCTGTGCAGAAGCTCATGGAAATCAAATGGGCAAGGGAAAGTCTACCAAACGGTGGGCGGCGTTCCTTTGCTGGCTGCGGTAAATTCTGGCCCACTGTGTCACTGTAGTATTTAGACTCTTCCCCAATCCCATGGCCTGTGTCTGAAACTGGTTCTCTATTAGCCTTAAACTAGTTCTCTATTAGGCTTAAATTGGGTCCCTATAGGCCTTGAACTGGTTCCTTATAGGCCTTGAATTGGTTCCTTTTGGCCTTGAACTGGTTCCCTTTGGACCTTGAACTGGTTCCCTATAGACCTTGGACCAGTTCCCTAGAGGCCTTGGACTAGTTCCCTATAGACCTTGAATTGGTTCCCTATAGGCCTTGAATTGGTTCCTGATAGGCCTTGAACTGGTTCCTTATAGGCCTTGAACTGGTTCCCTATAGACCTTGAACTAGTTCTCTTTTAGATTTGAACTAGTTCTCTTGGCCTTGCTCCCAGTGCAGTGAGTGTCTCCTTAGTTGAATAGATTCCACGGGGCCAATGCATCAGGCAAAATGCTTTGCCAGCAGAAGATTCAGCCTGCGCAGTTGGTTGAAATGTTATTATTCATGACTTTCATTTCTTGTTGCTGATGTTCCACTGATCCCCGAGGAAGGTCAGTGTAAGCCAATGATGGAAAAACTGCATCTCTCACCCGTAGGGGAAGGCTGCCCAGAGTCAGAACAGAAAAGACACCTAGCAATGACAGTAACGGTATTTACATCACTGCTGTGACATGGCTGCCTGCAGTGGCTCTGGGGTAAAACATCTCTTCAGATAGTTCTTGATATCTCCAGCCACCAAATCAGGGCTGCCATAATCATGAGTTACCCTCAGCATCAGTAATTTCAGGTAAATATATTATGAGATACAGAAAAGCATTTCATAATGTATTGTGGCTTTGTCTCAGTGGTGGCACTCTCACCTCTGAGTCAGATGGTTGTCAGTTCAAGCCCCACTCCAGGACTTGAGTATGACAGGTAGGCTGTTATTTCAGTACAGTTTGCAGGATTGCTACATTGTCAGAGGTGCTGTTTATCAATTAAACCATAGCCCCATCTGCCCTCATGAGGGAAATATACTTTGTTAATGAAAAATACCAACACTGAGCCATTCCTGATCCATGGCATTGTGCTTTCTTGGAAATCCACCTGAGCTATATCTACAGTGGTCTGGATTCCACCGATATTTTAACTTTAGCAAAATACTGCGGATGCTGGATATCTGAAATATTTTAACTTTGTTGGGCTGAGGTTTGAAATGCACCAGGCAGGATTTTGAGTTTGCCAGATGCACTGTACTATGTAGAGATATGCCCTAATGCATTTTATAACTCCTCCTTGCCGCACCCTTACCCATGTCCTACACCCCCACCTCCTCCAGTTGGTAGCACTCTCATCTCTGGGTTAGGTGTTTGTTGGTTCAAATACCACACCAGGATTTGATCACATAATCTAGGCATATATTCAAGTGCAGTACTTCCAGCATAGACCAGTTGGGCCGAATGGCCTGTAATTTCTATGTGAGGGACAGTTGCATTGTTAGAGATATTAACCTTTGGATAAGAAACTAGGCCAAGGTCCCATCAACATGTTCGGGTGAAGAAGCAGTGAGTTCTCCCAGTGTCTTGGCCAACATTCCCCCATCAACCAACATCACAATAAAAAGATTGACTGGCTATTTATCTTATTGCTGTCACAACTGCAGCATGGCTGCCATGTTTACCTACCTAAAAACAACCACTACACCCCAAAACTAGCTCACTGGGTAGAGCACTTGACATGTTTCAATGAGGTGCTGTATAAATGCTCGCATTTTTCTATTTTGATCTCACATTTCACTGCCATGTAATTTTGCATAAAAAGTACCTGAGGCAATGCAAATGCCTGTTTCTGAATGGATCTGAGTGATACAAAATCACTTGCTCAAAAATAAAAGATTTATATAGCATTTTCATGACTTAAGGATGTCTCACAGCACTTTAAAGCCAATGGAGCAGTTTTGAAGTGTCATTATTGCAGTAATGTAGGGAAAAGCGGCAGTCAATTTGCACGCAGCAAGGACCCATAGGCAGCAATAAAATAAATGACTATGTCATCTGTTTTTTTAGATGTTGGTTGAGGGATAAGTGTTGGCCAAAACACTGGGAGAACTTCCCAAGCCTTTGATTAGAGCCGTGGGATCTTTTACATCCATTTGAGAGGGCAGATGGGGCTTTGGTTTAACATCTCATCTGAAAGACTGCACCTCCAACAGTGCAGCATTCCCTCAACACTGCACTGAAATGCTCACCTAGATTACATGGTCAAGTCTCTGGAATGGGGTTTGAAATCATAACCTTCTGAATCACAGGCATGAGTGTTACCGCAAAGCCAAGGCTAACACCTACTAAATAATAAAGCTTTGTGGGATGACGGAATAAAAAGATGCATTAGGATCCTACCAAGGTGCTACCAAGGAGGGTGGGGATTGGAGGTGGATGGATGTGTATGGTGCCCTCCCCAACTTCTTTTTGACCTGGCTTATATCGCCCCTCTTTGTAACTAATGTTTAAATGGTTACTAATGGAAAGATGCACTCTTTCTATAAAATATTAAGTGATATTACAACACCAGGGTTCAGCTGGGGGCAACAGTAAAAAGGACGGATGTCTCATGAAATTGTCTGTGTTTCTTTTTGTTGCTGGGTTGCGTGACCTCTGCGCACTGCTCTCCCCATTTATATTTGTCATCAGACACCAGTCTCCGTGGATCTGCTGGGGTCTGATGTGAAATGCGGAGACCGGATTGTAGAGTGTGGGTACAGGGGATGGCGGCTTTACATTTTACAATGTGGTTTCTTTCTGCTGGTCAGGCCATTTATATTTCCCAGTGCAGCTGACAGTAACAGAACTGAGCATCTGTCTTTGGCTGCACTTGTCAAAATGCCAAAAATGCCTTTAATGTATTGACACTCGCAAGACTTCCTGCTTAAGGCTGCAGATAGCAAGCAGTAGATGCTGATGGTGATATCTGCTCCTGAAGTAGCACTAGTGGGGAAACTCCATTATTTGGGAGGACATCCTTGGAGAGATGTCCCCTTTAAGGGTGCTGATAATAAGAACTTTCATCCACATAGCATCTTGTCATCTTCTCTAATGTCCCAAAATACTTCATAGCCAATAAATTACTTTTGAAGTGCAGTCACTGTTGTGATGTAGGCAAATGCAGCAGCCAATTTGTGCACAGCAAGGTCCCAGAAACAGAAGGATAATCAGTGAATCTATTTTTGGTGATGGTGGTTGAGGGAGTAATGTTGGTCAGGACAGAAAACCTTCAAATAGTGCCCTGGGATCTTAACACCCACCTGAGCGGACAGATGGACCTCCTTTTAACCCCTCGTCTATTTTCTACACTTATGACAATGCAGCACTCCCTTCGTACTGCACTGAAGTGTCAGCCTGGATTATTTGCTCAGTCCTGGATTTTGGACTATCTCACTGAGGGGTATGGATGTAGAGACATCCTCTTTAAAGGGAGCTAACTGCATTTGGTCTGAACGGTAGCAGGTTTTATTAATACAGCCATCTGCAGCCTTGAAAGAGTTAAATGGCAGGGAGGGGCCGGGGTGGTGAGTGAGCAATGTGATAGGGGACTGTGGATGCGGGTCCCATCATCTGCACCAGGGTGAAATGGCATCAGGCAAAATGTAATCCTAATTAAAGGGGAGGAGGGAAAGCAAAACACCGTTAGAAGATAGGTTTGTGCTCCAAGAAACTTCAAATAAACCGCAGCAAAGCAGGAGCGGGGAGTTAAACAGACTCGGCTAAGAAGAAAGGATGCAAGAGATTTGAAGGGTCGGAGCAGCGCTGAAAGTTAAACATTTTCTAAGAGTTTGTTGGGAGTTTGTAGAAAGTTTTCTGGGAGTTTGTAGAAAGTTTGCTGAGAGTTTGTAGACTTTTTCTGAAAGTTTGCTAAACTTTTCTGAGAGTCTAGTTTGTTGAGCTTTGGGATTTTTGCTGAAAGTGGGGCTGGCGGCGGAGCTTCTCTCTCGGATGCCCAGTGAGTAGATCGGATGGAGACCGGGGCAGCGTTGGTCCTCACGGTCCTGCTCCTTTGGAAACTTTTCCTTTCTTTGGAAGGTGAGCGGAAAGTTTGCAAACTTTGTTCTAACTTTTTGCACTGCAAGTGACACGTTTGTTGCTATTTTATATTTGTTTAGAACTTTCAATACAATCCTAGGAATTACAAATAAACAGCTTTTTACTCTTGCTTTTAATTTATATAGGAAAACTGCTTAATTGTAAGACACTACATACAAAAATTTTAATGCTTAACTTGCTATTTGGATACATTTTCAAATGAAACACATTTAATGTAATACTGTTAATATTTTAATTATTTACAAAATGCATCTCATTACTGTTGGGGGTCAGATTAATTCACTGTTGTATTTTATAAAATTGTCCTCTCTCGCCCACTAGGAGGCCAAGTCTGGGATTTTACTTTCTATTTAATATTTACAAAGGAGAATTCCCATTGACTTCCATCTCAGCTTCCTCTTCAGTTTTATTGGGAACTGGAAAAATGAAATCTTTCAATGTCAGTCGTTGGATTTATGAAACCATCTAACTTTTTTTTTAACAAAACCATCTAACTTTGTTTATTGAAAAATCTGCCCTTTAAATAAATAATTTGGTGTCAGGTGGTCTCTTGTCGATCGCCACTCTTAAATCGCGTGCAGTCTGATTTTGAAAGAGATTGTTGATGTGACGAGATAAAAGTTGTACAGAGCAAAAATTAGTTCGTGTAAACAGAGCTCAGGTTCCGTAAATATTGCTTTGAAGCTGCTAAAATGCGTGTTTTTGGGTGCAAGGCTGTAAATCATTGTGATGTGGGTGAGATCGTTTAAGAAGTATGTATTCTGTGGCTTTGATTCATAAATACAACAGCGTCTAGCCAGAGAACTTTTAAAAGGGACACGACATGCTCAACAGGTCCATCTGAAATGGTTCCTGTTTAAGGTGCTTATCCAGACACAACAAATTCTACATGCACACAGAAGTACAGGCACTAACAGGAGCCAGAACAAACCAATAATTAAATCAATTTAAGTTTTAAAAAGAACAGCTTATTTTATTTCCTTTGCACTTTTGGAAACAAGATCCGCATTTATTCAGAATTTAATTACAATTCCTCCTTTATCCCCCCTGCAAATATTAGTCCTTGCCAAAATTATGAATTTATAATGTACACACAATTTTCTCGTTGGTGATTCATGTGATGTCAAGAAGCCAGTCTCTGTGTTTTATTACTTTATATTAATGCTTTGTAGTTAGCCTCTCCCAATGGCTTGTTTAGTAAACGCCCAGGATCCTAGCTGTAGAGACCAGGAAGGACTTGGGTTCAATCCTTAGTTTGTGCTGATCTTAGCCTGGCTGGTGGTTGGCTACTAGAATTGGCCTCAGGACCATCTGAGCTGGAAAGAGGAGAAATCAGCCAGGTTCCCTACACTCAATCAATCCTGCTGGAAAGTGTTCATGGAGACACTGGGTCTGTTAATTTGCTCAATTTACACCAAAGAAAACAGATTAACTGGCCATTCATCTCATTGCTGGATTTGGGGAAAGGCACCAGTCAACCTACCTGAAGAAGAAAAGAACAAGGACCTGCTGTTTGACTAATGTTGCTGAGTGGCTTTGATTGCCTGCTATTAATTGAAGTAGCAAGCATTTTGAACTTGACAAATATTAACACTTGTGATGTATTTGTATATTTGTTATATTTAATGTAAGACACTTGAACTACACAACAATAGTTCATTAGAAACATTTCAATGGGATAAATTTCAATCTCATACTAGTTATTTTTGGAGATTTTTTCTCAGGATGCGAGTTGTTATGATTTGTGATGCACTGTCTGAAAGGGTGGTGGGAGCAGATTCAATAGTAACTTTCAGAAGGGAAAAAAATGCAGGGCTATGAGGAAGGAATGGGTGAGTGGGACTAATTGGATAGCTCTTTCAAAGAGCCAGCACAGGCACCATGGGCCGAATGGCCTCCTGTGCTGTATGATCCTATGAGTTATATAGCTCCTTATATTGTCAAAATATCTCAGCGATACATGCAATTAATTCGTTTTTGGGAGTGCAGTGACTGTTGCTATGTAAGCAAATGAAATGGCCATTCTGTGCCAGGAACATGGTGCCAGCAATAATCAGATGGATGACCAGTTAATCTGTTGATTGAACGAGGAATGTTGCCCAGGACACTGGGAGAACTCCCTGCTCCTCTTCTAAACATGCCATAGGATCTTTAACGTCCACCGCGCCAGCTGATGGGACCTTAGTTTAACGTCTTAACTGAAGGTTGGCACTTTCTCTGACAATGCAGCTCTCCCTGGCATGTATGTCTAGTTTATCTATTCAGGATGTTATCCCAGACCTCTAGATAACTTAGTATTTTTCTCAGTTATGTTTGGTGGGTTTAGGGCAAACTCCGCTCAAATGATTAGTCCTACCTGCTGTTGAGGTCAGGTGTACCATGAGATGCAGTATGGGCCTTGTAGGTTATGTTCACCATTCAGCTCACTCTGCAACCAGTAGGGTACACACAGCTGGTGCTATGCACTGTCACAGGAGATGCAATCAGGCTACATAGCACCAGGATTCCTGGTGCAAATCCAAGACGGCAGGATCAGTTAGGAGACACCTTGCCTTATTTCATCTGATGCATTTTGCTTGTAAAATCTAACTTGCATTGAGTGTTGTGATACCCACGGTGAGTCTTTATTTGGTACCAGAGAACGATTCAGAGTAGAGGCCAGGCCTGTCCCTGCAGGGATGGTGGGAAACATGACATCAGAAGACGTGTGAGGTGTGCAATTACATCCATCTTGATTTCAGTGTTGCCTTAGCAGTGGTGGGGAGGGATTCAGAGTCTTGTTCATGTTTGCACTGTGGACATTAAGTGGCAAGTATGGTAATGCCTGTAACTTTGATGTCATCCGAAGAGGCCTGGGGGCCTGTCATAACAACAACCTGCAATTATATACACTCCTGCAGAAAGACATGTTGGCGCACTTTACAATAAGGAGGAAAGGGATATGGTGGACACCAAGTGTGGGTTAAGGAGAGGGTAGGGACTGGAGATGAAAGGATGGGGAATTGAACACGCAGTTGAAGAAGAGGCTTTGGGGAGGTTACGTTCTTACTCTCCCAATGGGTGCAGGGAACACTGAAGTACTTTAGAAAGAGAGCTTTCTCATCAGAGAATGATCCTGGTCCTTAAAAGAGATCTTTTTCTGCAGCATCATTAGTACCCCTAATGTTGATACCACCCCATGGGATAGAGCCAGTAACTGTTTAATGAAGTTAAAAGCACTGATGCTGGACATCGAGTAATGTGATTACCACCATGGAGTAGAATCATTGACTTATTTTCAGTACAGTTTTGAGTGTCTCCCTTCATAAGGACATTGAGGATTCAGAGAAGAGTAGATGATTCAGGTTATGATGACAGGTTCACAGAATTTAACTTGTTTTCATTCCCCAGAGGGGGAAGATGATGCAGGTCTTTTCCCCACTAGTTTTCTCCTCTCCTGTCCTGAAAGATGCTGAATTATCTTATAGTGCAGTTCCATGGGCGCCAGCAACCCGGTCTATTTCTCATGTCTGAGCCCCGACAGTGAACATTGGTGGGGGTTGGGGGAGGTCGTGGTGGGAGGGTTTGGAGAGGTCAGCAGGGTGCTGGGGGAGGTCAAGGGGGTTTGGGGTGGGCACGGGGAGGTCAGGGACACGGGGAGGTCAAGAGGCACGGAGAGGTCAGGGTGTCTGAGGGATTGCTGTCTACACTTGATATTTATACTTGCTAACTTTGCAGTAGGGGTCAATGAATAACAAGTAAGTGTAGGTTGATGTTATCCCACTCCTATAGCCTATGGAGCCAACTGTAGTCCCCTACTGCTGCCTTGGCTGAGATCAGGTGACTCAGCCCAGACTGGGGATTGAATCTTTTATCCTCTGGGTCTATATGGCTCAGTGCCATTAACCTGCACTGTGGTTACAGAGCTAGAAGCTGTAAGTGTAAAGTTAGCCACCTTAATTGAGATGGTAAATTAGATAAAGTATTTTTCCCCTGGAGTTGTGGAATGATTGTTCGCAAAAATTAATTAATACCTTGGGGATTTTTTATTTTATTTTATTTTTTTTTTTTATTCGTTCACGGGATGTGGGCGTCGCTGGCAAGGCCGGCATTTATTGCCCATCCCTAATTGCCCTCGAGAAGGTGGTGGTGAGCCGCCTTCTTGAACCGCTGCAGTCCGTGTGGTGACATTACTGATAACAAAGAGCTGGCTAATTATCGGTTTGTTGACTGTTCTAAGTATAAGGATAGACCCTGATGATCATATGATCTGGTAGATGGTAGTTGAAGAGCTGGTGTAATGCAACTGCTCAGAGTTGTGGATGTGGGCGTGGGGTGGGGCCTGCAGGTGCGAGGTGTGGGTGCAGATTAACATTCTTGTGGTTTCCTTCAAATAGTCTCATGGGTCAAGGAGAAAATGGCACAGAGCTTTATCCTGAAGATTTAGAGTGTAGAAGATCTTCCAACTTGAGGAAAAGTTTGAGGCCCCCTTTCAGGACCACTGGTTAGGCCATATATAGACCAGGTAACCCAGAATGCAGCAGGCCAGACACCTGCATTCAGTGCAAACCAATTTCTGGGTTGGGTCCTAAAACAGGCGTCAAGCCCATTATTAGTATATTCAAGGGGCCTAACACCTGTTTTAGGTGGCCGTCAGGAACGCCTCTACCACGACCAAACCAATATGACGTAGGACGTGTTTCTGATATCGGGCGTTTGCGGGATGTTGGCCTTCTAAATTGGTCCTCTTAGCACCCGCTTTTCCCCTCTGAGGTCCAATTTCAACCACAAGTTCCAGAATTACTAACAAGCATTTACTGTAATTATGTCTTTCTCAGTTCTATGTTAATTGTTACTTAATGCTGGCTTGTTATTTCTGTTCTATTTTGGAATGCAGTGATCATGTGTCAATAATCTGTCTCCTGTGCTAGTAAACAGTTATTACTGTACAAGCCGGGGAAGAACCAAGCTAAGATTAAAAAAGCAATCCCTGATTGTTTTGTGGGTAAATATGCTGCCATGCGTGGTACTGAGCCATACAGGCAAGGAAGATCCCAGGTTCAATCCCTGGGCTGTGCCGAGTTAGCTGATATCAGCCTGGGTGGCAGGGTGATATCAGCTATCAAGTGACCGCTGCCGTGACTCCCCACCCAGTCAAATAGCCCCACTGACGGTCACAGCCTGGGCTTGCACACTGGCCACTTGGGTGAGGACTGAAGGTTAAAGAAAGACTTGCATTTACATGGCACCTTTTATGATGTCAGGACATCCCAAAGCACTTTACACCCACTGAAGTACTTTTGAAGTGTAGTCACTGTTGTAATGTTGGGAACGCGGCTGCCGATTTGCACACAGCAAGATTCCACAAATAGCAATGTGATTATGACCAGATAACTTGCTTTTTAGTGATGTTGGGTTGTAGGATAAATATTGGCTAGGACACTGGGGAGAACTCACCTGCTCTTCATTGAATAATGCCGTGGGATCTTAGCACCCGCTTTTCCCTTCTGAGGTCTCGTTTCAACCACAAGTTCCAGAATTATTAACAAGCATTTACTGTAATTATGTCTTTCTCAGTTCTACGGTAATTGCTACTTAATGCTGGCTTGTTAATTCTGAGAGGGCAGTTGGGGCCTCGGTTTAATGTCTCATCCAAAAGACGGCACCTCCAACAGTGCAGCACTCCCTCAGTACTGTAATGGAGTCTTAGCCTAGATTTTGTGCTCAAGTCTCTGGAGTGGGACTTGAACCCACAACTTCTGCCATCAGAGGTGAGGATGCTGCCCACTGAGCCAAAGCTGACACTGGTGACTCGCCAGAGGAGGCGAGAAAATGGAAAAAGAAGGAAAATAGTAAGGTTAATTCAGTGATGCGAGGCGCATAGTAGGGCTCCAATAATAACATCAAAAGGATTCTTTTTTTGGCCCCTCCAAAATTCCCTCAGATTCTCTCCCCTTTTTCCTGAAAAATTCCCTCAGATTCTCTCCCCTTTTTCCTGAAAAGTTCCCTCAGATTCTCTCCCCTTTTTCCTGAAAAAGTCCCTCAGATTCTCTCCCCTTTTTCCTGAAAAATTCCCTCAGATTCTCTCCCCTTTTTCCTGAAAAGTTCCCTCAGATTCTCTCCCCTTTTTCCTGAAAAAGTCCCTCAGATTCTCTCCCCTTTTTCCTGAAAAATTCCCTCAGATTCTCTCCCCTTTTTCCTGAAAAGTTCCCTCAGATTCTCTCCCCTTTTTCCTGAAAAAGTCCCTCAGATTCTCTCCCCTTTTTCCTGAAAAATTCCCTCAGATTCTCTCCCCTTTTTCCTGAAAAGTTCCCTCAGATTCTCTCCCCTTTTTCCTGAAAAAGTCCCTCAGATTCTCTCCCCTTTTTCCTGAAAAATTCCCTCAGATTCTCTCCCCTTTTTCCTGAAAAGTTCCCTCAGATTCTCTCCCCTTTTTCCTGAAAAAGTCCCTCAGATTCTCTCCCCTTTTTCCTGAAAAGTTCCCTCAGATTCTCTCCCCTTTTTCCTGAAAAATTCCCTCAGGTTCTCTCCCCTTTTTCCTGAAAAATTCCCTCAGATTCTCTCCCCTTTTTCCTGAAAAATTCTCTCCGATTCTCTCCCCTTTCTCTTCCTCCTCCTGAAAATGGTGACTCGTGTTTACAGCAGTCATTTTGTTCCGGTAAATTTTTGGGAAAATCATGGATTAGCCACAGGTCAAAAGTCATGCGTATCATTTTTCCAGGCGGAGAACGTTACCAGTCAGGAGCACGGAATGAAGAATCGGGCCTTGGTATCGCAGGTTAGCCTCTGACCGGTGTGCTCCCTTCCCATAAGGCTCTGAGCCAGCAGCTATATTTTACGCCATTGACGTCGCAACTTGATTTTGTTAAAACAAAGTCAGCTTTAATGGCCTCAGATATTTCACACTATCAAGAGTATTTCAGCTGTCCTGTGGGAAGAAGTGACCTGTCTTCATTGCGTTGGATGCAGTGCACGATTCACTAGTACAACAATCAATTGTGCTCATAATCCCCTGGGCTCAAATAAGGCCGCTTTCACATAGAACGCAAGCTTAGTACTGTTAGCGATTTTACTTTCTAATGAATGCCTTACTGCTTATGAATGGGCAGTGTAATCTTGCAGGCATGGCTGCCTCGGCGCCATTGAATTCCGGATCATTCCGCACGGACAGCTTTATGCATTACTCAGCTCTATGCCGTGTGAGGGCAGCAACACGATGGCATCATTGGGTAACCTCACCAGTCCTGCACTGCCAGCGGGGAAGGAAACACAGGTCGGGGAATTGGGGCTACAGAGACCTATCTCTGACCTGAACTCCCTTCGAGTGAGCTGTGAGCGGGAGATGTGTGAAGTTACCCTCACGTTTTCAGAAAGACCATTCTGTATACACCCAAGACAGACAACATCTTAGACCAAGTACCACACAGCAAAGTTGTATCCCTATTACAGGAGACACGGCTAAGTTATTTTCACTCTTCTGTGATTTTCACTCTCGGGGTCTTACTCTCTCTTTGCGCCTCTGTCGCTCTCTCTTTGCGCCTTGGTCGCTCTCTCTTTGCGCCTCGGTTGCGCTCTCTTTGCGCCTCGGTTGCTCGCCCTTTGCGCCTCGGTTGCTCGCCCTTTGCGCCTCGGTTGCGCTCTCTTTGCGCCTCGGTTGCTCGCCCTTTGCGCCTCGGTTGCGCTCTCTTTGCGCCTCGGTTGCTCGCCCTTTGCGCCTCGGTTGCTCTCTCTTTGCGCCTCGGTTGCTCGCTCTTTGCGCCTCTGTTGCTCGCTCTTTGCGCCTCGGTTGCGCTCTCTTTGCGCTCTCTTTGCGCCTCTGTTGCTCGCTCTTTGCGCCTCGGTTGCGCTCTCTTTGCGCTCTCTTTGCGCCTCTGTTGCTCGCTCTTTGCGCCTCTGTTGCTCGCTCTTTGCGCCTCTGTTGCTCTCTCTTTGTGCCTCGGTTGCGCTCTCTTTGCGCCTCTTGCTCTCTCTTTGTGCCTCGGTTGCTCTCTCTTTGCGCCTCTTGCTCTCTCTTTGCGCCTCTGTTGCTCTCTCTTTGCGCCTCTTTGCGCCTCTGTTGCTCTCTCTTTGCGCCTCTTTGCGCCTCTTGCTCTCTCTTTGCGCCTCTTGCTCTCTCTTTGCACCTCTGTTGCTCTCTCTTTGCGCCTCTTTGCGCCTCTGTTGCTCTCTCTTTGCGCCTCTTTGCGCCTCGGTTGCTCTCTCTTTGCGCCTCTTTGCGCCTCTGTTGCTCTCTCTTTGCACCTCTGTTGCTCGCTCTTTGCGCCTCGGTTGCGCTCTCTTTGCGCCTCGGTTGCGCTCTCTTTGCGCCTCTTGCTCTCTCTTTGCGCCTCGGTTGCTCGCTCTTTGCGCCTCTGTTGCTCGCTCTTTGCGCCTCGGTTGCGCTCTCTTTGCGCTCTCTTTGCGCCTCTGTTGCTCGCTCTTTGCGCCTCGGTTGCGCTCTCTTTGCGCTCTCTTTGCGCCTCTGTTGCGCTCTCTTTGCGCCTCTGTTGCTCGCTCTTTGCGCCTCTGTTGCTCGCTCTTTGCGCCTCTGTTGCTCTCTCTTTGTGCCTCGGTTGCGCTCTCTTTGCGCCTCTTGCTCTCTCTTTGTGCCTCGGTTGCTCTCTCTTTGCGCCTCTTGCTCTCTCTTTGCGCCTCTTGCTCTCTCTTTGCGCCTCTGTTGCTCTCTCTTTGCGCCTCTTTGCGCCTCTGTTGCTCTCTCTTTGCGCCTCTTTGCGCCTCTTGCTCTCTCTTTGCGCCTCTTGCTCTCTCTTTGCACCTCTGTTGCTCTCTCTTTGCGCCTCTTTGCGCCTCTGTTGCTCTCTCTTTGCGCCTCTTTGCGCCTCGGTTGCTCTCTCTTTGCGCCTCTTTGCGCCTCGGTTGCTCTCTCTTTGCACCTCTGTTGCTCGCTCTTTGCGCCTCGGTTGCGCTCTCTTTGCGCCTCGGTTGCGCTCTCTTTGCGCCTCTTGCTCTCTCTTTGCGCCTCGGTTGCTCTCTCTTTGCGCCTCTGTTGCTCGCTCTTTGCGCCTCGGTTGCGCTCTCTTTGCGCGTCTGTTGCGCTCTCTTTGTGCCTCGGTTGCGCTCTCTGCGCCTCTGTTGCTCGCTCTTTGCGCCTCGGTTGCGCTCTCTTTGCGCTCTCTTTGCGCCTCTTGCTCTCTCTTTGCGCCTCGGTTGCTCGCTCTTTGCGCCTCTGTTGCGCTCTCTTTGCGCCTCGGTTGCACTCTCTTTGCGCCTCGGTTGCGCTCTCTGCGCCTCTGTTGCTCTCTCTTTGCGCCTCTTTGCGCCTCTGTTGCGCTCTCTTTGCGCCTCGGTTGCACTCTCTTTGCGCCTCTGTTGCTCGCTCTTTGCGCCTCTTTGCGCCTCTGTTGCTCTCTCTTTGCGCCTCTTTGCGCCTCGGTTGCGCTCTCTTTGCGCCTCGGTTGCACTCTCTTTGCGCCTCTGTTGCTCGCTCTTTGCGCCTCTGTCGCTCTCTCTTTGTGCCTCTGTTACTCTCCATATATGCCAAACTAGAAATTAACAAATGCTGACACATTTCCCCCCTAAAAGTGATGGCTCAAAAACATGTCTGAAGCTGAAGATGACATGTAGGGCTCAATTTTCATCCAGGGTAGTTTCACCACTGAAGGGAGGTTGGGTTGGCACGAACGCCCACTGCCCTGACCTCACTGTGACCGAGACCTGTTTTCCTGGGTTGGGCCTCATTACACCTGCAGGGCGGGTTCCTGGCGATAGCGCCGCCACCCAGGAAAACCTCGCGGTATTGTACGTTTGCTGCAGGACCATTTAAATGGGGCAGAAAGCCTTGTAGATGATAAAAAATCCTCGGCTGCAATGGTTCGGGAAGAGCCCACATAGAGGAAGCTGGTAGAAGAATCACTTAGGAGAGTGAGAGGCGGCCAGGACAGGAACTCTTCCTCCTTCAGTCCCTTCACTGTTTCAGTAAGCACCGCCACACCTCTCCTGGTCTTACTTGGAGTTGGTGGTATAGTGGCAGGAAGGCAAAAAAAAATCATCTGGCTTCGTTAGCCCCTCCCACCCCACCGCCATTCAAATGTGGGTGGTCAAGCGATGGGCGACTAAGATCTTGTGGGGTGGGGGAGGAAACCTCGCGTAGTCTTTTTAGGGATAAGGATCTGGCGGGAGACTTCCCCCTCTTCATTTTTCCTGTTCTACCGTCATTATATGGTCTGATTTCGGTAGGGTATGGCAGAGGAAATTCCAGCCCTCAGCTGCTCCGAGAGTGTAATGGATCATAAGCCAAGTTACCCAACATTCCAGCACCGGGGGGGGGGGTCAATAATTTGTGGTCGTTCCCCTTCCGTCAGTGAAGATGAGAATCCATCCAAATATCTCCATACATGCCAACCTAGAAACTGGCAAAAGCTGACACAACCCCCCACTCTAGAAAAGATAATGGATCTCTTGCATAGTGGAAGGTAATGGGGAAAAATCGTAGTGGGGTGGGGGGTTCCACATTTCTTATAGAAAAATTATGGGTGTGCATTGACATTGTCTAATAAATCTGATTTGTTAAATTGTTTACACAGGATATGGGTATCACAATGCCGTGAAGCCTGATTCTCCGCACTCACACCCCAGTTCACATCAGTTCTCTTCTTACTCCCCCCGCCCCCCTCCCCCGACCTCCCCTCCACTAACGGCCATCAAAATAATTAATAAAAGTCAGAGCTACAGGAGAAATTATGTAAAAAGAAAATAAAGCACAACCTTAAATAGAACAAAGGGTAACTCGTAGCCTCTGCCTCCCTCCATCTTTAAACATAAAATGGTGCCTCTGAATTCTAGGGAACGTCTCTTTGTTTCTACTGAGGTCCTGATGGCTTATCCCCAAAAGGAGATGGAACCAAGACAGGTAAATGGAGTTGAGATACAGATCAGCCATGATCTAATTGAATGGTGAAACAGGCTCGAGGGGCTGAATGGACTACACCTGTTCCTCGGTCACTCTGGGCACGTTGACCATCATGCGAAAAGAAATGTGGGAAAAAAACAAATGTAAAGTCTAATTATTGGACTGAAAATACACAAAAACAAACAAACGGGCACATACAAATGAACAAAGAACCACTGTGTGCAAGGGGCTTGCCCCTATAAAGCAGCAAGTTTAATCCAAATAATGATTCTTAGTCTGATCTAAGTTGTCTGATTCCAGGCAGGGTGGCTGCAGTCACTACAATTGATCTCCGTGTCCTTGGCTGGGGAGGGGACAGTCGGCCAAGATTCCTGCTCCTGATTGTTTTCCTGTAATCCGTGCTGGAAAGTCCATGAAGGGCCATCTAGTGAGGACAGGGATCTGTCTCTGCTCTAGCAAGGCTGGTATTAATACGAGCAAACCAATCAAGCAGGAGAGGAGTTAAAGGTTTATGGTCATGGTGGTGTAGTAGTTGTGGTAACTAGCTTAGTAACCCAGAGGTTGTGAGTTCAAATTCCACCATAACAAGTTGTGAAACTGAATTCAGTGATCTGGTAATTTATGGGCTAGGGCCAGGAAAGGAAAATGACAATGGAAGTGACTGGACTGTTGTGAAAACCCAACTGGTTCAAGGAAGGGAAACTGTCCCCCCCTACCTGATCTGGCCTACATATGCCTCAACTCTCACATTACTTGGTTGACACTTAGGACCCTCAGAGCAACTTAGGGAATAAATACTGCCCTGCCAACATTCCAAGAGCAACAGAAAAAATCCACTTGTTGCTGGCACTGTTCGTGAGAATGTGACACAGAAACATGCTTCAGTCTCAGCACTGTCGTACTGTTAGAAAACCTGCACCGTCAGTAGTGCAGCCTTTTGCTAGTGATTCCGTTAACCTGTCAAACACATACTTTAAATGTCTTGTCACCTGGAGATACTGGTGAGAGATGCACCCATCACAAACAGGAGCAAACTCTGTCATCAAGAACCTGCATAAACCAAATTAAACTGTCCCTGTAGCCTCACATACAAAGACACCAACGACAGTACCCTATCACAAACATTACTCTTTCAGAGCCCCTACAGAATAAAAGGCGGACATCCTGACATCAAGCCTCAGTTGTTATTGTTTAGAATGGACTGGCTCGGATTCCAGAGCCACGCACTGGCTCCATGCTTACACCCATTGCCTTCCTGTCTGTGGTAGAAATAGCCCAGTTTCCATACTTACCCCACCCCCCATTCCCTCCCCTCCACTGCTGCGACAGAACATGGAAACAGCTTTCACAGCAGAGTCCTTGATAAACAGAGAAGTGGTTTCTGAGGAGCTGTCATCCTTGTGCAGGATACATGAGACTGGGGTAAGTCAAAGTACAGGAAATTCCAATGAGGTCAGCACATGATAAGTGAATACAATGGAACCTCCTTCATCCACACTCCAATTATCCACCTTTCCGATAATCTGCCACAATTTTCATGAGAGAAAACCTTGTGCTTAAATCAATCTCACAGCCCAAGAAAGATTGGCCTAGAAGTTCGATGGAGCTGCCCCTTTTTCTCGTGTACTAAACGGGCGCCTAAGTTTCCAATATGGCGGGTAGGAAGCACTCGTGCTCAAGATGACATGAGTGAAAGAGGAGTCTCATTTTTAAACCCTCACTATTTAAAATACATGTAAATACATAAGGCTCAGGGTGGAAATATTCTATCTCAGTCACACTAGGCCTACAATTGAAGAATGGCTACTCGAGTGAGATACCTGGAGGAATGCTGGTGCCCATGGATCCATACACCAGTGACAGTCAGCACCTTCAGGATAGAAAGGAAGGGGAGGGGAGAAAATTCACAATCCCCTCCCTCCCCCTTCCAAAAATGCCATTCTTAAATACAGCAGTGAAACCCTCCCTTACCTGGTCAGATAATCCCTCAAATCCATGTCCTGTTCTTGTGTGTACGTTCAATATTTCAGACCAGGAAGATTGCAAAGAAGGACTCAGCTGATAGGGGGAGAGATTACACAAAGTAATGTTGTATTCCCTGGAATTTAGAAGATTAAGGGATGATTTGATCGAAGTTTTCAAGATATTAAGGGGAACTGATCGGGTGGATAGAGAAAAATTATTTCCGATGGTTGGGGAGTCTAGGACTAGGGGACATAACCTAAAAATTAGAGCCAGGACTTTGAGGTTAAGTTAGGAAACACTTCCACACGCAAAGGGTGGTAAAAGTTTGGAACTCTCTTCCACAAACGGCAGTTGATGCTAGATCAATTGTTAATTTTAAAACCGAAGTTGATAGATTTTTGTTACCCAAAGGTATTAAGGGATATGGTGTTAGGTCACAGATCAGCCATAATCTCATTGAATGGCAGTACAGGCTCAAGGGGCTAAATGGCCTGCTCCTGTTCCTATGTTCTTAGTGGCATGAACAGATCTTGACTGGTGTTATGTTGGTTGATGGCTGCTTCAGACTGCCATCCAAGAACAATGGAGTTGGCGATCTGTGCTGTGGACACAGAACATCTGAGCACCAGTACACTCTGCCATGGAGCCTGGTGCCTGCAATCCTGATTTCAGCAGCATCCCCCTGTAAAGAGATGCTAACTAGAGGGCAATGCTTCACCCCATAGGGAAGAGGGGAGGGGTCATCCAGGGTCATTCTCACACTTCCCATCGACCAGGAAGAGAGGCCACAGTCAGAGACCTAGAAGCAGACGCATCACCTGCCTCTCGATCAAAGGTAGTCTAATAAGGGAAAGTGGGCAGACAATAACTGTCCCACCACCCCAAAAAGCTTTAATTATCCAACATTTTTATATTAAAAAGATTGGAGAGCGGTGAACATTTTAGATGTGCTGTGTCTGTTTGCCTGACCCACCTTTCTGTACCTGTCTCTCTGTTCCTTCATTTGTGTCAGCTGTTGCTCAGTGGTAGCACTCTCACCTCTGAGTCAGAAGGTTGTGGGTTTAAGTCCCACTCCAGCAACCTGAGTGCATAAACTAGGCTGACACTTCAGTGCAGTACTGAGGGAGTGCTGCACTGAAGAGGGTGCCGTCTTTCGGATGAGACGTTAAACTGAGGTCCTGCCTGCCGACTCAGGTGGATGTAAAAGATCCCATGGTACTATTTGAAGAAGAACAGGGGAGTTCGCCCTGGTGTCCTGGCCAATATTTATCCCTTGACCAACATCACACTTAAAAAAAAAAGTTTCTTTGGTTATTTATCTTGTTGTTGTTGGTGGGATCTTGCTGTGTGCAAATTGGCTGCTGTGTTTCCTACATTACAACAGTGACTACACTTCAAATGTCTTTCGTTGGCTGTAAACTGCTTTGGGAGATCCTGAGGTCATGAAAAGCAAGTTCTTTCTTTAATTCAAAATTCATGCAATGTCTGAGGTTCAGATTGACTTTCTTGTATGTGGCTGTGCTTTTGTGAATGAGGTGTCTCGCAGTTGGAGTTGCAGTTTTACACCTGTGTGCTGTTTAGGAGGTGTCAGGTTCCTCTTCAGCCTCTCCAAAACATGGTGTCCACTTTTTGTGGTTTGATGACCTGAACAGGACACTACTCCAAATGAGGTATGACCAGTGCATTGAGAAGCCCCAGCTAAAAAGACTCACACTATACTGTTCTGGTGATATGTCCCAGCTTTCTTGGTTAACTGTACAAATTCTAAAACCTTGTCAATCAATTATCTAGTGAGGAAGTCAGCACTGGTTTGATTTCCTTATAAACTGGTGCAACTTCCAGTCGGAAAACCCAGAAACTTGGAATTGCTTCTTTTCTCTTGCTCCCAGTTTAAAATAAACTCGGCTCTGGAACAGATGTATCAAGAGTTTTGTTGATGTAAGGAATCGATGGACTCCTTTCCTGTATGACATTCCACTGAGTCAAACTGGAACTCTGCATAGTCCAACACAGTGTCCGGGTTTGGGGCAAGGGTGATCGGAACAACAAGATCTCAGCGTACGTGATGTACAATTTGGAAAGGTTTCCTGTTTTGTTAGCTGTGGGAGGGAAGCAGTGTGAATGTTTTTCATCCTTTCCGTCTGAGCGCAGCCTTGCACAGGAAAACAATTATGGAGCGACACGGGCCGCCCTGTCAGACGGGCCACGCTCGCACATGGGCTGCGCTCACACACATTCCTCGAAACCATTCTGTTCTTGCACTTTGGACCATCATCAGCTGCAGACAGGCCAAACATGGTCATGTGGGGATTTGGGACAATTGGATAACGAATGAGATTCAGAGAGAGAGAGTTGGATTTATTTTGACAATGACAAATTACAGCAGTAAGGTAAAGGTCAGGGGGTAAAATTTCCATGGGTGTTGTTCAATCCTAACTTCAGTAATAGAAATTCTACCTCGGTATATTTGGTTGAATTTGGTGCTCATCTAGGCGAGGGGCGGCAATGCTGTGAAATGCAACACTTCCTACTTTTTGCAGCCAATTTCCTTCGTGAGTACCCCCAGATTAAATACAGAGTAAGTCAACCTCCACTCTTCACTATCAAGCATTCCAAGTTGAGTACAGCACAAGTTAGATGCAAAATTAAACTTATTTCCACATTGACACATCAGGTACTCTCGGGTGGGGTAGGGCGCAGGTTAGATGCTGGGGCAAAACTGAAAACAAATTCATCGAAATATCAAAGAAAAGAAACAGTAATCTTGATGCTGATGACAGAAGATTGATTGGCTGTCCCAGTGGAGAAGAGCCGCACAGATTGGAAGATCTGAGATGAGTTAGCTGATCTGGGCCTGGACAGCAGTTGGGATGCTATAATTGGCCTCACTGCCCCAAGGCCAGAGAGAGGAAAATTGGTCATGGTTCCCGTTCCCGATTAAGTGACCCTTGGTGGAAAGTGTGCCTGTGTGGTGGATATTGGGTGAGGATAGAATCACACTCCACCGTGATGCCCTCTAAACCCTGTAGGCACTCGTTGCGTAGGGTCATCAATGAAGAACGGCCACTTGGGTGAGGTACTGGGGGGGTTTCTAGAGGCTCTGAAACAGTACACCTGCACAAGTCAGTACCTATTTGGTTTATTAATTTGTGGGACGTAGGTGTTGCTGGCAAGGCTGGAATTTATTGGCCATCCCTAAACTGAGCCGCTTGCTTGGCCACTTCAACAACAACAACAACAACAACGTGCATTTATATAACAGTATTAATGTAGTAAAACATCTGAAGGCATTTCACAGGAGCATTTTCACACAAAAATTGACACCAAGACAAAGAAGGAGATATAGGAAAGGTAACCAAACGCTTGATCAAAGAGGTAGGTTTTAAGCAGAGTTTTAAAGGAGGAAAGGGCTGGAGAGGCAATTCCAGAGCTCAGGGCCCAGGCAGCTGAAGGCACGGCCACTAATGGTGGGGCGAAGGAAGTGGGGGAGGCCAGAGTTGGAGGAACGTGGAGTTCTCGGAGGGCAGTTAATAGTCAAGTTGGTGTGAGACTGGAGTCACATATAGGCCAGATTTCCTTCCTTACAGGACATTAATGAACTTCTCCGACAGCTTTGTGATCACGATTGCTGATACCAGCTGTTCAAAACATAAATTCTCAAACTACCATTGCAGGAGTTGAACTCACCTTCTCAGAATTATTAGTCTAGATTTACTAGTCAAGGAAACATAACCATTACACCACTGTACTTATTACCCTAATCCTTCTCTAATTTTCAGATTCAATTGAGGAAACAACGCAGTTTTGAGGCCATTGTATCACAAACACACCAGTACTCAGTTGCTAATAGCTGCAATTTGTATTTCAGGCTCCAGACTGCGTCTGGACGAATCTCCCCCTGAGATAATCGAACATCCAACTGACCTGGCCGTCTTCAGGGGAGAGCCGGCTACCTTGAACTGTCGGGCAGAGGGCAGGCCTCAGCCGCTCATCGAGTGGTACAGAAATGGCGAGCGTGTGGAGACCAGTAAGGACGACCCTCAGTCCCAGCGCACACTGCTGCCGCACGGCTCCCTCTTCTTCTATCAACTGAACCAGGGGCGCAAAGGGAAGTCAGACGAGGGTATATACACGTGTGTGGCACGGAATCACCTGGGATACGCCTTGAGTAAGAATGCATCGCTGTATGTGGCATGTGAGTAGTGTGCTCTTTTGTTGATCACTTTACATTCTCCCTGTGACTCAGTTGGTAAAGGCAGTTCCCTGTGTGATACTGAACAGAACAGAAAGACCTGAGGGTTCACATCCACAAATCTTTGATGGTGGCAGGACAAGTTGATAGGGCTGTTAAAGCATAAGGGATCCTTGGGTTTATTAATAGAAGCATAGAGTACAAAAGCAAGGAAGTTATAAATCACAGGTTAGGCCTCAGCTGGAGTATTGTGTCCAATTCTGCGCACCACATGTTAGGAAAGATGTCAAGGCCTGAAAGAGGGTGCAGTGGAGATTTACTAGACTGGTACCAGGAATGAGGAACTCCAGTTACACGGAGAGACTAGAGATGATGGGATTATTCTCCTTAGAGCAGAGAAGGTTAAGGGGAGATTTAATAGAGATGTTCAAAATTATGAGGGGTTTTGAGAGAGTACATAGGGAGAAACCGTTTCCACTGGCAGGAGGGTCAATAACCAAAGGATGCAGATTTAAGATAATTGTAAAAAGAACCAGGGGGTGATGCAGAGAATTTTTTTTTTATGCAGCGACTTGTGATGATTTAAAGCACACTACCTGAAAGAGTGGTGGAAGCAAATTTAATAATAACTTTCAAAAGGGAATTGGATAAATACTTGAAAAGGAAAAATTTGCAGGTCTGTGGGGAAACAGCAGGGGAGTGGGACTAATTGGATAGCTCTTTCAAAGAGCCAGCACAAGCACGATGGTCCGAACGGCCTCAATCTGTGTTGTAAGATTCTAACTGTGCAGACCAGGAAGGATCCAAGTTTGTACTGAATCTGCTGATCTTGACTGAGGCAGCAATGGTGCTACAATTAGCCCCACTGTCCCTGGGCCAGGAAGTGGTAAATAAACCAGGGCTTCTATTCCTGATCGTGCCCAGTGACCTTTGCTGGAAAGTGTATGAGAACAGGTTCAGGTTCTGCTATCCAGCCACACACATGAAAACAATCACTTGGTGGTAATGATACATCAGTTTATGTATGAGTACTTAAAGATGTTCCCTTAAATATCAAAGTTTCAATTAGACAACTGATTAAGATGGAGTTTGTAAGCTAGCTGTTGAATATGAAGTTATTTAAAATTGAATTATTATTCCCTTATCATTCAATGCTGGATTATTAAGGAAGATAGGCACAGGAGTGGGCCTGTCAGTCCCTCAAGCCTGTTCTGCCATTCAATTAGATCATGGCTGATCTGTACCTCAACTCCAATAAAAACCCTAAAAATATAACATTAAATGAACAATGGATGAGGTGCAGGAGAGCTATTAACAACCTGTGGAATCAGTATCTTCAGGACAGAGAGTGAGGGAAAAAAATTGAATCAATTCTGTTTCATTGACAAAATACCAGCAGCTTTTGGCTTTTGGTGAGAACTGTCACTTTTAGCTCAATCTGGTAACAGGTGAAAAATAGACTGTAACCCTTTGTACAGGTTCTTTGTGCCCAAACTAAATACACGTTATCACCCTTTACAACAGGGGTGTCCAGGCTTTATGTCTGAGGGTCACACAGGTACATGCCTCGAGCCACACATAAATCCAGGTTCCCATTAACTTATATATACCTCCAATATTGGTGTACTGATTTAGGACTTATCCACTGGGATCCCTGGGCTTTGAGGAGCTGATTGCCAGGTTTCAGGGGTTGCATGTGACCCTATGGCTGAAGATTCAACACCCCTGCTTTAAAAACCACCATATGGGGAAAGGGGAATCACAGTCTGGTTACTACAGTGATTGAGACCAAATGGGCCCATGTGTAAAGTCAGCACCATGCCACTGCACCATTAGTAGGTGATAATTTATGTGGTCCCAGGTTATACAAGGATGCTTTTGACCATGGGGCCAAATTAAGGGGTGATGCCCATGGGAAAAGGAAATGCGCGCAACCAGTGATCACTTCCCCCCTGCAACAAACCTCAAGCACTTACATTGGCCTCTTTCTTCTTGGTCTATTGAGTCAAGCCGTCAGTGTTCCTCCTAATAAAACATGCCAGGCTTTGATGACGGTCTTTGCAGCTCCTGATACAACTCTCTGTTTTAACTCCACCAGAGATTTATAAAGCTTTCACTTTCCTTAATACTGTTCCTATTTTCCCCGTGCCATTTCTCTCCTCTTCTTCCAAAGGGACGTACTGACACATGCTGGGATTATGGTTCCACAGGTGTTGACTGCTCTCTGCTATCTCACCCAAGTGTCCGTTCTTCGTGCGTTGGCAGTCTATTTGACAAAGGGAGGCATCACAGCCCTGTCTTCACCTGATGGCTACACTTCCCAGCAGGGAGCCATGAATATTGATCAGGACTGGTACCTTGCCTGATATTTCACCCCGCCAAACCCAGGGGTATTTAGGACAATTGTACAATGCTAAAAACAGCCATGGCTGAGATCAACTGACTCATCACGGACTGGAATCAAACCTGGGATTCTCCTGTTCAGTACGGCTACTTCCACACCGGGCGATGCATTTACAGATCGAGTCATTAGGGTAACTGTTGTTATATCACCAGCCGTATATAATGCCTGTTTCACTGTACTGAAGCATAGGGCTTCCCCTCACCAGCACTTTCCTTTTAATTAACGGAGGTGTGTCGTTAACATGCTCAAAGGTCCCAAGTTGTGTCACGCGGGAGTGAACGCTGTGTTTAATGGGGGAGGTTGGAGAGATGACTGAAGACTGGATCAAAGAAATTGGTTTTGAGAAGACTTTAAAAGACTGCGAGAAGTTTAGTGAGGATTTTTGAGAGTAGGGAGGAGGCAGCTCAAGGTTCATCCGCCTAAGATAGAGCAGAGAGAAGGGTCATTCTTAAAGTGTCGGGACTTTGCCCGTCTCTCCGAGCTTGGGAGGTGGTTACCAGCTGGTACAGTAACTGTTACTGTCATGCACTGGCATTCTCCTTTACATTTTTCAGATCAGCTTCCCATCTTCCACTCTCCATAAACCTGAGCTCATCCAAAACTCTGCTGCGCGTGTCCTAACTCACACCAAGTCTCGTTCACCCATCACCCTCGTGCTCGCTGACCTACATTGGCTCCCGGTCCATGAATGCCTCGATTTTAAATTCTCATCCTTGTTTTCAAATTCCTCCATGGCCTCGCCCCTCCCTAATCTCTGTAACCTCCTCCAGCCCTACAACCCTCCGAGATCTCTGCGCTCCTCCAATTCTGGCCTCTTGCGCATCCTTGATTTTAATCACTCCAACATTGGCGGCCGTGCCTTCAGCTGCCTAGGCCCTAAGCTCTGGAATTCCTTTCTTAAACCTCTCCGCCTCGCTCTCTCTCTCTCTCCTCCCTAAAACCTACCTCTTTGACCAAGCTTTTGGTCACCTGTCCTAATATCTCCTTATGTGGCTCGGTGCCAAATTTGTTTGGTAATGGTCCTGTGAAGCGCCTTGGGATGTTTTACTACGTTAAAGGCGCTATATAAATGCAAGTTGTTGTTATTATTATTTATTGGATTCTTAAAGTACATTCAAGTATCTATTTTTGAAGTCACTCTACACATAGATGTATTCTGAAACCATTGCATAATTAACTGTACATTGATGTACATTTTATGAATCTGTTGTACGTACTGATCAAGGGTTGCCAACACTGATTCCTGGACGTATTCCTGGAAGTTTCATCACATGTCCTCCCGCCCCCATGCCCCTGCCATTGGTCACCTGACACAGCCATCCTCACAGGGCACTGTATTGCTCCGCCAATTGTGAAAGTGAACAGACTTCATTACTCAATTGTATAATTCTTGACTGTCCATCAAGCAGCCTTTTTTTTTACACATCCCCAATATTTTTATAACCAATAAACAAAAGTGTTAAAAGAAAATGGGAAAAAATCCACTTTTTTAAAGCCTCTATGATTTTCTCCCTGGTGTTGCTCGCAGCAGTGTCCTGGAGATTAATCGTTAATTCCTGGAGACTCCAGGACAATCCTGGAGGGTTGGTAACCCTATACTAACAGTATGGTGTCTGTGGGAGGAGTTTATTGATATGTCCAGACCATCTACCCCAGAGAGATATGGATACTCAGTCACTGAGTATATTCAAGACTGAGATCGATAGATTTTTGGACACTAAGGGAATCAAGAGATATGGGGATAGGGCGGGAAAATGGAGTAGAGGTAGAAGATCAGTCATGATCTTATTGAATGGCGGAGCAGGCTCGAGGGGCCGTACGGCCTACTCCTGCTCCTCTTTCTTATGTTCCTATCTGGCAGGACTGTGCTTGTTTTGGGTGTGATGCAGGTTTGAGGCAACTTGTTTGGTCATGGTTTCTGCTTTATACAATTTCTTTTTTTGTTCACCCGCTTTGAACCCGGGTCCTGCAAAACATACCGACTTCAATTCATTTTTAGACAGTAGTTTTGTCGAGAGTTCAGAAACTGCAAAAGTTTAGTCTGGGAGCGATGTACCGCAGCAGAAGGTTTGTGCACTGTCATTTTTAAAGCTTCTTTCACATGGAGCGTGACAGGTGCCAGTGGAGGCATTCTGGGGAATGGCGGTGACAGCAGTTGGCAGCAAACCAAATGGCAACTGCTGGGGTTGTGTCTAGAATCCTGTCTTCTCAGCAGCTGGTTTTAGGGTCATCTCGGCTGTTTCACATTCGGCTTTGGACGACTGCATGAGACCAGCGCTTCTGGGATAAGCTGGTGCTGGCTGGTCTCGGGTGGGCAGCTTCAAAGCAGCTTAAAGCCTGGTCAGGGTCCCTCAGGAGTCTGACTTTTTTTCCATTCATTCCCGGGATGTGGGTGTCACTGGCAAGGTTGGCATTTATTGCCCATCCCTACTTGCCCTCGAAGGTGGTGAGCTGCCGTCTTCGCTGCAGTCCGTGTGGTGAAGGTGCTCCCACAGTGCTGTTCGGTAGGGAGTTCCAGGATTTTGACCCAGCGACGATGAAGGGACGGCGATATATGTCCAAGTCAGGATGGTGTATGACTAGGAGGGGAACTTGCAGGTGATGGTGTTCCCATACACCTGCTGCCCTTATCCTGCTAGATGGTGGAGGTCGCAGATTTGAGAGGTGCTGCTGAAGAAGCTTTGGTGACTTGCAGTTCATCATGTAGATAGAACACGCTGTAGCCATGGTGTGCCAGTGGTAGAGGGAACAGATGTTTAAGCCAGTGGATAGGGTGCCGATCCAATGGACTGCTTTGTCCTGGATGATGTCGAGCTTCTTGAGTGTTGTTGCAGTTGCACCCATCCAGGCAAGTGGAGAGTATTCCATCACACTCCGGCTTTGTGCCATGTTGGTGGTGGAGAGGCTTTGGGGAGTCAGGAGGTGAGCCACTCATCGCAGGTTACCCAGCCTCTGACCTGCTCGAGTAGCCATGGCATTTATGTGGCTGGTCCAGTTGAGTTTCTAGTCTCTGGTGAACCCTAGGATGTTGGACTCAGCGATGGTGGTGCCTCAGAATGTGAAGGGGAAGTGGTTGGGTTCTGTCTTGTTTATATTTTCAAGCTTTCAGACCGTTGAACACAAAAACAAGTTTAAATTCATTCATGGGAGCTGTGAAGCTCATGGCAAGACCTGTGGTTTTTAAGCTATTCAATCTGTGCCAGGCTCGGTGGGAGGGCGGGAGGGGGGTGGGATGCGGTGCATGATTGGAGTCTGCTATGCCCATGGCATGTAGCTTATTTGGCAAACATTTCAAAATGTCAATGAGTTCTGCATCATGAGATAGAAATCTTTAACAAGTCCATTATCAAGGAAATGTATTTCCTTAAAGTACAATACGAACCTACTGCTAAAGATTGTTCACTGGTTTTCTATTTAAATCAATAAACTAAAAGTTGATCTGTATCTTTGATCCTGAGTTGACGGAGGGTAAGTTAACTAACCGTTCTACGTTGCTTTCTCTTCACCGATAGCCTTAACTTCAGGAACGAAACTGTACTCTGAATAAGGTGGTCCCCAATCTCGCTCCCCCTCCCCTGGTTGCTAACAGCACAGTGTTGTGAATGGCAAACAGAACCAGCTGGTGTCAGTGCCCGTCTGTGCAGGCTGCCATTATTTCCTCTCCCCCGAGCACAGCTGCCTATGCACTAAGCCCACCTGCCCAGTCGAATGACGGTGGGCACTGCCCAGCCAGCACAAGAACCAAGAAGCAAACATCACAATCGGAATTTGGAAGCAACTGTTCTGGAATAATGTTGTTTGTCTCTCCCAGTCCTCTGTGCACCTTGTATCTTGTTTCTAATGCTTCATCCTAGTGCCCCTCCCCCTGCCACATTAGTTTAAACCCTCCCATATGCAGCCGCCTTTTTATCAATTGATCACCTGTGTGTCTCTGTTGGTCTCCCTCTCTTTCCCAGTCTCTCTGTTCAGCTCCTCTCGCCAGTTTTCTCTTGTGTCTTTCCTCACTTATCCTTATGGTCTTCAACTTTACTGCACAAAATGTAGGCTGACACTCCAGTGCAGTACTGAGGGAGTGCTGCACTGTCAGAGGTGCCATCTTTCGGATGAGACGTTAAACCCGTCTGACCCCTCAGGTGGACGTAAAAGATCTCATGGCACTATTTTGAAGAAGAACAAGCGGATTCTCCCCACTGTCCTGGCCAATATTGACCCATCATTAAAACAGAATATCTGATCATTATTATATTGCTGGGAACATAGGGACAGGAGTAGGCCATTTAGCCCCTCAAGCCTGTTCCGCCATTCAATAAGATCATCCTGATCTATGACTTAACTCTATATACCCGCCTTAGCCCCATATCCCTTACTATCTTTGGTTAACAAAAATCTATCAATCTCAGATTTAAAATTAACAATTGAGCTAGAATCAACTGCCATTTGCGGAAGAGAGTTCCAAACTTCTACCACCCTTTGCGTGTATAAGTGTTTCCTAACTTTATTCCTGAAATTCTTCGTTCTAATTTTTAGACTATGTCCCCTAGTCCTAGGCTCCCCAACCAGCGGAAATAATTTCTCGGTATCTACCCCATCAGTTCCCTTTAATATCTTGAAAAAATTGATCAAATCATCCCTTAATCTTCTAAATTCCAGGGAATACAACCCTAGTTTGTGTAATCGCTCCTTGTAATTTAACCCTTGGAGTCCAGGTATCATTCCAGTAAATCTACGCTGCATTCCCTCCAAGGCCAATGTATCCTTCCTAAGGTGCGGTGCCCAGAACTGAACATAATACTCCAGGTGTGGTCTAACCAGGGCTTTGTATAGCTGTAGCATAACTTCTACCCTCTTGCCTTCTAGTCCTCTAGTGATAAAGGCCAGCATTCCATCAGCCTTTTTGATTATTTTCTGCACCTGTCCATGACATTTAAATGATCTATGTACATAGACCCCTAAGTCTCTTTGGATCTCCACTGTTTCGAGCTTTTCACCATTTAGAAAGTATTCTGATCTATCCTTTTTAGGTCTAAAGTGGATGACCTCACATTTGCCTACATTGAAATCTATTTGCAATGTTTTGCCCATTCACTTAATCTATTAATATACCAGTATCACCATTATCAGTTTTTAAAGGGCCCACATTGCTCTTGACCACCCTCTTTTTCCTAATATAATTGTAAAAATGTTTTGTGTTGATTTTGATATCCCTTGCAAGTTTCTTTTCATACTCTCTTTTTGTAGCTCTGTTTTGTCACCCTTTGCTGTTCCTTGTATCTCTCCCAGTCGCCAGGATCTGTGCTATTTTTGCATTTTTGTATGCTTTTTCTTTTAGTTTTATTTTGTCCCTTACCCCTTTTGTCATCCATAGATTTTTTTTGGCAAGTAAAGCTCTTGCCCCTTAGGGGTATAAACTGGTTCTGTATCATGTTAAATTCTTTTTTGAACACCTTCCACTGATCTTCTGTCATTTTACCCATTAACAGATTTGCCCAGTTTACTGTAGACAGTCTCTGCCTCATCCCATTGAAGTCAACCTTACCTAAATTTAGAATCTTAGTAGCTGTTACGGGTTTCTCCCTTTCAAACATAATGCTGAACTCGATCATATTATGATCGCTATTAGATAAATCTTCACGCACGGTTAGGCTGTTAACTAAATCTGGCTCATTACTCATTATTAAATCTAATATGGCCTGCCCCCATGTTGGTTCTAGGACATATTGTTGCAGAAAGCTGTCCTGAACACACTCAAGAAATTCGCTGTTTGTGGGACCTTGCTGTGTGCAAATTGGCTGCCGCGTTACCTACATTACAACAGCAACTACACTTCAAAAGTAATTAATTGGCTGTAAAGCGTTTCGGGACGTCCTGAGGTGGTGAAAGGCGTTATATAAATGCAAGTTTTTTTTCGTTCTTTCATTCTTTTCAAATGGCACTTTGACTATGTCCAAGTGAAATGAGTCAAAATATATAAAAGGAATCGGGCGGAGCCTGTACTTGACATGCTATTAGTGACGCACAATACTCCCACGTGACTGAGTACTCGGCCCCGATATTAGCGGGTAGGCGGGATGGCAGCGGGGGAGGGCGATTGGGCACGTGGCAAACCCGCATGAACCAAACCTACCGTTTCCGACGCGATCGCACGTTGATTGATAGTGGTTAATGTCCTCTCTGGGTTTTGCGCCCGGCAGCTGGCCTGATTGACAGGCTGGCTGCCATCAGGAGCTGCAACGTGAGGGGTGGGGAGGGCGAGAAAGAGCGAGAGCGTGAATCAGAAGCGGTGGGCAAGCCGCCCAGGTAAGTTTAAAAAATCTTTCTAATCCCGTCATCTGTCACAGGTAAAGTGCCTTAAGTACCTCAGTGAGGTACATTTGGCTCTTTAACTGTCATCCCGCCGGCTTTAATTGGCGGCGGGACTTCCGTTTTCGGGTCGCCAGCGCGCGCACACAGGTGGGTCCCTGGGTAATTCGGAAGTCGGTGGGTTGGAGCCGGCTTCCGAATCTGAACGGGATTTGCGCGATTTTCGGAGCCTTCCCGCCCCGAACGCACCCACATTTGCCTCCTAAAATCACCCCCCTCGTGTCTAATGCAGAATGTTCACTGTGTTTCACAATACTCCAGTTCGGTAGCTCCTGACCTTTATACGGCTGCAGTACAGATACCCTGTCCCATGCAGTTGTACGATTAACAGGTGGACAGAAGCTGTGCCAGAGTTGGTCACAGTTCTGTGAGTGTGAAGAGCTTTTATCTGCAGACACATCAAGGGTTGCGTCACGGTGAGTGAAGGAGGATTTACAAGGCATTATTTCAAGGATCCAGCCGGCCCTGAACGTCTACAAATGCTAAACCTACCTGCCACTGGAAATAAAATCAAATCAAGAAGTAAAGAAAGGAATAGAAGGTTATGAAGTGGAGTGGGAGCAGGCTCTAGGTGGAGCATAAACCATGAACCAGTTGGGCCAAATGGCCTGTTTCTGTGCTGTTAATTCTATGTAATCTGGAGCCAATCAAGAGAAGTTCACTCTTGAGTCTTTTTCGAACATACGAACAATGACGAACAGCAGAAGACCCACTGGTCCATCCAACCTGTCCCATACAATTGTGATCCCTTATGTACCACAACATATACACTCCCCACCTCACCTGAAACCCATGTGGTATCCTGGGCGAGGCGAAAAACCAGATAAAAACCTAGGCCAATTTGGGGAAAAAAATCTGGGAAATTCCCCCAACCCCCCCCCCACCACAGGCGATCAAAACTAGTCCAGGAGATCACTCTGACCCTGATAAATCTATGCAGTACCTACCTTTCCATTATTGTTCCTCCAGTTTTGTCTTCAGTGCTGTATAAGAGAGCCCACTCCAAGCATCACACTGCACGGCATCAGCAAACAGACACTGCTGCTCCCGTCCCAGGTGTTTGAAGTGTTGGTCTTTTGGATTCTGTGGGGAAGGGGCTTTCTATTAAGGTTCAGCTTGGGTTTAAAAAAAAAGAACGTTTTGAAAAGAAGCCGCACTATGGAACACACACTACGGTCACGTATTTTGGACTGAAAGCGTCTTCTGCGACAAATACCTTCCCCATTAAAGGCCCTAAGCAGGCCAACCAGCTGTTCCACACTCAACGGGAATCAAAAGTGGGAGAAATGGATGTCGCACTTCAAGATCACAATTTCTCATGGATGGATTTGTGGTAATTCTCGGTATTTCTCTTGGGTTTTCTTGGCTGGATAATGGGAGAAATCAGATCATGATGGAGGTGGAGCTATCTCAGCATTCAGTATTCTACTAGTGAAAGACCTCTATCAAAACTATAGGTCTTATAAGTTTGTAGATCTTTTGCTGTGCAGCTACAGAGAGCAAACCTCTTGCAACCCCCTCCCCCCCCCCGCCCTGCACTATGGTGAGGTGGGCTGTGAAAAGACAAGACAAAGAGAGAAAAAGGGTTAACATTAATCTCACTTGGTTGCCTCATGCAGGTCAAAGCTTTTAGCCGTGTTTGGTACAAGGCAATGCCTCAAGCCTACGGCTCACGGCCAAATATCTCGCGTATATGCTCGTGTGGAGTTTAAACACAGGCATAGGGCCGAATGGCCTGTTTCTGTGCTGTAAATTCTATGTAATTCTATGCATAGGATCTGGCCAGTGTTGATGAAGAGAGCTGGGGCAGTCTAGATGCCTAATTCCAGACGCACAAAACTGACCAGATTTAATCGGTTAGTGAAAGAAAATCAAAACACAAGACGACATTTGATTAAAATTCACAGAAACTACAATACAGGCTGTCAGGAAACCTGATCGCCAGCAGCTTGAACCAGTTAATAACCCTTTTGATCTGCTTTAGTTCTTGCATTGGTCCGCCATTTGTTCTCCATATGTTAAACACTCCATTAATCACATCAAAAGATTTATTTATTTTTTTTTTTCCTGTCGGGTTTGATTCTAATCTTTTTCATGTTCCATTGTTTAGGATTTCTCTATAAAGCAAGCCCTTGTTCTTTAAACGGACGTTCAGGTAGTGCTCATAAATCTTTGTCAAACAACTGCTGGTGCATGGAGGTCATGCTGACTGATCTGATCCCACAATCCTTTGTACTCGGCACCCTCAGTGGAATGTTCTAGAATGAATTCTACTCTCCCTTGGCCACCTGTGTAATACATCTGTGGCTTTGGCTGTGTTTTTTTTTAATGTTGCCAGTGAGGCATTTCGAGTCCCTGAGCCCACTGTAGTAGTCAGAGAAGCTGAAGCAGGTCAGGCTAGTCAGGCTTGGGGGCAGCTTTATTCATCTTGATTTCTTCAGCCACTTTCTCCTTTGTTGCCCCATTTAGCCAGGTGGATGGTGTTATGTCCGAATGAACACTTATGTAGGTGTGCTAATAACTAGCTGTTTTTATCTCCAGACCCTCTGGAACACTCCTGTCAAAGAATAACAAAATACAAGAGAGAACTTGGAGTGTAATTGCTACAATGTGCTAACTCCTATCAGGGGGCCATCTAGTGTTCAGATAACAATATGCAAGTGCCATACATACCAGATGGGAAGGTCAGGCCCCTGGCAGTGAGTATACTTTATTATTGGCTGAGGTTCTTTCTCACAGGTTGTCCTCTCGCTGCCCTAGTCTTTGTTGTCCTTGCAATGGAGTGCTCCGTTAACACAGAATGCTCCACTTTGTGGCCCAACTTTGGCCTGCTGAGACTTGTGTATTGAGGGCAGCAGAGGTCAAATCTTGAGCACCCGCGAGTCAGAGATCCTGAGCTTAAGGTCGAAAAGCAAAGTTGTGCGTGTGATTCCACACCAGGCACCATGCATTTCTGAACCTCATATCTTCTGTCAAAACTTGTAAATCTCTAAAACCTGGATAGTGCTTTGTTCTTGTTTTTATTTCAAATGGATTGAGGGGCTCCCTAATGCCTCCGTGTGATGTGGTACCGATTTATACAGACCGGAATGGACTTGTATTCAGTCCCTAATCTGAGCTACGTGGGCTGATCTCACCAGTGCAATAGCATAAGTGCTATAGTTTGTCATCAGGAAGGGCAAAAAGTCAGGCTTGGTTCCCAGCGCTGATCCCTCCAGGTAAGCATGCATGTACCCACTCAGGTGGGGAAAGAATGAAGCTCTATAGTTGAATAGCCGGTCTAGGCCCATAATGATGAATTGCCATTTGGAAGAAGTATCTGAGGACAGCCTGTATCCATACCCCAGCATGGGTTAGAAACTTCAGGAAAGGAGGGGGGACAATTGGAAAATAAATAACCTGGATAGCCTTTTCAGCATTGCCTTGCACAGTGGAAAGAAATAAATTTAAGGGTTAATTCCGCTCTCCTGTGCTAACTAGATAGTGTGGGTCTGAGAATTGGGGCTATTGTGCTGTCAACCTATCTCTGGCCAGTGATAATATTGATCGGGGACTTCCCGCTGGAAGCATGGAATTAGTCATTTAAAGATGGCCTTAGGGTCCATAACATTGAGATTGAATCCTGGTTAGACTCAACAAGTAAAGAAGCACATCTTTTATTGTTTTAGGAACCGGGCTACCAGTTCTGATAATCAGTGATAATCTTTAATACTATTTCCCCTTTCACAGAACTTGATGTCACATAATTGGCATCGAATGATTGTCTATATTTGTTTTGTGAATTATTTGCCATTAGGAACCAACAGTCGTACAAAGAAAATGTCACAAATCACTGGAAAGAATTGTTTATTAATGTCTTTCAACTGTGACACCAGGTGAGCCATCCTGTAACATACTTCTTGTTTTGGTCAGTTGGATGTGCAGAAACCCATCACTGTGCTGAAGAGGCTTAAAACCAAACTACTGAGTAATCCACGTAAATAGAATTGCAGCTTGTCCACTATTAAGTACACACGCCCTCCCTGTATGGACACACCTCACTTACCCAAGTCCTGAGATCTTAGGTACAGGTTCGCGAGAGCCAAAGCTCAGGCACCGCAAATGCGCACAGGAGTACTTCAGGAGTTTAACATGCTTAATTGGTACCGGTTTAGTGCGGGTAAGCCACTGGTCAGATTCTCACTGTTTGCCCAGCTAGGGCCACCCTACCTGTTAGGTGATTGGCCCAGAGGATTATCAGGAACCAAATGGGAAGAGTCCTGGCCTTTAGTCCTACCTCTCCTAATCCCAGCAATTGGCTAGGCTAGGTTGGTCACATTATCAGTTTCATCATGGAGTATTAGGGAACTGTCTGTCTCAGGATTACTGTGTCAATCACAGAGGGCAGATTCAGGTCTAATATCCTACTGCATGGCCCATTGGTTGAGAATGAGCAGAACGCACTTCTGTGGGGAGCTCTCTCACTCATTGGACGGGCAGATGAAGCCCCGCAGAAATTCACCCCTGTATCTTCAAGCGACTCTTTCAACAACAGCATCATATGCAAGAAGGTGGGGCTGCAATTCTTTCAGGAATGCCTGGGATTGATGCTCTGAGACTGTGTCTGATGATGACTTCAACAGCATGTTAGTGATTAAGACATCAAATGGGGGGGGGCGGGGTGACATTCAGTGGAGAACTTTTGCCTCATGCCTCTTTCAAGGGAGGTAGACTCAATAAATTTCTCGTCAGCTTTGCAGGGATCTCAAGGTGGGAGTACACGTTCCAAATAAAATCAAAACAAAAGCGGATGCTGGAAATCTGAAATAAAAACAGAAAATGCTGGCAATACTCAGCAGGTCAGGCAGCATCTGTGGAGAGAGAAAAAGAGTTAACGTTTCAGGTCGATGACCTTTTGTCAGACCTGGAAGAAGATTGAGATTTAACAGTTTACAAGGGCCACTCTGGCAAAGCTCACACCTCGCATTGGTCCAACATTCAAGTTCTAAATCTGCCCAAGGTGAAAGAAAAAATCAAGAGGTGCATTTATATAGCACCTTTCACGACCGTAGGACGTCCCAAAGTGCTTTACGGCCAATGAAGTACTTTATGAAGTGTAGTCACTGTTGTAATGTAGGAAATGTGGCAGCCAATTTGCGCAAACAGCGATGTGATAATGGCCAGATAATCGTTTTAGTGATGTTGGTTGAGGGATAAATATTGGCCAGGAAATTCGGGGAGAACTCTCCTGCTCTTCTTTAAATAGTGCCATGGGATCTCTTACGCCAACCCGAGAGTGCAGATGGCGCCTCAGTTTGACGTCTCATCTGAAAGACGGCACCTCCGACAGTGCCGCACTCCCTCAGTACTACACTGGAGTGTCAGCCTAGATTTTTTGCTCAAACCTCTGGAGTGGGACTTGTACCCACAACCTCCTGATTCAGGCAAGAGTGGTACCACTGAGCATCGGCTGACACTGTCAGGAGTCGATACTCTGGGGTGGTCTAAATCAAGTTTTCAGGTTGGGGGGTTGGCAGTGGGCTGGTTATGTATCCATTTCCATAACATTCAGAAAGGAAAGGTTTGCCCGCTTCTCTGCTGACTGGTTTTTTTTGTGGCATTTTTCCGGCAGTTGGCGGGGGTGTGATTTAGATATTAGATACTCCGTCTCCCTGGTGATGGGAGTTCTACTTCTGTTCCCTTGGTGGTTTGGGGAGGGGTAAATTCAGAATTCATTGCTTTAGAGATCAGATGATGGTTCTATTTTCATATCCTCAGTGTCACTGGGGGAAAGGAGGTGGGTGGAGAGAAGAACGTGAGTTATTAATTCTTGGTGGTCCCCGAAAAGCTTTGCGTTCTCTGACCCCATCCACAAGGTTAAAGTTTTAATGTTTCAAATATGAGTATATTTGAATGCTCATCCCTTTAATAATTGCATAGATTTACCTAGAAAGTACAGCACAGAGACAGGCCATTCGGCCCAACTGGTCTATACCAGTGTTTATGCTCCACACGAGCTTCCTCCTTCCTTGCTTCATCTAATTCTATCAGCATATCCTTCTATTCGTTTCTTCTTTCTGTTCTTATCCAGCTTCCCCTTAAATGCATCTGTGCTAGTCGCCACAACTACTCCTTGTGGTAGCAAGTTCCACATTCTAACCACTCTCTGGGTAAAGAGGTTTCTCCTGAATTCCCTACTGGATTTATTAGTGACTATCTTATATTTATGGTCCCTAGTGTTGGTCTCCCCCACAAGTGGAAACATCCCCTGCAAGTAGAAAATTCAGGAGAATTAATATTTACCAAGAGCAATACAGTCCGTAAAGGGGAGTGAAGACTATGTTAGGGATATATAGAGAGGCTTGTTCCAAGGCCCTCATTTAGTTGCTTTATAAGCGTTCTTAATACTGAAAATTTACTGCCTGGCCAGTATTGTCCTTTCACCCTCTTCAGAACACTCAGTGTTTGCAGTTTCTTTCCCCCTGAGGTGCATGGTGACAGAGTGCTCCTGCCAACAGCGCTCATTAAGGAAAATAATTCACACTTAATTTGTGCTGCAATTAAACAGCATCCGATATGCATGAGCAGGCCTTCAAATGAACAATATGTTAGTGATCGCAGCTCTGAAGAGGCTACAAGGCCCTCATTAACATTACAGCTTCCCAGAGGCCTTGTTAGCCATTTACTGTGTCAGCCAGATTGTCCAGATGAATTGTGGGACGGGGAGAGGCCCTGTCTGTTAACTGAGGCGACAAATCCTACCATGGTGACATTTGAGAGCGCGGTGCAGGAGGCCTGGAAGGTGCAATCGTCAGTCAGGACTTTAATTAAATAAAAAGAGTCGCTGTTGACCCGCTGAGAGGGCGGGAGGTGAGAGTCACAGTTACGGCTTGAACTGCACAGGCCCTATCCAGCAAGGTGGTAGACTACAAATCCACCGATGCTCATTTCAGTCAAACTGTTTTTGAAGATCCTAAACTGCATTTAGCAGAAAGTTTACCTCTAAACTTCCACTGATCTGCAACTATCCGGAAAGACTGAACAAGCTAGGGCTCTTTTCTCTACAAAAGATAAGGCTGAGGGGTGACCTAATAGAGATCTTTAAAATTATGAAAGGGTATGAAAGGGTAGGCGTAGAGAAGATGCTTCCACTTGTGGGAGAGTCCAAACTATGGTCCATAAATATAAGATATAAGATCCAATAAGGAATTCAGGAGAAACTTCTTTACCCAGAGAGTGGTCAAAATGAATCTTTGGAATTCTCTACCCCAGAGGGCTGTGGATGCTCAGTCATTGAGTATATTCAAGGCTGAGATAGATAGATTTTTAGACTCTAGGGGAATCAAGGGATATGGGGATCGGGCTGGAAAGTGGAGTTGAGGTTGAAGATCAGCAGTGATCTTAATGAATGGAGGAGCAGGCTCGAGGGGCCGTATGCCTTACTCTTACTCCTATTTCTTATGTTCTTATGTTAATGTGGAACTTGCCACCACATGGAGTGGTTGAGGTGATTAGCATAGGTGCATTTAAGGGAAGCTAGACAAGTACATGAGGGAGAAAGGAATAGAAGGATATATTGATAGGGTGAGATGAAGTAAATAGAGTGGGAGGAGGCTCATTTGGAGCATAAATACTAGCACAGACTAGTTGGGCCGAATGGCCTGTTTCTGTGCTGTAAATTCTATGTAATACTGCACCCGGGAACTGTTCAAATATTTTAAAAACAATTATACATAGTGGAAAACCTCACAATTTGGACATAGGGATTGCAAACACAGATGGGTCCAGCGGATGTGCAGAAAGCTTTACAGTTTCTATTGTATTCTTGTATTAGATGATAGTGATCTACCTTAGACCAGTGAAACTCACTCAGGCAGCTTGTCCTGTCAACCATTTGGGTGTATTGGGTTGCCTGGATGCAATGAACGGGAGATTGGATGGGTGGAGCGAACACTAGTAAAGGAGCCCGTCCAACTTTCCGTCCAAATATGTACAGGAACAGGAAAAGTTGCCCCACTAACTTTTCGTCATTTCCCAAAATAGCTCTGTCTCTCTGTCTCTGTTTATCTGTCACCAACAATAACAACTTGCATTTATATAGGGCCTTTAACATAGTAAACCATCCCAACTCGCTTCACAAGAGTGTTAACAGACAAAAATTGACACTGAGCCACATAAGTTCTGGACAGAGTAGATAGAGAGAAACTGTTCCCATTGGCGGAAGGGCCAAGAACCAGAGGACATAGATTTAACGTGATTGGCAAAAGAACCAAAGGTGACATGAGGAAAAACTTTTTTACACAGCGAGTGGTTAGGATTTGGAATGGACTGCCTGAGGGGGTGGTGGAGGCAGATTCAATCATGGCCTTCAAAAGGGAACTGGATAAGTACTTGAAAGGAAAAGGTTTGCAGGGCTATGGGGAAAGGGCGGGCGAGTGGGACTAGCTGGATTGCTCTTGCATAGAGCCAGCGCGGACTTGATGGGCCGAATGGCCTCCTTCTGTGCTGTAACCTTTCTGTGATTCTATGATAAGATATCAGGACAAGTGACTAAAAGCTTGGCCAAAGAGGTAGGTTTTAAGGAGCGTCTTAAAAGGAGAAAAGAGAGGTAGAGAGGCGAAGAGTTTAGGAAGGGAATTCCAGACCTTGAGGACTAGGCAGCTGAAGGCACGGTCGCCAATGGTGGAGCGATGAAAATCGGGGATGCACAATCCATATAAACTGGGTTTCCGGGGCTGGTAGTTGCTGTGTTGGGTTCAGGATTAAGCTTAAAGAGCCCAGTAAGAGGACCACTATTTTGTAAGGCTATTTCTCAGTGTTTTTGTTTGCGGGTTTTTAAGAGCTTTTGTGGTGATTGAAGTACTATTGGCTTTTTCTGCAACAGTGGCAATAGAGCTACAGTGGGTTTCCCCATGGGAATTCTCCTTATATCTCTGCCTTTTGGAGGAAAAGGAGGATGTCGGGCAGATCAGGTTGCAGGTAAGGCACTCTACACCCACTCTCTGGTACTCACACACCAGAATTCCAGGCAGAGGTGTTACATATCCGTGCTTGTCAGAAGATTAGTGCACGCAGAGGCTGTAATTTATAAGGAATGCCATGTTGCTCATGTTCCAACCAGACCTGCAACCAACTTCCCCTACAGGTACGGTCTACTGATGTCTGTCAACACTATAACCACCCTAAACCTTTACACTCAAGGATCATTTCAAGCTTCCAATGGGGACATCAACAATATAAGGCAATCAGGTGTCCATAGATGTATAAATGACCAATGCCTTGTTTGCTTGAGCAAACAATTTTATTGCCAACCCCATGGACAACTGACAATAGCATGAGAGGGTTTTCACAATTTTATAAAGTGGCAGAATTTCCGACGGTCCAGGGGTTATAAATTTTACCCCTGGGCCCTATGTGTTTCATTACAAAATGCCACGACCTACTCTAAGAGGGAAAGTATTCCGCTCTCCCAATGTGCAGTTTGTTTCTGACCATTATGAATGTCAATACTCACCTCCCAGGCAGCTACCACAATGTCCTTATTTCAAGGCAGTCCAGTGCCCCACTATTATTTGACCCACAAAGGTATGTCTCAGAGTGACTCCTCGTCTATCAAGGCTATTCCCTGGAGCTAGGGATCACGCTATCTGTGCAGTATTTAAGGACACCAGTTGAGTAAAGGTATAATGTCCAGCATCCACCACTGGCAGGTTATGGCTGGATTGATCTGGACTTGTCCTGCAGTATACCTGGCAAGGGTTCCAAGGATTATTGCTGTTTGCGGCTCAATTCTGCCCTGCAAAAAGGTATTTTTTTTTATTCGTTCATGGGATGTGGGTGTCGCTGGCAAGGCCAGCATTTATTGCCAATCCCTAATTGCCCTTGAGAAGGTGGTGGTGAGCCGCCTTCTTGAACCGCTGCAGTCTGTGTGGTGAAGGTTCTCCCACAGTGCTGTTAGGAAGGGAGTTCCAGGATTTTGACCCAGCGACGATGAAGGAACGGCGATATATTTCCAAGTCGGGATGGTGTGTGACTTGGAGGGGAACGTGCAGGTGGTGTTGTTCCCATGTACCTGCTGCTCTTGTCCATCTTGGTGGTAGAGGTCGCGGGTTTGGGAGGTGCTGAAAAAGAAGCCTTGACGAGTTGCTGCAGCGCATCCTGTGGATGGTACACACGGCAGCCACAGTGCACCGGTGGTGAAGGGAGTGAATGTTTAGGGTGGTGGACGGGGTACCAATCAAGCGGGCTGCTTTGTCCTGGATGGTGTCAAGCTTCTTGAGTGTTGTTGGAGTTGCACTCATCCAGGCAAGTGGAGAGTATTTCATCACACTCCTGACTCGTGCCTTGTAGATGGTGGAAAGGCTTTGGAGAGTCAGGAGGTGAGTCACTCACCGCAGAATACCCAGCCTCAGACCTGTTCTTGTAGCCACAGTATTTATGTGGCTGGTCCAGTTAAGTTTCTGGTCAATGGTGACCCCCAGGATGTTGATGGTGGGGGATTTGGCGATGGTAATGCTGTTGAATGTCAAGGGGAGGTGATTAGACTCTCTCTTGTTGGAGATGGTCATTGCTTGGCACGAATGTTACTTGCCACTTATCAGCCCAAGCCTGGATGTTGTCCAAGTCTTGCTGCATGCGGGCATGGACTGCTTCATTATCTGAGCAGATCTGTTTAAGATATCATTCTGAAGGCCCCGGTGCAGGAAGGGCAATGACCAAACAGAGTATGAAGAGGGTGCAATGCAGAATCTAATACCGGCAGCAAGAGCCATTCAGGAAACTCTGACACGGGACACCTCTTCATTTCCTCAATGCCCTTCAGAAATATGCCTTCAACTATCAATTATTTACCTTTTCCATACAACTCACAAATCTACTGGTTGTGGCCCTTGATGAAATAGGCAGGCAAAGCACAACACTGTTCCCATACACATAACCCCCAGTGCTACCAGATTTTTTTTATTACCAGTCACATCATGTGTGAGTGCCCAGAGTTTTCTTCTAGCACATGAGAAAGTTGGCTGCTGTAAATTCATAATGGCATCTTGGGACTGAGGTAGCCTTCACTTCCTGGTAACTGAATCCTTAAACGGATCTGCTACAGGCTCTGCCACTCCTGCATCTGTGTGGTCAGCTGCTGCAACCATCACAGGAGGGCCCGGCTATGTTGGCATCCTGGGAGACAGCACCATCATCTGTGCCCATTTCAGCCATGCCCTAGTTACTGCTTCACCATGGCCACTGATCATCAGGATAGAAGATCCAATGGCACTGATAAGTTAATTGAAACCCTGTCTCACGGTTCTCTCTAAATGATCTCCAAACCTGTTGAATTTGGAAGAGATTGCTTGTTCTACCTTGGAACCTCAGAATTCTACGTATACAATAGGAGCATCTGTTGGAGAATCCTTGAATGCCTGTGTCGTGAGGCTCTGCTGAAGAATTTCTCTGGATCTGTCACATGCTCCTTTGTGGCATGCACGGTTTCTAAACTGTCATGCACGGCTCATGCATCTAGTGGACTTCTCCAACTGTATTGCCATCTGCCTTTCCTTGGCACGATCTTCGGTGCCTGCACCAACACTTGATGTTCAGGTAGGACGCTTGCTGGTCCTCTGGACAGCAGGTTCATCCTTATCCTCCTCTGACACCATTGCCTGCTCTGGTTGACTGGTGCTGTGTATCTAACCCAGTGAACTCCCCTCTAGTCCATTCCCTAAATCCCCTGTGATAGATCTCTCTGTGCTGGTGTTTGGGAGGGAGGGAGGAAGGAGTGATGGCTTGTGTTGTGAATTGCTGGTTTGTCCGGATTTAGTGAGGGCCTGCTTTGGTTCCAGTGGCATCTAGAGAAAGAGAGGAGGCAGACAGATGACAACCGTGGCTCAGTGGTAGCACTCTCGCCTCTGAGTCAGAAGGTTGTGGGAATGAAGGAGTCCTGTACTATTTGAGGTGCCATCTTTCAGATGAGACATTAAGGGCCCCATCTGCCATCACAGGTAGAGGTAAAAGATCCCATGACACTATTTCAAAGAACAGTAGGGGAGTTCTCCCCAGTGTCCTGGCCAATATTTAACCTTCAACCAACATCACTAAAACAAATGATCTGGTTGTTATCACCTCGCTGTTTGTGGGACCTTGCGGTGTGCAAATTGGCTATTGTGTATACTACATTATAATGGTGACTACACTTCAAAAGTACTTCATTGGCTGTAAAACGCTTTGGGATGTCCTGAGGTCGTGAAAGGCGCCATATCAATGCAAGTCTTTCTTTTTTTCTTTGATGACCAGCCTTCAGTAGATGGAGTATCTTGGTAAAGTGTTTTAATGGCAGTAAATTAATTGCGGATTAGGACAAGATAGAAGAATAGCCAAAGTTGTTTACAAATGCTGAGCTGACAGGATAGCTCCTACTTTCCAATCTCCTGCACTCTATAGCTCCCTTCATAGAATGTGGAGGGCTTCTTCCTCGTTTAAGTTAGGGGACCATCTCCAGTCACTGCCCTCGCCCGGGTGTTATGGATTGTCTTCTCCTGCAAGCAGAGTGAAAGAAGTGAGAAGTTCCAATAACCAAGAAGCAATACCCTCATGTTCGCCTATAGTAGTTATGATGCGTGCATTCAACATTGAGCCGCATTAGATTGGGAAGAATGTTTTGGGCTGAATAAATGCAAGGATGTGAGCGAAGGAACATTTCCAGGTGAAGGTTGGGGATGTAGAGCGCACATCTCTGAGTAATGGTAAAGTGGGAAAGTATTTTAAAACAGTGTGAAAGGGAGGTAATCCTAAATGGAATACATGGCACACTCAGTAATGGAAGGTTATAGTAAGGTCATTGCATGTTTCTTGTATTGCTTCAATGGATGCCTGGAGGCAATGACATTGGTGACTACTTCCTCTCATTCCCCTTAGGGGCCAGTGGCAATTAGTGCCGAACAAGGCCTCTCTTATCCGCTTCACTTACTGGAGTGGCATTTCTATTGCCCTATCAGAGAACCAGGCTGCTCTAAGGCCCACTCCGCTCCTTGCAGTTGTTTTGGGCAATCAGCCTCGCAGCTTTTGCAATTTGAAAAATAGTAGATCCCGGACCCTTTAAGTTGCCGAAGGCATTTAAGTTGTGTTCCCCTCTTCCACTCCCATCCCCTTCCCCAACTGGGCAAGCTCCCAGTGAGGTGTTTTCTTGGAGTGGAGGGTATTTACTGTGTATCATAGCTGGTTGTGAGATATCCTCTGTTGTGGAGAATACAACGACTATCACCATTGTTATTCGAGCCTTGAGAATTGTTTATCCATTTATCAGCACTGATAGTCCCTCTGCTGGTTGATAGCACTCCATTGCACCATTAACACAAATTTCTGCCACAGAAATGAAAGGGAAAAATCTTTGGAATTAAATAACACTACACACTTAACAATTGTCACTGTGTTGGGAAAGTGCAGTCTACTGAATTGAAATATAATCCTAAACGCTATACACTGAGGTTTCTGTGCACTTGCTGGTTTCTTAGTATCTCTTTGCTGAGTTTTATATTTTAAAACTGTTGTTCAGAGGCAGTCGGTGTGAAATAATTATTAAAGAAAGAAGAATGAACTTGTAATTATATAGCATCTTACATGTCCTCAGGGTATCCTAATTTGCTTCACAGCCAATTAATTCCTTTTTAAAGTGTAGTCACTGTTAATTTGAAGGCAAACGGAGGGGCCAGTTTGCACGCAGCAAGGTCCCACAATGAGATAATGACCAGTTAATCTGTTTTGTGATGTCAGATGGGGGGTAAAGAGTGGCCAAGACATCGGGAGAACAGTTTTTTCTTTTCAAATAGTGCTATGGGAATTTTTACATTCACCTGAGCAAGCAGATGGGGCTTTGATTTAACGTTTCATCCAGAAGACAACTTGCATTTATATAGTGGCTTTTCATGTTGAAGCACCTCGAAGTATTAACCACAATGAATTACTTTTGGAGAGCAGTCACTGATATGTAGGCAAACAGGGCAGCCACTTTGGGTCAGCAAGCTCCCATAAACGGAAATGAGTTGAGTGACCAGTTGGTCTATTTTTGACAGTGCAGGTTGAAAGAAAGAAAGACTCGCATTTTTATAGTACCTTTCACGACCTCAAGACATCCCAAAGTGCTTTACAGCCAATGAAGTACTTTTGAAGTATAGTCATTGTTATAACATAGGAAACGCGGCAACCAATTTGTGCATGGCAAAGTCCCTTAAACAGCAATATTATAAGGACCAGATAATCTGTTTTAATGATGTTGGTTGAGGGATAAATATTGGCCAGGACACTGGGGCGAACTTCCCAGCTCTTCTTTGAAACAGTGCCACGGAATCTTTTATGTCTACCTAAGAGGGCAGACGAAGAATGTTGGCCAGAACACCAGAGGAATTTCCTGCTTATCTTCAAATAGTGCGGTAGGATGTGTAGCCATCCTGACCCTAAACCATCAGCACTGACAGAGAGGACCTCTGCTTAACATCTGACAGCACCTCTGACAATGCAGCACTCTCCCATTACTGCACTGGAGAGTCGGCCTAGATTTTCAGCTCAAACGCTAGTAGGGAAGTCAAATTCACAACCTTCTGACCCAAAGGCATGTCTGAGACTAGCTGACAAACAAAGACCCTCCTGTAGCGACATAGATAATCTCTAGAGACGTCATTGCTCTGATTTTAACATTCAGAGCGGCCAGGGTGCAGAGCGGGAGGGAAACCCCCGTGAACAGTTCATTGTGAGGCCTGGGCCTTTTTAACTCCCGGGCCTCATTTGCATGTTAGGATTCTGACTCCTGCCTGAAGCTGGTGGGGATGACGTCAGGTCGGCATGCAAGAGTTGAAATTCACAGGGGGGGTGGGGGTGGGGACACGGGGGGGTGGGGGGGGGCCAGGCTGCCCCAGGGAACCCATGGAAACGGTCCCCGGCAAGGTCGGTGAGGAAGGGGGTGGGAGATCGACAAGGTTCATGGCCGAGGGATGTGGGGGAGGGAAGCCTGGGACAGTGGGACAGGAGGTACAAGATATCCTTTTGGAGCCGGGAGGAGCACTGCTGCCCACAAGGAATCTATAAAAAATTAAAAATAATGAACTGACCTGAGCTTCCAGTGACCAGGATGGTGCCTGCTGCCGGCGGGCTTGAGACTGTGTGGTCCTTAGCTGGCCCGCAGTTAAAATGGCGTGCATGTCGTGGTGATGTCATCGGACACGACTCCACCATTTAAATTAGGCCTCCGCTCCTCAGGGGCGGGGCGGCCTTCCCATGCCTGAATTCAGGCAAGTTAAGATTGGGGGCGGGGGGGGGGGGTGCGGGAACGCGTTGGGAAACCAATGCAAATCCTCCCGCCATCTTAATTTCCCCCCCTCCCCCCGGATCTGTTCCCGTTGGTCGGGGTTGGGGGGTTGTTAAAATCATGCCTCATGAATGGGTGGGGCAGTCCAAGGAAGCACTGAAAAATATAATTGGTCTTTCGTTGTCATGGCTGTGGCTGTAGGAACCATTTTAATGGCTAGTTTAGATGTCCTGTCATTGGCAGGAGTGTGGTTGCTAGAGGTCATCGTTTAGCATAGGGTCTTCTTTAATAGCTGGCGTGCTGGGCCTCTCATAAAAGTGTTGCACCCGGGACATCTAGAGATTAAGTGCACTTGTGCTAATGATCTTGTTTCATTTCAGCTTTGCGGGATGAGTTCAGACTACAGCCGAGCAATGTGGTGGTGGCGTTGGGTGAGCAAGCAGAAATGGAATGCCTGCCTCCCCGAGGCCATCCAGAGCCGACTGTAACGTGGAAGAAGGATGGGGCTCCTCTAAACGAAAAGGACGACCGTTACAGAGTGAGTCCATCACTTGCTTCAAACCTGGCCTGTTATAGCTGTAAAGAACAGTAATATTTTTGTAAGATATGTTGGTCAGTTGGTTGGTGTGGAAACCCATCGCAATGCTCAAGAGTCTCCAAACCAAACTACTGAGGAACTCAGATGAGGAGGTTTTCTGTTTGCCTGATATGGAATACACACACTGTCCCCATAGAGAAACATCCTCACTTACCTAAACCAGAAAAATTCACACAGGTTGGCAGGAAGGAAAGCTCAGGGACCCCCAAGTGTGCACACTACAGCTTACCAGTACATGCTGTTGGCAAGCTTCCCACTGCTTGTCTCTCTTAGGGCCATTGTATCCTTTAGGGCAGTGGCTTGCAGGATTATCTTGGAGCCAAGTAGGCAGGATCCTAACCTCCAGTGACAGGCTCCCCATTCCAGGTTCCATCACAGAGGCAGGAGAGCTGGTTGATCACTAACAGGTCCCTGGAGTACTGGGGACCAAGTATCAGGTTACCGAGACCGCCACTGAGCGGCAACTTTCCAGCCCCAAAAAAATTCTACTTACTTCCCCCTTCCCCAAGCAGCGTAGTCTGTGATGTGAACAGTAATATTAGACGTGTATGTATTCTCTTCTCACGGGTGAAATACTTTTATGAGAGACACAGCACAAGAGATACTAGAGACATCAATAAGGTTAGTTCAAGACCGGTTCCTTGTTTTAGAAATCTCTTGTCAGGATACTTTTGCGGTGTGAATATCTGTCACCATAACAACAGACATCCACTTTTCTCTTTATTGGGTAAAATTGCTATTTTGTCCTGTTTCTACACACGTATTGAGACTGTGGGAAAGATTTGTGACAAAGAAGATTATCATATTGTAAATACGAAGTAGACAACTGGGCTTCTAACAATGAAATGTGATATCCTGACTAACGTTCTGGGAGTCCCAGCTAATGCAAATTAGAACTGGTGAATAAGTTGACTGTTTCACTATTGTGTAACCTTTATATAGTGAAGCTCTGTCTCGTTAAAAAAAAATCTTTCTGTGATTTGTGTTCTGTCTGCTTAGCAGGAGAGCATCACAGAGAAAACCCTTGCCCCGTTTGGACTTTGTTTCAGCTTCATGTCTTGTCTTTTGCTGCAGATCACTGTTGGCAAACTCGCCATTTCCTACACTCACAGGAGTGACTCCGGAGTGTACGTCTGTGTCGCGACGAACAAAGTGGGACAGCGGGAGAGTAAGGCTGCCCGAATGTCCGTACTAGGTGAGCGAGATCTTACAAGTGTTAGCAGAGCTCAAAACTTCTTCACTAAAGGCTGGGAATAGAATTGGAGGTTACAAGGATAGGTATAGACTGAGATGATCGAATACTCCATGGAACATGTGATGAATGATCCGTTAAACTGCTTTTGGTGGTGTTGATGGAATGTTGGTCAGAACGCTGGGAGAACTCCCTGCTCATCTTTTAATAATGCTGTGGGATCTATTATACCCATCTGAGCAGTTGGATGCAGCCTCAATCTAACATTGCACCTCTAACAATGCAGCACTCCCTCGGTACTACCTATGAGTGCTGCACTGTAATCCAATGGGACAAACTTAAGTTCTACTCTTGCGAATGTATGTAAGATTCCAGTGCAACTTCTAACTCATCCAGTGTCTGGATTTGTCATTGTCACTTCAACGTTGTGCTAGCTCAGATTTCAAGAATTTGAATAACTTTCAGTCAGCCACCTTTCATTCATTCTTGGGCGGTGTGGGGAAATGGGGAAAGGCAGCAGGTCCTGCTTCCAATTTCCGCTGCTGGAGATAACATAGCTCTAAGTGTTTCTATCTTATTCCAGAAAAGCCAACCTTTGTCCAGAGGCCGAGTGACGCAACAATCACGGCCGGTGATACCGTGCAGTTTTCCTGTGAGGCCCGTGGTGATCCGATGCCTCATGTGCTTTGGCAGAGGGAAAACGGAGACCTTCCCATAGGGAGGTGAGTGAAAAGTGGCTTTAAATGAATGATAAGTGGTTGAATAATCCATACAGTAAATTCACCAACTGGATCACATTCCTGGAACTAAAACATTGTTACGGTTTGGGGATTTTTTTTGACCATTTTTCCACAGAAAGCATTTGGCAAAGAAAGAAAGAAAGAACTTGCATTTATTTAGCGCCTTTCACGTCCTCGGGACATCCCAAAGTGCTTTTCAGCCAATGCAGTACTTTTGAAGTGTAGTCCCTGCTGTAATGTAGGAAACGCGGCCAGCAATTTGCCAAGGCATAAATATTGGTCAGGACACTGGGGAGAACTCCCCTGCTCTTCTTCCAAACCATGCCATGGACCTTTTATGTCCACCTGAGTGGGCAGACGGGGCCATGGTTTAATGTCTCATCCGAAAGACGGCATTTCTAACAGTGCGGCACTCCCTCAGTACAGCACTGAAATAAAAGCATTACTTTTAATGTTTTTTTTTAAATGTGTAGTTTATTCCCCTTCATTAAACTTTCTAACCTCTGCTTTACACAAAGTATGGAGAGGCACTGGAAGGCTTCTAGGACTCAAGGTATGACAGCACAGCATGAGTTAGTGCCTACAGGAGAGGAGGGAAGAAAGTGATTCTCTTCATTGTGTTCTAACTGCAGCTTTGATTCAACAGGTACGAGGTGAACTCTGATAACATGATAAAGATTCATTACACAACTCTCAATGATGCAGGCCGCTACACCTGCCTAGCTGAGAATGCGGTTGGTTCAGCTGCTGTGACAGTCTCCCTAATTGTACGAGGTAAGTGTGGGCGATTTGAGTTTGAAATGGTTGACCGAGGACAACAAACGAGTTTGATGAGTCGGAAAGCTGAAACCACAAACAACCAGAGGTGGAGGCAGAGACCTTTCAGTTTAAAATACTTAAAAATAATGGACTGAATTATGAGGGTAAAAGGCGCTGATGTTATCTGCAAAAATAGCGGAGAGAGAGATTTGGTATGAATGTTTTAAGTTGTATCGCGAGAGTAATTTCTGGATCTTTGCTGTTACAGTTCTTTACGTTCATGTACTAGCACAAATTAGACCCGTATCTCCTATGAACTGGAACTTACTTTCTTATACATGATATGAATGGGGCACCCATCCACAGACTAATGATGGTCTTTTTACCGCAGTAATGATGCACTGGAGTTTATGTGGTGTGCCCTCCACACTCTCCTGTCCACTTTGAAAGGTGGTAACTCACCATGCTGTCTGACCATAAGCTTCAGGCTAAAACTAAGAATTTAATTTATTGAGTCAGGAAATTGCACAGAAGCAAAAAAAAATGGAAAGTAACCAACAGTAATATATTTAACTTGCATAATACTTCATGGGGTAGAAATTCGCTGGGGGTACAGGGTAAAATGGTGGGGGAATGGGGGAGTGTGGGGGGAGAGATCGGAAGCTGGGGGGGGCGAGGCAGGTCATGCGGTGAGTTCAGATTTACTAGAAATGTTAAAAAGGGAGCTGGATGGGTACTTGACTATGGCCGACATCATTACATATAGAAGTTAGGTGGAGAATTGGGGAATGTGTCTTCCAGTGATTGAGGTCTCCTGGAACTTGCCTTCAGGAGTCGGAGAGGAATTTCCCAGAGTTCTTTTTTCCCTATATTAGGATTTTTTTTCCCTCTATATTTGCCCCTTCCTGAAAAATGCAGGGCTGGTAATTTGGAGGTGGGATGGGGGTGAGGAGGGAATAGGACAGATGGGAGTCATGTTGTGCATAAATTGCACCAAGGCAGAATGGGACCAGCTACTCTTTCCCTGTCCTTTGTTTTTGTATGTTCAAAATGGACAGATCCTTATTCAACAGGCAATAACAGAGTATGAAATAGAAACAGGCAATGCTGGAAATATACAGCAAGGTCGGTCAGCATCTGAAAAAGGAAGATAGATTATTACATCTGCACTGGATCACACTGTCCTTACTAGTTCATCTATTGGTTTTATTATCTTCAGATGCTCTTGATACTGGTCAGGGGGACAGGCAGAAAGATACTCATCGGGAGCTGCTGGATGTCCGGATTTACCTCGACAATATTACTGTCCTTCCATCATCCTCGCATGTCCATCTCCACTGGAAGGTGGGCATCTAGTCTTTCCCTCTAACTTTCAAGCGGTCACTGTTTTACTATATGCGTGATTGTCACTTTCCACATCGGTTTTGATGCAATCTTCTGCTGACGATATGAAGTGTTTCCTTAATTATTTGGAAATCGTTGAGTGGGAGAACCTTCACCACACAGACTGCAGCGGTTCAAGAAGGTGGCTCACCACCACCTTCTCAAGGGCAATTAGGGATGGGCAATAAATGCTGTCATTGCCAGCGACGCCCACATCCCATGAACGAATAAAAAAAAAGTTTGAAGTATATATCTGTAGTTAATCAGCTCCCTCAAGAGATTTAATAAATGGGAATGAATCGATGGCAGTGTAAATTGTACATGGTTGGACCAAAATATGTTCCATGATTCCGATGGCTACTTCAGTTTGGTATTTAGAGAATTGCTGCACACTGAACTTTCACCTTTGGGATCTGGGTTTATGTTCAACACTGAGTGATGGGATGAAAATCATCTCTCTCTGCAAGTCCTCAGTGAAATGAATTTGGCCAGTCTCAACCTGTCTCCCAGTATGCATTAGACCACAGCATGAAACTAGCATTTGGTGCTAATTGGCTCTCAACTCAGATGTAACAAGGATGATTAGTGTGGATAATGTCATTCTCCTCTCCTGACTCAGTGCCAGAAGCCCTGTGACACCTCAACCAAGTGGCTATTCTTCATGCGTGAGCCTAAACAGTGAGTGGTGATAGGTTATTCATCCATGGAGGGAATCCTATCAAGCCAAGCAATGATCACTAGAGATGTACGTGGAAACACCTTTCAGCACAGTCAGGTCACTGGATAGTCATCAGAACCGAGAATCCTGGCTGATTTTTCAATAACATTATCAATGGGATCAGCCAATTGGGAGTGTGGATTGAGAGCATCTCTTCCTGGTACAGCACAGTACCACATTGTACATATTGTCACATCGAGCCTTTGCGCTAACCTGTGTAAGGGAGGCTCTTCTAATGTTGATTGTAAGGCAAATTGTTAGCACAGTGTAACAGGATCTTAACCCTGCATTTAATCCATACTGTAGCTAACTTGGGAGTGCATAAAGGGAGCTTTACTCCACATCAAACCTGATGTTCAACATTTGCATTAATAAGTACATTCCTGACATGGAGCGTCATGTTACACTGGAAGTGCGTACTGGGTAATCGTGGGAGGTGTGCCGACGATTTCTTGATATTCGCTGCCCCGAGTTGCGATCTGTACTGGCAGATCCGTTCGTAAAATTCACGCTTAAGATGCCAACAGTGAAAAGGTATTCCCATCCCCAACAATGGTAGCCACCACCTTGAGAATCTTCTGAAAGGCCTTGTATTCTCCTGGCAGTTGTTCGGGACAGGCACATCTTTCTCAAACAGCTTCAGAGAGCTTTAGTACTGAGGCCTTAAGCTATACTTGCTTAAACCAGTCACTGTGTGCCATCCAATTCCGTTTCTCCAGTTGGACTCTAAAGTAACATCAGACGATGTCCACACATGGACAATTTCCAATAGGAGACACAGGATAGAGATCACGATTTGGAAGCTGTAGGATATTTATGCCAATTTGAGCACCCCTACTGCTGCCGTGAGCAAGATCAACTCATTCATCAACTCAACCCTGTCATTCCACTTGAATTTTCTCCTTTGAAACAATACATTTAAGCCAGCGCCCAAAGGGGGCCGAATGTGAGCTCACTTACCTGCACAAAACTCATTCAATTTTCTCCCCTTTTGGCTTCTGCAGGTCATTTCACCGTCTCAATACATCGAGGGATTTAATGTTTTCTATCGCTCTTTGATGCCCCCGAGCACGGAATGGATGGAGAAGCAGATTGCCAGTCCCATCGAGCGCAGCGCTGTGCTGACCACTCTAAAGAGGGGCTACAAGTATGAGTTCAAGGTTCAGGCGTACAGCGGAAGGTTCTACAGTCCAGACAGCAACACAAAGCATGGAAGGGTTCCTGAGGAAGGTGAGAGATGGAGATGGTACATTGCTCCATCCTAGTGCTTTTTACTGGGGGTCCAAAGGCACCTGCTAGAAGGGATAAGGCTAGGTTGCGTGAGGGCTAGAACGGTGGTGCTTGTAATAAAGGCTGGGGTCATTTGTGGACAATCTCCTGCAATCCTCTGCAGATCTCACTGCTTTAAGGTGGCAGCCATGGCTCAGTGGTAGTGCACTCACCTCTGAGTCAGAAGGTTTGTAGGTTCACTCCAGAGACTTCAGCACAAAATCTAGGCTGACACTCCACTGAGGGAGTGCTGCACTATCGGAGGTGCCGTCTTTCAGATGAAATGTTAAATCGAGGCCCAGTCTGACTTTTCAGGGCATAATAGATCCCAGGGGACTATTCAAAGAAGAGCAGGGGAGTTCTCCCCGGTGTCCTGGCCAACACCTAAAACAGATTATCTGGTCATTATCACACTGCTCTTTATGGGACCTTGCTGTACGCAAATTGGCTGTTACGTTTCCTACATTACAACAGTGACTACACTTCAAAAATACTTAATTGTCTGTAAAGCGCTTTGGGGTGTCCAGAGGTTGTGAAAAGCACTATAGAAATGCAAGTTCTTTCTTTCCACGTGTCTGGCTTTCTATTCATGGTTGTGGGATGTCGTTAGAGTTGGCAGTCGTTAGAGCTCTTCTCATTACTTCTCTTGCAGTCTAGGGAGAGAAAGCGAGAGTTCTGTTGGAAAATGGGGCTATCCCAGTGTCTATAGAGCAAGCGAAGGGGCTGTGTTGAAGCTATAGGGCCTAGAATTTTAACAGAATTGTTAGTCCTATGGGGTTTGTTCCCTGTAGGCAGGTTGCTGGTCTGCACTCAGTGACTGATATCAGGAGCTCACCAAGTGGGGACTGTGGGTGCAGACATACATTCCATCACTCCATTTTAGTGTGTTAGAGCCTTCCTGAGATTGACCCTCAAGCAATACATTTTTAACATGTATTTAATCTCAGGATGTGGGCATCACTGGCAAGACCGGCATTTATTGCCCATCCCTGGTTGCCCTTGAGAAGGTGGAGGTGGGCCTTCTTTGTTCAACATTGTGGCCCTTGACTAAACATTAGTGAAACAATGGACTAGAACATTATCCTTTCAAACGGGGCCTACAATACATCCCTCTCACATCTGATAGAGTTCTCTTCCAAAACTGTCATAATATCTTATGGATGGAAGTGGGTTATGAGACTTTTAATGCTGTAGCTTTGAGGTGAGTGCTTGGTATTTTCTCTTAATCTGCCATCTCTTGTCTTTCATGTTTAGTACCAGATGCCCCTCCTCACAGCGTTATCATTGCAACAACAGAAAGTAGGAATGACAGCATTGTGGTCAGCTGGGAGCCTCCTCCTCCCGAGTCCCATAACGGCATCATTAAAGGTTACAAGGTATGATTACATAACGGATAAGCATGGAATGTGTACAGTGCATTTGGGAAGAGTCACGGAAATCTGAAAATGAAAATCAAGATCAAATTGTACCAGGCGAAATGCAATCTGTGAACCTCCAAGAAAACCTTCTGCTCTGAGTTGCTTGTACTGCAATTCCAGTTCAATATGTAGGACTGTTCTGTACTCACAGCAGAACAGTGTTTGTGCAGCGGGCTCACTGAATAGGTCAGGTGCGTGGCTTTCAGCAAATGTTTGAGAGGAAGGGTATCGAGGTATTTAATTTGGCATTCAGGTTTTCAAAATGATTTTGGTTCTTTTTTTGGAGAAACTTGGATTAAGGACCATGGCCCACAGTGCAGGATTGAATAGAGCAGAAGAGAAGATGAGGTAAATCAAAAAGTAATGGTATAATAATGGCTGAAATAGGAAACATATTTCAGCCATTACTTTTTGAGATGGAAACAATGAGGAGTTAGCCTGCAGGGACCTGTTCGAAGACATTTTGCTAATCATCAAATCATTGAAAATTCAACTAGAACAGATTTAATATTCACCTTCTTAAAAATCACTGTTTGTGACCACTCACTGCAGTTTGCTGAGGTTTTCAGGACATCTGAGAAGTAATTCATTAATTCATAAATCTGCAGAATGTCTACAATGTACAGCAGAGTCTCCACAGTAAATCCTACTTTAGTATTACTGCAACAGGACCAGATCAGTTTGGTTTGGCATCATCCATCAGAACAAGAAACGTGGAGGTCGTTGCGATTTTGGGCCGGTTTTAGGTGTGACTCGGAAGGATTTCTGTGGGCTCAGACTAAAAAATGCTGCTTACTCAAGAAGAGTGAGGCTCTCAGCTTCTTCCCCAATTACTCATGCAATGGCAGCAGAGTTGCCCTGCTCGACATTGTTCACACCAGAATCTACAAGTACAAACTTCTGTCTTTTGCCGGAAAATACATTAAAACTGTGCATAGACCCCCATCTGGTCAGAGTACTTCAGCAGAAAACAACTGGTCTTTGATGTGTGATTTGTAACCAGCTGCTTGCATTGTCTGAGAGAGAGAGAGAGAGAGAGAGAGAGCGTTCATCTTCTGGAGTTGTATAATGGACCTTCACTTCACTGATGGAGCTTTGGAACAATATTCTCACAGGACATCCTTATTTTAAATTCGTTCATGGGATGTGGGCGTCGCTGGCAAGGCCAGCATTTATTGCCCATCCGTAATTGCCCTTGAGAAGGTGGTGGTGAGCCACCATCTTGAACCGCCTGCAGTCCATGTGGTGAAGGTTCTCCCACAATGCTGTTAGGTAGGGAGTTCGAGGATTTTAACCCAGCGACGATGAAGGAATGACGATATATTTCCAAGTCGGGATGATGTGTGACTTGGAGGGGAAGGTGCAGGTGGTGTTGTTCCCATGTGCCTGCTGTCCTGGTCCTTCTAGGTGGAAGAAGTCGCGGGTTTGGGAGGTGCTGTCGAAGAAGCCTTGGTGAGTTGCTGCAGTGCATCCTGTGGCTGGTACACACTGCAGCCACAGTGTGCCGATAGTGAAGGGAGTGAATGTTTAGGGTGGTGGATGGGGTGCCAATCAAGCGGGCTGCTTTGTCCTGGATGGTGTCGAGCTTCTTGAGTGTTGTTGGAGCTGCACTCATCCAGGCAAGTGGAGAGTATTCCATCACGCTGCCGACTTCTGCTTTGAAGATGGTGGAAAGACTATGGGGAGTCAAGAGGTGAGTCACTCGCTGCAGAATACCCAGCCTCTGACCTGCTCTTGTAGCCACAGTATTTATGTGGCTGTTCCAGTTTAGTTTCTGGTCAATGGTGACCCCCAGGATGTTGATGGTGGGGGATTCGGCAATGGTAATGCCATTGAATGTCAAGGGGTGGTGGTTAGACTCTCTCTTGTTGGAGATGGTCATTGCCTGGCACTTGTCTAGTGCGAATGTTACTTGCCACTTATCAGCCCAAGCCTGGATGTTGTCCAGGTCTTGTTGCATGCGGGCACGGACTGCTTCATTATCTGAGGGATTGCGAATGGAACTGAACACTATGCAATCATCAGCGAACATCCCCATTTCTGACCTTATGATGGAGGGAAGGTCATTGATGGAGCAACTGAAGATGGTTGGGCCTACGACACTGCCCTGAGGAACTCCTGCAGCAATATCCTGGGGCTGAGATGATTGGCCTCCAACAATCACTACCATCTTCCTTTGTGCTAGATATGACTCCAGCCACTGGAGAGTTTTCCCCTTGATTCCCATTGACTTCAATTTCACTAGGGCTCCTTGGTGCCACACTCGGTCAAATGCTGCCTTGATGTCAAGGGCAGTCACTCTCACCTCACCTCTGGAATTCAGCTCTTTTGTCCATGTTTGGACCAAGGCTGTAATGAGGTCTGAAGCCGAGTGGTCCTGGCGGAACCCAAACTGAGCATCGGTGAGCAGGTTATTGGTGAGTGAGTGCCGTTTGATAGCACTGTCGACGACACCTTCCATCAGATTGAGAGTAGTCTGATGGGGCGGTAATTGGCCGGATTGGATTTGTCCTGCTTTTTGTGGACAGGACATACCTGTGCAATTTTCCACATTGTCGGGTAGATGCCAGTGTTGTAGCTGTACTGGAACAGCTTGGCTAGAGGTGCGGCTAGTTCTGGAGCCAAGCCTTCAGCACTACAGCCGGGATGTTGTCGGGGCCCATAGCCTTTGTTGTGTCCAGTGCACTCAGCCATTTCTTGATATCACATGGAGTGAATCGAATTGGCTGAAGACTGGCTTCTGTGATGGTGGGGATATCGGGAGGAGGCCGAGATGGATCATCCACTCGGCACTTCAGGCTGAAGGTGGTTGCAAACGCTTCAGCCTTGTCTTTTGCACTCACGTGTTGGACTGTGCCATTATTGAGGATGGGGATGTTTGCGGAGCCTCCTCCTCCCGTTAGTTGTTTAATAGTTTAATTCTCCAGAAACATGTCTGCTACAGGCCTGTTGGGAAATGGTACATATTCTCACATACGACAACGACAGACAGGAAAAAGCCCACTGGTCCATCCAGCTTGTCCCACACGACTGCGATGCCTTGTGCATCACAATATACACACTCACCACCCCACCTGAAAGCCATTTAAGCTCCTGTGAAGCATAAGTCGCTCGTGAAGGATTCCCATATGGTTCAATGTGCTGGAACAGCATCCTCCTTGAACTTGAACACTATACAGTGTTGGGGATTTGCCACCTAGTTTAAATCCTGTTGAGTATCCATGGCAATGCCTTCAGGACTGTGTGAACAGGATGCCTGACACCTTGTTTTGAACCTTGTCGAATGTTGGCGGGTGTCCCTGGAAGACAACGGTCCAGGAAATCAAAGTGAAAAACAAAATAGCAAGGGCCAAAAAAAATAAATAAGGGCCAAAGCCTATATTGCAGAACATCACCAGGGCTGGAAGGCAGAATGAAGAAGATGCGATAACTGATGATTGAGAAATTAGTGATACCAAGCTTCTGTTTTAAAAGGCAGAAAGAAAGGGAGGCACATTAATCCACCATTCTGAGGCCCTGAGAAACAATGAACTAGGATAGACCATATAGGACGAGCCCTGATTTCAGAGGAGGATGATCAAAGGTGAGCGGAGCTGCCTTCCATAGCAACTGTCTGCCAGGCCCTGATTGGTTCTGTGCCCAGGTGACTGCAGGCCATGGGAAGTTGGCCCTCCGTACTGAATATGCATTTACTTCAATGACTGAATTTTTATGAAACATTTGCAGAAGAACTCTTGGGGGAAAGGGATCAATGCACTGGATATTTTAATCAATACCATTGCTACACTAATCGTTATGAAGATGGATATCTGTATCCAAGTAGATTAGTGAATTCAAGTAAACAGGAAATGCTGGAACTACAGAGCAGTTCGATCAACATCTGAAGAGAATAAGATAGGGGCCCTGAATTGACTCGAGCGTTGCTTAATAGTGATCAGGAACAGGAGCCGTGTCTGAATTCCCGTTCTCTTCTCCTTCTGGGGGGAACTGAGCCCAGTTGTCACAACTCTACCAGCGCCCAGCTGAGCTCAGCTAGCTCAGCACAGACCGGGACCTTCCTAGTCTGTGCGGTTCCGCGAGTCACTGGATAAACTTGTTCAAAGCCCCTGCAGGAACCAGAGAACGATAGGTTAGCGTTTTGGGTCTTCATCAAAAACTTTTTTTTAAATTTTTTTTTTATTCGTTCACGGGATGTGGGCGTCGCTGGCAAGGCCGGCATTTATTGCCCATCCCTAATTGCCCTCGAGAAGGTGGTGGTGAGCCGCCTTCTTGAACCGCTGCAGTCCGTGTGGTGACGGTTCTCCCACAGTGCTGTTAGGAAGGGAGTTCCAGGATTTTGACCCAGCGACAATGAAGGAACGGCGATATATTTCCAAGTCGGGATGGTGTGTGACTTGGAGGGGAACGTGCAGGTGGTGTTGTTCCCATGCGCCTGCTGCCCTTGTCCTTCTAGGTGGTAGAGGTCGCGGGTTTGGGAGGTGCTGTCGAAGAAGCCTTGGCGAGTTGCTGCATGTTGTGATGAAGGGCTCCACCCAAAGTGTTGACCCATCTTCTTTCAGATACTCTGTGCATCCAGCAGTTTGTGCTTCAATCTCAGGACTCCAGCAATTCTAGTTTTTCCTTATGGTTCTAGCGTAGTGATTCACTGCATTTGTATTTCACTGACGAGAAGGACTTCATTGAGACAATTCCCCTTGTCCGCTGGCTGCGCATGTATGGAAATCGTGGGCACACCGCCCATGAACTCTGTCCATTAATCGTGGGCAGTGAGCCCGGGATTTACTGACCTGTGCGGCCAGCAGGTGAGGCCCCGTCAATTGTGCAAACTCGGAAAATTAGCCCCCCTTAAGTCACAAGTCAAGGTCCCCAGTATCCAAGTGCTTAGGGGTAGTTTATAGGTGAGAATTTCCTTGGAGCTGTGCCCGCTCCGCCGCTGTTCCCGCTCCGCCGCTGTGCCCGCTCCGCCGCTGTGCCTTCGACAGAAGTGTGGTGGGCAACCCCCTTTATGCGGATAGCTGGGGCCCTCTGCCCCATTTCCAGAAAAGTTACGGTGGCGGAGCGGCTCAGCGGGAACTCCTGGCCCAGGAGCCCGTGGTCCTGACACGGAGCCTCATCCTCTGGCCGTGCATTTCAGAAATTCAGCCACGCTCTGCCCACAATTGTTGTGACCATTGGAAAATTGTGGGCAGCTTGTGCCCAAATCTCTGGTTGGCAAAGGCCCCCTGCCAGCGGGGTACATTCCTAAGATTCCTCTAATTGTGTTCCATCTCTACTTTGAGTGCCAAGCCTTCAAATCTGGCTTTCATAAACAAACTCGATCAATGAGCACAGATTCTAAATGAAGAATGCAGCTGTGCCTTTTTGTACGTACTATAATTTTGGAGGCAGTCGGAGCACTGATAAGTTGTATCGTGGTGTAATAGACGTGAGTTGCTATCCCTGGCGGTGGGTGGGAGGGGGAGGAGGAGGACATGATTCGTCCAGATTTGTTGTAGGCGGTTTCCCCTCCCTCTATCTCCCCCACTCAAAATCCCAGAATTGTCTCTGATGATATCCCCCTTTATGTCCTTGAGCCTCTGGTTGCTGTTCATGATCACAGCAGGTGTTTAGGTAAGGCCTGGTAGCAGGGTGGAACTGGGGCCTGGTAGCAGGGTGGAACTGGGGCCTGGTAGCAGGGTTGAACTGGGGCCTGGTAGCAGGGTTGAACTGGGGCCTGGTAGCAGGGTTGAACTGGGGCCTGGTAGCAGGGTTGAACTGGGGCCTGGTAGCAGGGTTGAACTGGGGCCTGGTAGCAGGGTTGAACTGGGGCCTGGTAGCAGGGTGGAACTGGGGCCTGGTAGCAGGGTTGAACTGGGGCCTGGTAGCAGGGTTGAACTGGGGCCTGGTAGTAGGGTTGAACTGGGGCCTGGTAGCAGGGTTGAACTGGGGCCTGGTAGCAGGGTTGAACTGTGGCCTGGTAGCAGGGTTGAACTGGGGGCCTGTAGCAAGGTTGAACTGAAGGCAGCACACACTCGCATGAAGAGAACGTACATGTCCAAGCCAGTCAACCGGTAAGTACAAACATTTCCTAATAGTGCTGATTCTTTTCTCTTCCATTTTGGTGTCTGCACACAGCTTGTTCAGATTGAGAAGTGTGGAGTTGGCTAATGGCACAATGATTGGTCACTTTCTGCCAGATACACTAAAAGAATTTGTAAACCACAAACCCAAGAGGAGGGAAACAGGCAAAAAAAAATTTGACTTCAGCTTTTGGGCACAATTCACATAAAATATATTTGGTGTAAATATTTTTTTAAATGGATCATAATGTTATTTATAATAAAACTACTAATATTTCATTGTTTAACAAGCAGTCAGTTTGCTCCTGTCTGGTGTTGTATGCCTTGTGATTCCGTGCTGACTCCTGTATATGTAAATGTTTCAGTTTTCCCTCCACACCTATGGCCAGGACACACGGGGAAGATAATGCGATGAGCACACTTTATGCTGCACCCAAATGAGCCCACCTCCCCAGGTAGCACGAGGTCAGCTCATTTACCTGATGTTTTAACGCTCCGGGTGTATTACTCATGATACTCCAGCCCTGGCACTCCCAGTGTATCAGGTGCCAGCAGCCAGTGAAGGGATGTTGGCTGCCTTCTGGGCATTTCTCCCACGTCAGCAGGGTTTGTCCACGTGGGGAAGGGTTCGCCAGCCCAGGAGTACCGGACGTTTTTTTGTGCGCCTCAGCGCCTGTTCCAAACAGATGATTATTAACAGGCCACATTATATAGCCGACTATGAATTAAAGTTTTGCTCTACAGAGTACAATGGACGGCTTGTGGGCAGGGTCCCAACCCCCTGTGCATTTGCCACTCGCTTATGGGCAAGGTGGCCGCCTTGGGTGAGTTCTGGGCCTCAGGCTTCCATACTTAGTAATACAGGGACCGTTTACCTGACATCGTATTATGGCCCCCTGCAGGGTCAAAGTATGATCTACATGATATAAAATGTTATCCTTCCTTTTCTGCCTGTTGTGTGACAGGTTTGGTGTTTGGGGAACGAGACGCAACATCACAGGAACTGGACAGTGGATGGCAGTACGTACCGGCTGGAGATACCCGGTCTGAATTCTGGAATTGAGTACCGTGTGCAGATCGCAGCAATCAATGGTGCCGGAGTTGGAGTAAACACCAAACCACAATTCGTCTACCTAGGTCAGTGTGGGGAAGGGAGGGCGCAGGGGAAAGCCTTAGGTTAAATGCTCCCAGTCTTTCTTCCCATTCCCTCTGGTTCTACAGGTTCCCAGAAGCCAGTTGTTTAGGTCAGATTGAGGTCTGTGAGTCAGCTCCTTTATAATTGAGGTAATCGAGGCCCTGGTGATGGTTTTGAGTCACTTTGCTTCCTGGAACAGCCTGATCCAGAAACTGCTCCACAGGTACCCTACAGGGCATCAAGGTGAGAATGCTACTTGCCCGTGTTGCTTTGTCTCCATCCACTGACTCCATGCACCATGAAGAAGGATGTTTTTAGTGAGACAGTGACCACTCGAACACAAGTTCATCATTTGGCATTTGAGTGCTCAATTTGCAAGATATTGAAACTGCTATTATAGCATTCGTAGAACGACAGTTAGAAAGAAAAAGGGCAGAGGGGCCTCGGTTTAACAGCTCATCTGAGAGGTAGCACCTCTGACAGTGCAGCACTCACTCGATGCTGCACTGAAGTGTCAGCCTAGATTTTGTGCTCAAGCGCAGGAGTGGGGCTTGAACCCACAACCTTCAGACTCAACGACAAAAGAAAGACTTACATTTATAGAGCACCTTTCATGACCTCAGAGTGTTTTACAGCCAGTGAAGTATTTTTGAAGTGTAGTTAACGTGGCAGCCAATTTGCACAGAGCAAGGTCCCACCAACAACAATGAGATAAATGACCAGATCATCTGTTTTAGTGATGTTGGTTGAGGGATAAATATTGGCCAGGACACTGGGGAGAACTCCCATACTCTTCTTCAAAGTAGTGCCATGGGATCTTTTACATCCATCTAAGAGGGCAGATAGGGGCTTGCTTTAACATCTCATCTGAAAAGGCAGTGCTCCTTCACTACTGCACTGAAGTATCAGCCTAGATTATGTACTATAAATCTCTGGAGTAGGACTTGAACCCACAACCTTCTGACTCAGAAGCAAGCATGCTACCCACTGAGCCATAGCATTACATCAGTCCACTGCTGTTGTTTTTAAAGTATATAGACTGCGCCACCTGCACCCCCGCCCCCGGTGATTTTGAGAATGGTTGCATTGCCTGGTTTAGCACTGAGCCTAACAGACCAGCCAGAACTCACACTCAAAGCCCAGTCCTTGCTGAGTTAGCTGATATCAGCTGGAGCTTCAGATCCCTGGCCTAGGGAAAGGGGGAAAACAAATCAGCCAGCATTCCGACAGCTGATTGTTATCCAGTGATCACTCCTGGAAAGTACACGCATTGGGTGAGGACAGGATGAGGCTTAGCGATGACATCTCCCATGGTCGAATAAGAGCAGAAGTCGGCCATCCGGCCCCTCGAGCCTGCTCTGCCATTCAATAAGATCATGGCTGATCTTCTACCTCAACGCCATTTTCTTGCACTATCCCCATATCCCTCGATGCCTTTAATATCTAGAAATCTATCGATCTCTGTTTTGAATGTACTCAATGACTGAGTCTCCACAGCCCTCTAAGGTAGAGAATTCCAAAGATTCACCACCCTCTGAGTGAAGAAATTTCTCCTCATCTCATTCCTAAATGGTCTACTCTTTATTCTGAGACTGTGACCTCTGGTTCTAGACTCCCCAGCCAGGGGAAACATCCTCCTTGCATCTGCCCTGTTGAGCCCTGTAAGAATGTTATATGTTTCAATGAGATCACCTCTTATTCTTCTAAACTCTAGAGAATACAGGCCTACTCTACTCAATCTCTCCTCATATGACAATCCCACCATTCCAGGAATCAGTCTGGTGAACCTTCGTTGCACTCCCTCTATGGTAAGTATATCCTTTCTTTGGTAAGGAGACCAAAATTGTAAACAATACTCCAGGTGCAGTCTCACGAAGGCCCTTTATAATTGCAGTAAGACATCTTTACTCCTGTACTCAAATCCTCTTGTAATAAAGACCAACATACTATTTGCCTTCCTAATTGCTTCCTGCACCTGCATGTTAACTTTCAGTGACTCATGTACAAGGACACCCAGGTCCCATTGAACATCAACATTTCCCAAATACTCTGCATTTCTGTTTTTCCGACCAAAGTGGATAACTTCACATTTTTCCACATTATATTCCGTCTGTCATGTTCTTGCCCACTCACTGTCTATATCCCCTTGAAGCCTCTTTGCATCTTCCTCACAACTCACATTCCCACCTAGTTTTGTGTCATCAGCAAACTTGGAAATATTATATTTGGTCCCCTCATCCAAATCATTGATATAGATTGTGAATAGCTGGGGCCCAAGCACCGATCCCTGCGGTACCCCACTAGTCACAGTCTGTCAACCTGAAAAAGACCCGTTTATTCCTACTCTCTGTCTTTTGTCTGTTAAGCAATTCTCAATCCAATTCTCAATTTTCAATATTACCCCCAATCCCATGTGCTCTAACTTTGTTCACCAACCTTGTGTGTGGGACCTTATCGAAAGCCTTCTGAAAATCCAAATACACCACATCCACTGGTTCCCTCTTATCTATTCTACTAGTTACATCCTCAAAGAACTCCAATAGGTTTGTCAAACATGATTTCCCTTTTATAAATCCATGTTGACTTTGCCAAATCCTATTATTTTTTTCTAAGTGTCCTGTTTTCTCATCCTTCATAATAAACTCTAGCATTTTCCCTACTACTGATGTCAGGCTAACAGGTCCGTAGTTTCCTGTTTTCTCTCTCCTTCCTTTCTTAAATAGTGGGGTTAACATTTGCTAGCCTCCAATCTGCAGGAACCATTCCAGAATCTATAGAATTTTGAAAGATGACAACCAATGCATCCACTATCTCTATAGCCACCTCTTTCAAAACCCTGGGATGTAGATCATCAGGTCCTTGGGATTTATCCGCTTTCAATCCCATTAATTTCTCCAGTACTATTTTTTTTTACTAACACTAATTTCCTTCAGTTCTTCATTCTTGCCAGTCCCTTGGTTCTCTAATATTTCTGGGAGGTTTTTTGTGTCTTCTTCCGTGAAGACAGACACAAAGGGCCCAATTTTAGCAGGGGTGCAGGTTCCCGGCGGGTGGGCAAGCGGGCGCATGGGTAACGCGCCCGGTGAAATTAGTGGGTTTCCCGCGCAATCGCAGCAGGCAACCCACTAATTGGAGCCACTTACCTGCTCCTCCGGGTCTGCGCGTCGGGCGGGCTGCGCATGCGCAGTAAGATCTGTCAGCTGGAGGCGCTCTATTTAAAGGGGCAGTCTTCCACTGACAGATGCTGCAATCATCTCACCCCAGGTATCAATACATGGGGTGAGGAGGAGGGGGAGGACAGAGATCTTCCACCCGGCGGGCGGGAGGAAGCGGCCTGCCTCTGCCACCAGGAAGGCCTGGCTCGAGGTGGCAGAGGAGGTCACCTGCACCACCAACATATCGCCCACCTGCACACAGTGCAGGAGGCGGTCCAATGACCTCAGTAGGTCAGCCACAGTGAGTACATGTAGTCTTTCCCCTACACTCCGTCTGCCACATCACTGCCCCCACCCCACATCTCCTTCTGCACTGCCAACACTACTCTGTCACATCACCCCTCATACCCACTCAAACCCCATCCTCATCTTACCTGCACCTACTCACCTCTCCAGTACTCACCCCGCCACTACCACGCAACCCAATCCTCATACAATCTCATGGCTCTATCCCATACTCACCCTCTCGTGCATCTCTCTCACGGCCAGCCTCACTCAACCTGCCACCACCTGTGCTGCAGCCACAGGGCATGCATCACATATGTGCAGTAGGCAGCGTAAGGCAAACGTGTTGTGAGCATGAAGGGGATGCACAAGGGTGTTTGAGGGTTTGTCATGGTTGTTACTTCTATTGAATTTCAGAACAACTCACATCACACATTATATTGGCACCACTACTGCCATGTCTTCGTGAATCCTGTCCGGTTTGTGCAATAATGCCCGCTCCTGGGTATCACTATGAGGACCCACAACTGATGCCACCCATTGTGTCACTGCAGAGTGGGTGTAGGTGTATTTGCAGGGCTCTTCTGCGCAGACGACTGAGAGACATCGGCGATGTCCCTGGTTGCACCCTGGAAGGCTGTGGAGGAGAAGTTCGGGAGGGCAGTGGTGACTTTGACAGCGACAGGTAGGAAGATGGTGCACGGGCCAGCCAGGAGCAGCTCGGCATGAAAGAGGCTGCAGATGTCCATGACTACACGTCGAGTGACTCTGAGTCTCCGTGTGCACTGCTGCTCAGAGAGGTCCAGGAGGCTGAGCCTCAGTCTGTGGACCCTGTGGCGAGGGTAGTGCCCTCTGCGACGCATCTCTCTCTGCGGTAGCCCTCCCTCCTGCTGTACAGGTGGATGTGTCACAGCACTCTGTTGGGGAGCTCCACGTGTCAGAGGTGGACAGCATGGATGGTGAGGCTGGTGATGCTGTTCGCCCTCCGAGGGGGTCATGACTGCAGCCACGGCGGCCCCCATCCGCAAGATGTACACCTGAGGGGGTCCGCAAGGTAGGTACATGTCTCCGGACCCCGGGGTAAGTTTGCAGGTTGGTGACTTTGACCGTCAGGAGGAGGGTGGTGGAGGCCAAACTTTGTCCCAAATGACAGAGTGGCCTCCTGCAATGAGTGAGGGTCTCCCCCCACCCCCCACCCCACTGTCAAATGGACCTTTGCAGCTGCCACAGGCTGACAGCTGCAACACGTCCATTCGATCTGGGAGTGTTTCCCCCAGTGTGTGAAACAGTCCTATGTTGATCCAAAATCACACACAGTCCCTTAATCAGGTCAGTTAATGACCTGAAATAGCGACATAAATACTCTCAAGTGGCATCCCGCTGGCTTTAATTGCCTGCGGGATTCCCACCAGCAGGGGCTGCGCGCGCACGCGGCGCGTCAGCGGGGAACCCGGAAGTGGGCGGGATCGAGGCGGGATCCGGTCGGGATCCTGGATTTTACGATTTTCGAGGCCCCCCCCGCCGAGAACGCACCTGATAGCGGGTGCTAAAATCGGGCCCAAAGTATTTGTTTAATTTCTCTGCCATTTCCTTATTCCCCATTATAAATTCTCTCGTCTCTGTCTGTAAGGGACCCACATTTGTCTTCACCAGTTTTTTCCTTTTTACATACCTATAGAAGCTTTTACAGTCCGTTTTTATGTTTCTTGCTATTCTATTTCCCCTTTGTTTATGAATTTCTTGGTCCTCCTTTGCTGAATTCTAAAATGCTTCCCATCCTCAGGCTTACTGCTTTTTCTGGCAACTTTATATGCCCCTTTCTTTGATTTAGTACTATCTTTAATTTCTCTTGTTAGCCACGGTTGGACCACTCTTCCTCTTGGGTTTTTGTGCCTTAAAGGAATATATATTTGTTGCAAATTATGTATTAATTCTTTAAATGCTAGCCATTGCCTGTCTACCGTCATACCTTTTAATATAGTTCCCCAATCAACCACAGCCAACTTGGGCCTCATACCTTCATAGTTTCCTTTGTTTAGATTTAAGACCCTAATTTCGGATTGCACTGCATCACTTTCAAACTTAATGAAGAATTCTATCATATTATGGTCATTCTTCCCTAAGGGTTCCTTTACAACAAGATTATTAATTAACCCTTTCTCATTGCACGGTATTAGATCTAAAATAGCCTGTTCCCGAGTTGGTTCCTCAACATACTGATCTAGAAAACCATCTCGTATACATTCCAGAAATGTGTCCTCCGCAGTATTAGTGAAAATTTGGTTTGCCCAATCTATATGTAGATTAAAGTCCCCCATGATTACTGTATTACCCTTGTTACAAGCACTTCTAATTTCCTGCTTTATACCGTGCCCTACATTACCACAACTGTTTGGTGGCCTATAAACAATTCCCACCAATGTTTTCTGCCCTTTGCTGTTTCTTAGTTCCAAACTGATTCTACATCTTGATCTTCTGAGCCAAGATCCTTTCTCACTATTGTACTGATCTCATCCTTTATTAATAGCGCTACCCCATCTCCTTTTCCTTTTTGCCTGTTCTTCCTAAATGTCGAATATCCTTGAATATTCAGTTCCCAGCCTTGGTCACCCTGCAGCCACGTCTCTGGAATGACAATGAGATCATACTCATTTACTTCTATTTGTGGCCTGAATGGCCTGCTGACAGGGCATGAATGGAGTCAGTGCCTTGAAGAAAAAACTAGGGAGGTAAAATAATTGCACAGCACCTGAACCCAGTGCTCTCTGAATTGGAACAATACACTGAGGTTAGCTTCTGAAAGAGAACGATGGGTTGAGATTTCGGGTGGGACTCTTTATCTCTTTTGGGCTTCCAACATTCAGTTGTCTGAATTGTCTGTGGATTGCATGCACTTGGTGAACTGATTTGTCTGCTTGTCTCAGTTGGGATCACTCTCAGGGCTCGGTCAGAAAGTCATGAGTTCGAGCCCCAAATCAGGAGTTTGAGCCCATAGTCTTGGCTAACGCTTCAGTGCAGTACTGAAGGAGTGCTGCACTATCAGTGGTTCAGATGGATGTAAAAGAACCCATATGAGTATTGCAAGAAGAGCAGTATGTTCTCCTGGTGTCCTGACTAACACCTCACTCCCTTGACCAACACCACCAAAAACAGATTAATTGCACATTCATGACTGTTTATGGGATCTTGCTATGCATACAATAGCCGCCATGTTTGCCTACATAACAACAGTCAAAGCAATTCATCGTATGTGAAGTACCTTGAGGTGCTTTTAAGAGAGGCAATAAGGTGCTGTACAAAGGCAAGTCTTTCTTTGTCTCTGATCTGCTCAACCCCTTACCCTGGATATTAAATACCACCTGCACAACATCTATGAAGCTTCCTAAGTAAGTAATTCTAATCTCACATGGGATAGATTGTAGTCTGCACAAGTCATGCAAAGGTTATCTTGTGTGATTATGAAATGTAACAATCTCATTTTTTTTTAAATAATGAAAGATCTATTCATTTATCCGCTGTTGATTCTTTCTGTGCCGTTGTATAGCTTTGTAATGAGTTGAACAGAAAACAATCATTTATCATTCGTCCTGCGCTGTAGGATTGAGACAGAGTTATTTCACATCATGTCGGATACTCAATTGGAAACGGGAAAACAGGAATTGTGTACATTACACGCTCAGCTCCCTCATTCATCCCCATCAATCTCCCAGGATCAGAGGCCAATAGACCCAATCCCTTTTAACACATGCAACCCAGTTACAGACACTACGCAGTAAAATGAACAAACAAGAAGACAGAATAATTTCAGAGATGAGAGATTTTTATGGAGCTGGAGCAGTAAAATCATTTTATGGAACGGGTCAAGAAAAATTGTTGAACGTAAAAGGACGGCAAAGTCGCTTTGCCAGCCAAGAGATTTCAGGTTACTTTTCAAAGGCAGGAGCTTCTTGTTGCATTGGTCATCATAATATATTGTGCAGCCTATATCTCCCCACCTCACTCAAGGCTCCATTTATCTTTAGGCATTAGTTCACTATTTGCGAGCTCTGGGATGTTGCTGGAACTGAGATGAAAGAGACACAGCGAGAAATAGAGAAGGGCACAAGAAGGCCCTATGAGGGGGGTCCAGGCTGGGGTTGTGGTCGGGGTCTTGAACCTCCAAAGATAGCAGGCAATTTTTTTCACCAAATTTGTTGAGCGAACCCCTAACACGGGGCCATTCGGGACAGGGGAGGGACTCAGCATTCCCCCTTCCGGCCTGGAACTGTTCAGCTGGCCTTTCCAGTTCTTTGTCAGGGGAACTACACCCCTACACTGCTGAAGGCCCCCCTCTGTGCAGGCTGCTCCCTGTGAACCCCGCGGGATCAGCGATGGATTTCCTGGTGTAACAGCTGGGATGTGCCTCTCCACCCCGGTCTGGAGCCAGAGTCAGTAACACAGGGCTCTGTCTGGGAGCAGTTACGGAGTAGACTTTCTGGTTGTACGTCATTAACGTGTAGAATGAGCGTAACTGTTTGGAGAGATGGGCAAACATCCATCATGCCAGATTTCTGCTCATTTAACACCTCATCTGATTTTCTGGTCAGGTTCTTTACTGGTATACTGGTGCCAGAAAGATCCCAATAGTAAGATTTGTCACATTATTTTTAAGAGTATTTACAAATCTTTTTTCCTCCTCCTTTGTTTCTTTTTTGTTTCCACTTAGTTCATCAGGGAGCATTGTACCGAGTATTCTGGCACTGCTATATTTTTGGTGCATGCGTGATATTGGGACAGTGGGTTTCCCAATGGGAATTCCCCCATGGTTACGATTTTTGGAGGAAGAAGAGGAGGAGCAATGGAGCGATGTTAGGAAGTTTAGGCCGCACCAGGGTCTTACTCCACTTTCCTGTCATGACCTGCCCACCCGTCCACCCAGAGATACATCTACCTGCCAATGATTGTGCAGAATTGTCCATACAGGCTCTAGGTCAGCAGGCAGCCAGATACAGAACTGTACCATCTACTGCAAGAATACCTGCAGCAAAGAGCTGGCACTGCCAGTAACAGTCAGCTGTGCCCGCAAGTCCTCTCCCCCTGCCTCCTTCTCGGAATGCTGCCCTGCTGGCCATTGGGGAGGGCAACAGCCACAATCCATGTTACCATCTGGTTCTGCACCACCTGCACTTTGAAACAGGAAGATTGAATGCTGCACTCCGCATTTATCATTATGGCCACTGGGTCGTCAGCCATTTGTGTTGCCCAGTGAACCTTTGCAGAGGCTGAAATACACATTGAAAATATTAGCCATCTTTGTAATCGCTGTGAACATTTTTATCCCCACATACGCGGCCACTTACCTTTAACTGGCCAGATCCCTTTAAATTTATCCATCACCTTTTCCACCGATCTTCCACCACTAGTCTCCTCCCCCCACCACCCCCCACCCCACTCCCCACCTGAGTTCCCAACAACAAGCCCGATATAGGTCGGGAGTTCGCTCACACTATGTGAATGAAGCTGACTCCATAAAAATCAGACGGGATCAGTATACTAACGGTCAGGCAGATTCTTATTACACAGTGGCCGACTAACAGCCTCTGTCCAGCTACAGCTTCTATGCATAAAGCATCACAACTGTGTGAGACAGGCTGTAGGTCTTTTCCTGCCTGTCATTTTCATATGTTCGCAAGATGTGTCAATAAAGACAATAAACGACTCCACTACATGTTGTAATTACCTGCGGTTTAATAGTTCAGGATGTTTAATAGTCGTTTGCTGTGAATCTTCAAATTGTAATCTTTAAATCTCAGAGCCCTTCGCTCAGGAAAAGTCAGCAGAGTCTTCGATCCTTGGACTGGTGCTGGAGTTTGTGAGGCGGCCGGTTTTCATTGCGAGTGCCGGGAGCATGATCTGGATCATTCTGATGGTGCTCAGTGTGTATTTGTACTGTCGCCACACAAAACGCTGTAATATTCAGAAGAAACACAGGCTAAGAAAAGGTGAGAGAGACCCGGTGACAAGTTATCGTCATCACCGTACACGTTAACTAGAGGTTGGAGACTTGGCAAAGTAGTAACATTGAGCTGAGGGCAAGCAGGTGGATGCTACTCAACCATGGAGCTGCTTTTTGAAGATAACATGCCCTTAAGCCCCAGTGTTTGGTGCCTGCACTTTAGGTAAGATGCAGGATGTTGGGCCATGATTCCCCACACAAGGAATTGTCTGTCCAGGACATGCTGTCAGAATGGGTGTGAAGAAAGGCCAGGGGCTCCCTCAGTGTTGGGGGGGATTATATAACATCAGTTACTCTTGTACTGCACCTAGTGGTTAGTCACAGAGCAGCATTTGCTGAATAGTGGAGCAGGGCGAGAGATGGAAGTGGAGGAGGGAGAGAGGTGGAAGTGAAGGAAAAGAGAGAGAGATGGAATTGGAGGAGGAAGCAGAGAGACAGAAGTGGAGGAGGGAGAGATGGAAGTGGAGGAGGAGGAAGAGAGATAGAAGCAGAGGAGCAGGGAGAGAGAGAAGGAGAAGGTGGAGAGAAAAGAAGGAAGAGAGAGTGAAGAGAATTTGAGCCTTGCAATTTTAAAACACTTCACCATTCATGGCTAATGGAACAGAAGAAGTTAACTGAATTTTTGAGAGGCTCGATCAAGAAAGTCTGAGAACCACTGATCTATGTTCATTATTATCCTTCTGAGCCTCATTACTGATCCTAACTAGATATTCATCCAACTGCTTTTAAAGGCATTAATTATTACAGCATTAACTGCCTTCGTTAGGGGCCTGTCCTACATATTAATTACACTGTGGGGAACAATACTAGTCGTGTTTACATGGTATAAGAATCCATGGTTACAATGGTGGCTTCACATGGTGGGATGAGGCTGTGCTGTTCAGTGAATCACACCATGTTTCACCTGCATATTGGATATTAGAAGTGTAAGAATTGGGCACCAATTCAAGTTGGGTCAGTGGGTAAATTGTTGGACTTCCTACTCCTGGTGCAGAGCCATCGTGTGCTGGGGGCGTCTATCCATAAAGTACTCCCCACGATTGGCCGATTTCTGAGGCTCTACACCCGGAACGTGTCATTGTGCAATTTGCACGACCTTTTGTTGACACATTTATTATTCACCTAATCTTTAGCTGATACATCAGAGTGTGTAAACTGAACAAAACCCCACAAGGCACAAATTTTCTTGACTAGACCATCTCAGACACACCTGAGTGCAGAGGCCCCATTTCTGCCTTATTAATTCATGTTATTTTTATGCACCGCAGGCTTGTACAGACTGGCCAACGAGGACATTATAATTAAACACAGGTAAGCTGAGCCGGAATGAGGTGAGCGTTTTTATTTGACTGATCAGCGGACAGCTGGCCTGACAACCTTTCGCTCTTTTCCAGGATGAACCTGACGGATTCGCCCTGGCTGTCAAACTCCTGGAAATCCAGCAGCTGCTCCATGAGCTTCAGTCCCGGGAGCAGGCAGCCACTCTGGCTGCGCAGCCAGGAGAAACCAACATACCGGAAAGCAGGTGAGGCGGGAGTCACGGAGTGGCACAAATCCAGTGACTGAAAGTTTCTTTTAAAAACATGTTCCCAGCGAGGCCGCATTTAGTGCCCAATTCTGGTTGACCTGAGGAGATATTGTTGGGCCTTCTCTTGTTAGAGCAGAGAAGGTTAAGGGGAGATTTAATAGAGGTGTTCAAAATTAAGAAGGGTTTTGATAGAGTAAATAAGGAGAAACTGAATCCAGGAGGTTCAGTAACACAGATTTAAGATATTTGGCAAAAGAACCAGGAGGGAGATGAGAATTTTTTTTGACGCGGTGAGTTGTTATGATCTGGAATGCGCTGCCTGAAAGGGTGGTGGAAGCAGATTCAATAATAACTTTCAAAAGGGTAATTGGATAAATACTTGAAAAGGAAAAATTTGCAGGGCTATGGGGAGAGAACAGGGGAGTGGAAGTAATTGGATAGCTCTTTCAAAGAGCCGGTACAGGCACGATAGGCTGAGTGGCCTCCTTCTGTGCTGCATCATTCTATGATTCTATGAACCACTGCAGTTCTTGTGGTGATGGTGCTCCCCGATGGTGTTAGTGAGAAACAGGCTACACTGAAGAGCTGAAGTTGGCGTTTTGGGTGATGGACCATTCTGTTCTCCCACCTCTGAGATCTGGCTTTGAATCAGTCGCAGGTTCATTAGATGAAAGTCTCTTTTTCTCTGTCTCTGTCTCTCTCTCTTCCTGCCTCTCTCTGTCTCCATCTCTGTCTCTGTTTGTCTGTCTCTCTTTCTGTCTTTCTGCCTCTCTCTGTCTCTCTTTCTCTGCCTCTCTCTTCGTCTCTCTCTCTCTCTCTCTGTCTCTCCCTCTCTCATGTGAAATCAGTTTGGGACAGTCACAAGGCATCTCCAACAGTCAACTCCACCTGTTATCCCTGCTGTCAATTGGATTTGTGAAGATAAATGGTTCACCCCAATGTAGGTGACGATCCAAGAGTTTGCCAGAGGCCGAGAGGATGGCTGTTACAGGAAGTGAAAAATGCCACGCTGAAGCACTGGGGAGGCTTCTGAGTTTGGGGATACAGCACAATGTTGGGGCTTTCCTACACATTTAACCTGTCATATATCGGACTTGATGTTTTGTTTACAATGGGTGCAAGAAGTGCAAAGTGCTCCATCCTCCACCACTGATGTTCTTCATCCTGATGAGCACAAGAATTCGATAAACCTCAGAGTTAGAAAACAGAATCTATCTGACTCACAGTGAGTAATTATTGGTTTCTTGATGGAGATCTGAACAGATGTATTTTACATGTAAAGGGAAGTTCTATATGGAGAACGCTAGAATGACATCGTTCCTCCTTTTTTTAGTTCTAATTAGATTGCTTCCTCCTTGAGTAACCAGTAAACACCATCCAAATGGAGTAATGGGTACAAGGAACAATGTTGAATGTAGATTCTTGCTCAAGATTCAGCAATACATTGTTTGCTTTCACTCCATAACAAACAGTGACACCCAGCTATCATCACCAAATGACTGGGCCCAGGCCAACTAGAATGCTGGTCTGAAATAGTTGTTGAGTTCCACTCATTGCCACTTAGGAAGATAGTTCTATGATACTTGGTGGATTGACAGGAAGTCTAGGGCTCTCTTATTTGAATCTCCCTCCTTTGCTTGTAGGTTCATCAGTTGAGAAGAAAGCCCAGGGCATCTCTATAGTGCCCGACAACAGCCTGTACGGGACGTTCAGCGTTGACATTAAAGGAACAGATTTGAAGACGTTCAGTACTCCGCTCCTGCAGAGGTCCACGGTTTCCAGCTATACAGTTCAGGTGACTCCAGACCACAGCCCTTTGCCGCTGCTGAAAAACAACATAAACAGAAACAACATCAACAACTTCGGCCAGGAAGCTACAAAGTTACCACGGAAACCAACACTCTACTTACAGCCAAATCCAGAATTGTGGGATAAAAACTGCAATAAAGGTGAGAGATTGAAACACTATCAGGCCTGGAATAATCTAGTTTTTAAAAAAAAAATCTCACAATAGTACTTCCGTTCCCTCCCTTCCCTGAAGGTGTTGGCACCATCACTGTGCTATGGTGCCATGGGTGGTCATCGTCTTCTGGTACTTTACCCAAGTGGCTATTTGAGTCTTGCCGGTGAATGTCAACAGGCTATTCAACTAAGGGGGACCTCACGCCGAGTCCAATCACATTTCCCCCCCCCCCCCCCCCCCCCACCAGCATCCACATAGGAACATGTTGCAGCAAAGGTCACTGTACAGATAAGAAGCAGGAAATTTGACTGATTTCCCCTCCCCCTTTCCTAATCCAAGTTTGCTGCAGGCAATTGTGTCCCAACAGCTGAGATCAGCTAACTCGGAGCAGACTGGAGATGGAATCGGGGGCCTTCCATGCAGTGCTGTTACCCACTGAGCCACTCGGGGCAGCGAGAGTCATGTTGATGAGAAGCAAAAACCGATTTAAATGAGTCGTATAAGCAAGGCAGCCTCCGCACTGATGCCCTCCACAGTCGCATATCCTGCTGACTCTCAGGGTGTGTGACTGGATGAGGGACCAGAGGATTAGACTAGGGGTACAATATTCAGGGAAGAAGAGGGGGGGGGGAAAGACAGCTCGAAAATAAGAAGGAAAAAGTACATATGTTTAAAAGTTCATTCTGGGGATGTGACAAGTCCGGCATTTATTGCCCATCCCTCATTACTAAGTGGCTTGCTAGGCCCTTTCAGAGGGCAGTTAAGAGTCAACCACCTTGGTGTGGGACTGGAGTCACATATGGGCCAGACTGGGTAAGGACAGCAGCTTTCCTTCCCATTAGTGAACCAGGTGAGTTTTTACGACAATCCAACAGTTTCGTGGTAACTTTTACTGATACGAGATTTTGCTTTCCAGAAATTTGTTAAACTGAATTCAAATTCTCAAACTGCAATGGGTGGGATTTGAGCTCATGTTCTCTGGATTATTACCACAGGCCTCTGAATTACTAGTCCAGTAACATAACCACCATATTACCGTACCCATGGTAAAGAGCTCTATATATTGGGCCACATTTTAAAATCAGAAAAGTGATTGTCAATTCCAGTGGCTGATATTTGGCAGGCTCTGATCAGCTGGCACAGGAGGCACGGTATAATGGGCACAAAGTAGTCCATTCGACACGATGCCTAGCAACTGGCTCGCTTTTGTTACGGAATGTGCCACTTGGAATTCTGCAGACAGTTTCCTTGTTGTATAACTGTACACACGGCTTAACAGAACAGCCTGAGGCCTGGCTTCAGTGCACTTGTCAACACTCCACATCGAGCTGGTGCAGAGAAAGCAAATGAGACAGAACACTTAAGGCAGAGAGTTACCGAGCTGTACAGAACAACAAAGGTCTAAAGTTTAATCACTGGTCTGTGCCCAGATAGCTGATCGCAGCCAGTGCTCCATCAGGGGCTTGCTGTTTGGCCTCACCGCTGCTGGTTAAGGCAGTGAAGAATTGGTTAGGGTTCCTGCGCCCAATCACTATCCAACAACGCTCTGCTGAGAGTGCACGTGCTCAGATGTCAGGTGAGCACAGGATTGGGCTCGGCTGTGATGCCTCCAATGGTCGAGAAGCCTGCCCACACTCATTGCGTAGGGTCACAAATTGGCCGACTGTCCTCTCACTTGGATGCACTGGAGGTTTCCTAGTGTCCGTGAATCCATTTCCCGGCAAGGAGTCAACAGTTTCAGGAAAGGGAAACGAGAAAATAACTGATGGAGAAAAGGTGGGAATAAATTGAGGCAGAGAGGGGGAGGAAGTTGATGTTTATACATTTCTCTTGTTTTAACCCGAATCCTCAGAGTCTAGAAATCAGAGCTGATGGAGTCGGTGCCTTTGTTTCAAACCCTTCTCCCTCCCAAAAAAGTCTGTGATTTGTTTGCCTGTATTTCCATAGTAACTATTAGTGATAATTACCCCGAACTGTGAAGATTAGGTTATTAATGGAGACAGCTGGGATCACGCTGTGTGACATTAGAGTAAAAATCCATTAATGTGCTTATTTGCAATTGCAGTTTTAACTTAGACATTAATCAATTATTTTAACCTGTCTAGTATAACTATTTAAACCCATTTATTCTAGCCTGCTTTACCCGTTCATCTTAACCCATTATGTTAAGCTATTTATGTTAATCCATTTATTTAATCTGTTTCATTTTAACCTGTTCAACCAATTTATTTAACCCATTTGTTTCAACCTGTTTAATTTAACTTATTTATTATTGATCTGTTTATTAAATTCCATTATTTTGACCTGTTTGTTTAAACCGTTTAAACTCTTCACTTTAAGCTGTTTATCCCTTTTACTGTAACCTGTTTTAACCCGATTTCTTTAACCTGGTTATTTTAAATGCCTATTAAAATTGTTTCATATGAACACATTAATCAATCCAAAAACTATAAGCTTTGAAAAACCATCTTCCCGCTCACTGGAGGTTTGTTCTGTGTGCTCAGTTTCTGAGCTGTAAATTTCTTTTTATAGTCTTAGTCTGAGTTGCAGTTCATATTGCAGTTGATATTTTCATGGCAGGGAAAGTAACCACTGCACAGGGGGACTAGCTCCCCCGAAAGGGCACGGAATTCTTTGGGATTCTCACAGAAAAAGGGGGAGGCGCTGTTAAAACAATGCTGGAGAACCATTAACGGAGGCACCCGAGAAATCTCCCCATTTCACACATGGCCAATCCAGCCTTCCACTCCAGAATCTATAACATAGGATGTAAGGCCAGTTACACTGGAGTTTTGCTCGATTTACCTTGTAAATGTTACCTTGTACCTTGAAGTGGGACAAGGTACTTTCTAGACCTTTGGTGGGATGGGTGAAGGAACTTTGTAGACTCTTGGTGGGCGAGACAAACTTTATACACCCTTTCTTCACAAAGTCCATGATAGTCTGGGTTGTACATAGCCTGAGGAAGCCAGGGGACTGATGTTCCTTTATCATTTTTAGCCTTTCATTGAGCTCTTTTGCTTCCAATTCTAGGAAATAATGGATCCGTAATTACTGTCAGTCGGAACCCAAGTACAGGGAACGTGTTTGGCCCCATCACCAGCCCAGGATTAAGCCACAAAGGTAAAGCCAGCAGCATTCTCTTTTTCATGAAGGAATTGACCTTCATTTTAGGGATCTTGCCTGAATGAGGCCAGAATACGTCTGGAAGGGTGCTGATTGAGGCGCTACATTGCACCACATTGGCAGTGTCCATCTCCAACAAGAGAGAGTCTAACCACCTCCCCTTGACATTCAACGGCATTACCATCACTGAATCCCCCACCATCAACACCCTGGGGGTCACCATTGACCAGAAACTTAACTGGACCAGCCATATAAATACCGTGGGTACAAGAGCAGGTCTGCGGCGAGTGACTCACCTCCTGACTCCTCAAAGCCTTTCCACCATCTACAAGGCACAAGTCAGGAGTGTGATGGAATACTCTCCACTTGCCTGGATGAGTGCAGCTCCAACAACACTCAAGAAGCTCGACACCATCCAGGACAAAGTAGCCCGCTTGATTGGCACCCCATCCACCACCCTAAACATTCACTCCCTTCACCACCAGCGCACTGTAGCTGCAGTGTGCACCATCCACAGGATGCACTGTAGCAACTCGTCAAGGCTTCTTCAACAGCACATCCCAAACCCGCGACCTCTACCACCTAGAAGGACAAGGGCAGCAGGCACATGGGAACAACAGCACCTGCACGTTCCCCTCCAAGTTACATACCATCCCGACTTGGAAATATATCGCAGTTCCTTCATCGTTGCTGGGTCAAAATCCTGGAACTCCCTACCTGTGGGAGAACCTTCATCAGACGGGCTGCAGCAGTTCAAGAAGGTTGCTGACCACCACCTTCTCAAGGGCAATTTGGGATGGGCAATAAATGCCAGCCTCGCCAGCGACGCCCACATCCCATGAACGAATATTAAAAAAAAATTGTCTCTCTACATTGCCCACTCGAAACTGAAATGAGACTGATTGCTCTAACTCGTTCCACATGGGGCCCTTATGGTGAGCAGAGAGAGGAGATGTCTGTCCACAGTCTATGTGAGTTTTGAATGGAAAGGGTTACGTTCTAACTGACAACGCTACCCATTCCCCATTTTATTTACTTTTGGTTTAACCAACGTTTCTTTTAATCCACATTTTATAATTATACCCTCCTCTATGAGGTTGTCCCTATTCTGTGCAGATAGCATCCTCTGCCTGTGTCATTCTAACCAATGATTCAGAAGGGGTCACCAAGCAATGGGAACAGCTTAGCTTCTAATTGTGCCTCCCTCCCCATTCAGTAGTGCCTTACCCGGCCCCCTGTTGACCAACTGAGATTAAGAAACTGCGGAAATGAACCCTCATCCTACAAGAATGTTTATTTTTATTCGTTCATGGGATGTGGGCTCGCTGGCGAGGCCAGCATTTATTGCCCATCCCTAATTGCCCTTGAGAAGGTGGTGGTGAGCCGCCTTCTTGAACCGCTGCAGTCCGTGTGGTGAAGTTTCTCCCACAGTGCTGTTAGGAAGGGAGTTCCAGGATTTTGACCCAGCAACAATGAAGGAACGGCAATATATTTCCAAGTCGGAATGGTGTGTGACTTGGAGGGGAACGTGCAGGTAGTGTTGTTCCCATGTGCCTGCTGCCCTGTCCTTCTAGGTGGTAGAGGTCGCGGGTTTGGGAGGTACTGTCGAAGAAGCCTTGGCGAGTTGCTACAGTGCATCCTGTGGATGGTGCACACTGCAGGCACAGTGTACTGGTGGTGAAGGGAGTGAGTGTTTAGGGTGGTGGATGGGGTGCCAATCAAGCGGGCTGCTTTGTCCTGGATGGTGTCGAGCTTCTTTGAGTGTTGTTGGAGCTGCACTCATCCAGGCAAGTGGAGAGTATTCCATCACACTCCTGACTTGTGCCTTGTAGATGGTGGAAAGGCTTTGGGGAGTCAGGAGGTGAGTCACTCGCCGCAGAATACCCAGCCTCTGACCTGCTCTTGTAGCCATAATATTTATATGGCTGTTCCAGTTAAGTTTCTGGTCAATGGTGACACCCAGGATGTTGATAGTGGGGGATTTAGTGATGGTAATGCCGTTGAATGTCAAGGGGGGGTGGTTAGACGCTCTCTTGTTGGAGATGGTCATTGCCTGACATTTGTCTGGCGCGAATGTTACTTGCCACTTATGAGCCCAAGCCTGGATGTTGTCCAGGCCTTGCTGCATGCGGGCACGGACTGCTTCATTATCTGAGGGGTTGCGAATGGAACTGAACACTGTGCAATCATCAGCGAACATCCCCATTTCTGACCTTATGATGGAGGGAAGGTCATTGATAAATCAGCTGAAAATGGTTGGGCCTAGGACACTGCTCTGAGGAACTCCTGCAGCAATATCCTGGAGCTGAGATGATTGGCCTCCAACAACAACTACCATCTTCCTTTGTGCTAGGTATGACTCCAGCCACTGGAGAGATTTCCCCCTGATTCCCATTGACTTCAATTTTACTAGGGCTCCTTGGTGCCACACTCGATCAAATGTTGCCTTGATGTCAAGGGCAGTCACTCTCACCTCACCTCTGGAATTCAGCTCTTTTGTCCATGTTTGGACCAAGGCTGTAATGAGGTCTGGAGCCGAGTGGTCCTGGCGGAACCCAAACTGAGCATCGGTGAGCAGGTTATTGGTAAGTAAGTGCCGCTTGATAGCACTGTCGACGACACCTTCCATCACTTTGCTGATGATTGAGAGTAGACTGATGGGGCGGTAATTGGCCGGATTGGATTTGTCCTGCTTTTTGTGGACAGGACATACCTGGGCAATTTTCCACATTGTTGGGTAGATGCCAGTGTTGTAGCTGTACTGGAACAGCTTGGCTAGAGGCGCGGCTAGTTCTGGAGTGCAAGTTTTCAGCACTACATACGGGATGTTGTCGGGGCCCATAGCCTTTGCTGTATCCAGTGCACTCAGCCATTTCTTGATATCACGTGCAGTGAATCGAATTGGCTGAAGACTGGCTTCCGTGATGCTGGGGATATCGGGAGGAGGCCGAGATGGATCATCCACTCAGCACTTCTGGTTGCAAAAGCTTCAGCCTTGTCTTTTGCACTCATGTGCTGGACTCCGCCGTCATTGAGGATGGGGATGTTTACAGAGACTCCCGTTAGTTGTTTAATTGTCCACCACCATTCACGACTGGATGTGGCGGGACTGCAGAGCTTTGATCTGATCCGTTGGAAGCTTTCACCTAATCTGCCCAACTTCAAAGTTAGGGTCTTGGAACAAAAGTGATATGTGCATCATGCAGTATCCACACCACTGACCCGTCCTCTGTACTGACCCTTATTTAATAAGGCACAGAATTCCAAATCTTATTATCATTTCAATATTCTCTCCTACTTTCCCCTTTCCTCATGGATGCTAACAGCCCTCAATACTTCACACAAGGTAGCCATTCTTCATGTGTGAGCTACTCGGCTTGCAACCTGAGCCAATCCTGTCCTCTCCCAGCTCTTGTTTTCCAGTAGGATAGTGATCAGGAGTTGGATTGCTAGCGAGATTTTCCCTCTTCCTACATCGGAACCTCCCTTGTCTGGGCTGATAGAGGCGTCAACCCAGGCATAAGCAGCAATGTTGACCAGAACAATCACGAACCAGTGCTGCCCTCTTTCAAATTAACTGGACCATCCAAATTAAAAGTGCTCCCACTTCACAGGGAGCGGCGTTCGGTCCCGCCGGGCAGGGAGCGGCGTTCGGTCCCGCCGGGCAGGGAGCGGCGCTCGTTCCCGCCGCGCAGCGGTTTCCCCTCCTCCTCCTGCTCTCTGCTTCCCCTCCCCCCCCCCCCTCCCAGGGAGCGCATGAACCGAAGTCTAAATTAGTGGTCCACAAAATTCCTCATTTATTCCCGCTTGCCCCATGCCCACAGAAACTGCCACAATCATCCACCCATGGGGGTTACCCAGGTCGCCTGGCCTAGACCCCACTGGTGGGGTGTGCACACGCTCTTGTGGATGCCGATTTGCCTCCACTCACTCGACATACCAGCCGGCACTACAACTGTTTAGGGAGACCCCACCCCTGGTCCTGCCCCCTGCTCGTCATTTATCTTGTGAGGGATGTACATCATTTCTACATTGGTCCTGTCTGTGCCACAATCTTGTTCGATCCCCATATTTCAAACCGCCAAGTCTTCTTTCTAAATCAGTTTAGCTCAGTCGGTTGCGTTCTCACCTCGGAGTCAGCGCAGGTGATGTGTTCAAGCCCCACTCCAGGATTTGAACACATAATCTAGGCTGACACTCCAGTGCTGTTCTAAGGGAGTGCGGCACTGTCCTTTGGATGAGATGTCAAACGGAGCCGCGTTTGCTTGTTCTGGATGCAGGGATTTGTCCTCAGTTTACAGCATCTCGGATATTCATCGCTGCTGTTTATGGGATGTTTCTGAGATGTGATCAGATACAAGTCTTTCAAAAGTCCCAGTCCCATGCAGTTGCTGATTTCTGCCTCTAGAGAGCAGCACCGACTCACAGTTGCTCTGTTAACCTGATACTTCATTTCCTTTCTCTGCTCTTCTAAAGTGACTGGAGTACAGTTCCTCAGGTAGGGACAGCTCTCTGGTCCCTCACCCAAGTATTGTGTATGTCTGGACAGTGAGTGCCAGCAGTGTATTTGATCATGGGGCTATCACAGCTGAGCTTGGTCCCAACGTCCAGCCTGAGTCACTGAATAATGAACAGGAGCTTGAATCCTGGCTTATTAGCTCAAACTTGCCTTGCTCATTTTCCTTGAAATAATTTTACCTATTTGAATGTATCTCGTTCATTATGTTCTTCTTAAAAATAAACCTGGTTACCTGCGTTTGGGCTAGAGTTTCCAACTCCTGAGGCTTGATTACATGTCACCAGACCATGTGGTAAAGGGTCACGTGACATCTGGTCACGTGACGTCTGATTGCATGATGTCTACAAATGTTATTTTGTTTACCTTTTATAAAGGTCGGGTTCTCCGTAATTGAGTATTTTTGCTTGTGGTTTAGTGCCAGCTGCTGTTGTGCGAGAGGTTCTGAGAAACAGGAGACCGCCCAAGGATGGGGGGAAACGGAGGGCGGGGGGAAACCGAGAGTCGGGGGAGAGGTGAATCGAGAAAGGGGGGGAGAGGGGAAACTGAGGGTGGGGGGAAACTGAGGGTGGGGGGAAACCGAGGGTGGGGGGAAACCGAGGGTGGGGGGAAACCGAGGGTGGGGGAAACCGAGGGTGGGGGAGAGGGGAAACCGAGGGCAGGGGAAACTGAGAGTGGGGGGAAGAGGGGAAACCGAGGGCAGGGGAAACCGAGGGGAGGGGAGGGCGGGGGAAGAGGGGAGGAAGGGAGGCCGAGGGCGGGGGAGAGATTCGCGGAGGAAACCAGAGGTGGGGGGATTTTTGATTCCACTCAGAAGCAACAGTGATACAATAACTCAGTGATAGTCTATATGCAACTGGTAGTAATATGTGTAATGCCCTGATATCCTAGTAGTAATCTTATAACTCGCTGATATTCACACTGTAACTACAGCTAGAACCCCCCTGCACTGCTGTTTTCGTGAAATTGTACCCAGGGTGAAATTGGACGCAGGGTGAAATTGGAAGCAGGTTCTGGATGGTTCAGTTCTGTTCACCAAGTGAGGCATCACAGTACCAGAGTAAGAGTTATAAACAGTAAAATAGGATCATAGGAGCAGGAGTAAGCCATTCAGCCCCTTGAGCCTGTTCTGCCATATACAATATATAGGATGTAAGCCAGTATATAGAGTATTATACAGTATATAGATAAGTATGAATTGTAAAAGGCAGTATATAGTACATATGGCAATATATAGAGTATAATGGGCAGTATGTAGGAAGTGTATAGCATATATGACAGTATATAGTAAATAGGGCAGTATGTAGATCAGTATATAGAGTGTAAAAGGCAGTATATGGTATAAGGTGTTGTTTATAAGGTAGCATATAATTATATAGGACAACACATAGGGCAGTATATAGTTACAAAGGGTAGTATTTAGGACGATATGTAGTATAAACTGCAGTGTATAGTTATATATGTAGCATATCGTTATATAGGGTGGTATATGGTACTTAGAGTATCTAGTTACATAATACAATATATAGGGCAGTATAAAGTATATAGAACTATATAGTTATATAGGGTGACATATCGTTATACTGGGATTGGATCAGATCAAAAACTCTATAAAACAAGTGATTTATTTTAATCTGTATACAAGCAGGGAAATAATCGTTCCAGACAGACGGAGTACTAACTCTACCTCTTAAGTGCTCCTTCCCATTATAAAACATCTATTGGCACCAACCCTAATTTTGGTGTCGGTGCTGTAAGATTTACGAGGTGGCACAGCTCCCTAGAATCATAGAAGTTTACAACATGGAAACAGGCCCTTCGGCCCAACATGTCCATGTCGCCCAGTTTATACCACTAAGCTAGTCCCAGTTGCCTGCACTTGGCCCATATCCCTCTATACCCATCTTACCCATGTAACTGTCCAAATGCTTTTTAAAAGACAAAATTGTACCCGCCTCTATTACTGCCTCTGGCAGCTCGTTCCAGACACTCACCACCCTTTGAGTGAAAAAATTGCCCCTCTGGACCCTTTTGTATCTCTCCCCTCTCACCTTAAATCTATGCCCCCTCGTTATAGACTCCCCTACCTTTGGGAAAAGATTTTGACTATCTACCTTATCTATGCCCCTCATTATTTTGTAGACTTCTATAAGATCACCCCTAAACCTCCTACTCTCCAGGGAAAAAAGTCTCAGTCTATCCAACCTCTCCCTGTAAGTCAAACCATCAAGTCCCGGTAGCATCCTAGTAAATATTTTCTGCACTCTTTCTAGTTTAATAATATCCTTTCTATAATAGGGTGACCAGAACTGTACACAGTATTCCAAGTGTGGCCTAACTAATGTCTTGTACAACTTCAACAAGACATCCCAACTCCTGTATTCAATGTTCTGACCAATGAAACCAAGCATGCTGAATGTCTTCTTCACCACCCTATCCACCTGTGACTCCACTTTCAAGGAGCTATGAACCTGTACTCCTAGATCTCTTTGTTCTATAACTCTCCCCAACGCCCTACCATTAACGGAGTAGGTCCTGGCCCGATTTGATCTACCAAAATGCATCACCTCACATTTATCTAAATTAAACTCCATCTGCCATTCATCGGCCCACTGGCCCAATTTATCAAGATCCCGTTGCAATCCTAGATAACCTTCTTCACTGTCCACAATGCCACCAATCTTGGTATCATCTACAAACTTACTAACCATGCCTCCTAAATTCTCATCCAAATCATTAATATAAATAACAAATAACAGCGGACCCAGCACCGATCCCTGAGGCACACCGCTGGTCACAGGCCTCCAATTTGAAAAACAACCCTCTACAACCACCCTCTGTCTTCTGTCGTCAATCCAATTTTGTATCCAATTGGCTACCTCACCTTGGATCCCGTGAGATTTAACCTTATGTAACAACCTACCATGCGGTACCTTGTCAAAGGCTTTGCTAAAGTCCATGTAGACCACGTCTACTGCACAGCCCTCATCTATCTTCTTGGTTACCCCTTCAAAAAACTCAATCAAATTTGTGAGACATGATTTTCCTCTCACAAAACCATGCTGACTGTTCCTAATCAGTCCCTGCCTCTCCAAATGCCCGTAGATCCTGTCTCTCAGAATACCCTCTAACAACTTACCCACTACAGATGTCAGGCTCACCGATCTGTAGTTCCCAGGCTTTTCCCTGCCGCCCTTCTTAAACAAAGGCACAACATTTGCTACCCTCCAATCTTCAGGCACCTCACCTGTAGCTGTCGATGATTCAAATATCTCTGCTAGGGGACCTGCAATTTCCTCCCTAACCTCCCATAACGTCCTGGGATACATTTCATCAGGTCCCGGAGATTTATCTACCTTGATGCGCATTAAGACTTCCAGCACCTCCCTCTCTGTAATATGTACACTCCTCAAGACATCACTATTTATTTCCCCAAGTTCCCTAACATCCATGCCTTTCTCAACCGTAAATACCGATGTGAAATATTCATTTAGGATCTCACCCATCTCTTGTGGTTCCGCACATAGATGACCTTGTTGATCCTTAAGAGGCCCTACTCTCTCCCTAGTTACTCTTTTGCCCTTTATGTATTTGTAGAATCTCTATGGATTCACCTTTGCCTTATCTGCCAAAGCAATCTCATGTTCCCTTTTTGCCCTCCTGATTTCTCTCTTAACTCTACTCCGGCAATCACTATACTCTTCAAGGGATCCACTTGATCCCCGCTGCCTATGCATGTCATATGCCTCCTTCTTCTTTCTGACTAGAGCCTCAATCTCCCGAGTCATCCAAGGTTCCCTACTTCCACCAGCCTTGCCCTTCACTTTATAAGGAATGTGCTTACCCTGAACCCTGGTTAACACACTTTTGAAGGCCTCCCACTTACCAGACGTCCCTTTGCCTGCCAACAGACTCTCCCAATCAACTTCTGAAAGTTCCTGTCTAATACCATCAAAATTGGCCTTTCCCCAATTTACAATTTTAACTTTTGGGCCAGACCTATCATTCTCCATAGCTATCTTAAAACTAATGGAATTATGATCACTGGTCCCAAAGTGATCCCTCACTAACACTTCTGTCACCTGCCCTTCCTTATTTCCCAAGAAGAGGTCAAGTTTTGCCCCCTCTCTAGTCGGGCCATCCACATACTGAATGAGAAATTCCTCCTGAATACGCTCAACAAATTTCTCTCCATCCAAGCCCCTAATGCTATGGCTGTCCCAGTCAATGTTGAGAAAGTTAAAGTCCCCTACTATTACCACCCTATTTTTCTTGCAGCTGTCTGTAATCTCCTTACATATTTGCTCCTCAATTTCCCATTGACTATTTGGGGGTCTGTAGTACAATCCTATCAAAGTGATCTCTCCCTTCTTATTTTTCAGTTCTACCCATATAGACTCAGTGGGCGAACCCTCGGATATATCCTCTCTCACTACTGCCGTGATGTTCTCCCTAATCAAGAACGCAGCTCCCCCTCCTCTCTTACCTCCTGCTCTATCTTTCCTATAGCATCTGTACCCTGGAACATTGAGCTGCCAGTCCTGCCCCTCCCTTAGCCATGTTTCAGTAATAGCTATAACATCCCAGTCCCATTTACCCATCCATGCCCTGAGTTCATCTACCTTGCCCATCAGACTTCTTGCATTGAAATAAATGCAGTTTAATCTAGACTTCCCTTGGTCTTTGCCCTGCTTTCTCAGACCATCTGTCCGGTCATGTTTTGTACACTCTCCCTTACTGCCTTTTGTTTCTGTCACCACTTTAGTTCCCACTGACTTCCTGCATCGGTTCCCATCCCCCTGCCACTTTAGTTTAAACCCTCCCCAACAGCACTAGCAAACACTCCCCCTAGGACATTGGTTCCAGTCCTGCCCAGATGCAGACCGTCCAATTTGTACTGGTCCCACCTCCCCCAGAACCGGTTCCAATGTCCCAGTCTCTCTCTGGTATTGCCGAATGCCACGGTGAGTTGTGGACTCCACAGGCAGCCGGTGGCAAATATATACACTCCCACCACCACCATCAGTTCTGGCCAACGGTTTGTCTATCATTCACTGGTCTGGATGGACCTTCCCAGTTGTTTGTCGGTTGCAATGGTGATGTGGACTCTGCCCAGCAATGTAAATGGAATGGAGTTTACAGCAGCCACGAGCCTCAAGCCACTTCTTTGAAGCCATTCAGGAATATAGTTGTAGCTATTTATAAGCTCAGGTTAAGATGAACATTATCAGTAGTAACAAATTGCACAAAGAAGTGTGTGGTATTTATATATCTGGGAAATAGGGAGGATGAAAAGAATCAACATTTGGATAAAACCTTCCAATCAACAATGACAATCAAAGTTACATAATCAGTTTTGATTGGGTCTGCCCAGCAGTTCAGGAGAGACAAAGAGAGAGACCTACCCAATCACTCGCTCCTCCTGCTAAAGACACAGTGAGACCTCTAGAGTGCCAACCTTGGCTCAGTGGGTAGCACTTTTGCATCTGAGTCAGAAGGTTGTAGGCTTAAGTTCCACCCTAGATACTTGAACGCAAAATCCAGGCTGATACTCCAGTGCAGTACTGAGGGAGTGCTGCGCTGTCGGAGGTGCCGTCTTTCGGATGAGATGTTAAACTGAGGCCCCGTCTGCCCTCTCAGGTGGATGTAAAAGATCGCATGGCGCTATTTTGAAGAAGAGCAGGAGAGTTTTCCCAGTGTCCTGTCAAATATTTATCCCTTAATCAACATCACGAAAAAAAAAACAGATTATCTGGTCATTATCACGTTGCTGTTTGTGGGATCTTGCTGTGCACAAATTGGCCGCTGCACTTCCTACATTATAACAGTGACTACACTTCCAAAGTACTTCATTGGCTGTAAAGTGCTTTGGGAAGTCGTGAAACTCGCTGTATAAATGCAAGTTCTTTCTTTCTTTTGGAGTGATCAATGCTGTTCACCATTGCTCTCAGATATTGTAGTGTATTTATACTAAGTATTGGCCTCATCTTTGTGCGATTTGAAAATGAGATTGCTCTTCAGTAGTTAGCCTCGTATTAACCTATAGGGTTGTAACGATATGTTGACACCCTACACGGCGGAGAGCAACATCGCTAAGAAAGTGCCATCATTTACAACTGGGTCTGTACAGTATAATGGGAGGACCAAGCTGAAAAGTTATGCCTGGATTGGGTAAGCAGTTACCCAAATGCCATTCTCTACTCCTTCTGCCCTGTGATTGTAACCTCTATGTCTTGTTGGCAGGTGATGGGAAGAAAGTGTTGAAAACTTTCTGTTCTCCAAAGATCCAGCATCACGGTTTTGGGCTAAAACTGGTGGATGCCCTCCCACCTCCTCCACCTCTCCCTATACAGAAACCTGGGCAAATCCAGGGTACACAGGAAAGGTAAGGACTGTTCTATAGTATTGAGAAAAATGGGGGAAGGATAAGGGGAACTGCATTTACTTATCCTTTGGAAACACTGTAGTTTAAAAGTGAAACTGATGCAACTGACCACACTACCAGCGACCCCAACTCTGTCACCAGATTAGAGGGGAAGGATAGTGATGGGGCTATAATTTCCCCAGCATGCCTGAGCTAGGGAGGGGAAAGATCAGCCTGGGCCCCCACTCTGGATGCCTATCCAATGACCACTACTGGAAGTTGGATACCTGTGGATGTTGGGCGAGAATAGGAATGGACTTTGCTATTGTGCATAGTCTCCCCATTCACATATTCTGCTGACACTCGCCCTCTTGGTTTACATGTGGAAATAAATCAGGCAAAATACCGGATAACTTTCCTTTGGTGGGGGCTCCAGAACAAGGGGACACAATCTTAAAATTAGAGCCAGGCCATTCAGGAATGAAATCAGAAAGCAGTTTTCACACAGAGGGTAGTGGGAATCTGGAACACTCTCCCCCAAAAGGCTGTGGATGCTGGGTCAATTGAAATTTTCAAGATTGCGATCGATAGATTTTTGTTAGGTAAGGATATCCAGGGATATGGATCAAAGGATAGGGATCAATGGATTTGAGGTACAGATCAGCCATGATCTAACTGAATGATGGAGCAGGATTGAGAGGCCGCAAGGCCTCCTCCTGTTCTCAGCTTCCTATGAGGGCTATTGGCACCCATTCCTCAGCATGAACGTCTTCAGGAAGAGGCAGTTGCGGGAAAATTGAAGGGAGAGTCTCACTTGTATTGGTGTTCTGTTTCAGGCCAAGCAAATCTACAAAGTTTTCAGAATCAAGCACGGTCTCGCCAGGAAAAACGAGGGTGGAGAGTTGGTCTCCTCCGGGGGACGACGAGTTGTCCTGTCAGACTACGTGCTACAGCCGTCTGTCCACTGTCACCCTCTCGCTGTCAGCAAACGACAACGCTGAAAATGGCCTCCGGCCAGACCAAGTAGCTCAGTACCTGGAGCTGACAGACGAGGGTAACCAAAGGTTTGAGGAGTCTTCATGAGTTTCCTAAATTCTTAGTAACTTTCCACTCGAACATGCCTAGAAAAGAGAAGGCTGAGGGACGACCTGATAGAGGTCTTTAAAATTATGAAGGGGTTCAATAGGGTAGACGTAGAGAAAATGTTTCCATTTGTGGGGAAATCCAAAACTAGGGGCCATACGGATAAGATAGTCACTAATAAATCCAATAGGGAATTCAGGAGAAACTTCTTTACCCAAAGAGTGGTAAGAATGTGGAACTCGCTGCCATGAGGAGCAGTTGAGGCGAATAGTATAGATGCATTTAAGGGGAAGCTAGATAAACTCATGAGGGAGAAAAGAATAAGTTATGCTGATAGGGTTAGATGAAGTGGGGTGGGAGGAGGCTCATGTGGAGCATAAACACCAGCATAGACACGTTGGGTCCAATGGCCAGTTTCTGTGTAATACATTCTATGTATTGTCACTAACAATGCAACCTCAATCTTAGACAATTGCCTTCACAATCTCTCAGGTGGACTCGTTGTTGAAATTAAATGGTCGGCCTCACTATAATTCCAGTTAAATCAAAGAATTAAAATTTCTTGTCCTTCAGAAAGACTTGCATTTTTATAGCAACTTTCATGGCCTCAGGACATCCCAAACACTTCACACCCAATGAAGTACTTTTTGAAGTGTAGTCACTGTTGTATTGTAGGGAAACACAGAAGTTAATTTGTGCACAGCAAGCTCCCACAAGCAGCAACTTGTTAATGACCTGATAATCTGTTTTAGTGATGTTGGTTAAGGGATAAATATCAGCCAGGATACCAGGGAGAACTCTGCTGTTTTTTCCCCAGATAGTGCCATGAGATCTTTTACATCCGTTTGAAAGGGCAGACAGGGCTTTGGTTTAATGGCTCACCTGAGAGACGGCACCTCTGACAGTGCAGCACTCCCTCAGTACTGCACTGAAGTATCAGCCTGGATTTTTGTGCTTAAGTCACTGGAGTGGGACTTGAACCGCAAACCTTGAGGCCACAGTGCTACCAACTGAGTTACGGCTGACACCATGGGGAGCCAACTCATCTGTTATTGTCCCCGGAGAATGGACAATGTGAATCTTCTGCTTTTAATGCACTAAGTTCCCTCACTCCACATGTGTGCGTGCACTGCAACAACGTCCTGATCCCGTATTGTTTCACCTAAGTCAGTCCATAAGCCTGAGGGTGAAACTTAAGCGATCAATTCAGCAATTTTAAATTGAAGCAAATGCTGCCAGTGTTTGAAATTCTGCGTCATGCCTGAATTCTTTGTTGCAAAAACAAATCTGTGGATTTTAAGTGAATAATGTTTTTTTTCCAGAAGCAAGGTAGATTAATCAGGGATATATGTTGAGCAACAGTGAATTTTAAGCACAAATAGAACAAATCGAAGGTTGGGGGAGGAGGAGGGAGAAAAATGAACGGAGAGGCAGAGAGATTGTGTTTGATGGGTAGACTCTTAATCGCAGTGATTGATGAGCATGCCCAACACTCAACAATCCGAGTTACACTAGGTTATTGAGGGGGAAAAAGTTATTTTGGGAGCCATTTTGAAATGAGGTCATCCAGCAACCAAGCTATCCCAGCATGCCTTTGGTATGCCACCACAGTAACATGTACGTTTAATATTTTAATTTAAAATTATAGGGCTCCACTTATAACTCAGTTGGTAAATGCACTGCCAGGTGTTGCACTGAGACATACAGACCAGGAATGTACCAGTTTTGATTCTGGTACAGTGTTGAGATAGCTGAGTGCAGTACTGAGGGAGTGCTGCACTGCCGTCTTTCAGATGAGACGTTAAACTGAGGGCCCCCTCTGCCCTCTCAGTTGGACGTAAAAGATCCCTTGGCACTATTCCGAAGAAGAGGGGGGAGAGTTTTCCCTGGTGACCTGGCCAATATTTATTCCTCAACAAACAGCATTATAGCAAATTATCTGGTCATTATCATATTGCTGTTTGTGGGAGCTTGCTGTGGGCAAATTGGCTGCCGCGTTTCCTACATTACAACAGTGACTACACTTCAAAAATACTTAATTGGCTGTAAAGCGCTTTGGGACGTCTTCACATCGTGAAAGGCGCTTTATAAATGCAAGTTCTTTCTTTCTTTCAGATTGTGGTGAAGATGCCGTGATCTAATTGAATGGCGGGACAGGCTTGAGAGGCTGAATGGCCTACTCTGATTTCTATTTTCCGACGTTACAATTGGCATAAGGGCTCACTCAGGTTAGGGAGGAGAAAAATCAGCCAGGTTTCCGCTCTCTAGTTAGCCCTGCTGGAAAGTGTTTGTGTATGAACGTTTGATGGAGACAGAGTTCAGATGGGCTGCAATGCCTATGAGTAGCCTGTCAATGCTCGAGTCTGAACAATGGCCGCTTGGCGTGAGGTACTGGAGAGCAGCTGGTACTGTCGAACCATATCCCAGCACTTACAGGAAAGGAAAGGAGATAGGTTGAGGGATAGGGAGTTCCTGTGATTCCTTTGCTAAAAGTTCTTAGGCTGAACTTACTGTACAATTTCTACCTCGCTCAAAATAGATACTTTGGTGTGGATTTTCAATGAACGTAAAACTGACGTTGTGAATCAGCTACTTGTAACAGGAACTGCTTGATTCTCATTTCCCCACGGTGTTTTCAGTAAACAAACTCTGTTCCCTAGCCACCAACTCCATCCATTTCCCTGGTCACTGTCTGAGGCTGATCTAGACTGTTTGCAACCTTGGCGTCCTATTTGACTCTGAGCTCAGTTTCTGGCCACTGCCACTTCCTTAACATTGCCCATCTCTGGCCCTGTCTCAGCCCATCTGATGCTGAAACCCTCATTTATGCTTTTGTTACCTCCAGACTTGACTATTCCAATGCTCTCCTGGTCGGCCTCCCATCTTCCACCCTCCGTAAACTTCAGCTCATCCAAAGCTCTGCTGCCCATATCCTAACTCGCACGAGGTCCCATTTACACATCACCCCTCTGCCCACTGGTTCCCACTCCAGCAACACCTCGATTTTAAAATGATTATCCTCATGTTCAAATCCCTCCGTGTCCTCGCCCCTCCCTTTCTCTGTAATGTCCTCCAGCCCTACAACCCCAAGAGATCTCTGCGCTCCTCCAATTCTCGCCTCTTGCGCATCCCCGATTTCCTTCACCCCACCATTGGCGGCCGTGCCTTCAGCTGCCTAGACCCTAAGCTCTGGAATTCCCTCCCTAAACCTCTCTGCCTCTCTACGTCTCTTCCTTTAAGACGCTCCTTAAACCTACCTCTTTGACCAAGCTTTTGGTCACCTGTCCTAATAACTCCTTAAGTGGCTCGGTGTCAAATTTTGTCTGAATACGCTCCTGTGAAGGGCTTTGAGATGTTTTACTACGCTTAAGGCGCTGTATCAATGCCATTTGTTGTCGGTCGTTCAGGAAGTTCCTGGCGATGGGAAATAATTAAATGTTTTTTCGATACAGGCACTTCACAGACAGCCTGTCCTCTCTTCAAAGACCTTTCTCGCCTCCCCATACATACGGTTACATCTGCGGACCGCTGCTCTCTGACCTGGAAACAGATGCTGCGGACTATGACGACGAGGACGATGACCTGGACGTGGAGGTGGCCCGAGTGAACTCGCACAAGTTCTTTCGCAGACTCTGCCACAGTCCAACCTCCAGCCTCAGCGAGTGCGAGAGTTCCCTCGCCGGGTCGCTGGCCAACGGCTGGGGATCGGTGTCTGAGGACAATTTCACCAGTGCCCGCTGCAGCATGGTCAGCTCCTCCGATGGCTCCTTCCTCATGGATGCCAACTTCGCCCAAGCTCTCGCCGTGGCGGTTGACAGTTTCTGTTTCGGTCTGACGCAAGCGGAGACGGAGACCTCTTACGCAGGTAAATCTCAACGTGGCGTCCGAACAGAACCGAGGCCTGGGATAATAATCAGCCTGGGGATTCGTGTTAGACGCACGGCTCGGCCACTTGTAGAGCCATACCGACCGGGAGGGGGGGTCATGTGGATAGGTGTGAGCTGGTGGCAATCTGGTCTCTGAGTCAGAAGGTTGTTGGTTCAAGTCCTGCTGCAGAGACTTGAGTGCAAAATCTAGGCTGACAATCCAGTGTAATACTGAGGGAGTGCTGCACTGATGAAGGTGCTGTTTTTCAGATGAGATGTTATACCAAGGCACCGCCTGCCTGCTCAGGTGGATTTAAAAGATCCCATGGCACTATTTGAAGTAGAGCAGGGCAGTTTTCCCCAGTGTTCTGGCCAATATTTATCCCTCAACCAACATCACTGAAAACAGATGATCTGGTCATTATCTTATTGCTGTTTGTGGGACCTTGCTGTGCACAAATTGACTGCAGCATTTCCTGCGTTACAACAGTGACGACACTTCAAAAGTACTTCATTGACTGTAAAGCACTTTGGGACATCCTGAGATTGTTGAAGGTGCTATATAAATGCAAGATCTTTCTTTTTATCTTTTTTAGGGATGCCCTGATCTAGCACACTGCCGGGGGGGTGGGGGGGGAGGGTGGGGGAGGGGCAGTGCTCTGGGCGGACCCTGTGATTAGCCGAGCTGCTCTCCCCACGAGCACTGCCCCCCCACTGGGAGTGTAGGGCTGTAGAATCGCACCTTTCAATGTGATGTTAGATGAGTTAGCTCATTTCAGCCAGGGCAGTGGCAGCAGTGCTGTAATTAACCTCAGCACCCTTGACCTATTACGGGGGGGGGGGGGGGGGGGCAGGAGAGATATGACGAGGTCCCTTCTCCTGGCTGTGACCCCTGCTGGAAAGTGAACTTGTGTTGCTGTCGAGTGAGGACAGGATTGGGCTCCTCTCTGATGCACCCTGTGGTTGAATAGTGTTCCGACACTCACCGTCAAGTCTCACTCATCATTGATGGTCATATGAGCAAGGTACAGGAGGGAGTCTGTCACCCTGTACCCCAGCAAGGAGTCAATGCATTCAGGAGGGAGGGGAGTTGAGGAGAGGAGAGGAGAGAAGAGTGTAGAAGGGAAGGAGTAGAGCAGAGGGCAGGAATGAAAAAAAAATTGTGCTCACTTTAAATTTTTTTGAGGGGGGTGAATTTTTATTCTCATGGAGCTAGAAGACATTAGCATTAGGGAGTGGAACCTGTATCTACTCTGTGTCCAGTGTCCAAATGAGGTATTCTAAGGTCAGGTACAGCATGGGTTAAGTGCAGAGTGAAGCTCTCTCCACACAGGGGTGGTCAAACTCCTTTTATACAGTGTGGGACACATTCAGCAAAAGTTATTCAAATAGAAATAGATAAATTAAACCATATTGGTACTTTTATTTAGATGTTATTTACTGGTGCTGCTGCTCGCTGATACCTGTAGATCAGCCTCTTCTCTACATTGTCCCCAACACTCGAACTTCTCTTGTTTCTTGGCAACCGGAACTGGACGCAGTATTCTGAGTGGAGCACCATAAAATGTGATCATTCCCTCCTTTAACTCAGAGTCTACTATTTTTTCCAGATAGTTGGACATCCTGTTGTCTTTGTTGATTGCTGTTCTGCATTGACTGATGATGTTTAGCATTGGGTTTACCGAGACTCCAGGACTTCTTTTAGTTTCACCCTGAGCTACTGCGACACCAGTCATGGACTGCGTGTGTCATGTATTTTTCTTCCTTACATGTAGCACTTTACACCTGCATTAAATTTCATCCCCCATTGTTCTGTTCACTTGCTGATCCTGCCCAACTCATTCTGTAATTTCTGAGCTGCCTCTTCTGATTCCACTGTCCCATCTAGTTTGGTATCATTTGTAAATTTGACCACTTTGCATTGAGTTTCTGAATCATTGAATGATACAGCACAGAAGGAGGCCACTTGGCTCATCGTGCCTGTGCCGGCTCTTTGAAAGAACTATCCAATGAGTCCCACTCCCCTGCTCTTTCCCCATAGCCCTGCAAATGTTTCCTTTTCAAGTATTTATCCAATTCCCTTTTGAAAGTTACTATTGAATCTGCTTCCACCGCCCTTTGAGGCAGTGCATTCCAGATCATAACAACTCGCTGCGTAAAAAAAATTCTCCACATCTAGATCTTTGCCAATTATCTTAAATCTGTGTCCTCTGGTTACCATCCATCCTGGCAGTGGAAACAGAATCGAGGTGGTTTATATAAATTAGAAACGGCAGCGGTCCCAGTCCTGAGCCTTGAGATACTCCACTTATTACTTCACCCCCTCTAGCATAACTCCTTCAAATGGTATTCATTGTTTCCTACCCTTCAACCAGTTACTTTAATTCCCAGGGATTACCCTGAATCCCCTCAGCTTTGAGTTTAATGCAAAGCCTTTCATGTGGAACTTTGCTAAAAGCCTTTTGGAAGTCGAGGTGCACCATGTGATGGGGTTTACTACAGTCCACTCGGGTTGTCACTTCCTCAAAGAAGTGGGGATGAATATGCAACGCCATTGCGTAAATTCCTGATGCCTTGTCACCGTGGTGGCAGCTGCCAGGTTTGTCGCACTGCTCATCCCTTCCTGGCTATCAGTTTGAAGTCTTCCGCGATCAGAGGGGCCGCAGCCCCAGATTTGGCAGAAACTGGGAAATGAACCCCAGGGAAACGAGCAGTCCGCCCAATTATAGGGGCCGGTCCTGCAGGATCTCCCTTGACAGTCGCCCTCTGTAAGCGGCATTTATTTATTGCTCCAGTGCTTATAACCCCAGGCAACACAGAGCACCTACCTCAGCAAGGGGCTCATTGCACCACCTTTACCAACTCGCCCACTGCGTGGCACCAGGGAACTCGTCATACCAAAAACTGCCTCCCACCTCTCCGGGCAGACTCATCTTCCTGCCGCTTACTATAGGCTGGAACCTCATTGCCACGAGCTTCCCATTGATTAATTACACTGTCAATAAAAGAATGTCCCGTGACTGTCAGCGGAGGCTCGAGGAGTAACGGATTATTACCCAGAGTCCACCAAGGATGCTTGGCCGTTACAGGTGGGATTTGGCGGGTGGGTGGGCGGGGCTGATCAGCTGTTAGGTCCATACGCAAGAAATCTCGGTCTGTGGGCCAGGTGAACCTGTTCCACGAGCAGGATCCGTGGGCCGTACATTTGACTCCTCCGCTCTAAACGCTCCCATCAAACATTCCCCGGTCAGGTACAGCATGGATTAGGTACAGAGTAACGCTCCCTCTACACTGTCCCATCAAACAACCACAGCTCAGGTACAGCATTGGTTAGATACAGAGTAAAGCTCCCTCTACACTGTCCAGTGAAGCACTCCCAGGGCAGGTGGAGCGCTGGCTCGATATAGAGTAAAGCTCCCTCTACGCTGTTGCATCAAACACTCCAAGGTTAAATGTAGCAATGGTTAGATACAGAGTAAAGCTTCTTCTACACTGACTTGTAAAGCACTCCCCGTGCAGGTTGTAGCACAGAAGCGACAAGAGCAGTGTGTCCTTAATGTTCTGGTATCTGGCATATTTCAGTGTGATTTATAGCAACATTGTGTGTTTGCAATAAATGGAAAGTTTTGCCAAACACTTTCTGTGCAGGCAGAGCCCATTGTACCAGACAGCGAGTCTGGCCAGATTCCTGGATGAAGTGTTGGGGGAGAATATAATTTCAAAACTTGTGCAATCAGCGCTATTTACAGCGGATGTTTTGAAGCAACAACATTGTCTGATAAGAAGTGTATTTACAGTCCGGCTGTAAATGGAATGTTGTAGCATTCTGCTGATGCTGCTATTCTTACTTTCCCGCATAGTAATTTCCTCCAACAATCGTTCTCAATAATCCAATCCAACCATTTCAGTTGCTATAAATAGCCCTAAGAAGCTTCAAACCAGTGCACAAACAATCTCCAGTGAGTTTTAATACCCTACTTTTGAGGCATTTTAATAAACCAGTGCCTGAACAGGCATTATAGGCCAAATGCATTAGTGTCTGGGAAGAGAGAGTAACTCTGGACGGAACACTTCATCACAAATCCTGGCACAGCACCTCTCTGCTTTTATTTATGTACTGTGCCATTAAGTTCTTTTTGTGAAGGAAAGAGAGAAGGAAACTAGCATTTTTATAGCACCTTTCACGACCTCAGGATGTCCCAAGCAGCTTTACAGCCAATGAAGTACTTTTGAAGTGTAGTTACTGTTCTAATATAGGAAATGTGACAGCCAATTTTGCGGCACAGCAAGATCCCACAAACAGCAATGAGGTAAATGACCAGATAATCTGTTTTTATTGATGCTGGTTGAGGGGTAAATATTGACCAGGACACCGAGGGAGATCTCCCCTGGTCATTTTAGAATAGTACCCATGAGTTCATTTGCATCCACTTAAGAGGGCAAACAGGGCCTCAGTTTAATGTGTCATCTGAACTATGCAACGCTCCCTCAGTATTGTACTGAGGTGTCAGTCTAGATTATGTACTCAAGTCTCTGCGGTGAGGTTTGAACCCATGACAGAGGTGAAAGTACCATCCCATGAATCGAAGGCAACGAAAGTAAGCCAGCCATCTGTAATCCAGGTAACCTTATTTGCAGAAGCTGTAGAGTGTGGTGATTCGGGTGGAGTGTCCGACCAATGTTGCCCTTTTTACTTCTAGTTCTCACTTCCATCTAGCTCACATTATTTGAATATAGGTCTTTCTGATCAAAGACCAGCAGGGATGGTTTCCTCTGGTCACTAAGGTGTATCACCTTGCCTCAGTTGCTAGCACTATTGCCTCTAAATTAGAAAATTGTGCCTCCAATCCAGTTTGAGCTCATAACCTAAGCTGACACTCCAGCGCAGTACTGACGGAGGGTTGGAACGAAGGTATCACCCTTCAGATGAGATGCTAAGCTGAAGTCCGGTGTGTCTGTCTGTTCAATTGGATGTCCTGGATGAGCCAGAACACTGGGACAGCTGAGGCCATCTTAATGGGCTCCCGCCAAAAACTCGTCACCTTTCTCCCCGACTCCATCCTCCCCGGTTGCTCACTAAGGTTGAACTAAACCATCCGCAGGCTCGCTGTCCTATTCATCTGGGAGCAAAGCTTCTAACTCCATATCCTAAGATCACATACTTCCACATCCACAACATTGCCCACATCACCTCTACCTCATTGGTGGGTATGTGGTGGAGTTCCTGACGCCCAAGTCCCTGGTATCTAGTGAGGCAGGAAGTGCACTTGAGCCCCAGTATGTTAGGGTAGATCAGTGTCTGAATCCCTGATGCCTTGTGAGGATAAGATATCAGCCCAGTCTGTGTACAACACACTGCAGTCAGGGCATTCCCCTGTACGTGGCTGTCAAAATCTGTGAAGTGTTAGAAGTGACCTTTATGATCAGTAAGAGTGACAGACTGCAAACCCATTTAAAAATATGGAGCTATTCAGAGTGTCATGCAGCAAAATAGATGATATTTTTAAACTTTACTGCCGATATGAGCGATTGACTCTCCTACTGAATAATATTTAGTAGGTCTCGGCAAACTCTCCCATTTTTTATCTTTAATGTCATACACTCCATATTGTGTGTCCTCCTGTGTGTCACGCTTTGTCCTGTGTGCATGTCGCGCTCTCTCCTGTGTGCGTGTTCGCGATGCACACTCTCCTCTCCTGTGTGTGTGTGTGTGTGTGTGTGTCACACTCTCTCCTCTCCTGTGTGTGTGTGTCACACTCTCTCCTCTCCTGTGTGTGTGTGTCACACTCTCTCCTCTCCTGTGTGTGTGTGTGACACTCTCTCCTCTCCTGTGTGTGTGTGTCACACTCTCTCCTCTCCTGTGTGTGTGTGTGTCACACTCTCTCCTCTCCTGTGTGTGTGTGTCACACTCTCTCCTCTCCTGTGTGTGTGTGTCACACTCTCTCCACTCCTGTGTGTGTGTGTCACACTCTCTCCTCTCCTGTGTGTGTGTGTCACACTCTCTCCTCTCCTGTGTGTGTGTGTCACACTCTCTCCTCTCCTGTGTGTGTGTGTCACACTCTCTCCACTCCTGTGTGTGTGTGTCACACTCTCTCCACTCCTGTGTGTGTGTGTGTGTGTGTGTGTCACACTCTCTCCTCTCCTGTGTGTGTGTGTCACACTCTCTCCTCTCCTGTGTGTGTGTGTCACACTCTCTCCTCTCCTGTGTGTGTGTGTCACACTCTCTCCTCTCCTGTGTGTGTGTGTCACAGTCTCTCCTCTCCTGTGTGTGTGTGTCACAGTCTCTCCTCTCCTGTGTGTGTGTGTCACACTCTCTCCTCTCCTGTGTGTGTGTGTCACACTCTCTCCTCTCCTGTGTGTGTGTGTCACACTCTCTCCTCCCCTGTGTGTGTGTGTGTCACACTCTCTCCTCTCCTGTGTGTGTGTGTCACACTCTCTCCTCTCCTGTGTGTGTGTGTCACACTCTCTCCTCTCCTGTGTGTGTGTGTCACACTCTCTCCTCTCCTGTGTGTGTGTGTGTGTGTGTGTGTCACACTCTCTCCTCTCCTGTGTGTGTGTGTCACACTCTCTCCTCTCCTGTGTGTGTGTGTCACACTCTCTCCTCTCCTGTGTGTGTGTCACACTCTCTCCTCTCCTGTGTGTGTGTGTCACACTCTCCTCTCCTGTGTGTGTGTGTGTGTCACACTTTCTCCTCTCCTGTGTGTGTGTCACACTCTCTCCTCTCCTGTGTGTGTGTCACACTCTCTCCTCTCCTGTGTGTGTGTGTCACACTCTCTCCTCTCCTGTGTGTGTGTGTCACACTCTCTCCTCTCCTGTGTGTGTGTGTCACACTCTCTCCTCTCCTGTGTGTGTGTGTCACACTCTCTCCTCTCCTCTGTGTGTGTGTCACACTCTCTCCTCTCCTCTGTGTGTGTGTCACACTCTCGCCTCTCCTGTGTGTGTGTGTCACACTCTCTCCTCTCCTGTGTGTGTGTGTCACACTCTCCTCTCCTGTGTGTGTGTGTGTGTGTCACACTTTCTCCTCTCCTGTGTGTGTGTGTGTCACACTTTCTCCTCTCCTGTGTGTGTGTGTGTCACACTTTCTCCTCTCCTGTGTGTGTGTCACACTCTCTCCTCTCCTGTGTGTGTGTGTCACACTCTCTCCTCTCCTGTGTGTGTGTGTCACACTCTCTCCTCTCCTGTGTGTGTGTGTCACACTCTCCTCTCCTGTGTGTGTGTGTGTCACACTTTCTCCTCTCCTGTGTGTGTGTCACACTCTCTCCTCTCCGGTGTGTGTGTGTGTGTCACACTTTCTCCTCTCCTGTATGTGTGTCACACTCTCTCCTCTCCTGTGTGTGAGTGTCACACTCTCTCCTCTCCTGTGTGTGTGTGTCACACTCTCTCCTCTCCTCTGTGTGTGTGTGACACTCTCTCCTCTCCTGTGTGTGTGTCACACTCTCTCCTCTCCTGTGTGTGTGTGTGTCACACTCTCTCCTCTCCTGTGTGTGTGTGTCACACTCTCTGCTCTCCTGTGTGTGTGTGTCACACTCTCTCCTCTCCTGTGTGTGTGTCACACTCTCTCCTCTCCTGTGTGTGTGTGTCACACTCTCCTCTCCTGTGTGTGTGTGTGTGTGTGTCACACTTTCTCCTCTCCTGTGTGTGTGTGTGTCACACTTTCTCCTCTCCTGTGTGTGTGTGTCACACTCTCTCCTCTCCTGTGTGTGTGTGTCACACTCTCTCCTCTCCTGTGTGTGTGTGTCACACTCTCTCCTCTCCTGTGTGTGTGTGTCACACTCTCTCCTCTCCTGTGTGTGTGTCACACTCTCTCCTCTCCTGTGTGTGTGTGTCACACTCTCTCCTCTCCTCTGTGTGTGTGTCACACTCTCTCCTCTCCTGTGTGTGTGTGTCACACTCTCTCCTCTCCTGTGTGTGTGTCACACTCTCTCCTCTCCTGTGTGTGTGTCACACTCTCTCCTCTCCTGTGTGTGTGTGTCACACTCTCCTCTCCTGTGTGTGTGTGTGTGTGTCACACTTTCTCCTCTCCTGTGTGTGTGTGTGTCACACTTTCTCCTCTCCTGTGTGTGTGTCACACTCTCTCCTCTCCTGTGTGTGTGTGTCACACTCTCTCCTCTCCTGTGTGTGTGTGTCACACTCTCTCCTCTCCTGTGTGTGTGTGTCACACTCTCCTCTCCTGTGTGTGTGTGTGTGTCACACTTTCTCCTCTCCTGTGTGTGTGTCACACTCTCTCCTCTCCGGTGTGTGTGTGTGTGTCACACTTTCTCCTCTCCTGTATGTGTGTCACACTCTCTCCTCTCCTGTGTGTGTGTGTCACACTCTCTCCTCTCCTGTGTGTGTGTGTCACACTCTCTCCTCTCCTGTGTGTGTGTGTCACACTCTCTCCTCTCCTGTGTGTGAGTGTCACACTCTCTCCTCTCCTGTGTGTGTGTGTCACACTCTCTCCTCTCCTCTGTGTGTGTGTGACACTCTCTCCTCTCCTGTGTGTGTGTCACACTCTCTCCTCTCCTGTGTGTGTGTGTGTCACACTCTCTCCTCTCCTGTGTGTGTGTGTCACACTCTCTCCTCTCCTGTGTGTGTGTGTGTCACACTCTCTCCTCTCCTGTGTGTGTGTGTCACACTCTCTCCTCTCCTGTGTGTGTGTCACACTCTCTCCTCTCCTGTGTGTGTGTGTCACACTCTCCTCTCTGTGTGTGTGTGTGTGTCACACTTTCTCCTCTCCTGTGTGTGTGTGTGTCACACTCTCTCCTCTCCTGTGTGTGTGTGTCACACTCTCCTCTCCTGTGTGTGTGTGTGTGTGTGTGTCACACTTTCTCCTCTCCTGTGTGTGTGTCACACTCTCTCCTCTCCTGTGTGTGTGTGTGTGTCACACTTTCTCCTCTCCTGTGTGTGTGTCACACTCTCTCCTCTCCTGTGTGTGTGTGTGTCACACTCTCTCCTCTCCTGTGTGTGTGTGTGTGTCACACTTTCTCCTCTCCTGTGTGTGTGTCACACTCTCTCCTCTCCTGTGTGTGTGTGTGTGACACTCTCTGCTCTCCTGTGTGTGTGTCACACTCTCTCCTCACCTGTGTGTGTGTGACACTCTCTCCTCTCCTCTGTGTGTGTGTGACACTCTCTCCTCTTTGTGTGTGTGTCACACTCTCTCCTCTCCTGTGTGTGTGTGTCACACTCTTTCCTCTCCTGTGTGTGTGTGTCACACTCTCTCCTCTCCTGTGTGTGTGTGTCACACTCTCTCCTCTCCTCTGTGTGTGTGTGACACTCTCTCCTCTCCTGTGTGTGTGTGTCACACTCTCTCCTCTCCTGTGTGTGAGTGTCACACTCACTCCTCTCCTGTGTGTGTGTGTCACACTCTCTCCTCTCCTGTGTGTGTGTCACACTCTCTCCTCCCCTGTGTGTGTGTGTGTCACACTCTCTCCTCTCCTGTGTGTGTGTGTCACACTCTCTCCTCTCCTGTGTGTGTGTCACACTCTCTCCTCTCCTGTGTGTGTGTCACACTCTCTCCTCTCCTGTGTGTGTGTCACACTCTCTCCTCTCCTGTGTGTGTGTGTCACACTCTCCTCTCCTGTGTGTGTGTGTCACACTTTCTCCTCTCCTGTGTGTGTGTGTGTCACACTTTCTCCTCTCCTGTGTGTGTGTGTCACACTCTCTCCTCTCCTGTGTGTGTGTGTCACACTCTCTCCTCTCCTGTGTGTGTGTGTCACACTCTCCTCTCCTGTGTGTGTGTGTGTGTCACACTTTCTCCTCTCCTGTGTGTGTGTCACACTCTCTCCTCTCCTGTGTGTGTGTGTGTGTCACACTTTCTCCTCTCCTGTGTGTGTGTCACACTCTCTCCTCTCCTGTGTGTGTGTGTCACACTCTCTCCTCTCCTGTGTGTGTGTGTGACACTCTCTCCTCTCCTGTGTGTGTGTGTGACACTCTCTCCTCTCCTGTGTGTGTGTGTCACACTCTCTCCTCTCCTGTGTGTGAGTGTCACACTCTCGCCTCTCCTGTGTGTGTGTGTCACACTCTCTCCTCTCCTCTGTGTGTGTGTGACACTCTCTTCTCTCCTGTGTGTGTGTCACACTCTCTCCTCTCCTGTGTGTGTGTGACACTCTCTCCTCTCCTCTGTGTGTGTGTGACACTCTCTCCTCTTCTGTGTGTGTGTGTCACACTCTCTCCTCTCCTGTGTGTGTGTGTCACACTCTTTCCTCTCCTGTGTGAGTGTGTCACACTCTCTCCTCTCCTGTGTGTGTGTGTCACACTCTCTCCTCTCCTGTGTGTGTGTGTCACACTCTCTCCTCTCCGGTGTGTGTGTCACACTCTCTCCTCTCCTGTGTGTGTGTCACACTCTCTCCTCTCCTGTGTGTGTGTGTCACACTCTCTCCTCTCCTGTGTGTGTGTGTCACACTCTCTCCTCTCCTGTGTGTGTGTGTCACACTCCTCTCCTCTGTGTGTGTGTGACACTCTCTCCTCTCCTGTGTGTGTGTGTCACACTCTCTCCTCTCCTGTGTGTGTGTGTCACACTCTCTCCTCTCCTCTGTGTGTGTGTCACACTCTCTCCTCTCCTGTGTGTGTGTGTCACACTCTCTCCTCTCCTCTGTGTGTGTGTCACACTCTCTCCTCTCCTGTGTGTGTGTGTGTGTGTGTGTGTCACACTCTCTCCTCTCCTGTGTGTGTGTGTCACACTCTCTCCTCTCCTCTGTGTGTGTGTGTGTGTGTCACACTCTCTCCTCTCCTGTGTATGTGTGTCACACTCTCTCCTCTCCTGTGTGTGTGTCTGTGTGTGTGTGTGACACTTTCCCCTCTCCTGTGTGTGTGTGACACTCTCCCCTCTCTTCGTGTGTGTGTGTGTGTGAGAGACACCCTCTCCGCGTGTGTGTGTGTCACACCTCTCCTGTGCGTTCTCCTGTGTGCTTGTGACACACTCTCTCCCGTGTGTGTGACACACTCTCTCCTGTGTGTTCCTGTGTGTGTGTGACACACTCTCTCCTGTGTGCATGACACACACTATCCTGTGTGTGTGACACGTCTTGTCCCGACTGTGAATCAGTAACGGAAACTCCCATCTTTGGGATTTCACGTTCCTGCTCCCTGCCTGGCATTTTCTGTGTAAGGGACAGATGGAAATCCCACCCCTTAAAAGTCAACAAGGAAACTCTCGAGAATGGCGAAGACCTGGTGTAACTGGGTCTGCAGCGTTTCCCAGGGCGGGGGGGGAAGGGGGGAGCAGCGGTCGGCTGGTCTCCTGCTGGAGTTGTGGCTGGAGGCCCAGTCCAATTTCAGGCCCTAATTATTTATCGACATGAAGAGTCCATGGTCGCTCCAAATGACACAGACCAGCCTGGTCTTTGTTCTATCAGAATACTCCTACTTCCCCCTCTAGTGCCTGGATGGACGCACTACAACGCTGATGTCAAAGTGTTCAAATCTGCTGTGAAGGTTTTTGTAAATGGACTGTACAGTACACATGTCACGATGATAAATACATACTCCCCTGACCTTTGCAGCAGGCCCGTTTTCCGAACGGTGCACTGCACAGATTAAATGAAATGTAAAAGTCCTGTTTTATTGGATTGCTTGTCTGCTCATTTACTGGGTAATTGTAAAATGCATTTAAATTGGGGTCAGCGTTTATTGGGTTTTTTGTGTCTCTGAGACAGTGATATTTATGGCCTACATTAAGGTTTGATCCAGAGACTGGGGCTATAGAAATGCTGATTGAGCAGCAGTCAGTACTTCAATTAATTAATCTGCTTCTGTATCCTAAATCTGCCCTGCTCTCATTCAACTTTATAGTTGAACAAAGTGATGATGCAAATCTCACAAGAGTCGTGTTTGCTTCAAGCCGCTGTGTCTAGTTTACAGGAATTGTTTTACAATTAAAATGGCATTGATTGGAGAGAGTATTTCTTAGTTCCCCAATGGCCGATTGAGTAAAGTCAGTACGAGGCCGTGTAGAGCAGAGAGTCCGCGATTCCCCACTTTCACTGTTAGTGATCTCAGCCGAGTCACTGGCCTCAGTGCTCCCGAATTAGGTGGAAAAGTCATCATGAGCCCCCGCTCGCGCCCGCCCCCCCGAGCCCCCCGCTCGCGCCCGCCCTCCCGAGCCCCCGCTCGCGCCCGCCCTCCGTAGCCCCCGCTCGCGCCCCGCCCTCCATAGCCCCCGCTCGCGCCCGCCCTCCATAGCCCCCGCTCGCGCCCGCCCTCCCGAGCCCCCCGCTCGCGCCCGCCCTCCCGAGCCCCCCGCTCGCGCCCGCCCTCCCGAGCCCCCGCTCGCGCCCCGCCCTCCCGAGCCCCCGCTCGCGCCCGCCCTCTGTAGCCCCCGCTCGCGCCCGCCCTCCGTAGCCCCCGCTCGCGCCCGCCCTCCCGAGCCCCCGCTCGCGCCCGCCCTCCGTAGCCCCCGCTCGCGCCCGCCCTCCGTAGCCCCCGCTCGCGCCCGCCCTCCGTAGCCCCCGCTCGCGCCCGCCCTCCATAGCCCCCGCTCGCGCCCGCCATCCCGAGCCCCCAGCTCCCGACCGCCCAACAGAGAGCTCAAGCTGTAAACCTCAAGTGAGTACAGGCTTGGGCTCAGCTGTGATGCCCTTCATGGTAAAATAGCCTGCTGAAACTGCTCAGGCTCACATTTCAAGAAAGGGATACCCGAGGGTCGCTGGCCCCTGATGCACTAATATGAGATGGTAAGTCCAGGAGAGGAGGTGGGAAAATTGGAAAGAAAAAAATATCTTGAGATGTCCTCGTTTATTATCGCTGTGATACACAATGAGATTGGTAAGCAAGGATGTAACTGTGTCACTAGTCATATATAGTCTGAATAACTATGAAAAACTTTACATCAAATAGGTTTTTAAGCTTGTAAAATCTCTGTCCCTTTCTCTCTCCCCCTCTCTCTGTACGTCCGACAGTCTGTTCCTCTCTTTTTGTCTGTCTCTCTCCTCTCTCCCCTCTCTCTCTGTCTTTCTACCTATCTCTCTCTGTATCTCATACTGCCTGTCTTTCTTCTCTCTCTCTCTCTCGCTCTTTCCCTCTCTGTCTGTGTCCAACTGTCGCTCTCTTCTTGTCTGCCTCTGTCTCCCCTCTCTCTGCCCCTCTACTTGTCTCTGTCTCTCACCCTCTCTGCCTGTCTGTTAATTTCTCTCTCTCTCTTTATCTCCCTTTCTGTTGCCTCTTTCTCTGTGTCTCTCCCTCTCGCTGTCTCTCGCTCAGTATTTTTAGGAACAAGAGATGGCCATAAGGCACAACCAGCGCTTTTCTGATGGATCAAACTCACCAGTTCACCTTCTCACCATATTCCTCAGTCCCCGCTGTCTTCAGAAATTCATCTCATTGTCTCTTGAACCATGTTACTGTCCACCAACAGCCCTCTGAGGTTGCACTCCACCTAAGTCCGATTTTTAACTTGTGTCCCTGATATTTGAATCCTTTTGTATCAAGGGAGTCAAAGGTTATAGTAAGTAGACGGGAAAGTAGGGTTGAGGGCACAATCAGATCAGCCGTGATCTTATCAAATGGCAGAGCAGGCTCGAGGGCCCGAAAGGCCTACTCCTGCTTTTAATTCGTATGTTTGCTGCACCTTTTGGTCTGCCCGTAGCTTAGTTTATTACTTTAGTTTTCAACACATATTTGGCTGTTCCTTGAGATATAAAATGAGATTGATTCCATGATTATAACTCATTTGCTTCTCTAATTCCAGCTCTGCCTACTGCCTTCCCTGATACTGTTGTATCCCACAATCCCTCAGAAAGTTCAGAGGTCACAAATGGGTACCCAGAATCTGAACCTGGTCGGATTTGGGATTGGAATATGTCTTGGGCGGACGAAATAGAAGACAAAATAACACCGAAGGTGGGAATCGCAGCGAGAAATCAGACTGCTGCTGGAAGAAACCCCAACGGACCTTTCAAAAGCTCAGACCAGCAGCAAAAGGCCAAATGCATCACTGGTACAATCGACTGAGTAACATTAAATTCTAATTTATTAGTTTTGTTTCAGCTTGCACAGAGAGCCCAGACTGTAGACTTCTGGACTCTCAACCATGGGGAGGGTCAAGAGTTTAAATCAAGCCTTGGCTCAGATTTGATCTGACTGACCCTCACTGGTGAGTTTGACCAATTCTCAGGATTGCGCGAATCAACGGAAAGCCTCGTGCCAGCAGACTGCTCCATCTTAAAATTGATGGTGATGGACCTGGCACAACTACAGTCGAACGAGTGATGTGATAACCCAATCTGCCACCATATGCCCAGCTTACAAATACACCTAAAGAAAAATCAGGATAAGGAAGGGTGGGATCTTAGTTAGATCCTAGAGCAGAACTGTCTGAGGATTGACGCTCATGGGTGACAGGGGCCTGGAAGTAGACATGTACCTCTAGCTGCCTGTTCAGCATTGTCACATCACAGAGGGTATGGTAGTATAGTGGTTATGTTACTGGGCTAGTAATCCAGAGGCCTCGACTAAAATCCAGAGTCATGAGTTCAAATCCTGCCACAGCAGCTGGCGAATTTAAATTCAATTAATTAAATAAAAATCTGGAATTAAAATACCATTATTAGTAATGATGGCCATGAAACTACCGGATTGTCGTAAAAACCCATCTGGTTCACTAATGCCCTTTCGGGAAGGAAACCTACCGTCCTTACCCGGTCTGGCCTATATGTGACTCCAGACCCACAGCAATGTGGTTGATTCTTAATTGCCCTCTGAAATGGCCGAGCAAGCCACTCAGTTGTAAAATCTCGCTACGAAAAGTCATAAGAATAAAACCGGATGGACCACTAGGCACTGGACTCGACAACGGCAAAACACCAAGCCCAGTCGACCCTGCAAGGTCCTCCTTACTAACATCTGGGGACTTGTGCCAAAATTGGGAGAGCTGTCCCACAGACTAGTCAAGCAGCAGCCTGACATAGCCATACTTACAGAATCATATCTTTCAGCCAATGTCCCATATTCTTCCATCACCATCCCTGGGTATGTCCTGTACCACCTACCGTCCTCCCTCAGCTGATGAATCAGTCCTCCTCCATGTTGAGCACCACTTGGAGGAAGCACTGAGGGTAGCAAGGGCACAGAATGTACTCTGGGTGGGGGACTTCAATGTCCATCACCAAGAGTGGCTTGGTAGCACCACTACTGACCGAGCTGGCCGAGTCCTGAAGGACATAGCTGCTAGACTGGGCCTGCGGCAGGTGGTGAGCGAACCAACACGAGGGAAAAACTTACTTGTCCTCACCAATCTACCTGTCGCAAATGCATCTGTCCATGACAGTATTGGTAGGAGTGACCACCGCACAGTCCTCGTGGAGATGAAGTCCTGTCTTCGCACTGAGGACACCATCCAACGTGTTGTGTGACACTACCACCGTGCTAAATGGGATAGATTCAGAATGGATCTTGCAGCTCAAAACTGGGCATCCATGAGGCATTGTGGGCCATCATCAGAAGCAGCAGAATTGTATTCCAGCACAATCTGTAACCTCATAGCCTGGCATGTTCCTCACTCTACCATTACCAACAAGCCAGGGGATCAACCCTGGTTCAATGAGGAGTGTAGAAGAGCATGCCAGGAGGCAGCACCAGGCGTACCTAAAAATGAGGTGCCAACCTGGTGAAGCTACAACTCAGGACTACATGCATGCTAAACAGCGGAAGCAACATGCTATAGACAGAGCTAAGCGATTCCACAACCAACGGATCAGATCAAAGTTCTGCAGTCCTGCCACATCCAGTCGTGAATGGTGGTGGACAATTAAACAACTAAAGGGAGGAGGAGGCTCTGCAAACATCCCCATTCTCAATGATGGCGGAGTCCAGCACGTGAGTGCAAAAGACAAGGCTGAAGCGTTTGCAACCATCTTCAGCCAGAAGTGCCGAGTGGATGATCCATCTCAGCCTCCTCCCGATATCCCCACCATCACGGAAGCCAGTCTTCAGCCAATTCGATTCACTCCATGTGATATCAAGAAACGGCTGAGTGCACTGGATACAGCAAAGGCTATGGGCCCCGACAACATCCCAGCTGTAGTGCTGAAGACTTGTGCTCCAGAACTAGCTGCGCCTCTAGCCAAGCTGTTCCAGTACAGCTGCAACACTGGCATCTACCTGACAATGTGGAAAATTGCCCAGGTATGTCCTGTCCACAAAAAGCAGGACAAATCCAATCCGGCCAATTACCGCCCCATCAGTCTACTCTCAATCATCAGCAAAGTGATGGAAGGTGTCGTCGACAGTGCTATCAAGCGACACTGACTCACCAATAACCTGCTCACCGATGCTCAGTTTGGGTTCCGCCAGGACCACTCGGCTCCAGACCTCATTACAGCCTTGGTCCAAACATGGACAAAAGAGCTGAATTCCAGAGGTGAGGTGAGAGTGACTGCCCTTGACATCAAGGCAGCATTTGACCGAGTGTGGCACCAAGGAGCCCTAGTAAAATTGAAGTGAATGGGAATCAGGGGGAAAACTCTCCAGTGGCTGGAGTCATACCTAGCACAAAGGAAGATGGTAGTGGCTGTTGGAGGCCAATCATCTCAGCCCCAGGACATTGCTGCAGGAGTTCCTCAGGGCAGTGTCCTAGGCCCAACCATCTGCAGCTGCTTCATCAATGACCTTCCCTCCATCATAAGGTCAGAAATGGGGATGTTCGCTGATGACTGCACAGTGTTCAGTTCCATTCGCAACCCCTCAGATAATGAAGCAGTCCGAGCCCGCATGCAGCAAGACCTGGACAACACCCAGGCTTGGGCTCATAAGTGGCAAGTAACACTCGCGCCAGATAAGTGCCAGGCAATGACCATCTCCAACAAGAGAGAGTCTAACCACCTCCCCTTGACATTCAACGGCATTACCATCGCCGAATCTCCCACCATCAACATCCTGGGGGTCACCATTGACCAGAAACTTAACTGGACCAGCCATATAAATACTGTGGCTACGAGAGCAGGTCAGAGGCTGGGTATTCTGCGGTGAGTGACTCACCTCCTGACTCCCCAAATCCTTTCCACCATCTACAAGGCACAAGTCAGGAGTGTGATGGAATACTCTCCACTTGCCTGGATGAGTGCAGCTCCAACAACACTCAAGAAGCTCGACAACATCCAAGATAAAGCAGCCCGCTTGATTGGCACCCCATCCACCACCCTAAACATTCACTCCCTTCACCACCGGCGCACTGTGGCTGCAGTGTGCACCATCCACAGGATGCACTGCAGCAACTCGCCAAGGCTTCTTCGACAGCACCTCCCAAACCCGCGACCTCTACCACCTAGAAGGACAAGAGCAGCAGGCGCATGGGAACAACACCACCTGCACGTTCCCCTCCAAGTCACACACCATCCTGACTTGGAAATATATCGCCGTTCCTTCATTGTCGCTGGGTCAAAATCCTGGAACTCCCTTCCTAACAGCACTGTGGGAGAACCGTCACCACACGGACTGCAGCGGTTCAAGAAGGCGGCTCACCACCACCTTCTCGAGCGCAATTAGGGATGGGCAATAAATGCTGGCCTTGCCAGCGACGCCCACATCCCGTGAACGAATAAAAAAAAAGATATAAAATGATCCTGTTTGATTTAAACATAATAGTAGTGGGGATTGGACAATAGGTGAAGGCCAAAGCCCAAAGTGCTGGACACCATCAAATTTGAAAAGAGGAGAGAAGACGAGGTCAATTGAGAAGTGGTGGTGGGGACATTGCGGTTCTAGATTTGTTATGGCTTATCGGCATTTTTTAGGAACTCCCAATCAAAATCTTCTCACTTGCATTTGGAGAGAGAAAACAGTGCAATTAAAAAAAAATTAGTTGGCGTACAATGCAATGATTGGCATCCAAGACCATGATGACTGTCAATCTCTCCTTGACCTACTGAGAGCTACCCAAGCAGGTCCTGTCTGGCGTGGAACCCAACATAGAGTGGATCTCAGGCTCGCTGCACTTTCACTATAAAAAGTTGCAACATGTCCTCTTAATAGGAGAAACTATGAATGATTTTTTTTCCAGTGGGGAGGAGAGTACTTTAGATCGAAAGTATTTCCACCCATAATTCTCTTAGCAGCAAGAGCCACAGTTATGAGGTAGGTTGAGTTTATGAATAATATTGTGATGCAGTGTTGACTTTCCACCTGTCAGTTTTCTCCCCTCTCCCCCTCTTTTGCTCTGCCAATGTGGAGCAGTCAGCTGTTGTAAGCTTGATGCTTCTCAGAAAGGGTCTGATATGACATGTTAGACAGGACAAAATTGTGTATTTACGCTAGTTAAGCTGGCCTTTGCAGAACTTGACTCTGCCTATAATGCTTTCTTTGGGCAGACATACACAATTCCTGTGACAGTTTATAGAGATTGTATTTGGTTTTTCTGTTGAAGAAGGAGTCAAAAGTGTGAATTCATGAAGTCATAATACAATATAGTGACTGGCTACTAAAAATGGAGCTTCTTTTACCCCGGTTACATTGGCCGCATTACCAGGTGCAATTTTTGCAGTAGAAGCTTTGGTTCGGATAACTCATCTGAAATAGTATTTATTGATTCGTGCTGCACTTGGAGAAGACCCTTAACTAGTATTAAATAGATTATGAGGAAGGTAAAAGATTATGGCAGATGTGATATTGATTTTTGCTTCAGAAATACTAACGACTGCAGCCACAGTGATTTATGTGGGCACTAGTTATGAGTGCAATAATAAGCAAGCAGGAAAAAAGTTGCATTTATGTAGCACCTTTCATGACCTTGGGACGTCCCGAAGTGCATCATGGCCTATGAAATACCTTTTTGAAGTGTCGTCACTGGAGCTTATTTGCACAGATGGGGCCGTGGTTTAATGTCTCCTCCAAAAGACAGTGCGGCACTCCCTCAGAAGGTACTGAAATGTCAGCCTGCCTGCACTTACTATCTAGGCTTTCACCACCGGAGCAAGGTAATAGGAGACTATGGCTATCCATGGGACCGTGACCCAACAAAAGTCAGCAGCTTTGGGGGAAGAGGGGAGAACATTGAGGGCCAAATAAAGGTCTGTTAGTGACGTCACTTCTTGTGGGAGGATGTATTTTAGGGGGTATTGGTGGGGTTATACACTGGTGGAGCTAAATCTAATTCAACTTTTGTTTTACAGATGCATACAACTCCGAATCAGCCAGCCAGACGAGCTCTGCCCTCAGCGCGGTACACGTGTCCTTCGCGACGGTGGGAGCTCCGGTACACAAGAGTTTCGCAGTTAGGAGGAAGGTGGACAAAGTTGGATTGATGAACTTTCCAGTGGACACCAATGGTCTCACCATGGTTAAGGTCTAAGAACATGAGCAGTTTGGAACAAGATCCTGTGGACCTGGCCTAACCCTGTATATACAGAAATCCATGGACACCAAGGAGCCAGATCCATGAGGAAGGGAGAGAGGGATGTTTGTAGAGTGCAGACGTTACAGTGGTTATTGATGGACGCATGGGTACTTAGTCACCTTCAGTTCTACTTGGACACTGCTGCACTTGCCAAAATGGAGGCTGGTTCTGCATGTAGTCTATGTAGCTTTTAGAGGAAACTCGATAGTTTTGAACCACAAAGGGCCGGAAAGCTATTTCTAATCTTGCAGTCTATTTGAAATCCAGGGCTGCAAACAAAACAGACAACATGTATACAGCCAGATGTTAGCAACCAGCATTGGTCGGTCCTATGAAGGATGACTGAACATTGGCTTGTAGATTGTGTAGCTAGGCACCTGAGGCGTGAATGGGGGAGATGGGATTAAATTCAAAAGCAAGGCTGTTTTTCTTGGGGCCTCTGAATACGTGCACATAGAAACCCCACCAGCGTACGTCAGCTCTTAACTTATCTCATTACTAATAAATCTAACAGATGTATTTAAATAAAACTGACTCTTAACACCGGTCCTGAGTGACATTAAAAACTCATAATATACACCAAGGAGGCCCAAAAAGTTAATGACTTCAAGGTCAGTTGAGGCGTTGGTGATGGATGACATTTCACCAATGTCCATTGCCTGTTACTGGTCAGACATGGAAAGCACATGAAGAACATTGGTTAATAGAATGGTTAAAAAGAATCATCACTTGGCATACTTAAGGGGCCATTTTCTCTGAAGGCCTAGTATTGGCAATAAGTTACTTCATCCCCTGAGTGTAAATCTAACTGTACTTATTATTTTCACTATAAACAAATGGCATTAAAAAAAGAAAAACAAAAGATGTGTGTAGACCATTGTGTAGAATCAATGTATCCTGCGTGAGTTGTGGATTGCAAAAAGGGTTAATTCCAATTCGAAATCTCAGAGCTGCAAGCAAATCAGGCAACAAGTGTACAAGTCAAGGACAGAACCCAGTGATGGCCAACCCAGGGAAGAATAACTGAACGCACACATTGGGCTGGATTTTGCTGTGAGCGGCGAAGGAATGGCGCTAACCGTTTGTTAGACTTGCATTGCCCATAGACATTCTGTGAGCTTTTACACAGCAAGTTACTGTCAATGGGACAGGCGTTCAGCAGGACACCCTCTACAGGGCATCCGGGACCTGTGTGAACAGGGCAAGCAACTGTGTATCTCCTCAACCACTCAGATTGAAGAATCGTTAATAACAGGGCAGAGTCTGAACCAGGAAGTGTTAGAATTGTGAATTCAATGTCAAATTAAGTACAGTAAGTGAAACAAAGAGAGGGTAAGAAATATTGAATTAAGAGACATAAAGAAAAAGTAAAAATAAAAGAATTTGTACTTTTTTAAATGTCCAACAATAATTAAAATCTGAAGGAATGAGACTTCACTCTTTTAAAAGTTAATTTTTAGTGCCAGAGAGGTTGTTTGACAGTAATTAAGACTTACCATGATGTTAAAAGGATACTTAGACTTGAAATGACTTGACTTAACATTTTTGGCGAGTTTAGTCCGTATCTATGAGGTAAATACAGGAACTTCATGCCGTTCACTATAATTGAACGGTGAGTCAGCTGGCGAGGTGCCATTTTCGCACTGCTTTTGGAGGGGCATCGCATCTCGAACGGCAACTTCCCGATTTTCACGTTTAACTGCGCATGTGCGGTCGCCGGACGTTACTGTTCGATTTGCACATAAATCACGGTAAGCGCTATTAGCCTCACTGTTATTTTTACAGCAAAATCTGGCTCAATATATCGTTCACTTTTCTCTATATTTAATTATTCTGAGTTTCTTATCCCTCTTGTTGGAGCACTGCGTGCTCACGTATTCAAGCTATCTTTAGTTGCCATGCCAATATTGGGGAACCTGGGGGCCAAATGAATGCGTCACAATCTGCGATCACAACTCAACTGAAAGTAAGTATTTGTGCTTCTGCGTTTCTCACGCGCCAGGCATCCAGATTGACAGGTTGGCTGCCTGTCAGGAGGGAAAGGAGCTGCAAATCAAAGAGGAGGGAGGGAGAGAGATCGTGGGCTGTGGGAGAAGGAGGAGAGGGGGGAGGTGGACGACATTGGGTGGGCCTTGGAGAGGATCGCGGGGGTCCAGCATCAGGGAGATTCCAACATCCGGGGGGGATCGGCTGATCACAGGGTTCCTGTTGGCCAGGTGAGCTTGTTGGACCTGGATGAAGCATTCCTGCTTCTCTGGGCCCACATGCAGTGCAATAAAGGCGCTCACCTCAAAGATCCAGCCCTTCCCGCCTGCTTTCACCTGACGTGAATCGGAAGCGATGGGAAACCCGAACAGGTACGGTTAAATTTGTTTGACATTTCTAATACACAAAAAATTAAGTGCCTCAACTATCGCAATGAGGTACATTGCCCCTTGAAGTATCGGCCCGCTGGCTTTAAGTGGGGCCGGGACTTTCGGGTTTCCGTTGCGCGTGTGCAAACACACCTGGGTTAAACCCGGAAGTGGGCACGTTGGAGCCGGGATGCTGTCCCGCTCCAAAAATCAACCATTTTTACTGCCCACCCGCCCCCAACCCACCCGCTCTTGGGGGTTAAAATTACCTCCTTTGTCTATCTAAACCTTTAAGAGGCATTTACTTCCTGTACCTAAATTTGGTCGAGGTTCCTTGCTTTGCCAGCCCATAAGTTTTAAAGGACACTGCTCTTAAGCTACCTAATATCCAGTAGAGTTGCTATAGGAGACCTTTGTTCACCATACTGACTACCATAGAGACATTGGTGATTGCTGATCGTCGGTGCTGTGCCCTTCACAAAAGTGTCAGACAGATTGGCAATTAAACCCAGATACAAACAGTGGCACTGCAGTTATGAGGCACTCAGCTCCTCGGGTGCATAGTCAACAGTACTTACACTTTGAATTGCTCGAAACAGCCGGCACGCTTCATGTAATTTAAGCGGCATCTTTGTCAGTAGAAATGGCAAATGGATAGCACCATGTATGTAGGCTTACTCTCCAGTGCAGTACTGAGGGAGTTAAACCAAGGCCCCGTCTGCCCTCTCAGGTGAACATATTTCGAAGTCGAGCAGAAGAGCTCTCCCCAGTGTCCGAGCCAATATTTTACCCTCGAATGCTTAGTTATAGATGTAATTTTTTTTTAAAAACCCAGAAATCAGCAACTTCCAATTCACAGACAAGTTCCCAATTCTCAGTAACAAGACCTAGTTTCAAAGTTAGGAGTTATAAAAACATTTAAGGAAACAAAATCAGTCTGTCCTCTAATTGACCTGAGGATCTTCTGAGAATAAATAGTCTACAAGTGACCTCAAGAAGGCACAGAAATGACACCTGGCAGCCTTAACAAAGAACTGGCATTAATTTTGCTCCTTATCACATCCTTGGGACATGCCAAAGCACTTCATAAGCAATGAATTAATTTTGGTCACTGTTGTTATGTAGGTGAACATGACAATTTATACAAGATCCCACAAACAACAATTGAGATGGATGACCAGTTTGTTTGCTTTTGATGCCTCATGCTGATTGAGAGACAGAGAGATTTGCATTTATATAGCGCCTTTCATGACCTCAGGGTGTCCCAAAGTGTTTTACAGCCAATGAAGTACTTTTTTGAAGTGTTGTCACTGTTGCAAGGTAGGAAATGCAGCAGCCAATTTGTGCACAGCAAGCTCCCACAAACAACAATGTGATAATGACCAGATAATCTGTTTTAGTGACGTTGGCCAAGGGGAAAATATTTAGAATAGAATCATAGAATCATAGAAGTTTACAACAGGGAAACAGGCCCTTCGGCCAAACATGTCCATGTCGCCCAGTTTATACCACTAAGCTAGTCCCAATTGCCTGCACTTGGCCCATATCCCTCTATACCCATCTTACCCATGTAACTGTCATTACCCATGTAATTTATTAGGACACCGAGGAAAACTCTCCAGCTCATTTTCAAAATAGTACCATGGGATCTTTTATGTCCACCTGGGAGGGCAGGCAGGGCCTCAATTTAACATCTCACCCGAAAGACAACACCTCCAACAGTGCAGCACTGCCTCAGTACTGCATTGGAATGTCAGCCTGGATTTTGTGCTCAAGTCTCTGGAGCAGGACATGAACCCACAACCTTCTGATTGAGAGACGACAGTGCGGCTGACACTGAGGGAGGAATGTTGACCATGACACCTGTAGAACACCCTGCTCTTCTCCCAAAAGTGAATTTTTTTTTGCCACCTAAACAGACTTCTCATCTGAAAGACTTCACCTCCAACAATGCAGCATTCACTGCATTGCCACCTCCACCCAGATTATGTGCTCAAGTTCTGACTGGGGCTTGAACTCACAACGTCCTGACTCAGATGCAAGAGTGCTACCAACTGACTGATGTTAACAGGAAAGGGATAAGCCGGGTTGCACTCAGCTGCAGAAAAATAAGACAATGTGTTTCACATGTGTCAGCTGTGGCTCAGTTGGTAACACTCTTGCCTCTGAGTCAGAAGGTTGTGGCTTCATAGTCCCACTCCAGAGACTTGAGCATAAAATCCATGCTGACACTCCAGTGCAGTTACTGAGGGAATGCTGCACAGTTAGAGATGCTGTCTTTTAGATGAGATATTAAACCAAGGAGCTGCCTACCCTCTCAGGTGGACATAAAAGATCCCATAGCACTGTCTGAAGAAGAGCTGGGGCTTTCTCTGGTATCCTGTCCAAATATTTATCCCTCAACCAACATCACTAAAAAAAAACAGATTATCTGGTAATTGTCACGTTGCTGTTTATGGGATCTTGCTGTGCACACATTGGTTGGTGTGATCCGTACATTACAACAGTGACTACACTTCTAAAGTACTTAATTGGCTGTAAAGTACTTTGGGACATCCTGAGGCCATGAAACGTGCTATATAAATGCAAGTCTTTCTATAACACTCCTTATAAAATAGTCTAACTTACCACAAGCGGTGGCACAGAACATCCAATAGTATATGTAAATAAAGCGCGTGTCTAGTGCATGTTGATCACACTTTGTGGCGGATGCAAAACAATGTTTTGTGAAAAAAAGGGAACAGGTTGTTTTCATCTAGAGCCTGGAAATTACAAGCTGCTGCAATTGCCCTCTAGTTGATCTCAGGCATTTACAAAGTTGTGCATTTTGAAGAAAAGAACAAATTTAACGAACACAATTAAATTGTTAATAGATATCTAATACAAGAATTAATTTCTATGCCCCTTTGCCTTTCATACAAATGGGGCCCAAGTGAGAGGAAGTGATAAATTACAAAGAAAGAATTGTCTACACAATCATATGTCATAGTAGAAAATAAGAATCAGCTAAAATGTGTTTGTCCGGTCAATCAGACACAATAGAAGCAGGAAGTGGAGTCCCTCCTGACAGGAAGCACTAATTAGTTGATGGCGTCCATTAGCTTTCATTTGGATACTGATTGGGCTGTGCAACACAGATATTCAGCGATACACTTTCCATCATCGTGCCCTGTCCAATTTTAGCTTAAGTTGTTTGTCACAAATTCTCCCAGCTGGATTAAAACAAACACCAGAAAGCTTCCTGTTCTAACAAGAGAGGACAGAAACAATAGTGTCGACCCGTCATATATAAAGATCATCTCAGTCTGCTCTCCTTTATTTGGCTGAACCTGCTCTCACCTTTCATCACCATACACATTCTCCAGATAAAAGGTGTGACTATGGGAACCTTTATGGGTCTCAGATATGCCTATCTTTTTGTGGGCTTTATGAAACATTCCTTGTTCCAATCCTACTCTGGGCCCTTCCCTCATCATTTCTCACCACATTGATGCTTTTGCTGATGCTGCGTCCTGCTCTTGCTTCAACCTAGAGGACTTCATTGACTATGTTTTCTTTTTCTTCGATCCCTCACTTTTATATGGTCCATTCCTCAGTCTTTGTTGATTTCTTCCTCTCCACTCTGGCTTTCCACAAATATCTATTCCAAGCTCACAGACTCCCACAACCACTTGGATTATGTTATTTCCCATCCCCTTTCTACAAAAACGTTATTCCTTTCTCCCAGTTTTTTTGTCTCCATCGTATCTGCCCTGATCCAGCAATAGAATGTTCTTTTTCCTTAACTGAGGATTCTCCTGATCTGTGACTGACAGGGTCCTTGATACATTCACCAGATTTCTTTCACTCTTTCTTCACGACCTCTCCCTTGTCTTACAACAAATTCAGAGTTCCTCATGCCCTCACCTTTCATCCCACTAGTCTCTGTATCCGAGAGATCATGTTTTATAATTTCTACCACCTACAGCATGATCTCACCACCAAGCACATCTTTGCCTCCCCTCCCCTTCCCTCCACTCCCTCCCCCTTCTGATTCAACAACTGTCCATTTGTCTTTTTCCGTGCCATTGTCTACACCTCAACTGTTCTTGCAATGAGGCGGCAATTTATACGTACTTCCTCCAATCTAATATACTGTGCTCCTTTACTATGGAAAGGCCAAACACAGATTAGGGACTCAAAAGCAAAATACTGTAGATGCTGGAAATCTGAAATAAAAACAGAAAATGCTGGAGACGCTCAGCAAGTGAGGCAGCATGTGTGGAGAAAGAAACAGAGTTAACGTTTCAGGTCAAAGACCTTTCGTCAGAACAGATTAGAGATTGCTTTGCTAAACATTTACATTCTGTTTATGTATGAACCTGACAGCCTTGTGGCACATCATTTCAACCCCTAGCCAATTCTGACACTGGCCTTTTTGTCTTTGACCACTTATATTGTTCTAACCAACCTCAACACAAAGGTCAGGAACAGTTTCCCATGTTCTTTTTTTCCACTCTATTGCCCTCTAATTAGAACATTGAATTTGGCAACTTCAATCCTCAGTATTTTCCTGTCTGTTTCTACCATCCATATTTTACTTTTTCCCTCCCATTTGGAGCTGTTTTACTCCAGATTTGTCTTTCTAATGCCTTTTCACTCTGCGTGAGAAGATGAAGAAGGTCATAAGGCCTTTCTTACCTCACCACCAGAAAGACCTGATAGTCTTTCTCCAACTATTTCTCCACTATTCTACCCAGGAGTCAATCCTATGTATGTCCTACATTTGTGCTTGAGTTTCAAGTAATGTTCCAGATCCACTTTTCCTATATCATTTATTATCTTTTACATCTTTATAAGATCATTTATCCATTTCCTCCTTTCAAGGCCAAAAAGGTCCACATTTCTCCAGTCTTTGCTCAGTTCTCTGACACTAGGGATCAGTCTCATAGCTTTTCTCTAAACCAGCTCTAAGGCTTCAAAGTCACTCGTATCTCAGTGACCATAACTGGACGCAGTACTCAAGATGTGGACACACCACAGTTCAAGCAGGACTCCACTGTTCTTGCTATGTAGCTCAGCATTCTATTTGCTTTGTTGATTGCTGCTCTGCAGTGCCTGGTCATGTTGAGCACCAAGTCTACTAAAGCCTTGAGATCTTTTTCAACTTCATCCGTAACTAATTTGACACCACTTATGAAATATTCATTGTGACAAACTGAAGTCCATCCTGTTTTACATACAAACATGTGAAAATGTCGGCAGGAAAAGACCAACTGGTCCGTCCAGCCTGTCCCATACAGTGATGATGTCTAGTTCATCATGATACAGACACTCCCTATCCATCCAGAGCCATGTAATCTCCTGCGAGAGGAAAAAGACCAGAGAAAAACCCAGGACAATTAGAGAAGAATTATATGAAAAACTCTCCGAGCTCCTTCGGCGATCAAAATAGTCCAGAAGATCACATTAACCCTGACTTATATTACAGGGGACCTACCTCTTGTACAACGTGATTTCCTCCTGAGACAGAAACAGGTCCAGCTCTCTCTTGAAGGTATACAATGCATCAGCGTTCACCGCACAAGTTGGCAACCTATTCTACAGGTCCACTGTTTACTGGGAAGAACTGCCTAACATCCAATCTAGTCTGCCCTTACATAACTTATAGCGTGACCCCTGGTCCTCCCTAACCTATTCAGTTCCTTCCCTTATCCTTTCATAACATATACAGGTAGTGAGTGAACGATTTTTCTAAACTGGCTAGTAATAAAATGAAAATTGTCCTTTCTCTCAAGACTACTCGTTGAGAATATGATCACAGTGTCTGTGGAAAAGCAAACCAAAACGATTGATCTGCTCATTGATCAAAGAAGGAGATATACACCCTGAGGTATCTGGGGAGGGCTCAGCAAGGGGAGGATGGTGGATCGGGGTGAGCGGAACCTCTGACTCCCCATTGATGATCAAACTGTGGTGTCCGTCCCTGCACGGGAAGGGGGAGAAGGAATTTCACTGTCGAACCTTGCTGTAGTGTTGGCGTGGCTACAGGGCTCCAGAAGGACTAAAGTCCAGAAAATGCTGCTTTTCCTCCTTGTGCCACTGTCGGTAATAACCAGATCATGCCGCACATTTATTTTTGTTCGTTCTTAGGATATCGGCGTCACTGGCAAGGCCTTCATTTATTGCCCATCTCTAGTTGCCCTGAGAAGGTGGTGGTGGGCCTTCTTCTTGAAGCAGTTAGATAAAACTGAGTGACTTGCTAGGCCACTTCAGAGGGCAGTTAACCACATTGGTGTAGGATTGGAGTCACATATAAAAGAAAGAAAGACTCACATTTATATAGCACTTTTCATGACTTCAGGACATCCCAAAGCACTTTACCGCCAATGAAGTAATTTTGAAGTGTAGTTGCTGTTGTAATGTAGGAAACATGGCAGCCAATTTGCGCACAGCAAGGTCCCACACACAGCAATTAAATAAATGATCAGATAATCTGTTTGAGGTGTTGGTTGAGGGATAAATATTGGCTAGCACACTGGGAGAACCTCCCTGTTCTTCTTGGAATATGTGCCATGGGATCTTCTACATCCACCTGAGAGGGAAGACAGGATCTTAGTTTACCATCTGATCTGAAAGACAGCTCCGTTGATGGTGCAGCACTCCCTCAGTACTGCACTGGGAGTGTCAGCCCAGATTATGTGCTCAAGTCTCTGGAACCTCTGACTGCCCATTGATGATTGAACTGTGGTGTCCATCCCTGCACGGCATCAGAGGTGAGAGTGCTACCACTGAGCCAAGGCTGACACCAGGTAAGGACAGCAGGTTTCCTTTCCTAAAGCACATTAGTTGGGTTTTTATGACAATCTAACAGCTTTGTAGTCACTTTTACTGACGCCAGCATTTTTTAATTATTTCCAGATTTTTTTCTCAAACTACCATAGTGGGGTTTGAACTCACGTTATCAGTTCAGGCCTCTAGATTACATAACAGCTAAGCTACTCTACCCATACATGATACCAGATGTCCCTGGCATCCAGCATTACTAAGGGTGTAAATGATGGAAATACATCATATGACATGTTTTTCTCATTTACATTGTATTGTAACACATCCATCCAATTTTGGACCGGTGTATCTTGGTTCCGCCCCCAACAATGCCAGGGCCTGAAAAGGGATGGGACCTGGATCTGTGCCTCCCCCACACTCCCATCCCTATCAATACACTGGAAAACTGCTCTTTCTGGCACCAGCAATTGTGGGCTGCCCATGGTTATATTGGTGGGGTAGGAATACATTGCACCAACATTGGCATTTCCTGGGTACCACAAGTCCTTGGTGTCATTGCTGGTTAATATAGTGTGCTACCATTGTGTACTTTGTTCTGCTTTTGATTGACAGTTCTGTAGCCAGAAGCTGCCTGAACTTGGGAATAAATATGACAAGCTTTGACTAGTTCTTTGGATCGGTTCATGCTGTTCACTCACTCGTATTGCATGCCTGAGTCCCTGTGGTGGGACTGGACTCTATGGAACCTGAAGTGCATGATTACATATTTCTTAAACACAAGCGATAAAGGCTCTGGAAAAGGAGTAGAGGGGGAATTTTAACTTCCATCGGTCGCCCAATACCTGCTGGGGAGGCGCTTGGTCCTTTTGAGAGCCGAGCCTCATTAACATACATCCTGCAAACTACACACCCCAAATGGGCAGCCCACTGCCAGCTCCAAGCCAGCACAATATCGGGCTGCCCAGAGGCTGCGGTGGCTGACGGATAGGGTGGGTCTGGGGGTAGATTAATCGCCTGAAGGGGGAGCGAGCACACCTGCTCCTCCTGGCCCCGCAAACATAATTTTAACACTTACTTTTTCAGGCCTCTTCCTCTCACCCTCCATGTTTTACTGACCAGGATGTCCATGGAACACACCACCCAGTATCAGGGTCCTACGTACATCATAGTACCCCAATTTATATGGATTCATGATGCACCTGTCTGATTCAGGGCCACGCAGTGAAAAGCCTGAGTTAAAATGGTGGCTGAATGGGCCGGTAAGTTGTCCACTTTGATTTTAACTCCGCTACTGTCCTGTTTCCACTGGGTGGAGTGAATTAAAATTGACCCTTAAGAATGTTAAATACCATTTGTTATATTGGACTTGGAAAACCTGTTAACACAGTGAAAGTTAAGTAATATATTGTTATCTAATCTCTTGATTTATCCTTTTTTTAAAAAAAAGTAAAATAAATTTGAATTAGTAGTTTAACCTGAATGATATAATCTGTCAGCGCTCTCCAATTGTTTGAAGTGATCCCGAGGGCTGCTGCGTAGGTTTTGCTATTTCTGTTGTACAAGGGTTCGCTATTTTCGATCTCATATATTTTAAGCATAAGGTCAAATGGCAGTGCATATCGAATGAGGGCTTAACTTTGGATGCTGACTTTTTGTATTGAGTATGAGCAAAATGTATTGGGAAGAAGCCCAAATTATAACACTTATGTCATCCATTATTTTCTTTCTATGTGCAATACTTTATATTAATCCACATTACATTTCATCTGCCAATGTTCCTCCCACTTACATGTTTTGTTCTAACATACTTTACACTCCCAATCTGCCTCTTCAGATCAGTTACCCCTCTAGTTTGCTATTGAGTGTGCATTTGATCAGTTTACATGGAGCCTCTGAATCCAATTTGTTAGTGTAAATTAGAATTAGTAGGAGACCCAACGCCACACAGCACTTTCACTCATCCCAACAAAACTCTTCTAACAAGAACCTGTCGCTTCTTATACTTCAGCCAATTTCTTATCTATTCCCAGGTTTTATTGCTGAATCCTCACTGCTTTAAGCTTAATTTTTAAAAAATTCATTCATGGGATATGGGCATCGCTGGCAAGGCCAGCATTTATTGCCCATCCCTAGTTGTCCTTGAGAAGGTGGTGGTGGGCCATCTTCTTGAATTGCTGCAGTCCGTGTGGTGAAGGTACTACCACAATGTTGTTGGGTAGGGAGTTCCAGGATTTTGACCCAGCGATGATGAAGGAATGGCGATATACATCCAAGTCAGGATTGACTTGGAGGGGAACTTGGATTTGATGGTGTTGTTCCCGTGCACCTGCTGCCATTATCCTTCTAGGCGGTGGAGGCTGGGGATTTGATAGTTGCTCCCGAAGAAGCCTTGGCGAGTTGCTACAGTGCATCCCATAGGTCAGCCACAGTGTGCCAGTGGTGGAGGGAGTGGATGTTTAAGGTGGTGGATGGGTTGCTAATAGTAACTTTTGTCAAATGCTTTTTGGAAGTTACCAATGTCACTCTTCAAAAGTGTCAAGGAGGTTGGTCAGTTAAGATCATCGCCTTCTGAATCCATGTTGGATAGGTTATATCATGAAGGTAATCCTAAAGTTTACTCCTGAAAATTGATTCCATCATTTTGATGTAAAACTAATAGTTGCCTGGGTTTGATTTGACACTTTTTTTGAAAATGGACGCCATGTTAGCCTGTTTCTGAGGACTCCTCCAGTGTTCAATGACTCCTCCATAATCACTATCAATAGCTTACAATTCTTATCAATTGTCTTTCTTAGCACTCAGGGATAAATATTTTCCATCCCTGGAGATTTATTTGTTTTTAGCTCTTTTAATCTGTCTATGACTTCCATCTCATTTCTGTAAAACCCATTACTTTTACTGGGATTATTATGATTTATGGAGAACACTTCATTCATATTTCTTTAGTGAATAGTTAGAGGAAGTATCATTCAGTATATTAACAGTTTATGCTCTTTTAGCCCCTTTTAGAGTTTTTACCGTTCTCTGATGGCTCTCTTACTGTTATATTACTGAAAGAATTTCATGTTATTATTCTTTGTGCCTGCAGCTATGCTCATTTTCATTACTCTTTGCTTGTTTGAACTCCCTTTTAACATGATTCTACAGGTTCTTATATTCATCCCAGTGAACCCCTTCACATTTCTCCTCGTAGGATTTATTTTTTCCTCCTTATTTCATTTCTGATTAATTTGTTAATCCATTTAGGGTTTTTTTTTATTCGTTCATGGGATGTGGGTGTCGCTGGCGAGGCCGGCATTTATTGCCCATCCCTAATTGCACTTGAGAAGGTGGTGGTGAGCCGCCTTCTTGAACCGCTGCAGTGCGTGTGCTGTTAGGAAGGGAGCTCCAGGATTTTGACCCAGCAACGATGAAGGAACGGCGATATATTTCCAAGTCGGGATGGTGTGTGACTTGGAGGGGAACGTGCAGGTGGTGTTGTTCCCATGTGCCTGCTGCCCTTGTCCTTCTAGGTGGTAGAGGTCGCGGGTTTGGGAGGTGCTGTCGAAGAAGCCTTGGTGAGTTGCTGCAGTGCATCCTGTGGATGGTACACACTGCAGCCACAGTGCGCCGGTGGTGAAGGGAGTGAATGTTTATGGTGGTGGATGGGGTGCAAATCAAGCGGGCTGCTTTTTCCTGGATGGTGTCGAGCTTCTTGAGTGTTGTTGGAGCTGCACTTATCCAGGCAAGTGGAGAGTATTCCATCACACTCCTGACTTGTGCCTTGTAGATGGTGGAAAGGCTTTGGGGAGTTAGGAGGTGAGTCACTCGCCGCAAAATATCCAGCCTCTGACCTGCTCTTGTAGCCACAGTATTTATATATTTGGTCCAGTCAAGTTTCTGGTAACCCCCAGGATGTTGATGGTGGGGGATTCGGCGATGGTAATGCCGTTGAATGTCAAGGGGAGGTGGTTAGACTCTCTCTTACTGGAGATGGTCATTGCCTGGCACTTGTCTGGAGCGAATGTTACTTGCCACTTATGAGCCCAAGCCTGGATGTTGTCCAGGTCTTGCTGCTTGCGGGCTCGGACTGCTTCATTATTTGAGGGGTTACAAATGGGACTGAACACTGTGCAATCATTAGCGAACATCCCCATTTCTGACCTTATGATGGAGGGAAGGTCATTGATGAAGCAGCTGAAAATGGTTGGGCCTTATCCTGCATGCTCAGCATTATGCCTTTAAAGGTGTTCCAGTTGTTCCCTATTGAAGTGATGTTGAACAAATACCCCCAATTTTCTTAAATTCCTCACACAATTTCCTTGAAATGAGCCTTTATAACATGTTGTGCCCGATTCCTGTCTTCAGTATTTTTGAATCAAACATTGTGTCAAAACTTGATCATTCTGTGGTTGCTTTCTTATCTCAAGGACACCACAACTTCCCCTACTTTATCTGAGCCACTTAAAATGACCAAATCAAGATGTGCACTGTCTCCTGTCTTTGTACATCAATCAGCAGTTTGTCACCTCTTTCCACCTTTTTAAAAATGCCTCTTCCCAGTTTATTAAACTATTATCCAATCAACTGTAATAGCTGTTCCTGTACCTGAACTCTTAACCTTTATCTGCTGTTCGCCCCTCCCCGCTTTGTTTCGTACAACACTATTAAGGGGCTCTTTGATCTTCCAGTCCCCAGTTCTGATGAAACATTGGCCCTTTCTCTTTTCAGATGCTGCACATTTCCAGCAGATTTTGTTTTTATTTCAAATTTCCAGCATTTGTCGTTTTTATTTTCCTTTTTGTCAGGAGAAAAATCAATGACGGATGTCTCTAGGGATTGAAAACACTTGTCCTGTTTTTTTTTCTCTACAATCCTCTTCTGACCTTGATATTCTCGATGATAAACAAGTGCGGTTGAATCCTGATTAACACAGAGCTGCTCTTCCAGTGAATGTTATGACTGTATCTGGAGCTCCAAAGACCCAAAGAAAACCAACCGTCCCACAAATCATGAGCACAACCCACAGTTAACATTAAAACCCAGTTGTGGTGGGCAGCTGTTCTCATTCATTTTCATTAAAATAGACTGTTTACTGAAACACCTGTCTGGCGTGACCTACATTTGAGACTTATATTGACATCAAAGTAGACTGTGAATAAAAATGACCCATTTGAAATGTTTAAGCTGTGGTCCTTCCAAACTATTCGTCATGCAACTGAATCTCCATCAAAACAAAATGAAACAGTACATTGTTTATAAAAGACTGTTAACACAACCTTTCAGTGCCACAGTTGCGTTAGAAGCAGAGTGTCAGCTTCCCAACCATAGACACATGAGTTTGAATCCTCACCTCTATTGGCACTCAACTGCATTTGGACTCATTGTGCAAGTCTTGCCATTTTAGAGTGGTAGTGGAGTAGTCTGTGCCAAAGGGAAGAATCTGTCTCACCCCACCAAAGGGCACCTTCATAGTTCAGCAATAAACCAGCTGACATTGACAATGGAAAATCCCAAGGCTCACACAAGGGGTAGTAGAAATCTGGAATTGTCTCCCCCAAAAGGCCATGGGTGGTGGGACAATTGGAGCTTTCAAGGCCGAAGTTGATAGATTTTTGTTAAGTAAGGATATCATGGGATATGGAGCTAAGGTGGGTAAATGTAGTTGAGGTACAGATCATCCATGTTCTAATTGAATGGTGAAACAGGCTTGAGGGGCTGAATGACTTACTCATATTCTGATGTTCCTAAGTCTCAAACTATATTTTTGACTGAGCGGGGAAATGTGTCGGCAGGGCACAGCAGAGTAGGGAACTTGAATGAAGAGCTAAGAAAAAGCATATGACAAACTAGTAACTGCATTTGCTTATTTTCAGAGGTTCGTTCCACTAATGAGTCACTGTTGGAAGGATATCCTCTAAAAATGTCCTGTGAAGTGGCCCATTGATGCAGTATGGTGGTGTGTGACTGTGTCGAGTCATTTACACTGTAGTTTTCAGATGGAAAGCTGCTAATCTCACTTTGGTTGTCAGGCTAAGTATAAAATCAGAGTGAGTTATGAACCTTCGAGTAACCAACTCAACAATAACATTGGCAGAAAGTTGTTACATCGTCCTGATGTATCCCTCCCTCTGGGTTGTGGGTTATATTGTCCTCAAATGAATCTCGATTATATAGTTCTGAATGTCGCTCTTCCTTCTGTGTGACAGTTCAGAAACATCTCCCCACCACCCCTCCCCCCCCCCAACCATTTTGAAATTTTGTTTATGTCCTGGAATTTTGTGCCATTCCCCATTTATCAATAAATGATGCTCATTCTCATTAAATGGTACATTTACAAAAGATTACTCTTTTCAATCTGCTATTTTGTGCAGGTGAAATGAACCAATATATTGATGGTGTTTATTACATTTTCATTCCAATTAAAATATAAATTAATGAACTTCTGAAATTCAAAATGGAATAAACCCAATATTGACAGGTCCTCAGACCAGATTCTTCCACTCTTTGCAGAAGATCGAGAAATTAAAATGAAAAACTCAGAAGCAAATGAAGTATTCTAGTATGGCAGATATCTAATCAGTATTTAGTTAAAGAAATAAAGCAGTCTGTAAAACATAAACTGAAATTCTGCCTCTTCTGAACATTTTATGTATCGGCGGTCAAGGAGTTTATGTTTTACACAAGCTCACTGGCATCTGGGCTTGTGTTTTTTTTACACAGCCCAGCCTCCACTAATGATCCAAACACGTACACAGCTATCCAACAATTTACACAACACACAGCTATCCAACAATTCACACAACACACAGCTATCCAATAATTCACATAACACACAGCTATCCAACAATTTACACAACACACAGCTATCCAACAATTCACACAACACACAGCTAAATAATAATTCACACAACACACAGCTATCCAACAATTTACACAACACACAGCTATCCAACAATTTACACAACACACAGCTATCCAACAATTCACACAACACACAGCTAAATAATAATTCACACAACACACAGCTATCCAACAATTTACACAACACACAGCTATCCAACAATTCACACAACACACAGCTAAATAATAATTCACACAACACACAGCTAACTAATAATTCACACAACACACAGCTATCCAACAATTCACACAACACACAGCTATACAACAATTCACATAACACACAGCTAACTAATAATTCACACAACACACAGCTATCCAACAATTCACACAACACACAGCTATCCAACAATTTACACAACACACAGCTATCCAACAATTCACACAACACACAGCTATCCAACAATTCACACAACACACAGCTGACCAACGATCCGTGCAGCGCACAACTAACTAATAATACACAGGTAACCAATGGTGACACGTACACACAGCTAAACAATACATACACACACAGCTAACCAACAACACACACCAAACAGAAAGGTAACTAACAACTTCTAGTATCTAGGGCTAACCAACGACCAGCTAAAGGTACATTCGATGATCAAAATGCCATAATTTTTGTTACATTTATTGGGTGTTGCATTGTGAAATGGGCCTGAAGCCAATGTGTGTTATCTACAATTGCATGTTATGTGTGTTATTTTCAGAGAGAGTGAAAAAATGCGTGTTATATGGAACCAAGTGTTATATATGGAGCTGTCTCTTGGGACCTTGCAGTGCACAAATTTGCTGCCATGTTTGCCTCCATGACTGTACTCTGAAAATACTCCACTGATTGTTCTTCTACTTCTTTCTTCTTTCTATGCAGGTGTGGAGATACAATATACCCAGTTTGGCGATGTAAAAGTGGATCGCTCTGTCAAAATCAGAATATAATTACCATCTCATCCTTCCAGAATCAATTATTTATTTCTAGTTCTATATATAAATAAAATAAAGACTTGCATTTATATAGCACACTTCACAACCTCAGGATGTCCCAAAGCACTTTACAGCCAATGAGGTACTTTTGAAGTGTTATAACGTAGGAAACGCAGCAGCCAATTTGTGCACAGCAAGATCCCACAAACAGCAATGTGATAAATGACCGGATAATCTGTTTCTTTTAATGATGTTGGTTGAGGGATAATTATTGTCCAGATTACCAGGTCCCCTTCAAAATAGTGCCAGGGGATCTTTTACATCTACCTGAGAGGGCAGACAAGGCCTTAGTTTAACATCTCAGCAGAAAGACAGTTCTACCCTGAAGTGTTAGCCTAGATTTCATACTCAAGTCTCTGGAGTGGGACTTGAACCCACAACCTTCATCATCTCAGAGGCAGGAGTGCTACTACTGAGCCACAGCTGACACTTAGTGCAGAAAGGTCTAATTCAATCTATATTTAAGATGGTTGATCCATGTTTAATGTTATAAAAAGATCAGGGAATGAGGTCCTTGTAGAAAAATAAGATCTCTTATTAGCACTTGCTGCGTGTTCTTTAATTATCTAATGCTTTCTGCTGGATATGTCTTCAGCTAACTGGTCATTTACGACAATCATTAAAGGTAACCTGAGAGCATGTTATTAATCACCAGCAACTGTCAGACTGTGAGAGAACAGGAAATGGTGGTGTTTAGATAGACTGAGTTAAAGAATGTTTTCAGATGATGCTGAGAGTGTAAGTGCTTGTTGTTAATGACTGAAGTGATGCATTAAGCCATTAATAATTATCCCTAAAGATTAGCTGTGTAAATCAGAACTAAAAAGTGCTTTTACATTTAATGCTTCTGTAGCTCAGATCACATGTGCTGGCTCCCCAGGTTTATTTTGCTAAAACCAGTTCCCTGATCCTCATAGCATCATGGTTACAATTCTGTGATCTGAATACAGAAATACTTAAAGACCAAATGTGCTATAAGTACTTGGTGGAGATTGTAGCACTCATGCCTGAGGTAGAAGGCTATGAGTTACAAACCCAGCTCCAGAACATAATCTAACATTCTAGTGTAGTACTGCCGGAATGCTGCACTGTCAGAGGTGCGACCTCTCAGATGAGCTGTTAAACCAAGGCCTCTCTGCCAGTCAAGGTGCCAAAGAAACACAAGCTTGTTCTTTCTTTCTAATTGCCCCTCTGCATATGCTGTAATGGCAGTTCCACTGCCTTGCAAATTCAGTGCACACATGGCAAAGGATAAACCATCCTCTTGTGCTCCAGTGGTCACTGTCTCAATAAAAGCATCCTCCTTCATGGTGTATGGAGTCAGCTGATGGAGACAAGGTGCAAGAGAGCGGACCTGAGCGGGAGGCCCAGGAACCACTCCCTATAAAAGGGTGTATTCAAAACGAAAAAAGACAGGACATCACAGAACAGTAGGTCGGTGATTGATTAGCGAGTATTACCGGTTTTTTGCTCTCTAAGCTAGGGCAGTGGTTTAAAATAAGAGCTGGGAAACTATAACTTGCTATTTATTAAATTAATAACCTAAACTAGATAAACTAATTAGTTAATAAAACTAAAAATATCGATTGAATAAAACTTTAACTAATTTAATATATAAAGCAAGGTTAGACAGGGATGGCAGTGCAGGTGGTGTATCGTAACTGCATCATGTGGGAGTTGGTGGAGACCAGGGAGATCCTGAGCAACCACATCTGCAGTAAGTGTCTGCAACGCGAGGAACTTCGGCTCAGAGTTCTTGAGCTGGAGTCGGAGCTGCAGACGTTGCGATGCATCAGGGAGGGGGAGAGTTATCTGGACACTTTGATCCAGGATGCAGTCGCACCCCTTAGGTTAGGTTGTAGTTTAGATTTGGTTAGTGGCCAGGGACAGGAGGATGTGACTGCGAGTCAGGTAGGTATGGGGACCCAGGATGTAGTGATGGAGGAGCCTCAGCCTTTGATCTTGTCCAACTGATATGAGGTACTTGCTACCTGTGTGGATGAGAACAAAGACTGCAGGGAGGACGGGTAATTTGACCACAGCACCGTGGTACAGGAGGCCATTCAAGTGCGGGGGAGTAAAAATGAATGTGGTAGTGGTAGGGGACAGTATAGTCAGGGGGATAGATACTCTTCTCTGCAGCCGTGACCGGGAGTCCTGAAGGCTGTGTTGCCTGCACGGTGCCAGGGTTAAGGATATTTCCTCGTGGCTGGAGAAGAACTTGAAGCAGGAGGGGGAGGATCCAGTTGTCCTGGTCCACGTTGGAACCAATGATTCAGGTAGAACTAGCAGTGAGGTTCTTCTGAGGGAATTTGAGGAGGTAGGGTCCAAATTAATAAGCAGAACCTCAAAGATAATAATCGCTGTATTACTACCTGAGCCACTCCCAAATTGGCATAGGGTCAAACAGATCAGAGAGTTAAATGCATGGTTGAAAGAGTGGTGTGGGAGACAGTTGTTTCAATTCATGGGGCACTGGCAGCAGTACTGGGAACTATGGTTCCGTTGGGACAGGCTCCACTGAAACGGGGCTGGGACCAGTGTCCTGGCAAATCGAATAACCAGGGCAGTAGATAGGGCTTTAAACTAAAAAGGGAGTGGGGGAGGGAAGGTTCAGGTAAGTGTAAATTTATAAATCTAAAGAGAAAAGTCAAGGCCAGAGAGCAGTATAGCAATTTGGGTAAAGATAAGCAGAGTGTGCCAGGAAGGGACAGAGAGTTTAATAAAGTATTGTGAACACGGTCAAATCGGGCAAAAATAGTAAGAAGTTAAAATTAAAGGTGCTTTATCAGAATGCACGAAGCATTCCTAACAAGATAGGTGAATTAATGGCACAAATAGAGTTTGATTTAATAGCCATTACTGAGATGTGGTTACAGGGTGACCAAGGTTGGGAACTAAATATTCCAGGGCACTTGACTGTTTGAAAAGATAGGCAGATTGGAAAAGGAGGGGGATGGGGGTAGCTCTAATAATAAAGGATGATATAAGGACAGCAGTGGGAAAGGATCTTGGCTCGGAAGATCAGGAAGTAGAATCAGTATAGGTGGAGCTAAGAAATAACAAGCGGCAGAAAACACAGGTGGGAGTAGTTTATGGGGCCTCAACAGTAGTTATACTGTTGGACAGAGTATTAATCAAGATATGCGAGGAGTTTGTATCGAAGGTAATGCAATCGTCGTGGGGGGCTTTAATCTTCATGTCGATTGGACAAATCAAATTGGCAAAAGTAGTTTGGAGGACGAGTTCATGGAATGCATTCGAGACAGTTTCCTAGAACAATATATCGTGGAACCAACCAGGGGACAAGCTATTTTAGATCTTGTCTTGTATAATGAGACAGGGTTAATTAGTAACCTCATAGTAAGGGATCCTCTGTGGAAGAGTGATCATAATATGATAGAATTTCACATTGAGTTCGAGAGTTGCGAGCATGACTTAAGGTCGAAACTAGAGTCAATTACATAGGTATGAGGGGTGAATTGACTAAGGTTGATTGGGGACTTAGATTAAAAGATATAATGGTAGGTAAGCATTGGTGAACATTTAAAGAAATATTTCATAATTCTCAATGAATATACATTCCATTGACGAATAAAAACTCTACAGAAAAAGTGATCCATCCATGGCTAACTAAAGAAGTTAAGGATAGTATTAGATTAAAAGAAGAGGCTTATAATGTTGCCAAGAAGAATAGTAAACCTGGGGATTGGGAGAGTTTTAGAAAGCAGCAAAAGAAGACCAAAAAATTGATAAAGAGGGAGAAAATAGAATGAGAATAAACTAACAAAAATATATAAACAGATTGTAAGAGCTTCTACAAGTGTGTAAAAAGGAAGAGAGTAGCGAAAGTAAACATGGGCCCCTTAAAGGCTGAGACAGGAGAAATTATAATGGAGAATAAGGAAATGGCAGAGATGTTAAACAAATATTTTGTATCTGTCTTCACAGTAGAAGGCATAAAAAAAATACCAGAAATAGTGGGGAACCAACGGTCTAAAGAGAGTGAGGTTCTTAAAGGAATTAATATTAGTAAAGAAAAAGTACTGGAAAAATTAATGGGACTAAAAGCCGACAAATCCCCTGGACCCATTGGTCTACATCCTAAGGTTCGAAAAGAGGTGGCTGCAGAGATAGTGGATGCATTGGTTATAATCTTCCAAAATTCCCTAGATTCTAGAATGGTACCAGAGAATTGGAAGGCAGCAAATATAACACTGCTATTCAAGAAGGGAGGGGGAGTGAAAACAGGGCACTACAGGCCAGTTAGCCTGACATCAGTAGTCGGGAAAATGCTGGAATCTATTATTAAGGACGTGACAATGGGGCACTTAGAATATCATATGTTTAGGCAGAGTCAACATGGTTTTATGAAAAGGAAATCACGTTTGACAAATCTATTAGAGTTTTTTGAAAATGTAACTAGCAGGGTAGATAAATGGGAACCAGTAGATGAGGTGTATTTGGGTTATCAAAATGCATTCGATAAGGTGGCACACAAAAGGCTGTTGCACAAGATAAGGGCTCATGGGGTTGGAGGTAATATATTAGCATGGATAGAGAATTGGTTAACGGAGAGAAAACAGAGAGTAGGAATAAACGGATCATTTTCTGGTTGGTAGGCTGTAACTAGTGGAGTGCCACAAGGATCAGTGTTTGGGCCTCAGCTATTTACAACCTATAACTTAGATGAAGGGACGAGTGTAATGCATCCATGTTTGCTGATGATACAAAACTAGGTGAGAAAGTAAGCTATGAGGAGGACACAAAGAGTCTACATAGAGATATAGCAAGAAGGTGGCAGATGGAGTATAATATAGGGAAATGTGAGGTTATTCACTTTGGTAGGAAGAATAGAAAAACAGAATATTTTTTAAATGGTGAGAAACTATTAAATGTTGGTGTTCAGAGGGATTTAGGTGTCCTTGTACACGACACACAGAAAGTTAACATGCTGGTACAGCAAGCAATTAGGAAGGCAAATTGCATATTGGCCTTTATTGCAAGGGGGTTGGAGTACAAGAGTAAGGATTTCTTGCTGCAATTGTACAGGGCTTTGATGAGACCACACCTGGAATATTATGTACAATTTTGTTCTCCTTACCTAAGGAAGGATATACTTGCAACAAAGGTTCACTAGATTGATTCCTGGGATGAGAGGGTTGTCCTATGAGGAGAGATTGAGTAGAATGGGCCTATAATCTTTGGAGTTTAGAAGAATGAGAGGTGATCTCATTGAAACATATAAAATTGTTAGAGGGCTTGACAGGATAGATGCTGAGAGGCTGTTTCCCTGGCTGGAGAGTCTAAAACTAGGGGGCCTTGTCACAGGATAAGGGGTCGGCCATTTGGGATTGAGATGAGGAGAAATTTCTTCACTCAGAGGGTTGTGAATCTTTGTAATTCTTTATCCCAGAGGGTTGTGGGTGCTCAGTCGTTGAATATATTCAAGACTGAGATCGATAGATTTTTGGACTCTGGGGGAATCAAGGAATATGGGGATAGGGCAGAAGTTAGAAAATAAGAACATAAGAAATAGGAGCAGGAGTAGGCCATCTGGCCCCTCGAGCCTGCTCCACCTTCAATAAGATCATGGCTGATCTTCTACCTCAACGTCATTTTCTTGCACTATCCTCATATCCCTGATGCCTTTAAAATCTAGAAATCTATCGATCTCTGTTTTGAATGTACTCAATGATTGAGCCTCCACAGCACTCTGGGGTAGAGAATTCCAAAGATTCACCATCCTCTGAGTGAAGAAATTTCTCCCCATCTCAGTCCTAAATGGCCTACACCTTATTCTGAGACTGTGACCCTTGGTTCTAGACTCCCCAGCCAGGGAAACATCCTCCTTGCATCTACCCTGTCGAGCCCTGTAAGAATTTTGTATGTTTCAATGAGATCACCTCTCATTCTTCTAAACTCTAGAGAATATAGGCCTAGTCTACTCAATCTCTCCTCATACGACAATCCCACCATCCCAGGAATCAGTCTGGTGAACCTTCGTTGCACTCCCTCTATGGCAAGTATATCCTCTCTTAGGTAAGGAGACCAAAATTGTAAACAATACTCCAGGTGCAGTCTCACGAAGGCCCTATATAATTGTATAATTGCAGTAAGACATCTTTACTCCTGTACTCAAATCCTCTTGTGATAAAGGCCAACATACCATTTACCTTCCTAATTGCTTGCTGCATCGCAGGTTAGCTTTCGGTGACTCATGTAAAAGGACTCGCAGGTCCCTTTGAACATCAACATTTCCCAATCTCTCACCATTTGAAAAATACTCTGCATTTCTGTTTTTCCTACCAAAGTGGGTAACTTCACATTTTTCCACATTATATTCCATCTGTCATGTTCTTGCCCACTCACTTAGCTTGTCTATATCCCCTTGAAGCCTCTTTGCATCTTCCTCACAACTCACATTCCCACCTAGTTTTGTTTCATCAGCAAACTTGGAAATATTATATTTGGTCCCCTCATCCAAATCATTGATATAGATTGTGAATAGCTGGGGCCCAAGCACCGATCCCTGCGGCACCCCACTAGTCACAGTCCGCCAACCTGAAAAAGACCCTTTTATTCCTACTCTGTGTTTTCTGCCTGTTAACCAATTCTCAATCCATGCTAGTATATTACCCCCAATTCCATGTGCTCTAACTTTGTTCACCAACTCCTGTGTGGGACCTTATCGAAAGCCTTCTGAAAATCCAAATACACCACATCCACTGGTTCCCCCTTATCTATTTTACTGGTTACATCCTCAAAGAACTCCAATAGGTTTGACAAACATGATTTCCCTTTCATAATCCATGTTGACTCTGCCAAATCCTATTATTATTTTCTAAGTGTCCTGTTAGCACATCCTTTGAGGATATTGAAGTCAAAGGTCAGCCATGATCTTATTGAATGGCGGAGCAGGCTCGAGGGGCCGTATGGCCTACTCCTGCTCCTATCTCTTATGTTCTTATGTTAAAATAATGTGGGCAAGTGGCATTGTCACCTTGGTGCTATGTAGGGTACGTGCATCAGACTGTTTCAGGAAGCAAAGCGACTCAAAACCATCACAAGGGCATTTATTACCTCAATTATAGAGTGTCCAGCATCAGTAATACACGGGACTAGCTGGGAGAAGTTACTAATTGCTACAATTCTACAACCCAAGTTCAAAATGTGTCTAGAAACAGAAAGTGCTGCGAGTACATTGTTTAGTTTGCATCATTCTCACCTCTGAGTTAGAAGGTTCTGGATTCAAGTCCTGCTCCTGTACGTAATCTGGGCTGGCACTCTGGACAGAACACCCTGCATTGTCAAAAGTACTGTCCATTAGATGAAACATTCAACTGAAGCCTTGTTCAAGTGGATATTAAAGATGGCGTTACTTGAAGAAGAACAGGCAGCTCCTGTTTCTAGACAACATTCCTCCCTCAATCAACCAGTTTCTGTTTATTGTATTGCTGTGTGTGGGATCTTGTGTGTGCAAAATGTCTGTTGTGATTTCCTAAAACAACAGCCAAGGTAGCTCATTGCATGTGAAGTGCTCTGAGACATTTGAGATAGTCTTTCTTTTTACACAGACACTTTTCCTCTTCCATCCATCCTCACTGTGTTGCAATCAAGACTCATTGTACTGTCTCCTACTCTGCCTTATTGTTTCTCAAGACCTCAACATCGTGGAACGCCTGCTGAATGTATGGTGTATGCTCTCTATTGTTTAGTTGCACTTTTAAAATGGGGTGCCCAAAACAGCACACAATAACTTAACTGTGGCCCAACCAATATTTTGTTCAAATTTATCATTGCGTCTTTACTCTTATACTTTATGACTCTATTTATAAAACCCCACATGCTTTTGGTCTTTTTCCTAGCTTTGTCTACCTGCACTTGCACTTTCAGGGAATTGTATATTTCAATGCTTAGGTCTCCACACCCTTAGTGTTTGAATGTATGCTCCCGTTCAATTTTTTCCCTTCAAAATTGTATTACCTCACTCTTAGGCACATTACATTGAATCTACCATTTGTTTTCCCAATCCATTAAACTGTCTATATCTTAATGAAGTCTTTACAGTGCTCCTCAGTATTTGCCAAACCTCCTATTTTTGTGTCATCAACAAATTTCAAGATTGTGTTCCCTATACCCAAGCCCAAATCCAACCCATTTCCAATACTTCTGCCATCACCCCTTTTCCCCTCTCACAACCTTGATAGGGTCCCCCTTTGTCCTCGCCTTAGAACCCCCACCAGCCTCCACATTCAACAGATAACCTTCTGCTGTATCCGCCACCACCAGCCTGATCCCACCACCAAACACATCTTCCCCTCCTCTCCCCTCTCTACTTTCCGAAGGGATTGTCCCATCCATGGCATCCTGCTTTACTCTTCCACCATCTCCTTCTGCACCACTATCTAGGGTTCCAGACGCTCCTTTTGGGTGAGGCAGCAATTTACATGTAGTCCTTCCAGCCGAGTAGACTGTATCTGCTGCTCACAGTGGAGAGACCAAATGCAGGTTAGGTGGCTACTTTGCCTGCATTCTCTCCGCAAGTGTGACCCCGAATTCCCTGTCACTTGCAAGCCCAATTCCTTGTCGTACTCCGACTTTGACCTCTCTGTCTTTGTCCTCCTACACTGTTCCAATGAAGCTCGACACAGACTCAAGGAACAGCACATAATCTTTCTATCAGGCACTTTGCAGCCTTGATATTGACTTCAGACCTAAACTATAGTTCTCACTTTTTCTTCAGCAGGAAATGCTGGTGGTATGGGATAGGTGTGATAGGATTTCAGTGGAGAGGGATAGGTTGGTGCTTGGGTTGGAGACCCTCCATCATAACTCTATGCTGGTGGGACAGTTTGCATCCTTGATGTCGATCTGCTGTTTTCTTCTCCCAAACTCCTGGGCTGCTGGAGCTTGTTCCACTCTGTCAGTTTTTCCTGCTTCCATTTCTATCTGCTTTGACTCCACACCGCTTCAGCTAGTCACACATTCTCTGCGTCTCATAAATATCTTTAATTTTGTTCATTATGCCTTGTATTGTCTTATATTAATAGCATTTCAGCTATTTAACCATCTCCAATTTTCCATCAAAGCACTTTATAGATCTTTCTACTTCTCTCACGTGTTTTGCCTCTCTTGTTCCTTTTGTTCTGTACCTTTTTAAATGCTATTTATCTGTAATTTCTTCCAGTCCTGATGAAGGATTATACCTGACACGTTAATCTGTCTGTTCTCTCCACAGATACTGACTGACCTGCTATTTCCAGCATTTGCTGTTTTTGGTTTTGCCTTTAACAAATCTGTGCTCGCTCGCTCATTTTATTGCAAGGATTCACCTGTAGGTCCAGTTACCTTGGGCTCAATTTTGAAATGGTGGCGGGTTGGCAGCAGGGGGGGGGGTCAAGGTGCGCGTGGCAAACCCGAATAAGAAAAATTACCGTTTCCGACGCGATCGCAATGTAATTGATGGTGATTAAAGTTCTTTCTGGGTTTCGTGCCCGGCAGCCCTTGATTGACAGGTTGGCTGCTGGCAGGAGCTGCAACACCAAGGGGGGTGGGGGGGCGAGAAAGAGAGAGGGAAACGTCATCCGGCGTTGGAACGGAAGATCGGGGAGGGGGGGTGGGGAAAGTGAAAGATCGTCGGGGGAGAGTGGAAAATCGGGGCGGGGGAGAGGGGAAGATTGGGCAGACATGGGGGGAGAGGGGGAGATCGGGGGGACATCGTCGGGGGGGAAGAGGGGGAGATCGGAGAGGGAGACATCGGACATCGGAGCAGGGTGGAAAGGTAGGTTGATTTTGTGTTTTAACTTTGTGCAATGGTTTTTTATTTAATTTATTTTGTTTCTTTTTGCCTGATCTGGCCCTTCACGCCTGGAATTGGAAGCCGTGGGAAAGCTGCCCAGGTAAGTTAATAATCGTTCTACCTAATATGTCACAAGTAAAGTACCTTAAGTACCTGAGGTACATTTGGTTCTTTAACTATCATCCCGCCGGCTTTAATTGCCAGCAGGACTTCCAGATTTGGGAAATCCGCGCGTATACAGGTGCGTCCGTGGGAAACTTGGAAGTCGGCGGGTTGAAGCTGGCTTCTGAACCCGCGCTGCATTTTTGCAATTTTCACAGCCCCCCAGCCCCCAACGCACCCGCAATTTAAGTTTAAAATTGAGCCCCTTTATACAGGATGGTAGGAGGCCATTTGGCCCATTGTGCCTGTGCCAGCTCTTTGAAAGAACTATCCAATTAGTCCCACTCCCCTGCTCTTTCCCTATAGCCCTGTAAATGTTCCCTTTTGAAAGCTGCAATTGTAACTGCTTTCATCACCCTTTCAGGCAGTGCATTCCAGGTCATAAAAACTTGCTGCATTAAAAAAAATTCTCCTCATCTCCCCCCTTGTTCTTTTGTCCTTATGCAGAAACGTCAGAGATTTATAATGAATACATTTTCATTATTTGACAAAACTGGGGTTGCTTATTAACTAGTAATTCCCTTTTACTTTCCCAGTTGTAAATACTGGCAAACAGCACCTGATAACATTGGCGTTGCTTTGATTCACACCCTGGTCTCACCCAGACAATGTAACATGTACAATATTTCTAGGCTTGTGACCATGACAGTCTTGGTCTACCAGCTCCTGTCATTAATTAAAACTGCTAGATGGAAGAGTCTTTTGTTCTAACTTCCCAGATTGCTTAGCATTAACTCTTTGGGTTTTTCCAAAACATAGCATAGTTTAAAATATTATTAAGGCCATGTTTTCAAAACACCATTTTTATAGTCATGTTTCTTACAAGCATGACGGAAAAAGGCACAGGGTATAGAAGTGATGGATGCAACTTTTTATTCCAAAGTACACAGAAAAGTTTTCCATCAAGTTAAAAAAGATTTCAACTATAAACCAATTAAAATTGAAATGAAGCTGAATTCAGTACACAGCTTAAACTTGAAGTGACAAATCTTTTTTAAAGAGTTGCTATGTATATCCAGGCAATATCTAAATTTGTAAAATGGTAAACAGTAAAACCTGAAATTTTTTTTAGGTAAGTAACTGATAATATTGTCAAAGATAAACTTCTTCAAAACTGTTCACATTTTCCATATTTACAGATAATAGAATCTTTACAGACCCTTCAAAAAGTCTTCCTCAGGTTGGCATGCCACACCTGGTACTGTGCCACTGGATGTAGCCCTTACATTCCACGCAAGGTAGCCTAAGCTAACGCGCAACAATGCCAACTTGATAAGGAATACATAGAATCGTAGAATCATGCAGAAGGAGGCCATTCAACCCATTGTGCCTGTGCCAGCTCTTTGAAAGAGATATCCAATTAGTTCCACTCCTCTGCCCTTTCCCCATAGCACTGCAAATGTTTCCTTTTCAAGTATATATCCAATTCCATTTTGAAAGTTACTATTGAATCTGCTTCCACTACCCTTTCAGGCAGTGCATTCCAGATCATAACAATTAGCTGCGTCAAAAAAATCTCCCCCCGGTTCTTTTGCCAATTAACTTAAATCTGTGTCCTCCGGTTAGCGAGTGGAGGGTCTCATGTTACCTCTTTCGAATAACATGAGCTGCTTTTAAATTGGGTTTGAAGGGTTGGTGGTGCTGTTGGCTCCTAATACATTGGTCTCACACGACCACCAGTAACTCCAAAGCAAACCTGCTGGGTTTGCTAAGGCGGGTCACTTGCAAAAGCTGGGTAAAAAGCAGTCAGGAGCCGTCAGCACCAGTACCCAACCAAACCCCATATCAAAGGAGCTGCTGTTTTATGGTGATCTGGTTTAATGATGTGTGCACAACATGAAAATGGTGAAACGACTCCCTCCGGTGCAACTTCATAGATTCGGTGAGGGTAAGTTGCTGCTTTGCGCTTCAGGATGTGCCATGGTCTGAAGTGAAAATTAGTTCCTTGGACTTATTCCTAAATAACAAACTAACACTGAGCTGGTAACAGTGCAGTGAGTAAGTCTTTCCATTCATAGACACTTATTAAAATGTAGTAGTTTTCGTTTTATTTTTTTCAAATGTTTTAATTTTTTTGTTGAATTTTATTCTCATTGGGTGAAAGAGTTGCAACTTTCAACTGCCGTCCCATCAAACGCTCCCAGATCAGGTACATTACAGGTCAAATGCAGAGCAAAATTCTTTCTGCACGACCCTATCAAGCAATCCCAGGTATGGTACAACGCAAGTTAGGTGCAGCTTAAAGTTCCTTCTACACTGCCTCCCAGCAACGTGCTTCAAATCCAGTCCTAGAAGAAGACCCCCAATTGCACAAGAGCAACATGTCCAACTGTCATTCCAGCTCCTTTCTTGTAGTTTCTTTGAATGAAATTGCCAAATAATGGAGAGGTTTGTTGCAGAAACTCATAGCTACAAGTAACTGGGTTGAGGCAGACTGAATTCAATCACTCAGTACCATTAATGCTGGTGGAAAGAGAAGACTTTCATCCAGTCATTGCTTTTGCAGTAAGATTCACAAGTACATGTTCCAATTCAGGAGTGACTGTCCTTGGAACAAAATGAAATACAATAGGTCTGAACCCAAATAAGGAAACAATGACATTTTTCCACTTCATGTTTGTCTCAGGGGGCAGTGCAGAACCTCACCTACTTCCACCTCTTTAATATTGCCTGTCACTGCCTGCGCCCCAGCCCATCTGCTGCTGAAACCCTCATCCATGCTTTTGTTACCTCCAGATTCCACTGTTCCAATGTACTCCTGGCCAGGCTCCCATCTTTCACACTGCATAAACTTAAGCCCATCCAAAACTCTGCTGCCCATATCCTACATGAGGTTCCATTCATTCATTACGCCTGTGCTCGGTGACCTACATTGGCTCCTGGTCCACCAATACCTCAATTTTAAAATTCTCACCCGTATGTTCAAATCACTCCCTATGTCTGTAACCGTCTCAGGCCCTACAACCCTCTGAGAACTCTGTGTTCCTCCAAATCTGGCCTCTTCTCCATCCCCCACTTCCTTCACCCCACGTGCTTGATGGCCTTTTCTAGGTTTTAAGTTCTGAAATTCCTTCCCTAAACTTCTCTACCTCTCTCTCCTCCTTTAAGACCCTCCTTAAAACCTACTTCTTTGACCATGCTTTTGATCACCTGTCCTAATATCTCCTGTCTGATTACGCTTCTGTGAAGTACCTTGGGTTGTTTGACTACATTAAAGGCGCTATATAAATGCAAGTTGTTGTTGTTCATTCAGCAACCCAATTGCCCCGTTGGATTGGGGCTGCGGTTTATCAGGTGTCTCCCACACCTTCCACTGGTAACGTCACCATTTTGTACTCATAAAACTGTAACCGCCCTGATGACACACTTGGTAAAGGCACTCGCTGTCCACTGTGGAACTGAGCCAGATACCAGGAAGGTCCCAGGTTTCATCGCTCCCTATGTAGAGGGTGATAGGGGAAAGAATAGAGCCATGCATCATTCCTGCCACAGTAACTTCATGAGGAAAGAACCAAATGATGTTTTGCAACACAGTAATCCGTTTGGACATTGATTATATTATTTTGTGTTTTGCCTATGCCTTTAAAAATGTAATGAAATCAACATAGGCCATGAAATTACTCTCTGGGATGAATGCTTAATATGTTTGTGTGAATTTCCTCTACATTTTAACAGAGATATTAACCTGTTTAAAATAAATGGGTTAAAACTTCAGTTAATGCAGCCAACAGTGGAATGTATTTGTACATTTCTGTCCAACAGTGTAATTTTAAAGTTACAAAGAAACAAATGATGTTAAGGTTAATGATAGTTCGTTTATAACTGTTTGGCTTTTTCTTTAGGGTCTTGACTGTGATCTACTTTGGTAGAAACGAAAATAGGCACTAATTTCTTTTTCAATTCATTCTTCAAGACACGGGTGTTGCTGGCAAGGCCGGCATTTATTGCTTGTCCCTAGATGCCCTTGAGAAGGCGATGGTGGGCCTTCTTCTTGAACCGCTGCAGTCCGTGTGGTGAATGTACTCCCACAATGCTGTTATGTAGTGAATTCCAGGATTTTGACCCAGCAACGATGAAGGAACGGCAATCTGACTCTGAGAAGCCAGAAAATTACTTGTGTAGGAAGTAAACATCATATTGGTACAGTACAGGATATTCTTCTGAGGTTGGGTAAGGCACTGAGGAAAGATTTCTTCTGGTCGCTCTTGGTTGCCAAATTATTTAGAAAACTTTCACAATGACAGGAAATCTTCCCACTATGTTTACGATGCTATTACCATCCAATGTCCCCCAAAATAAATCTCTGTGGCCAGGTGGAGGGAGCTTTGCTCTGCATTTAACACAAGCTGTAACTACACTGGGTGCCTGAGATGGGAAATTGTTGTATTTCTCAGCACCAACATTGCTCACCTTAATGAGTATAGTGCATATTATGTAATTATGTGTGCATCCAACAGAGGGCACCAGGCCCTGGAAGTGATGCTGTCAATTCATTTGGTATGTTCCTGACTGGGGATGTACAGAATCAACAAATCAGAACATAGTCAACAGAGAAAGACATGTTGATCTTCCAAAAGGAGTGATTTCTCTTCAATATAAATTGAATCCAGTTCCTCAGACTGAACAATTAGTGTGAAAAGTCACTAAATAAGAAATCACACCTGGAATACCAGAAAGGTGAGCTTCAGTGGATTGCATGGCCTTTTCTCCGCCTTTGGCTTTCCTTATGAATCACTGTAGGAAAAGTGGGACAAGCTTGTAATGTAGCCAGTAGATTGAGTACTTGCTGGAGTGGTCAGAAGTTAGGGTGGAGGCTACATCAGATTCTTCAGAGGCTGCTTGCAAAGCCCCTGAATCTGGCAGTGATAATCATTAAAGGGAACCCAATCAAAACTCCCAAACAGCCACCAACTGTTCCTTTGATTCCATTAAGAATTGCCCAGTAGAGGGTATAACAAAAAGAGATGCTGTGGCCATGAGTCACAAACACCAATAAAGATCTTATCCTGGCGAGGGCAAAGGGTTAATGACCTGTTGAGTCAGCCAGTCAATCACACAGCCAAAGGCGCACCTGCAGAAATAGGTTCAGATTCAGTACCACAGCAATTACACGTCACTGTGAAAAATTGATCGCGGTTCTTCTCTGCTTACAGCCCCTGGAGGTTGCAAGAAGTTGGATGAAATGATTAAAAAAGGTGCTATTAGGTGGTCATTCTGTCGGTCACACTTACAGTGAGGGCTCCTTGGAAGCCCCTCCCGAGTCTGGTCTCATATGAAAAATGTTTGGCAATTTTTTTTTCTCGACTCTCAGATACAGTAACACAGTTCATAGTATAACAGTTCATTACTTGGTTAAACACATAACTGAGGTGCTTGCTTGTGGCATTATTGTGACACAAAAATTACTTGCAGCTGCATGGCTAACTCCCTCCCCGGCCTCTTTAAATTGCACGCGCGCCATGACTGACTGTGAAAGATTAAAGATCCCTGTCATTTTCCTTAAGCATTTCTTTTTTTCCCCCAATATTTTATTTATTGGTTTCTTTGTGCTCATCACGGTGAAGGATATCAGTGTCAGCACCAAGGTCTCCCAAGGCAGGTATAACATGGGCCAGATGGAATGCAGAGTTTCCCTACACAGTTACAATGTGCCGGCCTTCCCCCATCTTAGAATAACATCCCTCACTACATTAGTGTGATATTTCCATTTTACACTTCATCTATCCATAATGTGTCTCTGAGCATGACTGTAAGCAGCAATCAGTGCTGAATTTTATCAGTTTGGTAGTGAATCTGCTGGTCATTGGATTAAAAACCATCTACACTTAATTAAATTAGGATCCTTAACAACCATCCTAGTGGAGGCTTTCATATTATCAGCCAGAATTCAGTCAACCTATTTATCAACTGCAATTGCCTTTCCAATGTATTGAATCTAAGCACAACAGCAGTTCAGTGACACTGTTCCTTCAAGTTCAGAAATTGCTAAAAAATTTTCCCTTTCCTTCCCTCCCTCTTTCCATTCTACAATGTCAGCTTGGCTCCGTTGGTACCACTCTCACCTCTGAGTCACAAAGTTGCGAGTTGTGTCCCAATCCAAGACTTGATCATGTAACCCAGGCTGACACTTCAGTGCAGTACAGAGGGAACCCTGTATTGCCAGGTGCCTGTGTTTTGCATGAGATATCGCATGAGATATGTTCATGGCACTGTTTGAAGAAGAGCAGAGAGCTGTCCTGGTCAACATTCCTCCCTCAACCATCACCAGCGAAAAGGTATTAACTGGTCATTTTATCTCATTTGCAGCCTGTGGGGCCTTGCTGTGAGCAAACTGGCTGTGTGCTTGCCTACATAATAACTACACTCAGATGTAATTCATTGGCTATGAAGTGTTTTGGGATATCCGGATGATGTGAATGATATATAAATTCAAGTTCTTTCTTCTACTTTGGGAGTGACCATGCTCACTGTAATAATTCTGATTCATCCAGTCTTCGGTCAGTTTTCATATCATAGAATCGCAGAATCTTACAGCACTGAAGGAGGTAATTTGTTCCATCGTGAGCGTGCTCACCTCTGAAAGAGTTATTCACTCAGTCCCATTTTCCTGCCCTTTCCTCATACCATTTTAAATTTTTCTTTTTCAAATATTGTTCCACTTCCCTTTTAGAAACTATTATGGATTCTAATTCCACACTGTTTCTAGTAGGGCATTCCATGTGCATAAAAACAAAATTCTCCTAACCTCTCCCTTTGGTGCTGATCTTAAATTTATCCCCTTTAGTTACCACTGACCCATGGAAACTGTCAGTGCTCGGTTTACCTTAGCAAAATCCCTTTTAGTTTTGACACATCGCTCAGATATCCTTTCAAGCTTTTAAAGAAGAGATCCCCACTTTCTCTAGTCTCTCCTCATAACTGAAGCCTCTCATCCCTGCTATTATCTTTGCAAATGTCTTCTGCACCCTCTTCATGGCCTTGTCATCCTTCCTAATGTAAGGTGCCCAAAACTGGCCACAATATTCTAACTGTAGCCTTACCAATGATTTGTAAAGGTTTAGCAATATCTCCTTGCCTTTGTACTCATTATTTATAAAATCTAGGAACCCATATAATTTTTTTAATAGTTTTTTCAAATTGTACTCGCACCTTTAAAGATCTGTGTTTCTGAACTCCCTAAGTGTCTCTGCTCCTTACCCCATTTACTTTATAATGGTAAAACTTTTAAAGGGGAGGGGGGGGTGTATTACACATCAACAGCACAATGTGACACAACCCCCGCCCCAACTCCGCATCAATAGAGACCCTAGTGGCAAACCTATTACAGGCCCTGATTCACTGGATTCACAATCACTGCCACTGAACAGGAACACCACCTGTCCCTCACTAATCTGTAGGTTTCTGGACACAATGGGGTTAATTTTGATTTTGTGCGATAGTGTAAAATGGGTGAAAGCGAATCGGCAGCTTGTTTTACATCATTCCCATGGAAGTCAGTGGAAGTAAAAGTGGGGAGAGATGCAAAACAGGCTGCAGATTCACTATCACTTACTTTACTTTATCACACAAAATCAAAATTACCCCCAATCTCTCGATTAGACTAATAACAAACTCATTGAGTCAATAGGCATTAATAAGCTAAACAATCTCACAATCAGTTCTCGACACAATTCCATGCAGAGTTTTAACTATAAAACGATTTCCTCAACATTGGAAACTTTCATCTGATACCAATATTTATTAGAAATATTGGATTTCATTTGAAGGGGTTCAGTTTGTAATCTGGAAGTTAAACAGGGTCCAACAGATAAATGAGATATAAATAAGAATCAATCTAAGCAGAGTGAACTTGATGTGAAAGTGATATCAACATTGTCATTACAGGACAGTTTCATCCAAAAACTCTCAAAATGACCCTGGTCATTTCAGGATCTTGACCCTCAACCTCGGCCTCTGTTTTCAACTTGACTGCTGACAGTTGACTGACTACAATTTTGTCTTAAAATTCACCTCAATCCAATATTAGTGCAGAAACCCATTTAAACATGTTAAATCCTCCATTAAAATAGCGGACAAAAGAATTTCATACAAGTACATTAAGCCTTCGCAAACTAATATTGCAAGTATCAAATATCAAAGCATTTGTGTTGAAAAGTGAATCGTGACAGACTTTAAAAACTGTGAAATAACATATTGTGTTTCTTGATTAACTGTAAGTCACCAAATGAAGTTTGGCCATCTTGTCCCCAAGCTATAGCCCTTCCTTCCTAATATGGCCTGGAAACCATAGACGTCTGAGAGAGTAAACAATACTGTTTGAAGATAAATTGTAATTGTAAATGGATTCAACTTCTGACACTTGACCTCAGAAAAATTAATTATTCAAAGAACGAGTCAAAAAAGAGCCTCGCTCCTCTAAACAAGTCTTGAATGGTGTTTTCCAAATGTCTTCCTTTTCCCTGCCTCCCTTCCTGTGCCCTTTCCCTGTTACTGGAACCATATGGAGGGTGGCAACACAACACGAGCAAAGTCCTTTAAGAAAACAGGGCAAGCCTCGGGGGTATAGTCACCTTGGAGCTCCAGGGGAATTACAATCTTTGATGAGATCTTAGGGTTAACTATACTGAAATGTCAGGAGTGGTGACAGTTTTATGCTATATAGTGATTACGCTATCATCGAATCGTCAGGTGTTTGGGTGACTGATTGCGTATGTCATACTGACGGCCTGAAGGCTATTTGTAATTATTTTATCCAAACTGTATTTAATCTCCAGGGATTCTTGACCGAGCAGCGCTCAGGGCTCTTTGTATTGTGATTGACTGTAACTCCTGAATTTAATCACAGTTTGTTCAGGTCAGTCACTGTGTCAACAAACATACAAGACGGTGCCAGATACACCACAAGCTTCATACGTCGTGTGACATCTTACTGTCACACTCCGATCTGACTGGCACATTTCAATTCGAATGATACACTCCAATCCTGGCTCTCTCCTCCACCATCCCAACCAATGTTGTTCTGAAATTGGCTGCTGAAGAGTGCGTTCGACTCCTTCTGATTCCCTCCTTTGCTCAGCGCCTTCCCAGAGCAATGAGGCTGATATCAGAAATTCCATGGCATTGAGGGGGTGCGAAGCTATGTCTGCAAAACACGCAGCGGCTCAAAGTGTTGACACACTAGTGCACCACGCCACTGTGCTGCCTTGAAACTTCAGCGATCCTACTGTCAACAATGCCATGTTAGACCATCTTTTAACAAAATAGAATTATCAGCAGATATTTTTAAAGGCCAACGACTTTATGTAGGGAGATGACCTGTGCTTCATTTCGTCACAGCGACATTGAGTGGAGCTTGACAGGGGGACAGGTTAGAGCTCCTGGAGTAGAGTCTTGCTGGACAGGAGAGTAGATTGGACCCTCGTGGTTCAGAGGTCAGCATGGTCAACTCACATCCCTCCCATGGGCCACAACTCAAATGTGCTGACCTCTGTGCCCAACTGTGCGATCTGCCTGCCCGTTGAGTGAAGCTCCAGGGCTCATTTATAAAGTTTACCCCTGTGGTTTGTGTCACCATGTCATGTGCTTGTAACCAAAGAAAACTAATTTTTCAAAGACTTCTTCATGAAGACAGGGCCATTTAAGTTGCAGAATGAATGATTAAATGGGCTGAGATGCATCGTCATTGATCGGTTGCAGTCGATAGAGACTGGGATCCGGGCATTTGTTGCTTAACAAATGAGTCCTGTATTCATTCTAATTGAGAAACCATGTTGAAGAGCCAAGGCCCAAAGTATAGGACACCAGCAAGGTCGGAATCAATCAGAGAGACACACGATGGGCCAGTGTTTGATCATGATATACTCCAATATGTACAGGCCTCTGTATACCTCAATCAGTGATGGGAACAGAGATGGAAGAAGAGCAGGAAATTAAACTGGATGAACCTGAGAAACCAAACTGCGGAGAACTGGAAGCTCAAGAGAGTGATTATAAAAGTGAGTAGGAAGACATAGTGAAAATAGGTTCTGGCAACCACTCAGGACACCTCGACATGTTTGTGTTGTGAGACTATTTATGAGAAGGTTTATTTGGCTCCCAATGTACCATCAGAATCTTGCTAGCACACTCTCATCACCAGCTGTACGAAGGTCCTTTAAAAGTAATTTTATAAGTTAAATTCCATATGCTAATATCGTAAAAAAATTTTTATTCGTTCACGGGATGTGGGCGTCGCTGGCGAGGCCGGCATTTATTGCCAATCCCTAATTGCCCTTGAGAAGGTGGTGGTGAGCCGCCTTCTTGAACCGCTGCAGTCCGTGTGGTGAAGGTTCTCCCACAGTGCTGTTAGGAAGGGAGTTCCAGGATTTTGACCCAGCGACGATGAAGGAACGGCGATATATTTCCAAGTCGGGATGGTGTGTGACTTGGAGGGGAACGTGCAGGTGGTGTTGTTCCCACGTACCTGCTGCTCTTGTCCTTCTAGGTGGTAGAGGTCGCGGGTTTGGGAGGTGCTGTCGAAGAAGCCTTGGCGAGTTGCTGCAGTGCATCCTGTGGATGGTACACACAGCAGCCACTGAGTGCCGGTGGTGAAGGGAGTGAATGTTTAGGGTGGTGGATGGGGTGCCAATCAAGCGGGCTGCTTTGTCCTGGATGGTGTCGAGCTTCTTGAGTGTTGTTGGAGCTGCACTCAACCAGGCAAGTGGAGAGTATTCCATCACACTCCTGACTTGTGCCTTGCACATGGTGGAAAGGCTTTGGGGAGTCAGGAGGTGAGTCACTCACCGCAGAATACCCAGCCTCTGGCCTGCTCTTGTAGCCACAGTATTTATATAGCTGTTCCAGTTAAGTTTCTGGTCAATGGTGACTCCCAGGATGTTGATGGTGGGAGATTCGGTGATGGTAATGCTGTTGAATGTCAAGGGGAGGTGGTCAAACTCTCTCTTGTTGGAGATGGTCATTGCCTGGCACTTGTCGGGCGCACATGTTAGTTGCCTGGATGTTGTCCAGGTCTTGCTGCATGCGGGCTCGGACTGCTTCATTATCTGAGGGGTTGTGAATGGAACTGAACACTGTGCAATCATCAGCGAACATCCCCATTTCTGACCTTATGATGGAGGGAAGGTCATTGATGAAGCAGCTGAAGATGGTTGGGCCTAGGACATTGCCTCGAGGAACTCCTGCAGCTATGTCCTGGGGCTGAGATGATTGGCCACCAATAACCACTACCATCTTCCTTTGTGCTAGGTATGACTCCAGCCACTGGAGAGCTTTCCGCCTGATTCCCATTGACTTCAATTTTACTGGGGCTCCTTGGTGCCACACTCGGTCAAATGCTGCCTTGATATCAAGGGCAGTCGCTCTCACCTCACCTCTGGAATTCAGCTCTTTTGTCCATGTTTGGACCAAGGCTGTAATGAGGTCCGGAGCCGAGTGGTCCTGGCGGAACCCAAACTGAGCTTCGGTGAGCAGGTTATTGGTGAGTAAGTGCCGCTTGATACCACTGTCGACGACACCTTCCATCACTTTGCTGATGATTGAGAGTAGACTGATGGGGCGGTAATTGGCCGGATTGGATTTGTCCTGATTTTTGTGATTCAGGACATACCTGGGCAATTTTCCACATTGTCGGGTAGATGCCAGTGTTGTAGCTGTACTGGAGCAGCTTGGCTAGAGGCGCAGCTAGTTATGGAGCACAAGTCTTCAGCACTACAGCCGGGATGTTGTCGGGGCCCATAGCCTTTGCTGTATCCAGTGCACTCAGCCGTTTCTTGATATCACGTGGAGTGAATCGAATTGGTTGAAGATTGGCTTCTGTGATGGTGGGGATATCGGGAGGAGGCCGAGATGGATCATCCACTCGGCACTTCCAAGCTCATGTTCCTCCAATTCTACTTTACAAGGTAACAGTTTCACTTCCTCTGTGTACAGTTTTTAACACATCTGTTAACACATTCGCATTACATTCCTGTCAGTGCTATTTTAACCCATTTCTTAAACAATCTTCTTCTTAAGCAAACATCTTAACCAGTCTATTAAAAACAGCCCGCAGGGGAACTTAAACCTTTGAAGTGCTAACACATAACACTTTATTTTCATGAAATGTTAGCTTTGGTGGTTTTATTGATGAAATCAAATCCTGGAACTTAACTCCTGAGGAATATTTTTCATCCAGTTTAGTGCAGCGTGCAACAATTAAACCAAGAAGGAACATCCCCGCCTCTCCCCCCTCAGGGGAAGGTGCAGCTCTCCCCACAACAATCATGTGGCTGAAACACATGTGGGACAAATCCCGATCAGAAGGAGTGATGTTCGACCTTTGCCTCGAACTGGAGAAATACCAAGCAGTTTGGGGCCTGTTCTTGGAGGCTCAGTCAGCGCAAACTGCTCCCTGTCCAGCAGTGGACTCGCCTCCCTGATTGCATAGGTCAACAACCCCAAGTGATATGGTCACTGGCATCCAGAGCCTTCCAGCTCCCTTATCTCCAGCCTAACTAATCCTCAGATACCCAGGCCAAACAAGGTGCCTCAATGCCCTGACCCACAGTGCTCCAGCACAAGCACAGTCATGCCACGAATCCTGGATGTACATATTACGTAGAATTACACAGACTCTGCAGCACAAAAACAAGCAATTTGGCCCCACTGTCTATGCCGAAGTTTATACTCCACACGAGACTCCTCCCTCTCTACATCATCTCACCCCTTCAGCATATCCTTCTATTCTTTTCTCCCTCATGTGCTTATCTCGCTCCCCTTAAATGCATCTATGCTATTTGCCTCAACTATTCCTTGTGGTAGCAAGTACCACATTCTTACCACACTTTGGGTAAAGAAGTTTCTCCTGAATTCCCTATTGGATTTATTGGTGACTATCTTATATTTATGGCCCCTAGTTTTGGACTCCCCCACAAGTGGAAACATCTTCTCTACATCTACCCTATCAAACCCCTTCATAATTTTAAAGACCTCTATTAGGTCACCCCTAATTCAATTCACTCCTCCCACAAACATCGTACAATCAAAATGTACAATGGACTCAAAGAATATAAATGTGACTGAACGTTATTGAGAGATAAATAATAATTTTTCAGAAATAAATCCTGAGAACGCAGCCACTGCACTTCCAGTGGATTTGGAAACTTTCTGCTTCCTCAGGGTTAAATCCGTCACTTCTTCCTCAATTAGTTGCCAGCAGGGACTGAGGACGACAGAGTGTTTATGTCCTTTCTATGAGGAGCAATAGCACAGATGTGGGAAATTGTAACATCTGCATGAGGGTTATTCAGGATGCAGGAAGCAAATATTTACTATTGTAAGTTTCTGACCATTGGCTACTCCCTCCCCCACCCCTCCAAAGGAGGTGCCTCACAGACTAGAAAAGGCAACAAGTCAGATCCTCACATAAGCCTCCAAACTTTCAAAGGATCAAATTCTGCAGCGCATGTAATTCCAGCTTTATTTCAGTGATCAATTTTCTTCCTGATTGTCCTCTGTCCTCATGCCATTGTGCATGGGTAGCCCAGCCATTTCAAGTGTCAACTCAAGCAGTAAGCTTTGGCAGGCTATTCAGCTGTGGAGAGCATCACAGCTGAACCCATTGTCCACACACGTGCACTTTTTTCTAGCAGGGGTCGCTGAATAACGATGAGAAGCAGGAGCCTTGTCTGATCGTTCCCCTCCCTAGCCCACGAGTACTGAGGTCAGTTGTCGCACCCTAATTGATACCTGGCTGAGATCAGCTGACTCAGCACTCATTGAGAGTCAAATTAGGACCTTTTGGTTTGTATGACAGTACCATGCTGTGTGGTACACTCTCTCGCCAAACCATAAGAGGGGGCAGTTCACAGTTTTACCAGTAAAAATACACCTCTTGGAGGCTTAGAATTTTGTTGTTAAAGTAGAGTAAACAATACATCTGTTGGGTCTGTCTCATGTGCAATGTCATGAAGCTTAGCAGTGACTGGAGTCAACCCCAGTGTTAAACCTCCAACCTGCTGGAACTGAAGCCCGGGATTCACTGGGGGGAACAAAAAGTCAGGGAACTTCTTGATAAATCTGTGGCACTGCAATGGACAATGTAGATGCATGTTCCTCGCAAGTCAATGTAACGTTAAAAATCCTGTAACAACAGCAACGACTTTCATTTATATAATGCCTTTTACGCAGTAAAATGTCCCAAGGCGCTTCACAGGAGCGATTATCAAACACAATTTAACACCAAGTCACACAAGGAGATATTAGGACAAATGACCAAAAGCTTGGTCAAAGAGGTAGGTTTTAATGAGCGTCTTAAAGGAGGAGAGAGGTAAAGACATTTCGGGAGGGAATTCCAGAGCTTAGTCAGTATTTATTCACAAATCTTTGTTGAAAAAATCTTTCTCTGCACTGAATCCAGAATGAAATGTTAAAAAGAAACCTACACATGTACACAGAGCTAAAAAAAAGAGAACAAATGACAAGGGGCTATATGATTAGACATTTATTTCCCCTTGGAGCTAGACTCTACCTCAGTCATAGAGATAAATTTCCTTTTGTATCACATATTGTATTTATTAAGAAACTCACTCCCTGACATCACCAGGGCAACCAAATGGATCCAGGACTCACAGCAGCTGGACTCTCCCAGTATTCGGTTGGTCCAACACTCTGTAAGACATGCATTTATATTTGAAACAAAGGGTCATAATTTACAATATTATCAGAATTGATGGTCACTGCACCTAGAAAATAATGGGTGCTGCTCCTGTGATGAGCTAATTGGGCCTCGATTGGGACATAAATGTAAGACCTTCTGATCTGTATGACTCAGTACCATGCCATGTGATACATTCACACACCAAACCATCTCAGTCACTTCCGAAGACTGATTGAGGAGGACGTGCCGGGCTTAATCCTAAAACAACAGAAAGATCCCAAAACCTAGTGAAACTGCAGTGACTGCATTCTCAGGATATCCTTTTTTATTATTAGCATTGAATTCTCAAGAATTTACATTCACAGATTGATCCACTTATCTCCTGAGTCAGAAGGTTGCAGGTTCAAGCCCTACTCTAGGAGTCGAGCACGTAATCGAGGCTTGACACTTCCGCGGAGTACTGAGGGAGTACTGCACTGTCGGAGGTGCTGACGTTCAGATGAGATGTTAAACCGAGGCCTGGCCTGCTCTCTTAGGTGAATGTAAAAGATCCCATTGGACTATTCGAGGAAGGGCAGGGAAGTTCTCCCTGGTGTCCTGACCAAAATGTATTTCTCAGCCAACATTACCAAAACAGATTAACTGGTCATTCACCTCATTGCTGTATGCAAATTGACTGTCGTGTTTGCCTACATTATAACAGTGACTACATTTTAAAAGAACTTCAAGGTGTCATGAGGTCATGAAAGGTGCTATATAAATGCAAGTTCTTTCTTTCTTAGAAAATGCTTAACCTAAACATAACAGCAAATTTCATTTAAGAAATTTCCTATTTTTCAGTATGGCCTAGCAAATAGTCTGTGATATCACTTGTATGAATGGTTAGTGTGTTCATTCAATCCCCTTACACTATATCAAAGGAAACATTAGCACATTGGTTATCCCCTCCATTAAAAGCAGTTTTATAAGTTACGTTTCATTTGCTAATATCGTAAAGTCATTTTCAAGCTCATTCCTCCAATTCTACTTTACAATGTAATGGTTTCATTGCTTCTGTTTACAGTTTTTAACACATCTATTAACACATTCACATTACATTCCTGTTAGTGCTATTTTAACCCATTTCTTAAACAATCTTTTTCTTAAGCAAACATCTTAACCAGTCCACTAAAAACAGCCCGCAGGGGAACTTAAACCTTTGAAGTGCTAACATATAACACTTTATTTTCATGAAATGTTAGCTTTGGTGGTTTTATTGATGAAATCAAACCCTGAAACGTAACTCTTGAGGAATATTTTTCATGCAGTTTAGTGCAGCATATAACAATTAAACTGCAAAGCATAGAATATAATTCTCGGCAAACAATAGCTTTAACCAGTTGCGTCTGAAGCTCTTGTTTGATAGAAAACATATGTACGTTTACGATAGGCCAGTTATTCCTGAGCTTGTTTTAACAAATCCCTTGTGGGGGCTACAGAGCAGTTTATATTCTCCTTTAGAACAAAGACAGTTCCACGCATGTTTGTTCTACAGTGTCTCATTTTCATGATTTGTTTTGTTGTTTGCAAAATATTCTCTTACATTCCACTAAACCCCAGGACGCCTCAATTTTTGCACATCATCTTGGAGTCAGTGCTGATTAAGTTTCTGTCTCGGTCGCTCATTGGCTTTTGTGCAGGTCTGAAGTGAGCAGTGAGTTCCTGTGCTGAGTGGTGAAGTCATTATTGAGTACAGGATATATCACACATGGGAGAGGGGCTTACAAAGCTCACGGTGGCTACATTTCATATTTGATGACTTGCTATTGAGTAACATCTGAGGGCAGCAATGTGGCTGCCCTCTGCCCCAGACACACAGCTGCACGTTAAAGAGAGACTCTTATCATCAGAAACCTCCCAAACTGTTGTTAACTTGGACCCTTTCATTTATTTTGCTATTTTTGCTTTAAAAAATTCTCATGCGCTTTTCTCTTTTGAAGGTGGTGTTTCATGCTGGAGGGGGAGTTCTATGGGTACTCACTGTCCTCCAGCACCCCATGTCCAAGTGTGAGCCTAAAGTGTTGGTGTTGAGTGTTGAGTCCAATCCTGTCCTCACTCAACAACCACAAACATGCAGCGATCACTGGAAAGTGACCAGAATTGGGCCCCTGGTTGATTTCTTCCCCTCCCTTATCTGGATCATGCCCCCACTGGTAAGTGTCAACTTAGCTCAGTGGTAACACTGTTGCCTCTGAGTCAGAAGGTTGTGGATTCAAGTCTTACTCCAGGGATTTGAGCACAAAATGCTCTGTTGACAATCCAGTGCAGTACCGAGGGAGCCCTGCAGTGTTGGAGGTGTTGACTTTCGGATGAGATGTTAAAACGAAGCCTCTTCTGCCCTCTTAGGTGGTAGCAAAAGATCCCACGGCGCTGCTTTGAAGAAGAGTAGAGGACTTGTCCCTGGTGTCTTAGCCAATATTTATCCCTCAACCAACACCAGAACAGATTATCTGGTCATTTTCACATTGCTGTTTGTGGGAACTTGCTGTGTGCAATTTGGCTGCCGCATTTCTTACATTACAACAGTGACTACACTTCAAACATACTTCATTGGCTGTAAAGTGCTTTGGGACGTCTTGAGGTTATGAAAGGCGCTCTATAAATGTAAGCCTTTCTTTCTTCTACCAGATCAATACAGACCAGGGATTGAATCTGCAGCTTTCCTGGTCTGAATGACTCAATGCAGCACCATTTCCAGAGGCTACATTTACCCTTTAAACCATTAGGGGAGCACCTTTTGAATATTAATTAGGCAGTGAATTCTGATGCCAGCAGTGGGAAGACTGGATTTATTGATTCTGATAACAGAAGGGTGTTAAATGAAGCCATTGTTTAACCCAGGATGTTTTCACTTCATCCGTGTGTATGTTCATCCATTCACTCAAACTGTTGGGTTCAGTTTTGTGTACCCCTTAGGGGCCGGTTTCAGCACATCATTGGCAGAGGCCTGAGAGAAATCTATCTACTTGCCGACCCACTCTCTCACCTAGAGATTGGTCTCCGCACATCTGGAGAAGAGGAAAGGAGAGTAAAAAGAAAAAGTTGGCATTTTCAAAGGAAAAAAGCATTTCTTCAGCCTCAAAGAAAATGGTGCTTGTGCCCCCTGAGCAAACGTAGTGTAGGCATTGATACACTAAGAGAATCAGAATTCTTTCATCATGCATCCATGGTCCAGGTGTGGATGATCTTAAACTCATGTACAAAGAATGAGCCAGACTGAAGAGGAAAAGACCCTGCTGAGGACCAGATCAGGATCAACTTTGATGCCCCTGCCTCGTCAAAAGAACTTGCATTTATATAGCAACTTTCACATCCACAGGACATCCCAAAGTGCTTTACTGCCAATGAATTACTTTTGAAGTGTAGTCACTGTTGTTTTGTAGGAAACCACAGCAGCTAATTTGCACACAGCAACATCCAACAAACAGCAACAAGTTATTGACCACTTAATCTGTTTTATGGTGGCATTGGTTGAGGGATAAATGTTGTCCAGAAGAACTCCCCCATTCTTCTTCAAAAAGTACAATGGGATCTTTTACAGCTATCAGAGAGGGCAAACAGGATTTCAGTTTAATACAGTGCGGCAAAGTGCGAGACTAAGTTAGGTGCTCAAGTCTCTGGAGTGGGGCTTCAACCCACAACCTTTGGACTCAGAGACAAGAATGCAACCACTGAGCCGAGGCTGACACCATGGTCAAAGGGCACTCATTTCTAGGCTGACAGGTGCAAAATTGCCAGATAGGTAACGTACTGGTGGATTGTTGGTGCCACATTCACACACACTCAATCACCAGTGTTGGCAAACCCTGGCAATGGAGTAATCCGTCAGGGTGCCTATGGTTCAAGCCTTGCCAAATATCTTGGGGACTCTACAATGTGCACTGCAGGACGGAAATGTCCAGTTAATTTTAAACCAAATTAGGAATAGTGCTCAATTCAAAATTAGATGGGAGTAAAGCTGTCAAAGCACTGGGTGTAAATGTGGAATATGCCACTCCATTCTGCTCACACTGCGCATGATGCCATCGGGCAGAACCTACATCAAGCAGATGCTATAGAACAGTTAGGGTGTTGTTGGGGCCAGCGTCTCCTGGAGATGTTATCTGTCACATCAAACACCAATAGAAACTCTGTAAACCCACAGATGGACAGTCTGGGCCTTATATTCGTAATTCCTTTTGATTTTAACAGCCTTGCTTGCCAGTGTGGCTGTGACTGGGAGGCCTGGGAGTAATTGTGAAGAGAGTGGAGATTAGTCACAGCCCAGAGAACAAAGAGGCTGTAGAGAAAAGGGGGAGGGACCCATTGCTGCTCTCATTTCCCAGTGGCAGGATCCTGATCAGTCCAGAAGCTCTTTCTGTAAAATTATTCTTGTGACTTCAATAACAAAAACCAGTTTCCTGCCCCCCAAAAAAGAGGAAATTGAGCAAATTCCTGCTCAGTCACTGGATCCATTCCTGTGCTGGAAGGAAATGGTATGGAGCAGCTGGCTGTCTTATCTTTCCAGTTCCCACAAATTCCAGTCCCCTTGTGTGTCTGGTGAATTCCTTTCCTTATGGAGTCTGTCCTGATTTTTGCCGTTTACGGGGGGCTTTTTAACCTCAATCTGCAGTGGCCTCCCTCAGGCCAAGTGGAGCAACATTGGCACAGATAGGGCCAGGAGTATCAGGGATACGCTTTGCAGACGCCAAAGAAAGACTTGTACTGATATAGCTCCTTTCACGACCTCAGGACGTACCAAAGTGCTTTACAGCAAATAAAGTACTTTTTTGAAGTGTAGTCACAGTTGAAAAGTAGGCCAATTTGCGCACAGCAAGCTCCCACAAAGCGATAATGACCAGATAATCTGTTTTAGTGATGTTGGTTGAGGGATTAATACTGGCCAGGACATCAGGGAGATCTCGCCTGCTCTTCTTGGAAATAGTGCCATGGGATCTTTCACGTCCACCGGGGAGGGCAGACGGGGCCTCAGTTTAAAGTCTCATCCGAACGATGGCCTCTCCGACAGTGCAGCGCCCCCTCAGTACTGCACTGGAGTGTCAGCCTAGATTTTTGCGCTCAGGTCTCTGGAATGGGGCTCGAACCTTCTGACTCGGAGGCATGAGTGCTACCATGGCTGACACCAGTTAGTTTCTCTGTAACAGAAGAGTCAGTGCTCGACTTTTACCAGTCGGACACATTCACTGATTTTTGTTTCACTGTATATTCCACTTTGAAGCGGGAATAAGCAATGGAGCCAATTTTCCTGGCCCCATCTCTACCCAGTCTCTAGACAGATGGGGCGGTGGGGGGGGGTCATTTTAATTTTCATCACAGGGCGAGGACTAGGTGATAGCGAATAAGCTGCCTGTTTTACCCCTCGCCCGATTTTCTTTTCCACTGAATTAATGGGCGATGTATCAATCGGGCGGCCGATTCGCTATCACCTGTATTTTGCCCGGCAATAAAAAATTATCCCCTCCCCCCATGCAGTACACCCAAAGTGTGCTGTTGCCCATGGCACTATTTGTGCCCACAGTCTGCCTGAATTTACTGGGCCAGTTACACCCAACCAAGGGTTGCCAACTCTGAACGTATTCCCGGAGGCTTCATCAGGTGACGTAATGCTGTTAAGGACTGAGTTACTCCGAAACAAACTCAGTATGGAGCGATGCAAAAGTCATCCATTTTGATAGTGCGTTGGAAACCGCTCTTCGCTTTGCCGTGCGAGGGATTTAACGGGGCCGCAAAGGGAAGACTGAAAATTCCTTACGATTGTTCTCCGGGTGACTTGCAGCATCATCCGGGAGATTGATCTTTAATCCTAGGAGTCTCCAGGGCAATCCTGGAGAATTGGCAACCCTAAACTAACACCAGCATAGGCCTACCGCTCCCCTAACTGCTGACTTCCGGGAGAACAGCAGCCAGCGGCCTCCAGGCCTGAAAATGACAGTTGGGCTCCAGGAAAAAAAAAGCTGCCTGCCTGCCTTCCGGCCTTGCTGTTGAACCGCCTGAGACCCTCTCCCCTTCCCTGACCTGAGGGGTCACTGGGGAAAGTCCTCTCTTGGCTGCTCAGCCAACTAAAGAAAAGGAAATTGAAGAGGACTGAGATCACCCCCTCCTGCCTCTCTTATATGCTTCGCCCTCTGCCCCTCCTCCTGGGAAGCCCTGGAGATTCCGAGGCGACGGGTCTCTGCCACAATTTTCCTGATCTTTGTGCCTGGTGAATGGGTGCTTCTGGGGGGCAAAGGTCAGAGAAAATGGTCCCACTGCAATGCTGGTGTCATCTTGCCATCGGTGTGAAGGCTTTATCCTACACGCTCTGAGTCCAGTTGTGGGATGACGCAACTCCATTCACAAACAGTAGGTATCAAACATCATTAGCCCTTCGGTTCACTTAAAATAACCAGACATGAAGCAGCCTGTGGCTGAATCAGTTCCGCGGCTTCCAGGGCTTAAGAGTGTCCGGAACTTTCCTAAAGGTGCATGAAATCCGATCCCAGTCAGGCCCAGCCAAACTTATTCTCGTGTGAAAAAAATCATAGCACAAAACTGAAACTGTGGATCTGAATCTGCTACGGAAACATAGCCCATTCCCGCTTAACTCAGCTTCTCAATGATCACACATTCTTCATGTGTAGATTTGAATTTTCTGAGCTTCCATAGTTCAATTAGAACTTTTCTTTCTTGTTATTGTAACAAATGTTATCTAAAGGACATCCATTTTACTGTGTCTATCTCCGAAAAAAAAACCCTGTAACACTTACTGCTGCCGCAGTATAAACTGAAGGTGCTATGGGCTGAGTGAGGGAGTGGGTTCATCTCACTTGTATGGATAAACACAAATATGTCAACCTTAACAGCAGCGACTCATTCCGACCAATTCGGAACGAAGCTCTCAGCTTTTGTCCCTTCTCTCCGTGTTATACGGACTTCTGGGCTCTTCCAGTAGACAAAATGCAAGTGATCCCCCCCTTTAAAGTCATCAGTTGGGACTGTCCTGTAGCATCACCGTTTGATTTTTTTCAAGGGATTCACCCAGTGAACATTAAGGACCCAAACCTGTGGGCAATTGGTTCGAACCTACACCCTGCTCCACAAGTGATGCTGCTGATCATTTTTTTGTGGAACTGAATACATGAAAGTACCAACATTCACTGCCCACAAATATTTCATTTTACAGCGTCAAAGAATATTGTGCGAATTCTGTATTGTCGTTGCCAGGTGACTGTGTTGCTGTTGGTTAGCATATTTTTTTATATTCGTTCATGGGATGTGGGCGTCGCTGGCGAGGCCGGCATTTATTGCCCATCCCTAATTGCCCTTGAGAAGGTGGTGGTGGGCCGCCTTCTTGAACCGCTGCAGTCCGTGTGGTGAAGGTTCTCCCACAGAGCTGTTAGGTAGGGAGTTCCAGGATTTTGACCCGGCGATGATGAAGGAACGGTGATATCTGGGTGTAATGAATAACCCGATTAATTAAAACACAATATAATTAACACAGTATATGTAACTCACAATAAATAACTCAGTATGGGTAAATCAGTATATAGTAACTTGGTATGAGTGGCTTCGTGTCAGTAACATGGTATAACTCAGCATCAAAACTCACTATCGCTAACTCGGTGTCAATAACATAGTAAACGCAACTTAGTCTCAGTAACTCAGTACAAATAATTCAGTATAAGTAACATTGTATGAGTTTCAATACAAGTAGCCCAGAATCAGTAACTCAATGTCAGCAGTCAGTGTAAATAACTTGGTATAGATAATCCACTATAAGTAACTCAGTGCAAGCAGCTCTGTATCAGTAGCTCAAATATGTAACTCAGTGTAAGTAATTTATTATCAGTCTTAATATACTAAAAGAGTTCCCTCAGTGTCCTGGCCAACATTTATCCCTCGACTAACATCACTAAAACAGATTGGGGATGACATTTGTCTTCAGCAGTATTGCTAAACGAGCAATAGCAAATCAGCAGCCTATTTTACACCAATCCGATTCACTCTTCCATGGGAAAGAAAATCGAGCAATTGCCAAAGACCAATTTCACCCCTATTATCTGGACATTGTCTCTTCGCCGTTTGTGGGAGCTTGCTGTACGCAAATTGGCTGTTGTGTTTCTACATTACAACATTGACTACACTTCAAAAGTACTTCATTGCAAGTGAAGCACTTTGCGATATCCTGAGGTCGTGAAAGGCTAAGTAACTCGGTAATAGTAACTCCATGTAAGTAATCCAGTACAAACAACTCAGTATCAGTAACTCAGTAAAGGTAATCCAGTATAAGCAACTTGATGGCAGTAACTGTCTGTACTCAGTTTGGATAATTCAGTATCAATGTTGCAGATTTGGAGAGGGCTTTTATCGTATTGACAGTGTTTGGTAGTATCTTGTATTTAAAGGGCGGGAGTACCAGATGTAGGAGTCTGCAGGACTTCTTGTTTTGTAATACTCTGCTCAATCAGTGTCAAGATGCAGGCTAGGTTATGGAGTTGCTGTGGATGCTGGCCAGTCTAATCTCAGTTATCACACGTACATATTCAACTGACAGGACTGTGTAAGCGTGCATACTGCGTACTGACACACACATACATATGCCACGTGCTCACTCACACTGACACACCCTCACACTGACATGCAGGTACACTTACACCTCATACTGACACACACACAGACATTTGCACTGACACATGCACACTCACACACATAGGGACACGCACACTGAAATACACTCACACTGATGCACACTTTCCCACTGAAACAGATACTGATGAATACATTCCCCCTGGTGCACACATACACACTCACAGATGCACTCTTTTTCATTGACAAATACACACTCACACCGATGCACACATACCCACCGGCACACACTCACTTTCGCAAACACTGACAGCAAACACACTTAACGGCATTCGCTCACATTGATGCAGTCACACTGATGCACAGTTTCACATTGACACAAACATTTTCACATTGATGCACCTGACACACACATTGACTAACATCCATGCACACTCACACTAACACATTCATACTGGTGAACATGCAGACTCACACTGATACACACAGAAACAGGAACACACACTGACAGTGTTGCACACACTCATTCTGACACACTGGCATTGACGCATGCACACACTTCCACTGACACACATGGATACTGGCACACTCACTCAGAACATACATTGACATATACACACTAATATAAACACATTCACAATAACATACACACACATACTCACCCACAAACTTACACGGACACATATGTTTATTCTGACACCTTCACACTGACACACATGGATGCACACACTTAAGCTGACACGCACACAAGCACACTGACACAGAAAAGAAAAAAAAGGCATTTTTGTTTTGATTCTTTAAAATGTTTAATTCTTTAAAAAAATTATAGTCTTCGGGTTAGAGAAAACCAGAATATTTTTGGTCAGGTCTAACAATAACATTATTTTTGGTACAATTTGACTTTACACCGTAAATGAGTAAAAGAAAACACGAGAACGTTTTCAATTGTTTCTGAGAGCAGCGACTGCTGCTGTCTATGTGATTGCTTAAGAAATACTTGAGCATCAGCCAATCTTATCGTTGGGTTTTTGGGCTTCCTTATTGGTGGCTCAGTAAGGCCTAAGGCTCCATGGGATGTCATTTCCCGTACCCATTCGTTTTGTTTTGCCTCTATAAAACAGCTAACACGCTGCATAGTGGCTGTTAGTGTCGTACAAGCAAATGATCGAGTCATCCTCACCGCGTGCTGCAAAGGACATCAGGTCTTTGTGTCCCCATTCACTCCACCTGTCAAATGACATAAACTCTGACCAGAACATCATCGTGCTGGACAAATAATGCAACCCTCCCCCTACAAAAATCTTGCACAGCCACTTTATATTGTACATAGTAACAGTTGTGTTGAAGTAGAGACAATTCCGGAGCTCTTGAGTTGTATGCAGCCTACAAATACTCCTGCATTATATCAGGATCACAATCACGCACCTGTATGTGCCAGAGATTCCTGGTATTCCTACTACTTTCATGGAGTCTGAGTAAAAGCAACAGGCACAATGGAGGAGGGGTTACCCAGCATTCATAGCAGTAGTGAAGGCTCTCTATTAAAATTGTTGCCCTCTATGTCAAGGGGCTTTTCCTTGTATTCTATGGCAGGATGTACGATTCTGCAATCGTGCGCTTCCATCAGGGAAGCCACACTTGCAAGGAGCATGGGCCAGAGATTGGGCTACATTATAGTCCCAATGTGAGTGTAGCCCATTGCTGGAAGTGTGGGTCGACCTAAGATGTCTTTGCAATCTGTTAGCTTTTATGTCTGAAGGTGCAGGTTTAATTTTTAATACTTTTCAGCTCTCCGTAGATATTTGATTTAAGAGTCCACCCACTGAGTGGCTTTTTTCCTCAGATTTTTCTCCCTTCCTCACCTGCAGCCTTCACTCATGCTGGGATACTGTCCCATAGGCAACAGAAGGTTATTCAAACAATGTGGGAGGGGAGGGGAGGGGAGGGGAGCAGCGTCAAGCCAAGCTAAACCCAATCCTGTCCTCATCTCAAACACTTTGGAGCTGGAGTTAGCAGATAGCAATTACGAGTGGTGGATTTTGCCCCTTCTTAAGCCCAAGAGTGATGGGGGTCAGCTGTAGCATCTTCATTGTCATCGAGGCTGTGATCAACATACCCAGGTCAGACCAGGGATCAGCCCTGGGACCTCCGTGTTCTGTATGGCTCAGTTCAACCATGGACAGTCCACTAAGCAGTTGAGCCATTGGGGGAGCATGAGATTGAGTTTACCTGCAGTTACAACCCTCCCTCCTCAAATGTGCACTCACGTTAGTTAATACAATGTCAGGCATTTTTAACGGTCAGAGAACTAGCAGGACTGGAGGCCAATTCAGAGATGTGTAGAACTTGCTGCGGGTTGGGGGAAAGGGGCTTACTCTCGAATTATACCCCAAACCAACTAATTTTACAAATTAGTGCACTCGACGTAGAGATCCGTGCACCAGGAGCGCTAATTGGAATATCGGGCATGGCGGTTTCTGCCCCCATTCGATAGCCCAGTCAGATTTCTGATCAATAATGGGCAGAAAATTGGGTTGGCCACAAAATGGGGGCCTTTATCGCTGTGTCCGATATCCCAATTGGCACGAGAATCTCTAGTGGGAGCGTTAAATGGCAAAACCTACCTCTGTAATTCAGCCATCGCCACCTTTCATTCAGTATATGAGAAAATCCAATTTAGAATGGACAAACTTCCAACCGAAACATGTCTTTTTTTAACATTTTCAGGCAATGATCATTTTCCTTTCTTCAGCATCAGACCATATGTATATCTATATATCTCTAGATAAATAACCACTCATATTTTATCTAATGAACATTTGTACGAAATGCTTTTAATACAACAAAATATCAGGCTACATTCATTCTCATTAAACTTTATACCAACAGCTGTTGCCCTTCCATCTCCAACATGACACCTCTTCAAACAGGATGCTGCTCACCCAGTGGGCACTAACTAACGGTTTGTTCCAACGCATATTCACTTCAGTATTGCGGTCCGCTATCGAAGCATCATCTCGGCGCACAGACGGGAACATTGATAGGACGTGCAGGCAGCGGTAACCTTATCCAAACAGTGGATGTGCAGTGGTGTTTTCCAATATGGCTGCCCTGCGGCCTATGGGATCTGATGGGCAGATCTAGAACGCGTTGTGCTTGTATTTTACAGAGTGCAAATATATATTTTTTTAGTTCAGTCTGTTAGACGCATACTTGCTATTGAAAAAGATTGGCACATTCAGACAATAACCTTATAATATCCAACATTATCTTTTTTTTCAATTATAAATACGTTCACCAGAAGGCCAGGAAATGCTTAGAAACAAACAAAAAAAAATCCCCTGTTATTTACAACGTTAACATGGATTTTCCTGATGTCCAGTTACATGTCATAAATTAAATGTAAAACTTTTTTTTCCCTCAAATTTCAAAATTTGAATTTTTTTTCATACAAGGCAAGTCATTCTGTACAGGGTCGAGGGAGAGAAGAGAGGGAGGTGCCTCTGCCAGAGACCTCACCTACTGCCTGTTTCTTCTGTACATTCCTGTCTTCAGTTCATCTCTTGTCCTGCAAATCCAAAACAAACACATTATAAGTATTAAACACCAACAGACTCCAGCACTACAGAATGACATTGGGGCTAAATTATGAGGCCAGGTTGTATAGCTGAGGGAATACAAGCCAGGGGGCTTGTATTCCCTCGGGTATGGACGATTAAGGGGTGATCTAATTGAAGTGATCAAAGGATTGATAGGGTAGATAGAGAGAAACTATTTCCTCTGCTGGGGGAGTCCAGAACAAGGGGTCATAACTTTAAAATTAGAGCCAGGCCGTTCAGGGATGAAATCAGGAAGCACTTCTTCACACAAAGGGTAGTGGAAATCTGGAACTCTCTCCCCCAAAAAGCTGTTGAGGCTGGGGGTCAATTGAACATTTCAAAACTGAGATTGATTGATTTTTGTTAGGTAAGGGTATTAAGGGATACGGAACCAAGGCAGGTAAATGGAGTTAAGATACAGATCAGGCATGATCTAATTGAATGGCGGAACAGGCTTGAGGGGTTGAATGTCCTACTCCTGATGCTAAGTATAACAGATTAAATGATCTCATGTAACTCAGCTGCTCAAAAATTTCCATTTCATCAATACCCCTAGTGCTCCACTGAAAGCTCCTCTCCTGTTCGACCTAAGTTTTCAATAAGCCTTCCTATGTCCTTTTCCTCTCTCTTACATCTTCCCTCTGTTGAAGTCAAGACGTTGCTCTGTTTCCTATTCCAACTCATTTTTTCCCAGGATCTCTTATTTGTTGAACTCCGCACCTCCCTCAGATTTCCCTTCCTCCCACAAACTTCAGGCTTCTAAAACCCAAGCTTGGAGTCACCTACTCGCTACTTCCTGAGGAGTCTCATCTTTTCTCCTACCCTTTTCAGCCTTGGTGTATTACTGGCCTTTGCTTCCCCCTCAGTTTTGTAATAAAGAGAAGGCCTCTTAATTACAAATTCCTGCAACAAGCACTTTCAAAGAAGTCTTACCACAAGGAATCAAACCAATTAAAAATATGATGAATTTCGATATCTTTCAATTTTTCTGCCTATTTTTCATTGTTATAAAGTATTGTAAGATTGCTAAATGCTCACTAATCTAGTGAGCATTTAGCAAATAAAAAGCAAAACATTTTATCAGACAATTGAAAGTTCTGCATCTGACAGAGGGCTGAGAATGCACTGACCACTAAGGTGAACTGCATGCAAAGCCTGTGTCTTTTATCCAACAGACTAATGTCTGGCCCCTGAGGCCTGAGTGTTCCTGTCTGCTAAACGCAATTATGACACATAGATCATTTTTTTCTCTGCGCTCCAGGCTGAATGGAAGTATATGTCTGAGTTGAGGGATGGATTTTAATGGAAGGGTGGGTGTGAATGGCAGGGTGGGTGTGAATGGGAGATAGGTGTGAGTGGAGGGATGGGTGTGAATGGGAGATGGGTGTGAATGGAAGATGGGTGTGAATGGAAGGATGGGTGTTAATGGAAGGGTGGGTGTGAATGGGAGGATGGGTGTGAATGGGAGATGGGTGTGAATGGAAGGATGGGTGTTAATGGAAGGGTGGGTGTGAACGGAGGGATGGATTTTAATGGGAGGATAGAATTGCAACTTTTCTCGTTGGCTTTGCCTACAGTACGTCTTGGCAATTTTACAGAGCAACATTTTTCAATTGTATAACCAGAGTCCTAATAATCCTGAGGGGAACAATTTATATAGGAATATCTAGACCTGGCATCTGATGAGATTTACAAGTTTGCTACAAATTTTTCAGTGTGTGTGCGATCGTTAAAATATTTAAAGAAAGAGCACCATCATTTCAGCCAGATAGTAGTATAGGCAGTACATTGTCAACTTGGCTCAGTGGATAGCATTTTGTCCTCTTGAGTCTGAAGGTTGTGGGTTCAATAATCTAGGCTCACACTTCAATGCAGTACAGAAGGAGAGCTGTGTTGTCAGAGGGGCTGTCTTTTGAATGAGATGTTAAACTGAGGACCCATCTGCCTGTTTTGGTGGGTGTAAAACATCCCGTGGTAGTATTGAAGAAGAGCGGGGAGTTCTCCTCAGGATAGTCCTCAGCCAACACCATCAAAAATAAATTAACTTGTCATTATCTCATTGCAGTTTGTGGAACCTTGCAGTGTGCAAAGCGGTTTTCGTGCTTGCCTATATAATGACAATGACTACAATTCAAAAGTAATTCATTGCATTAGGATGTCCCGAGGATTTTATAAATGCAAGTTTCTTTCCTTCTTGCAGTTGGTCTCAGTATTCCGGAATAGGGAAGGGAATATAAAATGCGTCAGAATTCCTGCCTCTGATCGCTATCTAATGAAGGTGCACATGTGTGGATGTAAGGTGAAGAAAGGATTAGGTTCAGGTGTGATATTCCCACTGTCTGAATAACCTGCCAACACCCACGGCCACCTGGCTTCCCTTAGCCCCACCAATTCTTCGAGCAGATCTGGGGTGGGTGGAGATGGAATGCTATTCAGGGATACGTTCCCACCTTTCTGCCATTTACTGGGAGTGTAGGATCCTGCTTTAGAGAGCGAGGGGGATAGAGAGAGAGAGAGAGAGAGATTATACAATAATGTAACCGATTTATGTAACGTGGTCAGTCTACTTTTTTTAAATTGAGAAACCAGATGGAGAACCGAGGCCCATTGTGCAGGACACCAATAAGGCTGAAAAGAATTGGAGAGATGATGAGATAAATCAGGAGCCAGTGATTGGGTGGCACCAAGCTTGACTTTTAAAATCTTGTAGATTGTAGGAAGAAGGAAAATCTAAGGGAGGTAAGGAGGGTTGAGGTTCTGGTACAGAATGAGTTACAGTAGGAGACGGTGTGATGAGTCTTTGATTTCACCACCATGAGGATGAAAGCGTGCAGAATGTTGCATATGGAGCTTGGGAGCAACAAGACAGCAATGGTCAGAGGAGAACTGAGCACAGTATCAGTGAGATAGTGTGGAAGAAAGGCAGCGACAGCGAGAGAGGTCGGCAGCGAGATTACCTATCGGGTGACAAGCTTTACGATAACGTGTCATTGTTTATAAACTATATTCGAGGACTCTCCCAATCTTCCCCCATTCATGCTCTGTAGGAGAGGCTTTGTTGAGCTGATCTATGCGATAGTGGTGAAGGGTATAATATCAGAGGGTTTTCTTATTTGAAGTGTAACAGTTGGTTGAACATTTGTCTGGCTGTGAAAGAACGGACTTCAACTTCTGAACTTTTGAGTCAATCAATTTTGTGGCTGTCGCTCCCCCCACTGAATGTTTATTACATTGAGTAAAACAGAACGGCAATTCGTCACGGGGATTTGCAGCCCAATGCTCTTAAAACTCGCAAAACGGTACCTCCTCCATGGCCCCTTCACCACCCTGCACCCCCCCTCCCACCTCCAAACATACAAGACATGACATATAGCTTATGGGAGGCAACTACTGTCACTGGATCCTCACCACACCTGCTCAAAAACTAGGAACCCTGGTTCACAGTGGGGGGGGGGGGGGGGAGGGGATGTGATTACAGGCTTAAATAAATCCTTTAAAGATGTCTGTTATGCATTGCAAAAATAAAATTTTGTTAAAGCAACAGTTTCCCACGGGAGACCCAAAAAAAAGGAACAGGTTTCCCTGGGCTCATTAGGCGATCGAGTTGCACCATCTCTGATATTTGATTCCGTTTCACATTTTTCTAATATTCTGACCTTAGGCAGTGAAGAAAAAATGCAGCCACAGCACACACTTTGAAGTCTATCCTTATATATGTAATTCATATATTAAAAGCATGTTCAATTCATTAGACTTCAAGATAGCTTAATACAATCTCTTCCCCTTTAGGGTAAGATCTGTCTGTAAAGAAATGGGAGACATTTATCATACACAGATGCTTCAGGGTACAAACTGAACGGAATAACACGGGCTGGATGTTTTTGGAGAAATTGAATAAATTAATATAAAATCATCTCTCAAATAATTATGATTGACTGTTGGGTTTGGCAAGTTTTTATCAGAAAAATAATATTTTGACAGATTAATTCCTGTTATTTATAACTGAGGCCTAGAAGGCCACAAAAGCCTCGCTAATAACAATGACGGAAATCATTAACATTAGAGCAGATCTGAACATAAAGGCACTGCCAGGGGATTCAGGAACCTCATAAGTGAGTTGTGGTTTTTACTGAGCAATATTCATTAACTTTATCTCTGTGTGCAAGTCCTTTAACAGTGCCTACACATGCCCTCACTGTGGCTCCAGTAAGCCCAAGTGCCCCATCTGAAAAGGTTTATTACAAGAATTGTGGCAGGTTTGGTCTGTTTCCTGCAGCCTTTTACGTTCCAGAAAAGGTTATTTTCTGTCAGTACATGGCGAAAATTGGTCGATGAATTTCCTGCATTCAACCAAGAAACTCCTAATGACGTGAAGTCTTTAGAAAGCCAGTGAGAACATTCTAGTGGTTGCACAGACAGCAAGATTAGGATTAGTTACTTAGCCCAGGGGAAAAAGCTGACTAAATTCCCTTGCTTGTGATCAGGCTCTCAATGCTCCTACATCCTGAATGCGATTGTGATCTGCCGCCCTCTCTCTTTAATATACGGGATCCGCTATGAGATAAAAAAAAACTTGTTCTTAGGTTGTAGGCAACGCTTGAAAGGCTGCATTTATTGCCCGGACAAATTGGTGCTGGGCCCACTCCTGAAACTGCTGCAGTCCTTGTAGTGCTCTTGTGATAGTGTTAGGTAGGGAATTTCAGGAAATTGACCTAGCAACGATGAAGCAACCGAGATATATGTCTAAGTCAGGATGGTGTGTGACTTGGAGGTGATGGTGCTCCCATGACGTTGTTGCTCTTATCCTTCTCGGGGGTAGGGGTTGCAGGGGAAGAAGGTGCTGTCAAAATAACTTTTCATGGTGCTATAGGGCAAACAACATAATCATTTTTTTTTTAATCAATGAAAGTGGATGTTTGGCGCAGTCCTTGTACTGAACACGCTTGTAGTTAATTTTTATTAATGCTTTTATTTTTCTTCTCCAATTCTCCCCCTCCTCTCCTCTCCTGAAAGTGTTGTTTCTGTGGGGACCTGGGTGCCTCCCGTTGTGTTGCCCAAGTGGCCATTGTAAGTGCCCATGTGTAAGCTTTGACAGCGATTGCTGGCAGGCTATCCCACTGTGGAGGACATCACACTGACCTGGAAGTGTCAACGTGTGTTTAAGTACAATAACTGACAGACAGCTCTGGGTTACCTGAAATGAATTCACCCACAGATGCTGGGAAGATGTAATTATTACATAGAATTACATAGAATTCACAGCACAGAAACAGGCCATTCGACCCAACTGGTCTATGCCGGTGTTTATGCTCCACACGAGCCTCCACCCTTCTTCATCTAACCCTATCAGCATATCCTCCTATTCCTTTCTCCCGCATGTGTTTATCTAGCTTCCCCATAAATGCATCTATGCTATTCACCTCATCTATTCCATGTAGTAGCAAGATCCACATTCTAACCACTCTCTCGTTAAAGATGTTTCTTCTGAATTCCTTATTGGATTTATTAGTGACTATCTTATATCTATGGCTCTTAGTTTTGGACTCACCCTTAAGTGGAAACATCTTTTCTACATCTACCCTGTCAAACCCCTTCATAATTTTAAAGACCTCTATCAGGTCACCCCTCAGCCTGCTCTTTTCTAGAGAAAAGAGCCCCAACCTTATAATCTCGAACAACCAGCGCACTTCCTGGGTTCCTCCAATTGGGTTCTGTGATTTGCCTCGGATATTGATGTGATACTCAGGTCTGATGTGATATTAGACCCTCTCCCTGATAAGCCACCTCACTTTCATGATCTCCATGTCTTTGTAAGAACAAGGCTGTGATATTTTACAATTTGAAAAATGTGGAAGAGGTGACGTAAGAACATAAGAAATAGGAACAGGATTAGGCCATACGGCCCCTCGAGCCTGCTCTGCAATTCAATAAGATCATGGCTGATCTTCTACCTCATCTCCACTTTCCTGCCCTATACCCATATCCCTTGATTCCCTGAGAGTCATATTGAACCTCCGAGCATCCACGGCCCTCTGGAGTAGAGAATTCCAAAGATTTGCGACCCTCTGAGTGAAGAAATCTTTCCCTATCTCAGTCCTAAATGACCGACCTCTTATCTTGAGATTACGACCCCTAGTTCTGGACTCTCAGCCAGGTGAAACAGCCTCTCAGCATCTACCATGTCAAACCCTCTAAGAACTTTAAACGTTTCAATGAGATCACCTCTCATTCTTTTAAACTCCAGAGAATATAGGCCCATTTTACTCAATCTCCCCTCAGAGGACAACCCTCTCATCCCATCTAGTCTCACTCAGAGCGGCTACAAGAATGGCTGGTGTGTGAAATGGAAATGTCACAGTTGTAAAGCAGGGAGTCTTATTCTGAGCTGGGCCAAGGGTAATGTAAAGAAAGAACTTGCATTTATATAGCACCTTTCACAACTTCAGGATGTCCCAAAATGTTTTACAGCCAATGAAGGACTTTTGAAATGTAGTCACCCCTGCAATTTAATGAATACAGCAGCCAAATTGCACACAGCAATGTCCTGCAAACAGTAATGAGATAAATGACAATATAATCTGCTTTAATGATATCGGTTGAGGGATAAACATTGACCAGAAAACCAGGGGAACTCCCTTGCTCTTTGAATAATGCCATGGGATCGTCTACGTTCACCCGAGTGGGCAGATGGGGCCTCAGTTTAATGTCTCACCTGAAAGATAGCACCTCTGGTGGTGCAGCACTCCCTCAGTGCTGCACTGAAGTGTCAGTCTAGATTATGTGCCCAAGTCTTTGGAGTGGGACTTGAACCCACAACTTTCTGACTCAGCGGTGAAAGTGCTACCAACTGAGCCAAGGCTGACACATAAATCAGAAGGAACTTCACTCTCTAATTGGTGGTGGTATATCTGACTTGGGAATAACTTGCTTCCATACACTACCAGTACCAGGTCAGGGATCACTACGAACAGCAGCTGTTGTGCCCCATCTACAAAAAGTCATTCAACAATGAGCCGGGACTCCACCTTGCAAGCCAGTAGGTTGGCTCTGAGAGCAAGTTCCGTTGATGAGGAGCATCATTCAACAAGCGATACCTCAGACTAATTGTAGATCTGATTGAGACAGGACATAGATTACATCTTAACTGAAGACTTTCCATTTTGTCTTCCCCATAACGGCTTTTGGACACAGTCTGGAGAGTTCCCATTTGAACAAAGCGCAGTCCCATCTCATCTCGACTGACAGCATTCCTGTGACAAATACACCACTGGAATCTTCAGACAAGATGAAAGAGCCTTTGTGGAGAAGCCAAAAGACACAACAAAAGAAAAAAATTACTGAAAGAAATTGAGGCTGAAGCTGGCCCTTTGCACAAGGTAAGGCTTGACAGGTCTTTACAGGTCTCAGAGCCAAGAACCATCTCACAAGCTGTTCTTTTCATTCCAGTGGCAGTCACATTAAGGGAGTATCAGGTAGATAAGGAGCAGGAGGACTCAGTGGATGTTAATACAGTGATTAGCTTTGTAATCTAAGCTACATAATAGACCTCCAAAGGACTCCTGACACAGTTATCTGTAAATCCTTGCCCTCCAGCGGGAGCACACGGAGCTCTCTGGATGGAGATTTCATTGCCTCTAACAAATGATAATTTAACTCTTAAAATACAAGCTATTTTTCAACACCTTCATCAGAGAGGCACTGCCCATGTTTCTTTGTTCCCTTGGATTGGAAGATTTGTGAATCTAAAGGTCGGGTTTCCATTTTCCAAGCTTTTCTGCAGTCGCGTACAGAGCTTCACGATAGATTAATGCTACTATCAGAGTTGTACAGGTACAGATACTGCTGTACTGACCCAGTCCTGTACAGGTACAGGTACTGCTGTACCGACCCAGTCCTGTACAGGTACAGATACTGCTGTACTGACCCAGTCCTGTACAGGTACAGATACTGCTGTACCGACCCAGTCCTGTACAGGTACAGGTACTGCTGTACCGACCCAGTCCTGTACAGGTACAGGTACTGCTGTACCGACCCAGTCCTGTACAGGTACTGCTGTACCGACCCAGTCCTGTACAGGTACAGGTACTGCTGTACCGACCCAGTCCTGTACAGGTACAGGTACTGCTGTACCGACCCAGTCCTGTACAGGTACTGCTGTACCGACCCAATCCTGTACAGGTGCTGCTGTACCGACCCAATCCTGTACAGGTACTGCTGTACCGACCTAGTCCTGTACAGGTACTGCTGTACCGACCTAGTCCTGTACAGGTACTGCTGTACCGACCCAGTCCTGTACAGGTACTGCTGTACCGACCCAGTCCTGTACAGGTACTGCTGTACCGACCCAGTCCTGTACAGGTACTGCTGTACCGACCCAGTCCTGTACAGGTACTGCTGTACTGACCCAGTCCTGTAGAGGTACAGGTACTGCTGTACCGACTCAGTCCTGTACAGGTAGAGGTACTGCTGTACTGACTCAGTCCTGTACAGGTACTGCTATACCGACCCAGTCCTGTACAGGTACAGATACTGCTGTACTGACCCAGTCCTGTACAGGTACAGGTACTGCTGTACCGACCCAGTCCTGTACAGGTACAGATACTGCTGTACCGACCCAGTCCTGTACAGGTACAGATACTGCTGTACTGACCCAGTCCTGTACAAGTACAGGTGCTGATCCAAATTCTGTATTGGTACAGGTTAGCTACTGTTCATAGTAATACTGGTGCTGCATTGGTACATAATCAGTCAGTAAGTACAGGACCTGTTGTACTACAAGAATCAGTATATGCTGTACTCATATCTATACTGATACAGGATCTGGTACAGTACACCCAGTAGAAGGTGCTTTATTCTGCATCTGGCTGTGTTTTACCTGACCTGGGAGTGTTTAATGCTGGCCTTTGGGTACCATTCCCCACTGCTAACATCCCTTATCTCGATCAGCACAAAAAGCTGCCACCTCTTAAGAAGGAAAAAGGAACCTATAATTCACTTACTTTAAACTTATATTAGTTTGTTTGCAATAGGCCTCTTGCTCCCTTCATCCTCCCAGGGAGACGGGTAAAGTTCTTTCAGCAGATTGAAAGTGTGGCCCAGTAGAGGTAAAGAAAGAACTTGCATTTATATAGTGCCTTTCACATCCTTAGGAGGTGCCAAAGCAGGTTACAGGCAATGAATCACTTTTGAAGTATTGTCACTGTTAAAGGTATAAGTAGATATATAGGATATATTGCCCTGAAATTCCATGGGGCTCTTCTATAAACATAAATATAAGATAGTCACTAATAAACCCAATAGGGAATTCAGGAAAAACTTCTTTACCCAGAGAGTGGTTAGACTGTGGAACTTTCTACTACATGGAGTAGTTGAGGTGAATAGCATAGATGCATTCAAGGGGAAGCTAGATAAGTACATGAGGGAGAAAGGAATTGAAGGTTATACTGATAGGGTTAGATGAAGTGGGGTGGGAAGAGGTTTGTGTGGAGCATAAACACCAGCACAGACCAGTTGCGCCGAATGGCCTGTTTCTGTGCTGTAAATTCTACTTAATTCTATGAAGTTGCAGAGGGAGACTGATGATAGTCCTGTGGAATTTGAGGGCCATGTATATATAGGACTGGACTTCAGGAGTCACGGTGTTGTGGAGGACCCTGTGTTTTATCCTTAGCTCTGACTTTGCTGTTTACATGAACTGAAGATGAAATTGGTGGCAATGTTGTGAGAGGTGTTTATTGGACACTGGTCAGTAGACTGCTGATTCAGGTCTGTAAATCACCATATGGCAAGTCTTGCCCATGCCATGGGGCACAGTGTGCCAGTCACTCGAGACCCCTGTTGCACACTTTTTGGTGAGTGCATAAACGTAGTAAGAATAAACCCCGGCAAGCAGGTCATCTACCTGCCCTTGGATGATAAGTGGTCCGGGCGACAATCTCAAGGGGAGAGAAAAATACATTTAGACTGAGGGTGCGGCAGAAAGGTTTACTACAGACACATTTATTCAGGAGATTTAATGGGTTCAACAATGTTTGGATCACAGGGGAACAGATCTCCTTCAGTACCTTGAGTGCTAGATTGCCTCATGCCTTTGGATCTTCATTCTGTAGAAATCAGGCACATTGTCTCTTACCTCACTGCGGTCTACACCAGCTCCTCTGCTTCGCCCTGCTACATGACCCCGTGACCCTGTTGAACCTCTGGATGATGAACTTCCTGTTGTGGAGCAATTGCTTGACATTTGACCCCGTTGCAGGAAGGTGGGTTTACTGTACGGTATCAAGTCATCTTCTGCAAGAGCAATTTTTAAAAAAGTGAAGGGTTAATCTAACAGCTTAAAAAACTTTATATTAGGAAGAACTTTCATTTGTATGGCACCTTTCACAGCTCAAAACACTTCACTGCCAATAATGGCCTACAGAAGCCTAGTGATCATTGGACTAACAACCCAGAGGTCATGAGTTCAAATCCCTCTATGGCAAGTTGTGAAACTGAATTCAAAAACATCTAGTTGTGGGCTGCTAGCACATGAAAAAATGGCCATGAAAACTGCTGGCTTGTTGTAAAAACCCAACTGGTTTATTAATGCCCTTCAGGGAAAAGAACCTGCCATCCTTATATGGTCAGGCCTACATATGAATCCAGTTCTAGAATGTGGTTGACTCTCAATACCCTCGGGTGCCTTGTCAGTGTTACCGACATTTCAAGATCAAATAAATACTTTGTTACGTATGCAATCACTGCAACCAATTTGTGCATATCAAAATCTCACAGACAGCAAATGAATTGAAGGACCATTTAATTTATTTTTGGTAATGTTGGTTGAGGGAGGACACAAGGAGAAATTCTTGCTCTTCAAAATAATGCCATTAGATCTTTTATGTCCATCTGAACAAGCAGATAATCTCTGAGTTTAATGTTGTATCTGAAAGTCAGCACCTCTGGCAAAGGGGCAGTTCCTCGGTACTGAATTGAAGTTCGAGCCTAGTTTGAATGCTCAAGTCCTGGAGTAGGGCTTCAACCCACAACTTTTTTGACTCAGAGACAAGAGTACGACCAACTGATACAAGCTTAAAATAGAACAGTCTGCAAGGTGTTGGAGAACTCCCAGGAAGAGAACACCTTAACTCCATTGAATAATTTCAATCTCCCTCTACCGGGATAGTTAAGGCAGCTCCCTCACACTGTCATCAGTAATTCTTCCCAGTCAGCGCTCTGTGTTACTGACAGTATCTCTACTTACAGCCAAGCTCACTAACATTGTTGAGCTTGATAATTCAACTAGCCAGCACTGTATTACTGACGACATGCCCACTGATGTTAATAAGGTCTCCCACACTGTCAGGCTCGGAAACTCTACCCATGAGGCGATTATCAGCACTCGCTATTTGAAACATTTTTGTTTAAAAAGAGGGCGCAGTGCGATGGAATGTCAGAAAAGCACCCGAAGGGTGGAACAGTGTGTGTCCTGTCAGTGGCGCGGATCGAAAGAACTAAAAATTGATGCACCAGTAAGAGTGAAATGGGGTTCACATACACTCGCTGTGCCTGTTTGTCTCCGTTTCATTAACAAGGTGAGTATTTGAATACCAGATTTGCCTGTCCCTAACATCCCATTACCTCGCTGTCTCAGCCCTCTCAATAATTCCGCAGAATTTTCATCTACAGAAAGCACTTCAATAACCATCAGAACAGGGTTAGAGTTAATGCAATCAATTAGCTCCAGCTCCAATGGAATGTCACACCACGGTTACTGCATTTTCCACATAGCAACTAATTTAAAGGTTTCCGTTGAAGTTTAGCGCTGACCCAATCATTCTGCTGTAAGTACCTCAGACCCGCTGTGCCAAGTATTGGAAAATTGTTGGAAAGGAACTAATTGGACCTCAGTCTTGTTAAGAGAATTTTGTTGCCATTTCCATTATGATTTATTCTTCTATCATGCAATTTTATAACAATTGGTTTTCTTCCCTCATAAATAACTATAAAGTGACAGGCATCTTCTGTATAGTATGAAAGGTATCAGCAGCTCCAAGAGGTTGGTGCTGCAGTAGGGGCCAAACTGGTTAGGGTGAGCCCCAACACCCTAATTCAACAGTCTGGCAATAAACTGAACTCCAAAGTCAAAGGCCATCACTGCCAGTATTTAATCCAACAGGGACAAGAACTCATATCCTGTAGGATGGCCCTAGGAATCAAACATAAGAACAGCAGTAGGCCATTCAGCCCCGCGGGCCTCCTCCGCCATTCAATTAGATCATGGCTGATCTGTACCTCAACTCCATTTAACCGCCTTAACTCCATATCTCTTGACGCCCTTACCTAATAAAAATCTTTCGATCTCAGTCTTGAAAGCTCCAATTGTCCCCCAGCCTCCATAGCCTTTTGGGGGAGAGAATTCCAGATTTCTACTACCCTTTGTGTGAAAAGGGGCTTCCTGATTTTCCTCCTAGATGGCCTGGCTATAATCTTAAGATTATGTCCCCTAGTTCTTGATTTCCCCACCAGAGGAAATAGATTTTCTGTATCTACCCTATCGAATCATTTTAATAGCCAATTAAATATTTTTGAAGTGTAGTCACTGTTTTAATGCAGGAAACATGGCAGCCAATTTGCTCACAAACTGCAATGTGACAATGACCAGATAATCTGTTTTAGGTGTTGGTTGAGGGGTAAATATTAGCCAGGACACCAGGGAGAACTCTCCTCTTTTTCAAAATAGTGCCACGGGATCTTTTACGTCCGCCTGAGAGGGCAAATAGGCCCTCGGTTTAACATCTCATCCGAAGGACAGCACCTCCGACAGTGCAGCACTCCCTCAGCACTGCACTGGAGTGTCAACCTAAATTATGTGGGACTTGAACCCACAACCTTCTGACTCAGTGGTGAGAGTGCTACCACCGAGCCACAGCTGGCACCTAAAATGGACATATCCTCACCCACACCAATGCAGAGAGTAACTACCCCCCCCTTCAGACGACAGCTACAGCTCACAGGGACTGCTAGGCCTCACTTCAGACATGGACGCTCACATGACGGCAGGGAGCGAAGGTATTTTTTACAAATAACAATGATCGTTTTTTTAAAAATCTGGCTTTTGTTGTTACAAATAGCAGATGTGCCAGGAATGGAAAATGATCCCAAAAACTGGCAGAGGAGTGTGTTATCCAGATGTGCATGTGCAGTGCGAATGGCTTCAAAGGGACAAATGTTTTTATTCCCCCCTAACATGCTCCTAAAGCTACTGACTGCTGAGGTATCCCATCATGGGTACTGGCCACTCTCTGATGTCTCATCCAAATGGCCGTTCTTTAAGTGAGTGTCAGAAGGCTACTTGACTGGACAGGGGAGAAAGGGTGTCACAGTCGAGCCTGATCCTATCCTCATCGGATGTCCAGGATCACTGGATAGTGATCAGGAGTGGGAAGTCTGGCTGAACTTTTCCCTACTGAGCCCAGAGGTAGTGTCAGAGTCTGTTGCCCAGGTTCAGATCTGCAGACTCAACGCAGTCCATGGATCAAAACTGGCTCATCAGGCAGCTCCCTTATTAGCTGAGCTATAGGTGAGATCGGGACCAGTGTTTAAACAAAAAATAAGAACAATTTTGGATGGAACAGGTAGCTGGTGAGATATCCTATGTGGTGCTAATGTGATTTGTTTTATTGCCAGACAAATAATTGTTACCACTAAGCTTTGGGTTTTCCAAAACCCAGTGACCATCCAAATTGTATCTAAAAAAGGGGCCTGGACCGGTTCCTGGCTGGGGCGGAGATCGCAGCACACAAGAGATAGGTGCCAACTAATACAAGTCATGGTCAATGTGATCTCTTGGACTAGTTTTGATTGCCTAGAGGGATCAGAGAGAAATTTTCCAGATTTTCCCCTCCTAATCAGCCTTGGGTTTTTCACCTCTCCCAAGAGATTGGGGGCATTGAGGCATCACAACCATATAGGACAGGCTAGATGGATCAGCTCGTCTTTTCCTGTCGGACATTTTCGAAGAAAGTCAGACTTCAGCTCTGGAGAGCTTCACCGAATCGAAACAACTACAGACCAGAATTCAGCTCTGTTACACGTAAAGTCAAATTGACGGCCTCCAGTGTCCAAGTGTTTCTTCCTCTCTCACCATTTTTGTGTCGCGATGATGCTGCTCTGTTGTGACAATGCGCACTCTCTGTCCGCTGATCGGCTGACGGCCTCCTTTCTATGGATGAAGCACTTCCGTCATGGTCCAGCGAGGTCAGGCTGCTCTCCAAACCAGTGGGCTGTAAGTAAGGTGTCTCCACAACTCCATCAGCTGGAGGAGGTTCAGGCGGTGGTGGCAGGTCTGTCCAAGACAGAGATAGAGTGAGTCAACAAAAGCTGGCTAAGTCAGCGTCCGTAAAGCACCCCTGGGTTAGAGAGAGGCGATAATCAGGCAGGGTTCCTGCTCCTGATCGTTAACCAGTGACTCTTGTTGGAAAGTGCGCATGTGTGAACATCATAAGAAGAGTCAAGATGAAGAAAGGTCATTCGGCCCATGGACGCCCCATCCCTCCAGCTGTCTAACTCACCAGCCTGGCATCCAATTACACATCGAGTGAGGATCAGGGTCACACCTGACGCCACCTTATCGGTGAATAGGTTGCTCACACTCACTGTCTAGGGTCACAAGTGAAGAATGGCGCTTGGTCAAGGTGCCAAAGCTGGAGGCCCAAGGCCGGCCAAAGATTGGGCCTCATTAATGTTTAATTGGGCGACCTGCCGGTGCATGTTGTGCAGCTCCACCATGTGGAGCTCCCCCATGTGCAGCTCCACCGTGTGGAACTCCCCCATATGCAGCTCCCCCATGTGCAGCTCCCCCCTGAGCAGAAACTGAATATCGGGCCGTTTGCCTCTCCGGCAACACTTCACAGGTAAGTTCTTGCGGGGGAGGATGTGGTTGGAGTGGTAACAGGGTTGGGGGAGGGGGGGTGGTCAGTGTACTGTGGAATTGAGGGAGCACGCCTACTCCTCCTAGTTCCACAGGAAAGCTTTTAAGAATTTTTTTCAAACTTACCTTTTTGGTGGTTACGGTTTAAGAATCCCGAGTGGGGCAGGTCCTGCTCCTGCTCCGCTCAATCCAAACCAATTTCGGCAAGGGGGCCTAAAACAGGTGTTTGGACCCTAATTTACATATGTAAGCAGGCTACCGCCTGTTTTAGGCGACCACCCCGGATGCCTGCCTTTACCAACATGGCGGCGCCCATAAGGCAGGCACACATTGGGCGCGGGATGTTGGGCACTAAAATTGGTCCTTTCTGTCCCCATTTTCTGCTGGGAGAACAGGTGCAACGAGGACCAGTTTCTACCCCTTGTGCTAGTGCCTGTGAAACCACACTCCCAAAGGAGCCAGTGCCTTTGAGAGAGGAGGGGAGAAGACTGGAAGTGCCAGAAGAAGAAAAATGGCTGAACCATTCCAGTCCAAATTGGGCCAAAATATTAGTTAGGTGTTCTGCTCCAGGACACAAATCGACTGCTTCTGATTTTCTCTTCCCATATGGCTATGGCTAAATTACATGGAGAATTTGTCAAGCTTTCCATTAAACTTTACTATGTCCATATTTATAATGGAAACTTCCTATGTAAACATGTCATATTGTAATTACAGCATTATAATGCCTCCGTTTTGCATCTCCCAGCTCATTAGCCTGTATTGCAGAGAAATTCCTATGCTCCAACTAATTATACTTCTTTGCTTCCCAAATTTGCTATTTAACTTTAAATAATTTCATGACTACAGAGCATGTGGAGTCAGGGAACAAGTAGCGGAATGGATAGCAGGCTGGCTACAAAACAGAAAACAGAGAGTAGGAGTTAAGGGTGGCTACTCAGACTGGCAAAAGGTGGAATGTGATGTTCCACAAAGATCCGTGCTGGGACCACTATTGTTCACCATTTACATAAACGATTTGGACTCGGGAATCAGAAGTACAATCTCAAAATTTGCAGACGACACCAAATTGAGAGATATAGTCCATACTGAGGAAGACAGCGACAAATTACAAGAAGACATTAATAAACTTGCAGAATGGGTGTGTAATTGGCAAATGAATTTCAATATAGATAAGTGTGAGGTGGTGCATTTTGGTAGGAAGAATAAGGAGGCCACATATTGCTTGGAAAACAAGAGTCTAAATGGGATAGAGGAGCAAAGGGATCTCGGGGTACAGATGCACAAATCACTAAAAGTAGCGACACAGGTTAATAAGGTCATAAAAAAAGCAAACAAAGCACTGGGGTTCATTTCTAGAGAGATAGAATTGAAAAGCAGAGAAGTTATGTTAAACTTGTACAGAATCTTGGTTAGACCACATTTAGGAGCACTGGGCGCAGTTCTGGTCTCTGTATTATAAAAAGGATATAGAGGCACTGGAGAAGGTGCAAAAAAGATTTACAAGGATGATACCAGAACTGAGAGGTTATAACTATTAGGAATGATTGAACAGGCTGGGGCTCTTTTCTCTAGAAAAGGGTGATCTGATAGAGTTCTTTAAGATTATTCGATAGGGTAGAGGTAGAAAAGGTGTTTTCACTTATGGGGGAATCTAAAATTAGGGGCCATAAGTATGATAGTCACTAATAAATCTAATAAGGAAGTCAGGAAAAATTTCTTTACCCAGAGAGTGGTTAGAATGTGGAACTCACTACCACAAGCAGTAGTTGAGGCGAATAACATAGATGCATTTAAGGGGAAGCTAGATAAACACGAGGAAGAAACGAATAGAGGAATATGCTGATAGGATTAGACGAAGAGGGGTGGGAGGAGGCGCGTGTGGAGTATAAACACCGGCATGCACCTGTTGGGCTGAATGGCCTGTTTCTATGCTGTAGCTCTATGTAATTCCATGTAATAATATAAAAATAAGGACAGAATCTACAGGGTAAAACTTTCAACTCTGGCACGAGTGTAAAACGGGTGGAAGCAGATCAGCCGCCCGTTATAAAGATCATCCGAAGCCAATAGAAAGGGAAATCGGACGGGGTGAATAATGGGCGGCTGACCTGCTACCGCCTTGTTTACACCCCACCGATGTTGAAGGTTCCGCCCTATGACTTTAAAATGGGCACTGAATTACTCTGTGTGTCCTGGTCCAAATGACCTCTGCCTCTCACTTGGTGTTGATTCCCACCTGCAAAGTGGCAGGAGACCAACTGGCATTTTAAAATGTCAAATCAGGTTGTTTAGGCAGTAATGAAAGACGGTTATTGGTGAACGGGAGGGTTCCCTCATTTTCAGCAAGTCACTCTCAAACATAGTCTGTCAGGGTAAAAGTCTCTGCCTCAGTGCTCTGGAAGTGCACATCTGGACAGTCCCCACCCCCCTGCAGCTCACGATTTCCTGTCCATTTGGATTGTGGAAGCAGAAAATCTGCCCCGTTGGTTTGAGTTAGTCCGGAGAGGATTTTTGGCATTCCAATCTCAAAGCTTGGCTTGGAACTCACCCCCTTGAGAGAGGTCACGGCGGTATTGGTTCGGCTTGGCTTTCTTTTTCGCTCGGGCTTTCTGGCTGGGTGGGGTGTTCACGCTGCTGCTCCCCATCACCGGCGTGTGTCTCGTCTTCCCTGGAAATCAGATAAAGGGAACGATTAAAAGCTGGAAAAGTCCCACCCCAGGAGTCGAGGTGAAATTGGAATGGAGAGTGAGATTTTCAGGATATTTGGAAAGTTGCAGATTAAAACTGTGCATTGCTTCGCTAGAAGTCGCAGGCTGGATTCTGCAAGCATATTATGCCCAAAAGTGCATTAAGTGCCACTGTGCTGCATGGAATACAATCCCGGAACCCCCGCTCCGTGAGTATCCTTTCCCGTTTCCGTCCAGTTTCCACCCCTCTCGATGGTGCTGACACTTGCTGGATTACATTTCCACCGGCTGCAGCCCTCTGGTACCTCAATCAAGTGGCTGCTCTCCACTTGTGACCCATGGCATTGAGTGTCAGCCAGGCATTCAACCAAGGGGGTCATCACGATCAAGCCTGTTTCTGTCCCCAGCCAATGTCCACACACATTCAGAAAATGCATATGGATCAGGAGCAGGATCCCTGGCTGATTTTTCCCCCTTCCCCGATGCCATGGAGTCTTAAGGTCAATTATAGCATCCCAATTGCTGCTGTGGTTAAGATCAGTTAACTTGGCAATGACCAGATATCTTTTCTATGCACACCAGCTATTGTATGTAGCATTCCAATTACCTAAAATATATGAAAGGTCTATTTCAGGTGCAGCATTTAAATAATGCCACTTTGTGCTAAAATAATTAAGTATATATCAATAAATCATTGAGTAGTTTTCTAATCTCTCCTCATGCTGGATTTCTTTACACATCCACAGTTCAATGTTTCCTTATTGAAGGGGGAGGAAGTCAAAGACATTTCACTGCAACCTGTTGAATTGGAAGCTTGTTTAAACATCCAGAAATAACCGCACATAACTCCCTGATTACAAGACTGTAGATCCTAACATAGTTAATGGGGGGAATTTTAACCTAACTCGCCTGTTGGGAAACTGATGGGATCGGGTGGAACGCTGGTTTTACACCCCGTCCAATATTGCTCTCCACTGCCTTCAACGGAGACTAAAATCGGGTGGGGTGTAAAGCCAGCGTTGCACCCGATCGCGTCAGTTTCCTAGCGGGCGGGTTAGGTTAAAATTGTCCCCGATGGATCTGATCTGCAGAATTGTGTTGTATTTCATGCTAGTTTCCAACACACTGCCGATTGCTCGTTATAACATGCAAAGTGCCTAGATCCTGAATACTGGTATAGTAAGATTGGAGTGCTCGTCAAAGAATGCCCAGGATTCGGTTTTGTAACACTGGTCGGTTATGAAGATGCAGCATGAAGCACTGTAAATGGTCGTGAAGTAAGAAGGTGGACTACTTCAATCTGCCTTTGAACCTCTTCAATGCAGGTTTTGAATGTAAGCACAGGACCGAGTGGACTCCCTCAGCTGCTCAGTGAGTAAATGTATTCTGTGATGCAGCACAGAGAAAATAGGCCAAGAAAGTCTTGCTTTGATGCTGGGGTAGCAATAGGGGGACTTCAATTATCCTCAGGAACCAAGCTATAGAGGGGAGAAAAATGTCAACCAGCATTCCTGCTATCAACTAACTCCCCCCACCCTCCCCCACCCCTGTAGGAAAGTGGGCCTGTGTGGGCTCCAGGTGAGGAGATAGGATCAGGCTCAACTGTGGTGTCTCCCATTGTAGAATAGCCTGTCAACTCTCAAGGTCTGGGCTCATATATGAAGAATGACCATTGCAGTAAGGTACTGGAGGAAGGCTGTTGACCATGGACCCATACTCCAGGCCGAGACACATCATCTTCAGGAGAGGAGGGGGACTGGAAATGGAAAATAGAAAGACGATGTATTTCACAAAGTACCAGCCTGCAATTGAGCATCAGGCGGGAATTTCAGTTTTCAAACTGATAGAATTCATGAACCCCCAACCCGTGCCTGGCAGAAAGGAAACCACAAGGAGTATTAGTCACCATGTCTACATAATACTCACAGCATCTTTGAGGTGTGGTCACAGAGTGAGGTGGAACACCACAATTCTAAAGCTTGATTAAAAAATTGGATCTCAGGTTTTCCCCAATATTGATTTCCCAAACCAGACTGATTACATTCAATCGGTGTCACTAAATATAGTGGAACACAACTAGCGTTAAACAAACATCTGTTAAATAAACATCTGTAAAACAGATACCTTTCATTACACTGATGCACTTGCCCATTTTTGCTGACTTTTACTGGGGTAAAGTTCCTCCCTTTCCCCCATCCATGGGTAAGTGTCGTGCCTCACCTGCTCCAGGTACGTTGACGTTCTCGGTGCTAATTGCCGGTGTCTGGCTCAAGTTGCGTTTGTGCCCGTGTCTGTGTGGGCCAGCGGATTCCGCGATGGCATCCTCGTCCCCATTCACGTTTGGGTTGCTCTGTGTTAGTGGGGGTGTCGGAGGTCTGGGCAGAGGGACTGGTCCCACCGGGAGTCGCCTGAAACGTGAGTATAACTTGTATTAAGAAACAGCAATCTAATGAACCCCTAGGTCCTACCTGCCAAAAACGACACTATACCTCAATGGGTAAATGCACCAGCCGTATAAACAGGCCTGGTGTATCCGGGCCCCTGCCATTTTGCGGTGGTCTCCTACCGGAATTACGGCACAAGACTGACAGAACACCCCTCCCCCACCCCCACCCCCGCAGATTATTGAGGCCTATGTTTTCATCTGTTCATTAATATAGAATCATAGAATCATACAGCACAGAAGGTGGCCATTTGACCCATCATGCCTGTGCTGGCTCTTTGAAAGAGCTATTCAATTAGTCTCACTCCCCTGCTCTTTCCCCATAGCCCTGCAATTTTCTCCCTATCAAGTATTTATCCAATTCCCTTTTGGACTGCTTCCACCACCCTTTGAGGCAGTGCGTTCACAATCGTAACAACTCACTGCATAAAAAAAAAATGTCCTCATTTCCCCTCTGGATCTTTTGCCAATTACCTTAAATCTGTGTCCTCTGGTTACTGACCCTCCTGCCACTGGAAACAATTTATCCCTATTTACTCTATCAAAATCCCATAGAATTTTGAACATCTCTATTAAATCTCCCCTTAACCTCCTCCGCTCTATATGTGCAGAATTTATTCAAATTAAACTGTTTGACTGGCTCATGATTGGGTATCAATCATCTGTTCCAGGCCTCAACACCGTACATTTATATAGCGCCTTTAACGTAGTAAAAACGTCCCAAGGCGCTTCACAGGGCACTGATCCACAAGAGGAGATATTAGGACAGGTGACCAAAAGCTTAGTCAAAGAGGTAGGTTTTAAGGAGGGACTTAAAGGAAGAGAGAGAGGTAGACACAGAGAGGTTTAGGGAGGGAATTGCAGAGCTTAGGGCCTAGGCAGTTAAAGGCATGGCCGCCAATGGTGGAGCAATGAAAATGTGGGATGCGCAAGAGATCAGGATTGGAGGAGCGCAGAGATATGGAGCACCAAGGCCATGGAGGGATTCGAACAGTGAAATAACAGCATTTAATCCACTAAACCACTATGTGTCGTAATCAAACCTTCCCTTCTCATTCTTATTCTTTGTTTAGCTCTTTCAATCGTTGCAGGGTAAAACCTTCCAAGTTCGCACGCTCTACTTATAATGAGCAGCTTGTAAACACGCTCACCGGGGTAAATGTGGAATCTCGAACTGATGCAGCCTTGGGATGTCCTCGGTCACCCCATGCCCTGTTGGCCGTGCTTCTTCCCGAGGTGATGGCGTCAGTGTCGCTGTGGATTGCTGCCCATAAGAAGTAGCGGGAGATGACGCCTCTCCGCGAGGTGGTGGGGGTGGGCCTTCCTCCTCTCGGGCGCCTTCCACTAGGTACGTTCTCTCAGGGAGTGGGGGGCACCACTCACCGGGGCTTCGAAAAAAACGGGAGCAACGCTTACTCACAGGAAACAAATTAAAGGCGAAGCATTTTTTTCACTCATTCACTATTATACTGGAATCATTGGAGCCTTGCCGTTACTGAATAGACAGCAGTGATAGTATGTCAGTGATCTCGGAGTGGGTGACCACTTTAAGGGCAGTGATAGTATGTCAGTGATCTCGGAGTGGGTGACCCCTTTAAGGGCAGTGATAGTATGTCAGTGATCTCGGAGTGGGTGACCCCTTTAAGGGCAGTGATAGTATGTCAGTGATCTCGGAGTGGGTGACCCCTTTAAGGGCAGTGATAGTATGTCAGTGATCTCGGAGTGGGTGACCCCTTTAAGGGCAGTGATAGTATGTCAGTGATCTCGGAGTGGGTGACCCCTTTAAGGGCAGTGATAGTATGTCAGTGATCTTAGAGTGGGTGGAATCACAGACCCATGCCCACATCAGATTACTCGTTTTGGGGTTGCTATATTAATTCACAAATAGCTCTGATGCCATCTTTAAGATTTGAGTTTTTTTGTGATTTTATTTTAAAACTATTAAAAGACATTAAACAAAAAACGGTAGATTCCCTCCCCCCACCCCCCAATCTAGAGGCTCATGAGTGGTAAAGGTCGTGGACGTTCCTCGATTGCTTCGTCCAAGTGTGAGGCCAAATAGGGAATGTCAGCAGGCTATTCAATTGTGGGGGTATCACAGCCAAGGCTGATCTTGTCCTCTCCCAATATCCATAAAAGGGTTTACTGGTTGGTGATCAGGAATGGGAACCTTGGCCAATTTGTTTTTCTCATGTTCCTAGCCCAGGGGCGCAGAGGCTAACTGTACTGCCTCCAGGGTCTCCTTGGTGAGCTCAGCTTACTCAACACAGACCAGGGGTGGGTCCTGTCACATTACCAGTCTGTATGGCTCAGTACCATGGAGTGCATTAACCAACTAAAGCTACAGCAGGAGTCTCGAAGGTCCCCTGTTTAATGCTGCACAGTATCCTCCTCCTGCAACGCTAACCTCTTTGCTCATCTGTACCTCCAACCTTATGCTGTGACATGATGAAGGCAGTCTCCTTCGTCTGTATTCCATGAAAAATAACCAATCAGGTACATCGGCAAGACATCAGTCAAGTCATTGGCTCCAACAACTGAAGCGAAGGGCTGAAACTACACCTAATAAAATCCTCGAGAGCCGAGCATTAGGTACATTTGGGACCAAAGTTGGCCCCAGCTAGCTCAATTCATAGGTGTCCTCACACAGCACAGATACATCTTCCAATAAAGACTTCTCTAGCTACTACAGTCTTCTTTACAAGGAGTTCAAGCATCATTAGCTCTGCAGCTTGGACTGTTCAACAGCTGAAGCCCCAATTTTAACTGAACTCGCCCACCTGGAACGAGGTGGGTTTGGGTCGGACGTCCGTTTTACACCCCACCTGATTTTATGCTCCACTGAAGTCCAACTTGAACCCCACCGGTTGCCGCTGGGTGGGTTGGGTTAAAATCGGGGCGCCTCAGCCAGCTGGTCATGACTTTGAGCCCCAGGGTTGCCTCGTTGCTCAAACTCGCATGTGGTGCCAGTTATGGCAATTCTCATATTTTAGAAAAAGAAAATGAGACGCCATCTTTTGGTAAGAAACTACTTCGCTTTTTAATTTTTGTAACTGCGGACACCTTACAAACATGGGCTGCTTGGAGGTGATTATCTGAGCAGACCTGGCAGAGAGGCCACGTTACCCGGCAGTTTGGGGCAGGCACCCGCTTGAGATACAGCCTGAGTGATGTAGGCAAATTAGGTGCCCTCCCCCTACCCTCGCATACTGTGGCAGGGATCAATGCTGGAGGACACTCCACTGCAGTTGGATTCCGATGTCAGTGCTGGGATCACGACCCATGGAAATTTGGCCCCAGTGTTTATTGTCTTTAGTAATTACTTTCTTTTTCAGATTTCTTGTGCTCATGATTTCCCACACCCTCAAGGCCTCTCGGACCAAGGTTACCAATGTAGCACCAATTGGTGCCGAATTTTGGCCTACTTTGTGCTTTAGGTCTGCACCCACAGGAAACTTGGTTGAGCCGGCACCAAGCTCATTACATGGACGATCCTCAGACCTGGGCCCAAGGGCGAGAGACCCCAGCACGATTAGAGGTCTCCACATCCTACATTCGAGTGGATGTCCAGTGAATGCTCATGCGCCGCGTCACGTCACATACCCATACTCCTGTTCCTCTTCATCCTCGTAGGAGTCGACGTCCATAGTGAGCGGAGGGGGTGGTAGCAAATCTGTCCAGTTCAGGGGTGGGACTTTCACCGGCTTGGCATTTAATTTCTGCTTCCCAGTTTTCCCACCTGTGGGAGGAAGAACGTTGGTTAGTATATCCAGGCTGTAGCTTTCACTACTGATTGCCTGATAGCTTGGATTGCTCTGGTGTTGGTACATATCATTCCTCTGCTCCCTTCGGGTCTTTCAGGTGAGACACTTAAAGGTTCCATCTGCCTGTTCAAGTGGATGTTAAAGACCTGTGGCCCCATTGGAAGAGCAGGTGTATCCTGGTGACTGACCAACATTCATCAACCAATGCTATAAATTAACCAGTCAGTCATCTCATTACTGTTTGCGGGATGTCACTGGTGCAGAATGGTTGCCATGTTTACCTACATAACTGTAAGGAATCTTACAACACCAGGTTATAGTCCAACTGTTTTATTTGAAAATCACAAGCTTTCGGAGGCTTTCTCCTTCGTCAGGTGAGTCCCACACTCACCTGACGAAGGAGAAAGCCTCCGAAAGCTTGTGATTTTCAAATAAAACAGTTGGACTATAACCTGGTGTTGTAAGATTCCTTACATTTGTCAACCCCAGTCCATCACCGGCATCTCCACATCATACCTACATAACAACAGTCACTGCAATAATTCATTCTGTCAATCACTTTGAGATATTTCAGTGACCATGACACAGCACTATCTAAATGTAAGTTATATTATTTAGTAAGACCTGTCTTTTCTAAGTTAGATGTAGGCCAATTTTCTCCCTTCGTCTCATGTGGGAGCTGACTCATGTTTGGGTACGATACCCTGGGCACTGGCAGCCAGCCTACCCATGTGACCATTCCTCATGTGGCAACAAATTATTTGACTATCAAGAGTCTGATATCCTCATTTAATGTCTACACACGCACACTGACACAACACACGCTCACACTCACACTCAAACACACACACAGAAACATACAGACACACACGAACAATACATAAACATACCATAAAGAACACATACATGAATGTGGTTTGGGAAGAAGCAAGGGGAAAGGGAAATGGTGTGAGGGAAAATAAATGGTAAAACATCCCGAACAGGATTTGCTGCCTTAGCACTCCCCAGACCATGTTTATCTTGTCCACTAAAATGAACTGGCAGCAAATCATGGGCAAACCAGGGCAGTAGCGGAAAATCCAGGATCTCCAACTCAAAACATCAAACTCTTTCCTCTTTCAGAAGCTGACGGACCTGCCATCTATTTCCATTATGTTTTTATTATGGTTAAAAATCAAAATGATGCCAGTTTTCAAACATCTTACCAGCTTCTTGCCTGCTGCGCTCAGGCTGTGAGTACTGGGTGTTGGAAGGCCCAGGCTGGATGCCCCAGTGCCCGTTGACAGGGTCTGCTGTGTATTGGTTCTGGACTCCGGGTGGCACCACTGGTGTGCTGGCGTACAGCGTGGTCTGCTGAGGCGGGAAGACACCGTTGAACGTGCGCATCTCGTCGCTGGCGGAGTCGATGGTGCTGTAGATGGGCCCATCCGATACCATTGTTCCAAACTTCTCCGTCTGAGCAATGTAGTTGGAAATGCCAGCGTCTGGATTGAGGCACGCAGGAAAAAAAACATTCAAACGCAATGAAGTTTGTCAATAAAACCCATAGGAAGCCAGGTTAACAGAGCAGAGAGTGCCCAACAATAATTCACTCTGTTCTTCTTAATGTGAATGACCTAAGACTGTTGAAGATTATTGGTGGGACCCATTGTATCAGTGGAGGTCGGGACGCCAGGTTATTTGATGGGCACGGGATTTCATGCAGGGCTGATGTTTTGGGACTTCTTGGGGTTAGTCCTCGTGAGGGGTCAGGGCCTGCAAACTTGACAAAGAGGTAGGGTACAAATTGCATGGGAAAATTAAGGGGCTGTGTAGTGCCAAGGAGCAGTGGACAATGCAGGGATATGCCCTCCATTCCCCACACATCGTGGTCTCGATTTTAACCCCCTCCCACCCTGAGGGGCAGGAAAGGGTCAGGAAAGGGTCAGGTGAGGGGTTAATATCTTGAAATTCGAAATCCTGTCTCCCGCCTGCTGGCCAGTTAGTGAATCTGGCCGGGTGTTGAGGTGGGAGTCTGTGAAGTTTTATTTATGTGAGACCCCGCCATTAAAATTGGCAGGGTCTCCATGTCCTCAACCTGTCCGCATTCGTCGCCCGCTATCGGGCTCCCACGTACCCTTCCGGCCCCCCCTCCCCCAACCCCGGACAAATCGAGGCCGAAGTCTCTGGCATTCTGTCAGTGTCAGACACTGAATGGAGCCTAAGCCCATCTCCAGAATGGTGGAGGAGGAGAAGGAAATCAGAGAGCGAGTTACACTGGGCTACTGTGCTCAGACACCTGGGCAGCCAGGTAAAGACATGTTGCAGGTGAGCCTGAACAGGAGGCAAGTGATATATGAAGAGCAGCGTAACTTATAGAAGATCCAACAGAGTCCAATACTCCTACATCCCACTGCTTGGAAGACCATCCTTCAGCAAGGGACATCCCAGTAAACCTTTCACTGGGAGCTCTGCCAATGACTCAGTTGGCAAGTGCCCCAATTGATGTGGCAAGGGGTCATACATAGTAACAAGGTCCCATGATGGCAGTAAAGGGGGTTACAGTTGGTCTCAATACTTTGAGCTGGGGCTAGGGGTTAAAGTTAGTCACAGTTCCCACTCTAGGTTGCTGTCTAATCACCCCTTGCTGAAATGCACCCATATGCAGTGGGATTGGGGTCCATTGTGATTCCCCCCCACCCCTTCCCTGCCTAGATGGTCAAATGACACTCACTATCCAGGCTCAGCCATGAAGAATGGTGACTTGGGTGGGATATCGAAGGGCAGTCGGCACTTCTGGGTCCGTACCCCAGCCTGGGTCAGTGCTTTCAGGAGAACAGGGCAGAAAATTGGGAGGAAAAGAACTTTCAGCAACTGATTGTATTTTACTGTTTTTAGTCTTAAGGGTCACACAATGTCAATCGCACAATCTGTGGCTGTCGAGGTCAGGTACTGTGATAGACAAGAGTGTCATGCTATCACATTCATTACTGTATCATTCATCATCAGTCCACTCCAGGACTAAAACACATAAACCAGGTAGATATCTAGAATTACATAGAATGTACAGCACACAAACAGGCCATTCGGCACAACTGGTCTAGCTGGTGTTTATGCTCCACATGAGCCTCCTCCCACCTCTCTTCATCTAACCCTATCAGCATAACCTTCTATTCCTTTCTCCCTCATGTGTTTATGTAGATTTCCCTTAAATGCATCTATGCTATTCACCTCATTCACTCCATGTGGCAGGACATTCCACATTCCAACCACTCTTTGGGTAAAGAAGTTCCTCCTGAATTCCTTATTGGATTTATTACTGACTATCTTATATTTATGGTGCCTTGCTTTGGACATCCCCACAAGTGGAAATATTTTCTCCACATCTACCCTATCAAACACTTCCATGATATTAAATACCTCTATTAGGTCACTCCTCAGCCTTCTCTTTTCTGGAGGAAAGAGACCCAGCCTGTTCAGTCTTTCCTGAGAGTTATAACCTCTCAGTTCTGGTATCATCCTTGTAAATCTTTTTTGCAATTTCTCCAGTGCCTCTATATCCTTATTGTAATATGGAAACCAGGACTGTGCACAGTACTCTTTAAGTGTGGTCTGACCAAGGTTCTATATAAGCTTAACATACAGTGCAGTACTGAGGGAGCGCTGCATTGTTGGAGATGCATAAGAGGTTAATCAAGATCCAATATGCCCATTCTAGTACTTCCTGTAGCATATTAAAGATCTTACAGAATTGTCTGAAAAAGTCTGGGCATGTTCTGGCCAGCATTGTTCCCTCGACTACTGCCAGCAAAAAAGATAAATTCACTGGTCATCCGCCTCATTAACTATGGAATGTTCCTGTGTGCAATACGCCTGTTGTGTTTACTCACATAACAACTGCACTTTAAAGTAATTGGTCGTACATGAAGCACTTTAAGGTGTCTCAGAGAGGTGATATGACATTATATAAATGCAGGTTTTTCATGCTACAGGACTTAGGGCCATTGGCAGGATCTGCAGGTTCTGGGCCCAAAGGATATGATGATTTTACTTCTCTCCTTGGTGAAAGAAACATATGCCTGGATATTAACTCTGTGCACAATGGGTGGGAGAGGGTCGGGGTTAAAAAATTTTAAATGGAGAACGCGTCTCCAACCTGCCATGTACGCGCCCATTGATGTTTTGACGACGGTGGGTAGCTTGCTGTGGGAGTATCTCGCCCTCGAGAGATGGGACATTTCATTAACATATTCAAATCAGACTCCCACAGTGCAATTGGTCTGATTAAAATTTAACAGTTGCCGGCCAGGTTTCCCAGGACTCTGGAAACCCAGCAGTGAAATGGAGGTGGGAACTGCCGGCTCCAGAAGGTGAGTGCTTTTTATAGCATTCCTTGTGGGTCAGGTGGTGCAGGACTGCTCCCCCCCAGCCCGTCAAGGAAGCCTTCGGCCTCCCTTCTGTCGGTCGCGGCCTCTCTTACCCCCCCTGCCACGATCTTCGCCCCCCCACCCCTACCTCAAGTCCCGATCTGCAGCTCCCTCCTTCCCAATTGCCGGTGACGCTCCCTATGGTTCCCCGACAGAGGCCTCCTGCTGCTAGTTTTCCTGCTCGGCAGCCGGCCAGCCCATCAATTTGGCCAGCTGCCGTCGGGAAATGGGAAGAGAAAGGTTATAATGAGGCGCTGCTGTTAAATTCGACGGGACCTCCGCGTCCCCGGCCGTGCTGGGTTTCCCCACACTCCCCCGCACCCTCCCCGCCTCTGCCTAAATATCCGGCCCATGGCCTCTGCTTGGCACCTCCCCACAGCAGCACATCCAAGATCAGGAATTCAGCACAGATGGGTCTGCAGGTACGACACACACATGCTTGGGTGCGGTAGTGTAGTGGTTATGTTACTGGACTAGTAATCCAGAGAACGTGAGTTTAAACCTCACCATGGCAGTTTGGGAATTTAAATTTAAAGAGTTTAAAAAATCTGGAAATAAAAAGATGTTATCAGTAAAAGTGACCATGAAGCTGTCAGATTGTCATAAAAACCCAACTGCTTCACTAATGCCCTTTAGGGAAGGAATCCTGTCGTCCTTACCCGGTCTGGCCTATATGTGACTCCAGTCCCACGCCAACGTGGTCGACTCTTAACTGCTCTCTGAAGTGGCCTAGCAAGCCTCTCAGTTGTATCAAACTGCTGAAGAAGGCAGCCCAACACCAGCTGCTTGGGGCAATTAGAGATGGGCAATAAATGCCAGCCTTGCCAACGACTCCAAGATCCCAAAAGTAAATTTTAAAAAATGCTCTGTACAGCAACGTGCACCGACACATGACACCACTGAGACACTCTGTTTAGCCTTCGAGAAATGGCCGTCCACCCCCTGAATTCTTATTCACCGACAACCTGACACGCACGTGTGACATTTCATGAATCGCCTGAGGAAGGAACATAAAGACATGATTCCACGATGCTGTGCTCCCAGCAGGGAGCCGTGCCCATAGGGAGCACGGGTCGGAATATTAAAAGCTGTCGTCGTAGGCGCGACCCACACTCCCAGTGAACCTGGCTTCTCCCACTGGCCGTGCGGTATCACTCACATAGCGCCAAAACACTGGACAGTGCCTGAGGGTTATCATATTCAAAACCTACACGCAAACACCCAGGTGGTGAAGGACGCCATCGTGGGCACTCTGTACAAACCCAGCGCCTCACTCACCATTATAGAATCGCTCCGTAGCGTCATGGTTGGCCATGCAAGAGCTGGCAGCGGTTTCCTTTCCGTTGCCGTTCCGCATCAGGTTGGAAGCAGGCCACGAGTCTGCCAGCCAGGGGTAGTTCGTGACATTTGCGTTCAGGATTCCTGGCCTGGGAGGAGACGTCAGGAGGTGAATGCCACAGCTCAGTGTCGCTACTTAAGAAGTACAGTACGTAGAATTTTTCAAATGAGTTGATTCTCACTTACCTGCTGCTTGTGATGCCTGAGCCCTCTGCATGTGGAAAAGCAACTGCATGAAAGCAAATACCAGTTAAACATTTACAACAAACTGCATGCTTAACTCACAATAAGTACGTATGAAAAGAAGGGTGGGAAAGAGACCATAAATTCTATCAAGCTCGCCCCATTCTACTGGAGATCGCAACCTTGCACACTGACCTCCCATCCACTAATGGCGCTGTTTTCTGGGAGAGGCAATAACAGAAACAAAACCAATGGCCAATTCAGGAAAAACACTGGGACTTTTTTCTTCGACTCCCCAGAGTAATCAAGGAAAGTCAGGGAGACCGTGTTAGCCCATGACACATCACAACTTGTACTAACTCTTCATAATACTGAGTGGTAGTATTCTCGCTGCTAAGTCAGAAGGTCGCGGCTTCAAGTCCCGCTCCAGAGACTTGAACACATAATCCAGGCTGACACTCCAGTGCAGTACCGAGGGAGCACTGCACTGTTGGAGGTGCCGTCTTTCAGATGAGAGGTTAAACCGAGGCCCGTCTGTCCTCTCAGGTGGATGTAAAAGATCCCATGGCACTATTCGAATAAGAGCAGGGGAGTTCTCCCTGGTGTCCTGGCCAATATTTATCCCTCAACCAACATCACTAAAAAAACAAATTATCTGGTCATTATCACGTTGCTGTTTGTGGGATTTTGCCACGTTTCCTACATTACAACAGTGACTACACCTCAAAAGTACCTCGGCTTTCTTTGCATGCACCCATAGTGCCCCCACACAAAGGGGCTTCCCAAAAAGCTGGCAGCGGGGGCTTGTGTCTGGACACTACGCAGACGTCTTTTCCATATTGCAGCATAATTTGTGTTTAATTTCTATTGTGTATTAAGTATTTAGAACTGACTGGAAAAATTTGCTTTGAAGGCTCGTGAGTTGGATGTGGCTCATATTTCGGACCCCCCTGCCTTTTAGAAGAGTTATCTTGTGTAATAAAAATCACTATGTTTCTGTCCTTTGGTGTCTAGATCCAGCCTGATTGATCCATGTTAATTTATTTCTCTTTCTCTTTTTGCTTACAGCAGTTCTTTGAAAAGAAAATCCATTTTATTGACCAGCTCTCCCCTCAAGGTTGACAGGCGGCCATTTTGTCATCAGGGTTTCCAAACAGCTCAGCTCTCCCAACATGCACTTAATGCAGCATCACAAGGGTTTACAATACACTGAATAAAATTGATCTGACTGAGGGCTACCATTCCAGAGAAATCATTTAATTTAAAAAGACAGCCAGGAATTAGTGTGCTGCTCCTTTAATAGGAGTGCACTGAACCTCTATACTTTATGTCATTTTCTTGTGTTTGTTAAAATAAAACTCATCTGGCTCTTGTTGTGTAAAGGCTGGGTAGCTGAATGCAGTTAATGCTCCAGGGAATGGCTATGACATTTGGAGCTTTGCTGTTTTCCTTCACAATTGTAGACTTTGTACCTTACACAGCAACTCCACCAGGCAATGGTTCAAAATAGGAGAGAATATAAAATGGTTGCATCACATACCTGCTGGTGTGTACGCGAAAGAAGCTGTAAAGAAAAGAGGAGAGAAAGAGGATGGTCAGCAGATGGAATCGGCACTGCAGAGGTCCCTGTGTAACCCAGGCCGTGCCGTTAATTGGCCATATTCATGAGAGGGCATCATGGCTATCTTCAAATATGACCTCTGCCCTCTATAAATGACAGGATAAGGTGCTAATCGTTATAAAACCATTGTGTCAGAGATTGAGCGAAGGCAAATGACTTTCAATTTGAAAAAAAAATTGAATTTATCTTGTTTGAGCAAAAGTAGGGGTTAAAGGGGAGCGGAAATTGGAAGAGCAAAATTGCTGACATCCAATTTTTTTTTGTAACCTTAAAAAAGAAACCGCAAATCAGTTGTGCAGCACGCTGCCGCAGGAGACTAGTGAATGGGTCAGTGCCTAAGATTCCCCACACGTCCAGCTCTTGACTTCAGCTGGGCTCTGGGAGGTCTCGTGCAGAGGCAAGACTCTTCCCCACCAGGAAGGGAAATTCGGCAGGTTCCTCCCAACTAGTCGGTTTGAGCAGTTGCCTGCCCGCTCTCTGAGCTGCAGTATGGCGGCTGAGAGGGAAACAATCGCAATTTTTAAAAACAAACAAGAAAGATGTGGCTGAATTTTGACAGGCGGAAGTATGTCATGCACGGAACTGTTACATGATTTCACGGCCTGAGTTACTCAGTGACCTGGAGCAAATCACTGCAGTGATTCACTATGTCGGAGTGAATGTCTGAACAGCTTACTGTCAGTGGTACAACGACCATGCGATTGCGTCCCTGGACTGTCTCAAGGACAGGTCCACCTACCTGGAAGGCGATGAGTTTTAGTTAGTGCTGCAATGGAGGAGGAAGAACAGATATTGTGCAAGCATTACTTGTTAGATGAATGCTGCTGGGGTCGTAGAAGGGCTCCCATGTGATATCGATCCCTTGCCATGAACTGCAGAAACTAGAGTGGGTAACACTGGCACTAACCCTGTATCCCCAGGGCACTGAGTGACTAGAGCAGCTGGGTTGACGCTGTGTCTCGCTCTGTACCCACAGGGCACCGGTAACCCAAGTTACAAGCATAAAACGGGATTTCCTCCGTGCTTCCAGTGAAGTTACGGCAGCAGAGCAGACAGATTCTATACCCTCTGCCACTGGGAGTCCCTGAGCATAGTTAGCACCCTCCCCTAGTTACAAAACACCTTTAGACAAGTTCCCACAGCACAGTGTGGTACTGAGCCACACTGATCAGGAAGATCCCAGGTTTGATCCGTGGTCTTTGCTTATTTAGTAGGCTCGGTCGTAAAGGCAGTGGGTACTACAATTAGCCTTAGCTAATTGAGGACAAGCTTGGGCTCAGCTGGGATAACCCCCCACCCCATCCCAGTTGAAAAGTCTGCGACTAATTCACTATCGCAGCTCCAGGCTGACACAGGAGGAATGACTACTTTGCTGAGGCACCGAAAGGGCCCATGAGTCAGAGCCTTCACGGGAGGAGGGGAGAAATCTGAGGAAAACTCAAGGCCAAACAACACACTATGAGGAGGGGCTGCTGGTACTGAAGGTGGCCAAGGAACCCCAGTGTAAAAGGAGGGGCAGTGGGGATACTCACTCTCTCCCTGTGAGGGGGGTAATGCACTTGTTCCATTTGGGATGGGGGGTTGGTGGGGATAGTGCACCCGCCCCCTGTGGGGGGCGCGGTGGGGATATTATACCTGTTCCCTAAAGGGGTCGCGGTGGGGATATTATACCTGTTCCCTAAAGGGGTCGCGGTGGGGATATTATACCTGTTCCCTAAAGGGGGCGCGGTGAGGATATTACACCTGTTTCCTGTAGAGGGCGCGGTGGGGATATTACACCTGTTCCCTGTCGGGGGCGCGGTGGGGATATTACACCTGTTCCCTGTAGAGGGCGCGGTGGGGATATTGCACAGGTTTCCTGTAGGGGGTGTGGTGGGGATAATACACAGGTTGCCTGTAGGGGGCGCGGTGGGGATATTGCACAGGTTTCCTGAAGGGGGCGTGGTGGGGATATTGCACAGGTTTCCTGTAGGGGGCACGGTGGGGATATTGCACAAGTTTCCTGTAGGGGGCGCGGTGGGGATATTGCACAGGTTTCCTGTAGGGGGCGCGGTGGGGATAATACACAGGTTCCCTGCGGGGGGAGATAATACACCGTCACCCTGTGGTGTCCCTCCTCACCGGTGTAATGACTGAGTTCCTTCCTCTTCTTTCGTCGGCAGTACAGCCACACACTGAACCCCATGAGAATCACCCAGCATGCCCCTCCGATGCCAGCAATGAAGGCCGGCTGTTTCACCACGTCCGTTATCTGCTCTGCCAGGCTGACGTTTTCATTGTTCTCCACGGGAACCGGTTCCTGGTCTGAAGCTGGTTCTGGGGAGAGTTGAACAGGTCAGATGAGGCTCCAAAACTGTACAGAAATAAAGACATTTAATAAAAAATATCAGGGCAGAAATCCGCCTTAGGTGGTGACACAAAACCGACGATAGCGAATCGCCCGTCCGTTTCACGCTCTGCCCGATTCTCTTTGGACCCACCGATTTGCTATCTCCTGTTTCATGTTATCACCCAAGACGGATTTCTACCCAATCCTCTGTCTTCAATTTCCACTCTTGATCTCCACTCAGCACCGCTACCAACACAGGGAGATCAGGTACTCACAGGTGAGGGGAATGAATGACAGATGACGAGATCCAATCAGTATGATTGGAAATTTGGAATGGGATTTTCCTCTCTCGTGGAATCCTGGCACATCTTCGATGAAACGGGAATTATGCCCCTGAGCCCTGCAAATCTTTCGGTCTGAGATTATTTGGATTTTTCAGGTGGGCAGCTAAGGCACCTCTCAGAGGCCCGATATGGCCTAGAGTGGCCAGCAGGCCCCAGGGCAGCCAAAGAAGGGGGAGAAACATCAAAAAGAGACTTGCAATCGTGGATCTGGGCATTTGAATCAGTTTAAATCCCTCCCTCCGCCACCCAGGGCAATACAAGGTTTAAAAGGTTAAATTATGAGTAGAGGTTGCATAAACTTGGTTTGTATTCCCTGGAGTTTAGAAGGTTGAGGTGTAATCTAATTGAGATCTTTCAGATGACAAAGGGATTCGATCGGGTAGACACAGAGAAACTATTTCCACTGGTGGAGGAATCCAGAACAAGGGGACACAATCTTAAAATTAGAACTGGGCCATTCGGGAGTGAAATCAGGAAGCATTTTTTTGCACAAAGGATAGTGGTAGTTTTCTCCTCCAAAAGCCTGTGGATGCTGGGACAATTGAAATTTTCAAGACTGAGATCGATAAGATTTTTGTTGAGTTACGGTATCAAGGGGTATGGATCAAAGGCAGGTAGATGGAGTTGAAGTACAGATCAGCCATGATCTAATTGAATGGCGGAACAGACATGAGGGGCTGAATGGCCTACTCCTGTTCCTATGTCCCTGAATGACAGATGTAAATTGTATGATGTATTCCTGTCATCTATGTGTAATTTTAATAGATCTGCCCATATTTGGCAGATGTATTATACACCCAAGTGGCAGGAGTGAATGGGGAGTCAATAGAACGATTCCCCTAGAAGTTTCCAATGACGTTCACTGGGCTGGTGTAACTCGAGCAGAAAACCTGGGCCCTGGTCCCTTGCTGTGGCACTGTAGACATTCCAGCTCCCAGGCTTCCTGTAACTAGCAGTGTCAAGTATAGAACACTGCAGCAAGGGAGAACTGAGTGACTCCAGTACCAGCCTATGTACCTCCTTGTAAAGTATACAGTATTAGGAGATGATTTAATGGACTGTACTCCCCCTTTAGGTTAAGACTAACTGACCACTTCTTCCAGCCAGATTTTTTGCAAGCACATCTGTATATCCACATTCCTTTCAATATTGCAGAAACCTGGATCATGTCCCCTCTGTAATATTTGTTACACTGAGAATAGACGTAGCTTCCCTTTGCCTCCCGTCCGAGCTCAATGATCTAAAGCTGAGCTTAAATTAGCTGAGTTTCTTTTGTTACCTTATTCCCAGGACGTGGGTGGCACTGGCAAGGCTGCATTTATTGCCCATCCCTCGTTGCTCGGAGAAGGCCTGAAGACGTGTAGCGCTTGGTGTCACTCTGTAATATAAAGTGGGGTAACCATCTCGGCCGGACTGAATCAGAGACCCACAGTTCCGTGGATCATCACCAGTCCCCGACACTTGGGAGTGAAACTGCGGAGCCGGACTTCTTTTGGCAGTGGGACTCTAGCTTCCAGTGAGGAATGACTGGAGCAGCAGCGCCAGATAAACGAAAGGGCAGCTTTCAGAATCCAGAGATAACTCCTGCGTGGAAAATCCCACATGGACTCTGCGTTGGGGATTCCATTGAGTGTCAGTAATGATGCGCTAAATAATTACCTGCAGTTGACGGTTAGAAAATAAGTATGTCCCACACAGGGGCTCTGCTCATCTTACTCAAAGACACCTTTCTGTGAGGTATGAAGCCATCTTTGTAATTGTATTTTCTCACCTTTCCTCCCCCTCCCCTCTGACCCCGTCTATGCCACACACCAAGTGTGGTTGGGAGAGTGAGCGACCTGATCCCAGGCCAATTCCTCTGCTGCGCTGAACTGCTTGCTCGGAGGTGGTGTAACAATGGCAGAGCATAACAGTGAGGAGCCTCCTGCCACTTCCTTGAATATAAAAGATTAAGGGATGATCTAATTGAGGTGTTTAAGATGATTAAAGGAGTTGATAGGGTAGATAGACAAAAACTATTTCCTCTGGTGAGGGAGTCCAGAACAAGAGGGCATAACCTTAAAATTAGAGCTCGGCCGTTCAGGGGTGATGTCAGGCAGCACTTCTTCACACAAAGGGTAGTGGAAATCTGGAACTCTCTCCCCCAAAAAGCTGTTGAGGCTGGGGGTCAACTGAAAATTTCAAAACTGAGATTGATAGATTTTTGTTAGGTAAGGGTATTAAGGGATATGGAACCAAGGTGAGTAGATGGGAGTTAAGATACAGGTCATCCATGATCTAACTGAATGGGGGAACGGGCTTGAGGGTTTGAATGGCCTCCTCCTGTTCGCATGTTCCCCACTCCAGCGAGGAAGCATTCGACCTTCGCTCACTGCTTCCTACTGCGTTGCTGCTGCAGGCGTGGAGAGACGTGGTGCACTGCAGACATAGAGCCATGTCCCAGTGCACAGCATGCCCCACGGTGAAATGATATGAAATGATTGTTTAATATGTCTTTGATGAATAATTCTCTGTAAAGAGGGCCATGCAAGGGTCTCATGCTGAATACTGATTCACACTGCATCGTGTTTTTAAGCTAATACACCAACCATTAAAAATACATTTCATTCTTTGCTGATGTTTGTCGTTGCCACGGCATCACTGGTCTCCAAGTAGCCGTGGGTCTCTACAGTGCTCATACTTTCTGGCTCAGTTACAAACTGACCGATTGTTTGAACCGTGACAGCTCCGAGACTTTGAAGGATGAGCAACAAAGCACGCTGCCTGGCTTCTAGAATCATAAAATGTTACAGCACAGAAGGAGGCTATTCGGGCCATCGTGCCTGTGCCAGCTCTTTGAAAGAGCTATCCAATTAGTCCCACTCCCCTGCTCTTCCCTCATAGCCTTGCAAATTCTTCCTTTTCGAGTATTTATCCAATTCCCTTTTGAAAGTTACTATTGATTCAGCTTCCACCATCCTTTCAGGCAGTGCGATCCAAATCACAACAACTCGCTGCATTAAAAAATTTCTCCTCATCTCCCCTTTGATTCTTTTGCCAATTATCTTAAATCTGTGTCCTCTGGTTATCGACCCTTCTGCCAGTGGAAACAGTAGATCCCTATCTACTTTCTCAAAATCCTTCATAATTTTGAACTTCTCTATTAAATCTCCTCGTAACCTTCTCTGCCATAAAGAGAAGTTTTTAAAGGCTTCTAGTTTCTGTACTGAACTGTACAGCTTGCTACCTGGGAGGGATCAGGATCTTCCCTTTAAGGAATCACATTGGGTGATTAGAAATCTAGCGTTCCCAGCAGGGCGCAACAGATCACTGAATGACCCATGACCTCTTCACATGTCAAGTCGCTGGTGACTGCCATCTAGATAAATAAATACAGACCGAAGCATTCAAGAAGGAACTAGATCAATTTATAATTCAGCAGGGCTTGTTGTAGGAAAGAAGATGACAAATGGCCCGATTGGGACCTGGAGTAGGACCTTGGAGGATGGAATGGGCTGAAAGTTTTGTATTTACACTATACCATCCCTTATATTGCATTGTCTAGATGCTCTCCATTAGTGCTGGTGATCTGAGATTTTTCTACGCTCTGATGATGCACACCATCAGATCTCACAAGTTTTGTTCACAGTAAGTCAGATGACATACCGTTTTACATGCCCAGAAGTGTTATATCAGGTAACACACAGAGCTGGATATTAACTCTGAGGTGGGAAGAGAGCGGGGGGGGGGGGGGGGGGGGAGGATTTAGGGATGGGTCCCATCACGGGTTGTTTAAAAGGTAAGCTTGGTGGGCTGGGTGGAAGCACTCCTGCTCCTCCTGGCCTACAAGCAGTGCAATAAAGCACTTACCTTATGGATCCCGGCCCCCAGGAGTTAAAAATAAAACTGGAGATAAAATGGAGGCACGCAGCCTCCTTAAAATATTTTAGTGACCAACCCGTATTCCTGAGGCTCCCTAACCCACCTCCCTTAAAACCAGAAGTGGGCGGGTTGGAGGCGGGTCGAGGTCGGGCTTCCTGTTTTTTTATTTTTAACCTCTCATCAGCCCTGGGGGGTTAAAATTACCCCCAGTGTATTATTCTGCTGCAAAAGTGGAGCTTTATATAACCTGGTCAGTCCTTTGAAGACAACACCACACTCCAAAGAATTCAGCACAAAATCCACACTGATACTCCAGTGCAGTACTGAGGGAGTGCTGCACTGTCGGAGGTGCCGTCTTTCGGATGAGACGTCAAACCAAGGCTCCGTCTGCCCTCTCGGGTGGACGTAAAAGATCCCATGGCACTATGTCGAAGAGTGGGGAAGTTCTCCCCATTTTCCTGGCCAATATTTATCCCTCAACCAACAACAAAAGCCAGATTATTTGGTCATTATCACATTGCTGTTTGTGGGATCTTGCTGTGCACAAATTGGATGCTGCATTTCCTGCATTACAACAGTGACTACGCTTTGACTAGTATTTCATTGGCTGTAAATGCTTTGGGACGTCTCGTGGTCGTGAAAGGTGCTATATAAATGCAAGTCTTTTTTTCTTTCTTTCGAGGTCCAATTGCTGTAAATAGGCACATCCCAAGGTCATTCAGCGTGTAATTGCTATCCCATGGCGCTACTCTGTTTTATACCAACTGGAGTGTTATCAACAAAGTATGACGGGAAAGTGTGACAGGAAGTAAGTGTGACAGGAAGTGCATGTTTGATGCAAAGCTTTTAAAAGTTTCGTAGATATAACATCCATCCCTCTATTTATACAGTTACCTTTCAAGTCTCTCTCACTTACTTATAAGGACAGTTGCTGGTTGGCTTCGTACTCCAACTCCTGCGCTCGTAGCTGCTGCCACTTCCACATGGTACAGCACGCCAGCTATCAGGCCCCGCACGACCGTTGAATGGACAGTTCCATCAATTGACTTGTTGACATGGAAACGGGTATCATTCCCCAAGCACCAAATCTACCAGAGCAAACACATCGAAGCCAGCACAACATCATTCAGACAAACAAAACACGATGGAAGGTTGAATTAAATAAAAGCAATTCAGCAACGTACAAATCTGTTTTTACATTAGACACTCAGTGGGATATTTTCTTTAAATTTAGTTTGTTTTGGAAATGACATATAGTATCTAGAAAATCTCAATTACTTTTCACTCAGCATCCAGCCACATGGGCTGCTATGCAGCCGTGGGCAGTGAACTGAGATAAGGCTTTGTGATAATGCCCTGTTTTAAGTCCTAGGAACAACAATTTAATTATAAAGTTATTAATGTGGGATTAAGTGATGAGCCAGTGAGCGACTTTGTAACTGCCGTCTGTACTAACCAAAGGATTACCAAAGCTTCGAGTACACTGTAATCAATAGGTTATTAATTTGCAATGAACGAGAGAACATTGTGATATGAAAGATATAACTGTGAGTCAATATTAATGGCGTACATACACATTGCTATTACTTTATAATTACAGAGTTATTCATGGAAACAAAAGTAATGCTTTGTCAGATATTTTTCCCCAACTGCCCTAATACCTGAAGATTAGGGATTATAAGGAAGTCCAGACGGAAATTATCTTAATCTACAGAAGCCAAGTGACAACAGCACGGGATTGGCTTTGATGGCCGACTGACTGGACACAGGATTCTGAGCATTCAATAGGCCAGCAGGTTTAAAGTGATGATTCTTTTTAAGAACATAAGAATTATTAAAGGATGAGAAAAAGGCCATTTTGACTATTGAAGCTCATCCTTCTAATGCTCGAACACACCCAGCCAGCATTCAACTGTGATCTGAACTCCTGTGATGGTTTTTGTCTCTACTAGCCTGCCTGACAGATTACTCCAGACATTTCTCCCACTCTCCATAAATATAAAGGGAAATTTTCCGACTGCACGTTCCCGGCAGGGAGCCTTGCCTGCGGGAGCACGCATCAAGAAATCGTGAGCGGCTCCCCACAATTTCCCACCAATTCATTATTCTGTCCAGAAAATTGTGCAAGGTGCATGACCCCGATTTCCCGGTAATTGAGGCTCTCCACTGGGAGCGTGCATTCCTAAAAGATACCTTAGAATGTCAGTTTTGAGTAAATGTATCTGTTTTAGATTTACTTTCACTAATTTAGTCTTGCATACTTTGAAGCAGTATTCTGGGCTTATGTTATCTGCAGCATTTAATATTTCATGTATCTCAGTGAGATCCCTCCATATCCTTCTCTCTAGACTGAAAAGCTTGAGCTTCTCAAATCTTTCCTGGAGGTGGAACCCATTACTGATTTTCTTTTTCTCAGGATGTGGGTGACGCTGACAAAGCTCCATTTATTGTCCATCCCAAGTTGCCCTGAGAAAGTGGTGGTGGGCCTTCTCTTTGAACCGATGTAGTTCTTACGGTGAAGGTGCTCCCACAATAGAGTTAGGGAGGGAATTCTAGGATTTTGACCCAGTGACAATGAAGGAACGGTGATATATGTCCAAGTCAGGATGGTGTGTGACTAAGTGGGCAATTTGGAGATGTTGGTCTTCCCAAGACATTGCTACTCTTTCCTTATGTTAGAGTTTCCTTATGTTCCATCCAAAAGTGACCAAAAGCAGTCGCGTGTTAAAAGCTTCAAATGATTGTTAGCTCCGAATTATTCAACCAAACTGGAAGAGGAGCCTGATCTGCTGAAAAGATCCCTCATCTGTACTTGCCTTTGTGATCTTGCTACAATACACATTATCATGCTGGTGGTAAGATTGCTGGGAGTCGGGTGGGATTTGTGGGTGTGAAACCCGGAAGGGAAGTAGGTGGTCGCGATCTGCAATGGGGACCTTAATGACACAAATCAATGCTTCTTCTGGGCTTCGCACCCGACAGCCAGCCTCACTGACAGGCTGGCTGCCGACAGGAGCTACACATCCGAGAGGGGAGGGGAAGAAAGAGAGAGAGAGAGAGACACCTCATCCGCCATTGGGATAGAGATGGGGGGGGGAGGGGGAACAGATCGGTCGCGAGACATCGGACATCGGGATCAGAGGGGAGACATCGGACATCAGGATCAGAGGGGAGACATCAGACATCGGGATCAGAGGGGAGCATCGGACATCAGGATCAGAGAGGAGACATCGGACATCAGGATCAGAGGGGAGCATCGTACATCGGGATCAGAGAGGAGACATCGGACATCGGGATCAGAGGGGAGACATCAGACATCGGGATCAGAGGGGAGCATCGTACATCGGGATCAGAGGGGAGCATCGTACATCGGGATCAGAGGGGAGCATCGTACATCGGGATCAGAGGGGAGCATCGTACATCGGGATCAGAGGGGAGACATCAGACATCGGGATCAGAGGGGAGCATCGTACATCGGGATCAGAGGGGAGCATCGTACATCGGGATCAGAGGGGAGCATCGTACATCGGGATCAGAGGGGAGCATCGTACATCGGGATCAGAGAGGAGACATCGGACATCGGGATCAGAGGGGAGACATCAGACATCGGGATCAGAGGGGAGCATCGTAGATCGGGATCAGAGGGGAGCATCGTACATCGGGATCAGAGGGGAGCATCGTACATCGGGATCAGAGGGGAGCATCGTACATCGGGATCAGAGAGGAGACATCGGACATCGGGATCAGAGGGGAGACATCAGACATCGGGATCAGAGGGGAGCATCGTAGATCGGGATCAGAGGGGAGCATCGTACATCGGGATCAGAGAGGAGACTTCGGACATCGGGATCCAAGGGGAGACATCGGACGTTGGGATCAGAAGGGAGACATCGGACATCGGGATCAGAGAGGAGACGTCAGACATCAGGATCAGAGAGGAGACGTCAGACATCGGGATCAGAGGGGAGACGTCAGACGTCGGGATCAGAGGGGAGATATCGAACATCGGGATCCGAGGGGAGACATCGGACGTTGGGATCAGAAGGGAGACATCAGACATCGGGATCAGAGGGGAGACATCTGGATCAGAGGGGAGACATCGGGATCAGAGGGGAGACATCGGGATCAGAGGGGAGACATCGGGATCAGAGGGGAGACATCAGACGTCAAGATCGGGCGGTGGGGGGGGGGGTCCAGGCGACATAATTTTTAAGGTACGTTTATTAACTTTTTTTACAATGGAAAATGAAATTTTATTTAATTTATTTAGTGTATTTTTGCCTGATCTGGCCCTTCTCACCTGCTTTCACCAGGCGGAATTAGAAGCCGTGGGAAAGCCATCCAGGTAACATTAAAATCATTTTAAGTGTCCAACTGACAAAATGCAAAGTACCTTAAGTACCTCAATGAGGTACAATGCCCCTTTAACTATCAGCCCACCTGATTTAAGTGGGGGCGGGACTTCCTGGTGACTGATGTGTGCTTGCACACAGATTTGCCTGAGTCTCTTTCAAAAATGGGCGGGTTCCAGCCGGGATGTCTGCCCGCTCCCAAAAACATCGATTTTGATTGCCCCCCTGCCCACAAGCCACCCATTTTTCCCTTTTAAAATTCTGCCTACGGTCTTCATAAAAGACGTACAGTAGGACACAGTGGAGCCGGTTTTGATTGCCTCCGCCGGGTGAGAATGGTATGGTAGCGCTCCCTAAATTGTGGCATTAAACTTATCGCCCCATTCCTGCTCCCAATCCAGCCGCCGCCTTTTCAAGCTGATCCTGGAAATGGGTGGCCAGAGAACGCCCGCCTGTTTCAGGCGGCACCTCATTAAGATATGCAAATCGGGGTCCTAGGACAGACATAGGACAGATGGGTGGAACATGCATCACACTCGCTTCACCCATTGGTACTAAGCATAGAGCAGTTCTTAAAGGGACCACTGCAGGCCACTCACAAAACTGGTGTGTGGTCATTTTTAAAAATGATTTTTATGTGGGTCAGACTTCGGGAAATTCTTCCCACAGACTGCTGATCTTTCAATTGCTCCCCCCACCTGCAACTGCCTCCCCCCTTTAATCTTCAGCTTCTGGCTTGACTCCGTGGAATCATAGAATTATACAGCGAAGAAGGAGGCCATTAGGCCCATTGTGTCTGTGCCGGCTCTTTGGAAGAACTATCTTCAGGTCCAGAGGGGCAATTTTTTCACTCAAAGGGTGGTGAGTGTCTGGAACGAGCTGCCAGAGGCAGTAGTAGAGGCGGGTACAATTTTGTCTTTTAAAAAGCATTTGGACAGTTACATGGGTAAGATGGGTATAGAGGGATATGGGCCAAGTGCAGGCAACTGGGACTAGCTTAGTGGTATAAACTGGGCGACATGGACATGTTGGGCCGAAGGGCCTGTTTCCATGTTGTAAACTTCTATGATTCTATGATTCTATCTCATTAGTCCCACTCCCTTGCCCTTTCTCCATAGCCCTGCAAACGTTTCCACTTCAAGTATTTCTCCAATTCCCTTTGGAAAGTTATTATTGAATCTGCTTCCACCACTTTTTCAGGCAGTGCATTCCAGATCATAACAACCGATTTCCTGCCTGCCGCCCCCTCCTGACAAGCTGCCTGTGAGTGCTGGATCTGCAGCTCAGCCAGTCAGATGCAAATGAGGCCTGACCATCAAAATGGCTCGGGGTCTTTCACCAGGGGCATCAGGTGGGTGGCCTGCTTGCTCCGTCCTCTTCCTGCCTGATGTCCGCCTTTAAATGAAAAGCAGCCCCAGTAGTGTAAATAACCCCGTTGGTGGTAAATGTACCAATTTTTCACCGATTTTTCTCAGCTAGTAGGCGTACCTCTCAATAGTTGGTTTTATGGGCTGTGGAGGGACTCCTTGCTAGTTCGAGCTCCGGCCACATGTACATCATTCAGAGGAAGCATTTGTAGCAGAGAGATTTTACCTGTTATAATCTAACCCCTACTGGTTAGTGCTAATGGTAAGATACATCATATGGTAGGTTGGCATTAGCCATTATCGCCTGTCCATGGCAAAATCAGGCCCAATATATCTCACAGTTTAAAAATGGAAATAAATTGCTTTTGGGGTTAATGATCTGCCCAGAATCCATTCTTAGAATAAACAGAGATTGAAATGTTATCCCTCTTCTGTGATCTCACTCGTAAAATTGAATAATTTTGCATAATGCTGAGTGCTAATGGTATCACTGAGAGAACTGGTTGATGGACATTACTGGGCCCAACAATGTGAAGGAGTTGGATTAACATCAGTAGTGATACAGTCAGTAACACAGGGCGCTGTGGGGGAGGAGTTACTGAATGACAGTGTGAGGGAGCTGGATTAACATCAGTAGAGATACAGCCAGTAACACAGGGTGCTGGAGAGGAGTTACTGAGTGACAGTGTGAGGGAGTTGGAATAACATCAGTAGAGATACAGTCAGTAACACAGGGCGCTGTGGGGGAGGAGTTACTGAATGACAGTGTGAGGGAGCTGGATTAAGAGCAGTAGAGATACAGTTGGTAACACAGAGGTAAATTTTCATCTTCACCACCTGGATGGTAATCTGACACGGGCAGGGGTAAATCACCACCTTTTATAGAACCTGCCCGATCGTCATTCCAATGAGATGAATGAAATGAAAATCAGATGGGTTCTATAAAGAACAGGTGATGCGGCTGGTCACCTCAATGGTGATGATGATAATCTAGCCCACCTGGATTGTGTTACTGAGTCTGAGTGTGCGGCGGCTGAACTGAAATCAGTAGACACGAGTGATTTTTCTACCAGTCCGTAAATTTACACTGACAGATGAGTCAGTCTCCTCATTGTCTCCGCTGTGTGGTGCTTGAGGTGACAGCGGAAGCAAAAAGGCTGTTTCTATTTTGAAGAACACCATCAATGATTGCTTCCATGTCAATCTGTCTCTTCGAAGTTAGACACAAGTTTCGTTCGTTACTGTGTGCACTGCAGATGGCTGAACAAAACCTACGACATTTGCACACGCTAGTTGGCTGATTGTGCGGCGTGAAGCCTGCATTATCATACGTGTGCTGAGATAGGCCAGTTTTCTGTCATGCCTGCTATCGAATTCATGTTTCACCCATTTGAGAGTGGGAAATTTGCCAACAGCTACCATTTTGATTAAATCTAGAAAAGGATACTTTAAGAAAACACTTCTCTCTGAAAGAGCAACATATATCCCATAATTCTTTAATGTTTAAGCTTTTGAGATGAATATGCATGACGAGACCCCCTTTAAACAGGCCAGCTGTATAGGGAATAAAGATCAATTAAAGTAATGAACATATGGTAAATAGTAGCCTTATCACGATTAAAGGCTCATTGTAAAAATGCCAAGTCCCCATGGATTTAAGAGAGTTCCTTTGTTTTCATTCTTCACCTCAGAACAATTATGATTAAATTCTTTAATTAACGTGTCCCAACTGTTGAGAAATTAGGCTAATATATTTTCAGACCCAGGTCATTAGCTTCCCCTGTCCCACTGTTCATTTGATTTATCCCTCCTGTGTCCCAGCTTACCCTGTACTCCTGGATGATTCCATTCTGCTCCTCAGCAGGGGGCGGCTCCCAGGACACGCTGATACTGGTGCTGTTGCTCAAGCCAATTGTCGCCACGGTAACAGCTTGTGGTGCGGCAGCAGGGGCTGTTTTGTTTTGTGCAAAGAAGAAAAGAATGTTTAAGTGAAGGGAAAGCACACTGCAGGACTCTGAAACATCTCCTGTTGCAGTTAGTGCCTGAACATATTTGAGATAAAGTGAGTTCAAGGATGTGCTGTGGTCCTGCTGAGGGAGGTTAAGCTGGGTTAGCAGTGGTGATGGGGAAGAGTGACTCTGGAAACGGTTTACAGCAATATAAAGTGTTCCTGACAGTCACATGCCTGTTCCCCTACGACCCAAGATGCATCATACTGTGAACCAGCCCCATTTTATATATTTGCAATAAAAAGTTTTTTTTTTAAGTAAAGTTTTTAAAAACAAATATAAAACAGCATCTCACTTAGAAATTACTTCATGCAACATTCAAGACCAGTATTGTTCAGAAGCTTGCACTGAGATGCCAACATGTATTGGCAAGTGTCTGGTTTACCCATGTGAAGAATTTCTGGGTTGAGAAACACATATTCCCCTAGGGGCAACTCCCGTTCATCAAGCAAATAAGATCAGAGCACCTCCTCCCAAAAAAACAGGTGATGAAAGCCTTTCCGTGGTTATTAATGACCCTGGGTGCAACACCACTGATTTCCTCATCTTTTCTTGTCAGAGACAGAGGGCAGCCATAACATGGCCCTGTTCATCACACGTGGACAGTTCACTTCAGGCGGGGAAATGTAATGGCCCATCGAGCCCATTCCTTCCACAGACCATGTGCAATCCACTGTATCACTCTTTACCCAGCCCATTTAATCTCTCGAGAAAAGGCTCCAGCCCAATATATCATTGACAGACAGGATCCTGGTCCCCTTCGCTGTTACTTCGAGTCAATCTACAGTCTTTGTTGCACGTGTTAAATAAAGTAAATCTGGCAACTCTTAAGTTGCAGCATCTCCAGCTATAAGGCAAGCTCCACTTACAATTGGGCACAGCCTGGGTCTGGATTATTTATGAATGCCTGTCATGGACTTTCCATGACTTTCCCTATGTGGCACTCCACAGCTGGGAGGCTGGACAGACAACTTGCTCCCAGAGCCTCTACAAACACTCATCTGAAAACAGATGCGAGGAGGCAATCTGAAGAGGAAGAAGCGGGGGAAAAATAAGAAATAGGAGATTGCTGGCAACCGTGCCTCTGATCCTCCGCACATTGTGTTATGGACTTCAGCTGCTATGGGAATCCCTTCCCTACAACTATCTTGATCTTAAGTCATTGAATGCAAGAAAATATGGCTATAAAAGGAAATTTTCTAGGTAAATAGGCCATGCTTTACTTGCTCTGATTTTACTCCACTGTCTTATCAACCCTTTGTATCTGCAGTTTAGAAACCAATCTGACACACAGCAGCCTGAGATTTGTTGACGTAATGATGCTGCTTCAATCTGAGGCCTTAGTGTGGTACATCAAACAAGACATTCACTTCAATTTAAATGTCTCAGACTGTCGTGTCATGATGCTGTCACGGTGTCAATTAAAGACTATGATTTCATTAAGTTCAAAGGAGGTGAAATTGGTCTGTGCCAGTAGCGCGAAACAGCCTGTTTTATCCTGTGCACGATTTTCTATTCCGTTGGTCAACGAAGAAGAAACTCGGGAGCCGTGTAAAGGGCGGCCGATTTGCTATGATCCCGTTTCACGCTATTGGCACAGGCGAATTTCAGCCCCAAAGCGGCTGTAAGCTAGAGCTTGGGTTCTCAGGCTATGCCCAGAATCCTACCTTCCTCTGGTGTCCGAACAACGACAGATTCGCTGTCCATCCCTTGAAACTCATCAAAGTACGGCCGGATCTTAATCTCGTACTCCATGCCTTTCTTCAGGTCTACGAGGATGGTAGTGCGTTCGGCCGGCGATTTCACGTCCTGAACCAGCCAGGCGCTGGTCTTGGTTCGGTACATCACCCGGTAACCCTGAATGAATTGGGCCTGGCGATCAACCTGCAATAAAAGCATCAAGACGGAAAGGGTCACATCTATAATCCTCCATTTCTGGAGACTTTCCCAAAGAATGCAGGCCAGACATACTTTTAATTTTCTCTGCCCCAAGAGCAGAAGGCCCCTACCATATCTTGCATTCATCCATGTTCTTGGCATTTAATGCCAGTGACACCAGCACGTCCCAGCCTGTCCTGCATCATGCACCTTAACCTTGTTTCCCTTTTGGCTTCCAGTTGATCAGGTAGACAGATGCCGCCCCTCTGCTTTCTCCAGCCTACTCATACAGCCTCCTTCCACTCGCAATGCTCACTGCAGCTCAGTCTTTTATTGCACCTCTTGGTTTGATACTTGGGCCTTGACATTAACTCCCCCACGACAGGTGGGAGATGGTCCGGGGGGTGGGGGGGGGGGGCGTTGCTTAAAAAGTAAGATGCCGTAACCCGATCCCAACACGGCGTGCATGCGCCAGCCGCCATTTTAACGTCCTTGGGCATCCCCAGGCCCGTTCTCCAGCCTTCCCTCTCCAGCCCTCCCGATCACAGGTACCCCACCTGTGATAGCAGGCCTCCTCCTTCAATTGCTGACCTCCCCCGCTCCCGATTGCTAAGGACCGTCCCCAAGGGGTCTTGACTGCAGCCTCTTACCGCCAAGTGTTTCCTCTCCCTCGCTGGCCAGGCTGTCCATTTGGCCACCTATCGGGCGGGAGGCGGAGTTACATGATGCAAATAAGGCCATGCCATTAAGATCGGCAGGACCTCCGCCTCCCCAGCCTTGCTGGGTTCTTCCGCCGGTTACCCTGCCTTCCCGTAAATATCGGGGCCTTGGTCTTTCCATTTGAGGCCAAGGGTAAATCAGCAGGTATTTACTGTCTAATCCATCCCTTGAGCCTCTCTCTATATATAGGACTCTGAGTGGTGACTACGCAGGTGTTGGTATTTGGTGTAGGTGGTAATGCAATGGTTGCTATACGATTTCTAGAAAACAAGTGCCATCAATCAGTGCTATTTCCTCTTTACCTTTTCCCCTATGTTCACATTCATACTCTTCATGGTCACCAGGCAGTGTTCTCACCGGTTTGTGTGCAAAGCACTTTCACCATCAATGGTAAAATCTTCAGAAGAGTGATACGTTGCCTGGTCTTGCTGGAAAGTCTGATTTATTCCAACAGTAATAGACTACACAGATCTAATACCATCTCCCTGGCATGGTTACTGCAGTGTGATACATACAACAGAGTCGGGGACAGTTACAGTTCTTTCTAACACTATGGAGACATTTTGATGCCTTCTGAAGCTGGAGTACGTTGAGTGTGGAGCTAGTCACTGGACCAGCCTTACACACACATGAAGAAATGAAGCATAGCAAAAACATCATCAAGTTGGACATTGCCAAACGTGATTTGGTGGATTGCATACTAGAGGTATGGACAGCACTTGAGACTCAAGTTACATGTGCTTATGGAACACCACCTTGACCATCCACCATGTCGTAACCTATCCAACGGTGTTAGACAAGGGTTCCCTTGGCTACTCATACTCATTCTTGCCCTTAACACACTCTCTCGCTCTGCCCTTTCCCTTGCATGCCATAGCTGTGGGTCACTGCTGTATTCACTACTTACTGTCCAGGTGACCTGGATGGTAGTAGACGTGAGGGTGACAGGAGTCTGCAGCTGGACTACCACCTCCCCGAGCTCACGCTGGACTTGCCGATGGTCTACCCCCTGCCCTGTGGGACTCACATCTGCGGGCAATAAGGAAAAGTAATGCAATAAATTTGTGCTAACACATTCAAGTACCTTGGTATCTACTAACAGTTATGCTAAGCACTTTAATGGTCCATTACAGGATTAATTAATCAATAGAAACAACTGGAGCAATGCAGACTCTGTCTGGGAGTTCAAATTAATGGTGCATGCATCAATCACATGTTCAACAACAACAACAACCTAAATATCTGTAAAGCCATTAACGTTTTCATTATCATTCATTCTGCAAATATATACAAGGTATGTTTCAAATGGAATAATGGAGTTCCTGGCTGTAACCTAATCAAAGATGGAATAAAATGACCAGGGTGCAATTTGAAAGATAAGATTGTAGCCGCGAGCTGGAACCCCCAGCGCCCTGTGTTAACGATTCTTTTTCTACTGGTGTTAATCCAGCTCCCTCAGGATGTCGGGTTTAGTGACTCCTCCCAGCCAGTGCCCTGTGCTGATGACTATGGGGTACACTTTATCAATTGGCTCTCTTGGTGCACAGCTTCTGAGTGCCTGCTGGGATTTTAATAGATGGAAAATCATGCAGAGGCAACTGAACTCCATGCACGAAGTTCTCGTTACGCACTCTTGTGGCATAAGGTTCTTTGTTGGAGTCTTCTCCTTATCTCCCGTGATTAGCAACCCATTTCTTCCACTACTTTACATCCAGCAGGTTGTGCTCTGGGTTGTTTCGTAACAAAGTCCCTTTTTAGGATGTCAGGTCATTAGCCTGACTCACAACTCTGTACCCGGAGAACCAGCTAGATGTGTTGGGTGGGTTGGGAAGGGTCACCACTCCATTGGGGGTCACCATTGACCAGAAATTTAACTGGACCAGCCACATAAATACTGTGGCTACAAGAGCAGGTCAGAGGCTGGGTATTCTGCAGCGAGTGACTCACCCAAAGCCTTTCCACCATCTACAAGGCACAAGTCAGGAGTGTGATGGAATACTCTCCACTTGCCTGGATCAGTGCAGCTCCAACAACACTCAAGAAGCTTGACATCATCCAGGACAAAGCAGCCCACTTGATTGGCACCCTATCCACCACCTAAACATTCACTCCCTTCACCACCGGCGTACTGTGGCTGCAGTGTGTACCATCCACAGGATGCACTGCAGCAACTCACCAAGGTTTCTTCGACAGCACCTCCCAAACCCACGACCTCTACCACCTAGAAGGACATGAGCAGCAGGCACATGGGAATAACACCACCTGCACGTTCCCCTCCAAGTCACACACCATCCCGACTTGGAAATATATCGCCGTTCCTTCATCGTCGCTGGGCCAAAATCCTGGAACTCCCTTCCCAACAGTACTGTGGGAGAACCTTCACCACACGGACTGTAGCAGTTCAAGAAGGTGGCTCGCCACCAGCTTCTCAAGGGCAATTAGGGATGGGCAATAAATGCTGGCCTCGCCAGTGACACCCACATCCCATGAACGAATAAAAAAAAAATTCTCATCGGATGTCAACCCAGTATTCAGAAACCGGAATTCTTGTCTCTGCTCACAAATTGGGGTGGGGCTCGAACCCATAACTTTCTGCCTCAGAGGTGGGAATGCTATCACTGAACCAAGGCTCACTCTCCATATGCTATCATCAAAGGGAGTGTGAGTAACTCAAAGTCACTCTTGTGCTTTCTCTCTTCTAGCAGCCGGTTACAGAGTGGAATTAGGCGAAGCCAACAGGCAAGACAGCCATGAATAATGAACGGCAAAGCAAAACCCGAAGAGGGTGGGAGATTGTTCACTGTCGAACTCTGTGTGATTGTTCACTGTGAAAAAAGCAACTTCAGAATTGAACGTGCGTTTAGCGCAGCCTACCTTGAGTGCGGACAGGCTCGGAGATGGGGCTGGGGTCTCCCAGACCGTACATGTTGACTGCACGTACAATGAACAGATAGATGGTGTTGAGGTTCAGACCGATCACCGTGTGCTTTTCCACTTTCACGTACTCTGCCACTGTCTGCCATGTGCTACCTGCAGATTGACTGAGAAAGAAAGAAAAGCCGATGATCCCTTGTGGGTGGAATGCTGGAATTTTAAAATAATGTTCTCTTTTCCAAACCAAGTGATACTTTGAGTGAATCGATTAAAAAAGGCAAATCGACCTGCAGCCCTGTTTTAGGAGCTGTTTTACTTACTGATTTTGTACCGTCAAGGTTTCTTTTGAAATTTGTTGACTGATCAAAAATTAACTAGCTCCAGAATTTTCTATAAATTTCGTACATACATAAAACTAGCAATTGCCCCACACCAGATCCAACAATTCATTTATCGATCAATTTCCACCATTTCTCAACATCACACAATGAGCTTATAATGGCAACTTTCTAAAGAGAGACTTCATTAGCTGAAAATCACCTTTGAAAGCCAGGTTTCCGGCCCAATGAAAGCCCAGAATATAAACAATGATGTTATCATTTGACTATCTGATGCATTTTAACATATCAAACCCTAGAAAGGATGCTGCCAACGTAAATACTTGTCAGCAATTTTTCCTCAGACATTCAGAATGTTAAATAGTATTTTAATTGGAAATAAATTCATTCTACCTCTCAGAGATATTTTTATCTGCTATTCTATGGCCAGTCAGAACCTGGGCCATATGATCCATCATACAAGGTCCCTTTAGTGGTTAAAGCATGATGGATGTTTCTCTGTTATGCGTTTGTTCTATGATCAAGATGAAGATTGCCCTGGGGTGTGTGGAGAGAAAATGAGAGTCCCTTAGATCTCAAGGCCCTGCATTTATATAGCTTTTAAAACTGTAATGCTGTGTGAAGTTGCTTCATTGTAATTTCCAAGTCAGTTAGTATTCAGAGGATTAGATCAAACCTTTATGGTAGACATTAAACTGGGGTAGGAATCGAAACAAGTTAACAAAAACCTGTAACTAAGCAGTGGCTGAACAACTGGGTTTATTTTTCTGCACATAACATTACACACTAATGGACAGTCAAGGGGACATTCCATTATCCCACAGGAGCTCAGGTTCTCCCCTTCTCTCTTATTTGTCTACTGACCCCATAATATCTTTGTGTCAATACACAGGCATCGGTTTTACACAATATACATACAGCATGGGATACTAGTCTTAAGAGAAAAAATTTATGGGCCTCTAACAGGCCAGTTAAACATGATTGAAAGGCCAACCTAGACTGAGGAAGCTGCAGATTTTACAGTTCATTTTGTTCTTACTAAGGTGAGGGATCTTAGTGCCGGGGAGTGGAACACTTTCACACTTCATCTTCTGTTCTGGGCACCTAAAATTTCACTCTTGCCCATTCTTGGTGCATGCTGGGAGTGCACTTTGAGAAATTATGTCCTCTCAAATTCAGCATTTGTTAAAATTAATGGGTAGAGAATCTCAAGCCGGGATTTCCTGATATGCTCTCCTACCACCCGCCAGAAGTGGTCACAGTGGAACTTTTATCTCCTAGAGTCAACCCCAAGCGCTCCTAGGTCAAACATGATATCAAACAAAATTTGACACCGAACCACATAAGAAGACATTGGGACAGGTGACCAAAAGCTTGGTCAAACAGGTAGGTTTTAAGGAGGGTCTTAAAGGAGGAGAGAGATGTAGAGAGGTGGAGAGGTTTAGGGAAGGAATTGCAGAGCTTGGGGCCTAGGCAGCTGAAGGCATGGCCGCCGATGGTGCAACGATTAAAATCAGGGATGTGCAAGAAGGCCAGATTGGGAGAAGCGCAGAGATCTCGGAGAGTTGTAGGGCTGGAGGAGGTTACAGATATGGGGAGGAGTGAGGCCATGGAGGGATTTGAAAACAAGGATGAGGATTTTAAAATTGAGGCGTTCCCGGACGGGGAGTCAACCTCATTTCTTGGAGGACCCTTACATCAACCAACCTCATTTCTTACATCCAGAAAAGAGAGAAGATTTCAATCCCATCTGTCTGGGTGAAAGGCTAGAGCCTAACCCACCAGTCTCCATTCTGTAGTTTACTGCTGCTGGTTTTTCTCTCCCTATCAAACTCTGATAAGCATTAATAAACCTGAAAGTTTGACCTGAAATCCCTGGGTGACCAGCAGTATATCATCAATTTCCAGTTACAATAATTTACATGCTCAAAATATAAATCATCACTCTACCCTTGACATTGTTGTTTACCTGACTTCAGATAACACAGCTCACATCGAGGGTGGAGATCCTGGGACTTAGAGGCCACCGTGTTTCCATGACAGCAAACAAAGACGTGTCCGGAATGTACATTCCATGCTTTTGTTACCTGCAGACTCTCCTGGCCGGCCTCCCATCTTATACCCTCCATAAACTTAAGGTCATCCAAAACTCTCTGCCCGTATAAATCCTCAATTTTAAAATTCTCATCCTTGTGTTCAAATCCCTTCATGACATACTCCTCCCTATCTAGGTACCTTCTTCCAGCCCTACCACCCTCCAAGAACTCTGTGTCCTTCCAATTCTGGACTCTTGTGCTTCCCCCACTCCCTTCACACCATCATTGGTGTCCGTGCCTTCACCGTGTAGGCTCTAAGTTCTGGAATTCCCTTCCAAAACCTCTCTGTCTTTCCATCTCTCTCTCCTCCTTTAAGATCCTCCTTAAAATCTACCACCTTGACCAAGCTTTTAGTCTCCTATCCTAATATCTCCTTCTTTGGCTCGCTGTCAATTTTTGTTTTATTACGTTCCTGTGGAGCGCCTTGGGACATTTTCCAACGTTAAAAGCGCTATATAAGTGCAAGTTGTTGTTGTTATCTATATAAATGCAAGTTGTTGTTGTTTCCATGGGGATGAGCAGAGCAGTGCATGAATCGTGCACATGCAACTTGAGTTTGCTCAATTTCCATGGCAACTCCCTCTATATTTGAACCCTGGCCGCAATTAAAAATGAAAAAATTCTCCAATTATTTTAACATTATTCTACTTTTTAAATTAACATTTTTCTCTTTCTGCTTCTAATTTTTTGGGAAAGAACTGATCTAAAGTATCAATATCGTCAATTTTGTTCATGAAGATTTCGTCTGATTAGAGTTTCTGGTGATGGTCACCAGAGCCAATCTTCCCCCACTGTAAGGACACTAACCACGCACTAAGTGCCTTCTTTTGACTTGCTCCTATATTCTAGGAGCCTGAGGGAGCATTTGTTCTGATACATGGGGGAAGTCACCGGGAGACATTTTCAATCCAGATGCATACCTTTGAGTATCACCACAAACAATGCTCTGAGGAAACCAAATTTCCCTCAACTATGTTATTGCTTTGATTTTTAAAAAAAATTAAAACAAATGAGTTTTCTGTTCTCAGTCTAAGACAGGGAGAGGGAAAACACACAGCCTTGGCTGGGCCATTATCCAGTGACTCTTGCTGGAAAAGGTGTGTGTTGACATTAAGTGAGGACAGTGCTCAGTTCAACTGTGGTGATCCCCATGGGTAATTAGCGTGCTGGTACTCACTGTCCAATCTCACACATGAAGGATGGATGCTTGGGAGCCTTTGGGACTGTGCTCCAGCAGGTGAGAGGCGGGACATGGAGGGTTAATAAAAAAAAACTATAAGTGAATGAGGGCACAGTTCTCTGGCACTCCAGTGCCACAGAATCGCTATGGCGATGATCTCTTCCCCACGTGGTGATTCCATGATCTTCGCCTAGTTGATGTGGGTGGGTACGGAGCAAAGGCCGGACAGGGAGAGTCATCCTGGGCCAATGTCAGGGACCTCTTAACCTGGGAGCAGTCATCAGGATCTGAAAAGGTGCACGGGATGGAAAGAGCTCGGAGAGGGGGAAAAAAAATCAAATAAGTAAATTACCAAAACAACACAGATGTTCTATTATCTCTTCCTATGAATTAATACCCCAAGCCATAAAGCAGAGGCTGGCTGTTTCTTCAGCAATGTTGCTGATGGGTTTCAAGACTCCTTTAATGCAGCCATCAATTGCTTCCCAGGAAAGCAATGTTGGTTCTGCCTCATAGCCTTTCCCTGTTAGTGAAGCACATGTCCGACAGTAATTCAAGGCTATTCCTGTCATGTCTGTGACAGGCAAATCTCTCTCTGTGAACAAACACATTCCCCACCTGAGCGGGCCTCATAAATCTGCAAGCGATTGGCACCGAGAGCTGCCGCTCGCTAAATAACACCTTGCCCCTGTCTGCAGGGATGTGAAGCCTCTGTGCAACGATATTAATTCCCGCTTTTCCCAGCTGCTTTCTTTCTTCCTCCTACCTAAATGCTTCGATGATGTACGATGCCACTGTCGAGCCTCCGATGTGCTGGCTCGGCTGCCATGTCAAGGTGACACTATTACGAGTGACGTCGGTGATCAGTGGCTTCGAGGGAGGGCCAGGCAGGAGGTCGGGTTCAGCTGAGAGGATGCGAGTTGGGCTGCCATTTTCTGAAAGAAAGAAGCATCTTCATTATTTATCTAATTACAGGCAAACAGATCGCGCAGCCCAGGGTGCGCACTGCACTGTGTAACTGAAAACATGAGGCCTTAATCCAGTCTTGCAATTCAATCTTTTGATGGCAGCGGAGGCACCCTATCAGATGGTAGGACCTGGTTTCTGGCTCCTTGATTGGACATTTGAAATTCAAAATATCCAATCAGATGGCACAAATTTGTTATGGAGTTGGAGAACCCACCATTGAATGGGACAGGCAAACATGCTATAGGGGAATGGGACTAATTGGATACCTCTTTCAAAGAGCCAGCACAGGCACGATGGGCCGAATGGCCTCCTCCTGTGCTGTACCTTCTATGATAAGAATCTAGAAATCCTTGGGCTCACAGGGGGATGGGGGGAGAGGAAACATGTGAACATAGGAACAGGAGTAGGCCATTCAGCCCCTTCAAGCCTGTTCTGCCATTCAGTTAGATCTTGGCTGAGAGTGAGGAGAAGGGACTGTTCAGGAATCAGCCAGGGTTCCTGTTCCTGATTGCTGTTCACCGACCCCTCCTGGAACTTGCGTGTGTGCCATCTTTATCCAGCTCAACTGTGATGCACCCTGTAGCCAATTAGCCAGCACAAATTTGAGGCCTCGTTATACAGGCTCACACATGCAGAATGGTCGCATAGGTGAGGTAACTGAGGGCAACGAGTGCCTTGGTTGCTGTACCCCAGCATCTGTCTGCACCTTGATAGAGGGGAGGAGAGGGAAAAAAATCTAAGAATGAAAAAAAGTGAATTGACATTGATATCCAGTTCCCTGATATTTATAAAAGCGAAGTTTAAACTTTTCTGTCTGGAGGACATCCTGGAGGCCCCGCAAATATAGACACACTGCCAGGACATCCTGCAAACACTGGTATAATCCAAGTGACCACTCCTGCAAATATAGACACAATCCCTGGGACCCCACTCCCGTTCTGCATTCTGATAGACTGTGTTGGCTACGAAAAGGGAAACAGTGCATAAAAGTCATTTAACAAACAGCAACAGAAGTAATGTGCTAATAAACCAACAAATACAAATAAAAAACAGAAACTCAGGAGGGAATTCAGCGAGTGCTAACTGCACAGCGGGTCACAGGTTACGGATAAGGGTCGATTCTGAAACCTGCACTGCCACTGAGTGACGCTCCGAGCTGAATTTATCCTCTGACATCCTCTCACAGATGACCCGAGTTTAAATACTTAGAACCTGCTTGGTCACCTTGGGGATTGTTGGGACTCCCTGGCATCGTGTTTATATTTGCAGGGGGCTGTAAGATGTCCTCCAGTCAGAAAAGTTTAAACTTCACTTTTATAAATATCAGGGAGCTGGATAACAATATCAATTGTCACTCGCAAAGTCTCAAAGGCAACGGCTGCCTACCGAAGACGTCAACTTGTACCCACTAACTAGCCCGAGCTCCCGTATATACCAGCGCCCCCGTCACAAGTGCTCAAGGCCATCTCTTAAAGGTCCAAGTGCGCCATGGCCTTGTGCTGCCCTTGGCTTCAATCTTTGCTTTCGAGGCCATCAATTTCCGTAATGCACAGCACAACCACACGTGTTTGTTTAACCTCTGACCTGCCCCCATTCTAGGTCAGGTTGTGACACTGAAAATCAACCAGTCAGTGATGTATGGGAAGGTGAGTTCATTTAAGAGCAATTATAAAGAAAGACCAGCTATTTATCAGGAGCTCTATTAATATTTCAGCTAGGGATGGCTCCCGGGCTGGCAGCTCCCTACTGAGTTCCTGTCCTTTGTAACTGTTCACAAACATCCTTTATCCTTTTTCCCCAGTCTCCTCTCCTCCACTGCTTAAGATCCCCTCTCCCTTTTAGTGAGTGCATTTTAGCTCAATCTTCAAGTTCAAGCACCAAGTTATTTTATTCATTCTCAAGATGTGGGTATTGCTGGCAAGGACATGGGTATTTGTTGCCCATCCCTAGTTGCCGTGAGAAGGTGATGGTGGACTGCCTCCTTAGCAGTTTGATATGACTGAGTGGCTTGCTAGTCCACTTCAGAGGGGTGTGGGACTGGAGTTATAAATAGGCCAGACCGGGTAAGGACGGCAGGTTTCCTTCCCTAAAGGACATTAGTGAACCAGTTGGGTTCTTATGACAATTACTTTTTTATCACCAATCTGCCTGCCATCGACCCTTTTGCTTTACTAGTTCTTCTGCTGTGCATTCCCCTGATGAATCTTCCTCCCTCTCCAAAGTGAATGAGAGCGAATCTCAACGTCAGTACTGGCAGCAGAAATCCCTTTTGCTTTGAATGGCGTAAGGTCTTCATTAGTAAAGACTTATTTAGTAACTGTCACCGTGAACAACTTCTCCTACTTTGAATTTAGGCCAAGCGTACCTTGGGGTTCTATCTCTCGATTTAATTCTGATTAAACTGCTCACGCTTGGTGACCTGCCTTTGCTGCTGTTTGTTTCCTATCTGACGTGATGTGGCTTAACTGCAACGTACCTTGTACCTCCAGGTAGCCGCTCCAGGTGGTCTCCCCACTCGATCCCGTAGCGACACAGACGTACATACCAGTATCAGTTACCTAGCAACGAAAAGCAGAGTCAATTGGATGTTAATCTTGCTTGTCCCCGTCACTGCAGATTACACAGTGGGCATCTTTAAGACTAATGTGCAATTAATATTCTGTTCAGAAACTATCACCTCTTTTACAAGTACAAAAACAAACACAGTGAGGTGGGAAATAAAAAGCAGGAAATGCTGGAAACACTCAGCAGGTTAGGCAGCATGAGAGAGAAACAAAATTAAGGGGCACAGGACCAAGCCGGGTAGATGGAGTTGAGGTACACATCAGCCATGATCTAACTGAATGGCAGAACAGGCTCGAAGGGCTGAATGGCCTACTCCTGTTCCTATGTTCCTAGAGTTAATGTTTATAGGTCAATGACCTTTCATCAGAACTGGAAGATATTAGAGGTGAACAGCTTTTAAGCAAATACAGAGCCTGGGAAAAGAGGGGCAGAGAAAGAATAAAAGGGGAAGGTCTGTGATAGGGTGAAGGACAGGAGTGTTTAAATGACAAAATTGATGGTGGTGCAAAGCAAAAGAAGGTGATAATGAGACAAGTAAAGAAATAAAAGATGGGTCTAGGGGAGGCGTAAATGGTTACAGCAGAATAGCAGAGGGAGAGGGAAGCGTGGACAATCTGGCAAAGAGGAGAAGGCTCCCGTGGCCCGGGAATGTGGCGGAAGAAAGGCAGGTAGAGCCCAGGGGTGAGGACCACCCCACTGGTCGTGTACCAATAGGGAAATCCCACGGCAAGTACTAGCCCACACCTCCTCCACTCCCAGTGGATCTGGTGCAGTCATTACCAGCACCTGTCCGACAGAAAATGGGAGCGGTGGTAGGTTCTAAAGTTGTTAAAGTGCGTAGTAGAAAGATATGGTGCTGTTCCTCGAGTTTGCATTGAGTTAGCAGCAGCAAAACCATCGACATATATGTGAACCCTCAGATTGTACCACTCCATTTACTCTGCTTGCAAACCATCGATTAGTTTCTATAACAAAAACTGGGTTTGATTTTCAATATAGCTGAATTTTAAAAAATTTTGTATAGTTCTTTCCAGGCTCTCCTCTCTACCAATTCTCTGCCTTCTCCTTCTCTCCTGACTCCTTGCCCTCCAGTTCCTTGCCCAAATCACCATTGTTCACCATTGTTGTGAGCCTTGGCATTGTCAGCATGGCATTCGATCACGGGTTTTCGTAGCCAAGTCTGATTCAGTCCTCACCTGACATCCACCTCTAGTAGGAGAAGCTAGCGAGCAATTGGGAGTGTGAACTCGAGTGGATTTTCTCCTTCGTAACCTGGGGCAATAATGTCAAGTGTCCAGTCCCTACTGTCATACTGCCTTGGATCAACGAATTCAGCACAAGATGAGGAATCGAGCCTGGGGCCAACCCGAGTCTGCGTGACTCAACTAATCACCGGCTAAACAGTGAGCCGTCAGCAAAGTTCACTATTTAGTTTTAATCCTTCCTGTCCATGCTATGTCTGTTTCTCAGCCAAGAGGCTGCGTGGATAACTGCCAAGACCTCTTGCAATTCTGCAGATGTGCATGACAGCAGCCCAAAGTGACCTGGCCAGCGATTTCCTTCACTCCCTCCCTCTGGTGAAGTGACCACTACTCAGCTCTCCATCTGATGGCTTACAAAGCAGCCACATGGAGAACACCAGGAGTGAACTCTTATCCTCCCACCCTTCTACCCCAAGGAGAATGCATTTCCTGGAAACAGCAGCTGGCAGTTCAGGAGCTGTGCGCTCACATGAGCATGGGCGCAGGTTTAAATTTAACCTTGATGTTTCTACTTGGGAGACCATGACTGGAGGCAAATTCTGCATTTTTAACGCGGTTCAGCAGTGCAGACCTGATCCATCGAGCAGGAAGCTGAAGTTAAAGAAAGAAAGAAAGACTTGCGTTTATTTAGCATCTTTCACGACCTCAGGACGTCCCAAAGTGCTTTACAACCAATGGAGTACTTTTAAAGTGTAGTCAATATTGTAATGTAGGAAGCTAGTTGATATCATTTTAAAAAGGGGATGAATAAATTGCTGCATACAGATGCAAAGTCGTTCACAGCCTGAGTGACTTCATTTAAGTGTATTACAAATTTTTGCATCTATTTAAGAACTGATGGGGATAACTTTAACTTTGAGCAATAGTGTAAAATGGGTGGTAGTGAGTCAGCAGCCTGTTTTACATATCACCCGATTTTTATTTCCATTAACTTCAATTGGCAGAGATGTAAAACGGGCTGTCGACTCTCTATCACCCGTTTTACACTATTGCACAAAATTACCCCCGATATGTGATATTCATTCACACACGTGAACAATACTTAAAGCTTTGAAAGTTTGCTGGGCTTCAGTTCACATTGTAACATTTACCTTTAGGAAGGATCAGACACTCATCCACAAGAAGGAAAGTATTCATCTAAAATCTTTTTACATCTATTGAAAAGTGCTTTACAGACAGTGAATTATTTGAAGTGGAGTCACTGTTGTTAAGTAAGCAAAGGTGGCATCCATTTTGCACACAGCAAGATCTCACAAACAGCAATGGGACGAGTGGTCAGTTAATCTGTTTCTCGCAATGTTGGCCCTGCTCTTCTTCAAATAGTGTCAGGGGATCATTAAAACCTTTACATTACATTAAAGTCCACCTGAGCTAATTGAACGGGAAGAAGGGCTAATAATTTAACATCTCATCCAAAGCACTGCATCTGTGACCATGCTGCACTCCCTCAGCACTGCAGTGAAACGTAGCCCTAAATTATGTGCTTAAGTCCTGGAGAAAGATTTGAACCCACATCCTTCTGACCTTGCTACCAACTGAGCCAAACTGACACTCTCAAGTGTGAATTAGTGACACCATAGGGGTGAAATTCAATTTTGGAGTGGGCATAAATGTAGTAGCGGATCGGCCGCCCATTATACACCCCAACCTATTACATACCCGCCCGTTACTCACACGCCTGTTCTACACCCTGCCCGTTACACACCCCGCCCGTTACACACAGTCCATGGAAAGAAAAACATTGCAAACACAGAATTTTATCCCATTAGCATGGTCTGGATTTGAACTCCAATCCCATTGTTAACTAACTGCACCTCTCAGTCCTGCTTCCTTTTTCTATAATTCTTCACTTGATGCTCTTAATGTTTCCTATACAAGCAAGTGGTTCAGGGTTGTACCAAACCCTACGACACTGACTAAGGAATCTGAGTTCAAATCATATTGCACTCTCTATGATTTGAACTAGATTCCTTAGCCAGTAGTCCGATTATTATTTTAATAGCCTAGGTTTCAGAATCACTGAGATTATCCACCAATGCAGGTGTTAGCTGCGGCTTAGTTGGTCGCACTCTCACTTCTGAGTCAGAAGGTTGGGGGGTTCACGTCCCACCCAGGAACTTGAGCACATAATCTAGGCTGACGCTCCAGTGCAGTACTGAGGGAGTGCTGCACTGCCGGAGGTGCCGTCTTTCAGATGAAACATTAAACCTGCTCTCTCAGATGGATGTAACAGATCCCATGGCACTATTCAATGAAGAGTTCCCCTGTGTCCTGGCAAATATTTATCCCTAAAAACACAGATTATCAGGTCATTATGACATTGCTGTTTGTGGGACCTTGCTATGTGCAAATTGGCTGCCATGTTTCCTACATTTCAACCGTGACTACACTTCAAAAGTACTTCATTGGCTGTAAATTGCTTTAGGATGTCCTGAGGTCATGAAATGGCTCTATAACAATGCAAGTCTTTCTAGCTAATAATTTAATTGGATTTCCTGTGAAGTGATCAAGCATGATACAAAAACACAAAGTCACAGTTAACAAATTATGTCCCAGGACTGGAGGAGGTCAGTGAGATGGTCTGGTGCCACCAGGGACATGCCAAGAATCAGATGGCATCTGCATACATCTCCACTACCCAAGAACGCTCATGTTTCTGCATCAGGACCATGGGATCCATGCTTAACAGGATGGGCTAGCGTTCTTCGTTAATTAGTGTAAGGGGTCACTCAACAGCCAAGCTCCCAGCCCCCATTACAAATTAGCATCTGTCATAAGGAAATGTCATTCGCTACACAGCCTGATTAAAGTCAAACACAGTGGCACCATTCTGCCAGCCCATAATGCCAGAAAAGATCAAAGTTTGTACAAACATTCTCTCCAAGGACATTAAATTGAATCATTTTATAAAGACATGAACTATGTCAAGTCCAAACAGTGATTGATTCAAAGGGTGGAGGTCTCTCAGTCAGTATAACAGCACACAAAACAACCCTTTCACCTCATCAACTGATTGAGGGAGCTTCAAATTGCAGAGAAATCCCATGATAATGTGGATAATTCCTTGTGACAGTTGTAAATAAGGATTCTTATGATCTCAGTGGTACAGAGAAGGCAAAAGGCTAAAAATTAGCCCAATGGTTAATGTTAAGTGAAAAACAGCCATTTAAAACAAACTCCATCCACCACCTCAACAGGAGATAAAGATACACAATCCAGGAAGAAGGGAAGAAAACAGGGTCACAATTATAGGGTGTATGTAATGTATTTTTCCCCTTGCCTCCTGTTGTTCTCCTAAACAGTTTGGCAGCCAGTTTCTGGGACATAGCAGCCTTGATTGACTCTTCCCTCGATTTTTTTCCACCCACTTTGTGAGGAAGCATCAGGCTTTTCTAAGTTTGGGGTTGATATACATTGCTGGAGCAGCGGAGGCTTTATCCAGGCTGCCCCCCTGACCTGGGAGTGTTGGATGGGTCAGTGTAGAGAAACTTTACTGTGCATCAAACCTGTGTGATAACCAACCTGAGAGTGCTTCATGGAAGAACTCAAGAACTTCCCCAAAGCCTTTCCACCATCTACAAGGCACAAGTCAGGAGTGTGATGGAATAGTCTCCACTTGCCTGGATGAGTGCAGCTCCAACAACACTCAAGATGCTCGACACCATCCAGGACAAAGCAGACCGCTTGATTGGCACCCCATCCACCACCCTAAACATTCACTCCCTTCACCACCGGCGCACCGTGGCTGCAGTGTGTACCATCCACAGGATGCACTGCAGCAACTCACCAAGGCTTCTTCGACAGCACCTCCCAAACCTGCGACCTTTCCCACCTAGAAGGACAAAGGCAGCAGGCACATGGGAACACCACCACCTGCACGTTCCCCTCCAAGTCACACACCATCGCCGTTCCTTCATCGTCGCTGGGTCAAACTCCTGGAACTCCCTACCTAACAGCACTGTGGGAGAACCTTCACCACACGGACTGCAGCGGTTCAAGAAGGCGGCTCACCACCACCTTCTCAAGGGATGGGCAATAAATGCTGGCCTCGCCAGCGACGCCCACATCCCATGAACAAATAAAAAAAAAAGAAGCTTTACTCTGCATTTAACTGGGGCTGTACCTGAGCAGGAACAACTGATGACAGTGTAAGGGGAGCTTTACTCTGAATCGAATCCAGAAGGCACCTGAACTGGGAGTGTTTGATTGGACAGTGTAGAGGAAGTTTTACTCTGGAGTCTAATCCAGGCTACAGCTACAATCATGGAATCTTAGAAATTACAGCACGGGGGGAGGCACTTTGGCTCCTCACACCTGTCCCAGTGCAACTCTTCATCTGGAACTATCTGCTCCAAACCCAGCTCCTAGCCCTTTCCCATATCTTTTTTATTTTCTTCCTTTTCAAAAACTTACTCAATTACCTTTTAAAAGATGTCACAGTCTCTGCCTCAACAATCACCTGTGCTAAAGCATTTCAAGTTGCAATAACCTATGTGAAAAGAACATTCTTCTAACATCTCCTTTCATTTCTCCAATGATAATCCTGAGCTTATGGCTCCTTGTTATTGATTTTCCAGGCAATGGAAACAATCCTTCACTGTTTACGCTCTCGAAAGCTTTCATCATTTTGAATATCTCAATGAGATTCCCTCCGTTCCAGTGTGGAAATTTCAGTACAGAAAGAGGCCATTCAGCCAACCGCCTGACCGTGGATTGCTTGAAGAGGTAGTGCAGAGGAAACACTGTCCTGGGTCTAACCCATGAGGCAGTGGTAGGAGGAGATTTTCCTGCTCCTAATCAGGGCCATCCCTAGCCCATGATTGTTTAATGAGACTGTGGAGGGAGTTTTACTTTGCATCTAAGCTGCAGCTGATCACAGACTGCTTAATAGGGAAGTATAGAGGGAGCTTTATTCTGCATCAAGCCTGAGCTGTATGTGACCTGGGAGTGCTTGATGAGACAGTGCATTTATTCCCTGTTGTATCTGACCTGCGAATTCTTGATGGACAGTGCAGAGGATCCTTTACTCTGTACCTAACCCATGCTGTATCTGCTCTGGGAGTGCCTGAAGGGACAGAGGGACCTTTACTCCGTATCTAACCTGTGTTATGTCTGACATGGAAGTACTTGATCCTGACAGATAATACATTGCTTTTCCATTGCAGTGACCTTAACAAGCAAAAAACAAACATCACATTTAAAAAACACATTTAAAAATTGCTTGTTTCTGCTGGCAAATGGTGATCGGAGTGAAGCTAAATCTTAAACTCTGAAATTCAGTGCTCTAGGCCAATAGCAGCACAAAATCTTCCCAGCTCTGAGCTAAAGGGACAGCCTCAGCTAAATTAGTTCTTCCTTGTGAACTCCCAGGAAGATTGAGTATGGAAATTCACCCTGCTGCCGGTCACTAAACTCGATGGGTCAAGAAGTCCAAGACTCAATCCCCAGTCTGTGCTGAATTAGCTGCTCACAGCCATGGCAGTGTTAGGGGTGCTGACATGGTTTCATTGTTCCTGGGCTAGGAAAAGGGAGGAGGGGGAATCAGCCCGGATCCCCACTACTGATCAATATTCAGTCATACGTGTGTGCGTGCGTGTGTGTGTGTGTGTGTGTGCACACGCATCAGATGATATAGAATCAGACTCAGCTGTGACGTTTCTCATGGCCAAATAGCCTGCTGACACTTACTGACTGGGCCATATGAATAACTAACGGGAGGACTATCAGTGCCTGGGGAACCAAACTCTAGCATCTGCCACCATCTTTAGTAAAGGGGGGGATGAAATTTGGAAGGTAAAGGAAGAGGGAAGGATGTCCCAAAACTCTTCATAGTGAATGAATCGCTATTGAAGAGTAGTCACTGTTGTTAGGTAGGCAAATGCAGCAGCCAATTTGCACAGAGCAAGATCCTGCGAACAACAGTGAGATAAATGACCGAATATGTTTTTTTATTGGTAGTTGGTTGATGAATGTTGGTTAGGACAGTGGGAGAGCTCCATGCTCTTCTTCAAAGAATCTTTTACATCCGCCTAACACCTTTGACAATGCAGCGCTCCCTCAGCACTGAACTGAAGCAGAAGGGGAAATTTGAAACTGTCCATGGAATCCAATAGCACACATCATAGTACTCAACCTGGATACAGTGACCAAGACTGTGTATTAAATCAGTGAGAATATATACCACTCCTATATGTGAGCATATAGACTCCTCCTGTACCAGTGAGAATGTATATCGCCCCCATATCAGTGAAAATGTATATCACTCCTAAATGAGTGGGAATATATACCACTTGGATATCAGTGAAAATATAAACCAGCTCTACATCAATGGAATACACCACCCGTATAGTCAGTGTGAATATAAGCAACCCCTATTTTAGTGTGAAAACCTATGTACAATTTATTCCTTTAGTAAAACCAATGTTAAAAAATGTTAATTTAAAAACGATTTAAACCCGAGTCCTTAGTTGTTAAAACGTTTCCCTGTTTCAGCCTGCAACCTGTTTCTTTATAATGCCTGGTCTCTTGAAATGAAATGTCAATTAAGAAGAAAAAGTTATCAGATATGCGCTGGCTACCCAGGTGACAAATTGGAACAGGAGCCTTTAGGACATCACCAGTTAGCAGCAGGCCGCAGTCTGGGTGATGTTAATGAACCCGCTCATTTACATGGGGACTGTATGTAAAAAACTGAGGCTGAAGGAGCCCCTTGCCACTCAGCAGTTCTGTATTTCCAATTCCGTGTGCTTCAGTGGCAGATTGTCTCTTTCTCCGAGCTCAGTCACATGACCTCCCCCAGTACCCCCTGAATCACTCTGACCTGATGAGGCTGTCTCCCAGAGGACCATTAATTCATAGTCGTCTCAGAAACTGCCTGACAGCTCTAATTTTTTCTGGGCAAACAGCCACAGCAGCAATAAAATGATGCTATTACCCGCACAGGGACAAGGAAGATGCATTAACCCCCTGACTCCGGGACAATGAAAGCACAAAAACGTTAAATATTTCACTCCCAACAGACTTCAGCATCAATTTTTAAATAAATGTTCAGCATGACCACAAGCTTTTATGACTAATGTATGACTGGCCTCTGTTTTACCTCGCTGGTGAATGTGATTCTATTGCACGAATGTCAGTTGTAGCTATGCAGCTCAAATAGCAAGGGGGCAGCCATTTTGAGCACCATCAGTGTGAAAGGATTTAAAACAGCATAGTGCCTTAGATTGGTACTGTGGTTCAAAAGGGTTTCGCCATACGTACGTCTAATATTGTGTCATTAATTCTGTCATTTTCCCCCTAGTTTTATCCAGGCTGGGAGGCCTCCATCTCTTATCTCCTGATGTACAGTGATCATAGAATACATACAATTACATAGAATGTACAGCATAGAAACAGGCCATTCAGCCCAACTGATCCATGCAGGCATTTATGCTCCACATGAACCTCCTCCCACCACTCTTCATTTAACCCCATCAGCATATCCTTCAATTCCTTTCCCCTTCATGAGTTTATCTAGCTTCCCCTTAAATGCATCTATGCTATTCACCTCAACTACTTCTTGTGGAAGCGAATTCCACATTTTAACCACTCTCTGGGTAAAGAAGTTTCTCCTCAATTCCCTATTGGATTTACTAGTGACTATCTTATATTTACAACCCCTAGTTTTGGTCTCCCCAATAAGTGGAAACATAGTCTACCCTATCAAACCCCTTCATAATCTTAAAGACCTCTATCAGGTCAACCCTCGATCTTCTCTTTTATTGAGAACAGAGCCCCAATCTTTTCAATCTGTTCAATCTTTCCCGATAGCTATAACCTCTCAGTTCTGGTATCATCCTTGTAAATCTTTGTTGCACCTCATTCAGTGCCTCTATATCCTTCTTGTAATATGGAGACCAGAACTGTGCACAGTGCTCTGGGTGTGGTCCAACCAAGGTTCAATACAAGACTTACATAACTTCTCTGCTTTTCAATTCTATTCTGATCAGTTTAAATAAGGAAACGTGGACAGAAGCTGTTATTCTACAAGGGGAGAGTAAGGGTTGGCACCTGCTTCAATGAAAGGGAATGGCCCTAAGAGGTGTTCGGGAGGTAAGGAAAGGTGTCACCCTTTCCCTTCCCCTCCCCTGTGAAAGACCGGAAAATCTTACACTGTCTGTTGGTTGCAAAAATGATTAAGATTCAATTATAACGTGAGGCGGGCGCCACCGCCTGCGTCTGCACTGGGCTGCGCTGTTTTACATGGAGACCCAGAATGCTAAACGTGTGGGAATGGCCCTCCCCACCTTGTTGACTTCACCAAAACCGCGGCCTTCCTGGGACGACGATACCTTCACTGCCTAAACCTCAGCTCGTTGGAGTGCAGATTGGACTGAGGGAAAACCAGATCACTGCACCTGGCCACAGTCCCACAGCTTAAAAAAGTACCTTCAAAGGTTTATAAACCGCAATCGCATCCCCTCTTGAAAGTCAATGTGATTTTTAGTGAGGAAATATCACAAAGGGAGTCTTGTTTTAGTGCGACCGTCTTGTGACCTCAATGACCAGTTCGTAAACCTTATTTCAGTTTAAACTGATCACAGGCTGGATCAAATTCGACACGGGGAGGAGGAGGTGAAAATCCTCTTTTAATGGAAAGCATGAGAGCGGCGCAAACAGAATGTTATCTCAGAAATCATGGTCGAGAGCCTCCTGTACTCGCGATTTCATTAGTGGGTCATTCATAATGAAGCAAAACAAGACATTCTCTCATTTTCATTAAGAGAGTAATTTCAAGCTTACAAGCTGTTCCCATGGTTTTTTTTTAGGCTGACCTGATATGACCATTTACTGTTTTGCAACTTTGAAAATATTCAGCTAAATCGCAAATCAGTATTAGGAAAAAAATTCATATCAAATGAAGAGAATTTATAAAACCAATAGATGTCCTGTGGAATATAGGAAAACATGAATAGGAGCAGACCATTCAGCCTCTCAAGCCTATTCCGTCATTCAATTAGATCGTGGCTGATCTGTATCTTAACACCATTTACCTGCTCAGGTTCCATATCCTTTAATATCCTTACCTAACAAAAAATTATCAATCTCCGTTGTGATATTTTCAATTGATCCCCAGCCTCAACAGCTTTTTTGGGGAGACAGTTCCAGGTTTCCACTACCCTTTGCATGAAGAAGTGCTTCCTGACATCAACTCTGAACGGCCTAGCACTAATTTTAAGGTTATGCCCCCTTGTACTGGACTCCCCCATCAGAGAAAATAATTTCTCTCTATCTATCTCCAAAGGCTTAAGCATGTAATCTAGCTGACTCTTCAGTGCAGCACTGAGGGAGTACTGCACTGTTGGAGGTCCCATCTTTCTGATAAAAAGTTAAGCCAAGGCCCTATCTGCCCTCTTAGGTGCATGTAAAGGGATCTCATAGTACTATTCAAAAAAGCCATGGGGAGTTGTCCTGAACAACATTTATTCTTCAAGCAACACCACCAAAAACATTATTTGGTCATTTATTTCATTGCTATTTGTGGGACCTTGCTGAGTGCAAATAGGTTGCTAGATGTCCCTATATTACAATAGTGACTAGACTTCAAAGGTACTTTATTGGCTGTGAAGCACTTTGGGAGGTCCTGAGGATGTGAAAGGCACAGTATAAATGCAAGTTCTTTCTTTCAATGTGTGATGTGTTGCAGCATTCCTGAAAGACTGTGATAGAAATATGTTTTTAGCTGTGTTATTGATTTGAGTTCCTTATTATTAGTTCATGGTGTTAATCATGGTTCCTGTGAGCTATCTCAGTACAGTGATACATACTTCCACTCCAACAAGTGAAGGTCGATTAATTTGCATCCGAGTCTCGGTTTCTGTCAAACAATGTGGAAATATATAATGTCGATAAGGCTGTGACTGATTCTTATCAAAACAAAAGGAAGTTTAATATGTTAATGTGAATTGAATGCAGAACCTAAGACTATTGGGTAAATAATGTCTTTGATAGCTGACTGTTAACTACCAGCCATCGCAGATAATTCAAAGTACTTGACACACAGGTCATGGTAGCAAGACATCCCATCCAATTCTAAAACATTCTAGGTGATTGACATGCTGGGGATAGTGGATTTGATTGACAGCTGTGTCTCGGGTATCTGTGGTCAGATTCCTTGTGGTCCCTTTCATGGACAGTTCTGTGGCCAAAAACTTCCAATCGTGGGTTTCTCTGTGACCCCAGAGAGTCAATTTAAAGTTTGTAGCCAACAAAGAAACTGAACTAGTTTGACTCGATGACAGTAGTTCATAGTGTAAGAAGTGAACATGCGTTTTCAAGTCTTCATGTATGTTGAAAGATGGCTCAGGGAGAGGCATCTTTATTATCACTAGGAATAGCAAAATTTATAGATTACTGTAAATATACTGTGCTGATTACTGCTGTGTGTCAAGTAAATAATCTGCTTGTTTGTAGCCTGAGTTTCAGTTTGACGGTGTGTATGTTTCATCTGTGTAGCAGAGATGAGGAGAATCATGTGATATATTCCAAATGAGCCAGCCCACAATAGCAAGGATTGCCTGGTTGATCCCTGGGCCTCGCTATCGTTCATCTAGATATTGGGCAAGTAAAGACCCACTCCGGTTCATAAAGGACATGAGATCCACTTACGTGAGTGGTCAGCAATACTGAATCTGAGGAGAATATCTAGCATAAAATCCAAAGAGGCTGGCTGGTCTGGTGACCGTCAACCAAAGGTTAGTGAGCAAAATATAAAATGCAAGTGTAGATCTACTGATCTCCAAAGATCATTACTTAACACACTCGTAGTTCATTTTTTTGTATGCTATTTTTACACGGCTGTTAAGCCACAGTTAATGCTTGCATAGAAATAGCACGCACAGGAGCACAGCTTGAGTGGATTAATCACTCATACATGAACTTCGTCAATCAGAAGTTCTACCCTGTAATGTTAGCCAATTGTAAAATACCTGGAGAATAACAGGTACATGAAGTTGTTCTACACACTTGGCAGAGCAGCCTCAGATAATAAGGGTGAAGCTTACAGGGTTAGTGAATGTCACATAATTAAAATTAATTTGTTCGTTACTCCACATCACAAGATAATTGCAGATGAAGGGCAGCCATTAGGTCTATTTTAGTTCATCCATCCAGAAGATCCTTAAACTCCTCCCATTACAGTAAGTCAGAGTCTGTTTAAAAGGACCTACAACACCACAGTTTATCATGACCCCTTCCCTCTCCCAGAGTGCAGTGCTGGCGGTTGGAGCAGGACCAAGCGACACTTGCCCAGGGAGGACAAACAAGGCTATCACTGAGATCACTGGAAATAAGCAATGTGAGATCCAAATATGTGCCCAACAATCCAGGGATACTCCAGGGATTTAACAATATGGAGTTAGGTCACAGATCAGCTATGATCTCATTGAATGGTGGAAGAAGCTCGAGGGGCTAAATGGCCTACTCCTGTTCCTATGTTCCTAGTTTGATTTATAACTCCTACAATAATGAAATAGCCCACAGCAGGACTTGGACAACATAAGGGGAACACCATTACCTCCAAATTCCCCTTCAAGTCACACACCATTTTGAGTTGGACATATATCGCCATTCCTTCATTGTCGTTGGGTCAATATCCTGGAATTCCCTACCTGACAGCATTGTGGGAGCACCATCACCACAAGGACAGAAGTGATTTAAGGAGAAGGTCAATCACCACCTTCACAAGGCAACTTGGGATGGGAAATAAACCTGGTCTTGGCAGCATCGTCCACAGAATGAAAAATATATAATGTTATTTCAGGGTGTGTCAAACAGATGAACACATCATAAACGTGTTGATACTTTCTACCACCAAGTGTCATTAATATCTTTGCATTCGTCCTGTATTTAAGGCATACCAGTGACATCTAGTGGCATAGAAGGAGTACCGCAGGGGCACGTCCTCCACCTGATTTCCTTTGAAATTCTGGTTATTGCACTCAACAGTCAGAACAGACTCCAGACCAGCATCTCTGAAAAGTTTCTCCACCTGCTCCTGCATGGTGACCTTGGAAGCCCCCCCCCCAAGGATCATCCTTGACCCTCTCTGATTTGTTTTCTGCATGAAGTTGCTCAGTGACATCTTCCACATGCATGGGGCCAACTTATATATGTACTGTATGGAGCTGCTCAAGGCTCCAGAGTGCAGCCTGTATCAGTACCTTATGTTAAAGAATATCTATATCCATTTGGTCAGAACACTGGTAAATATCTCAGTGAAAATACTCGGCACAATATCTGGCAGTTAACAGTCACATTGGAGACTTGGGTATCAAACAGATCTCATCCAGTCCATAGGTTAAAAGACTACTAGTAAATCGATGAGGCGATAAAAGTTTTAAAGGAAAACGGTCAAAACCAGTAGAATGAACTAAGCTGAGAACTGGGCTACGAAGTGTGGAGAGGCTGGGAGCCATTTTGCCGCCAAAGAACATGCTAAAAGTTTTTTGATAACCAATTTTATGAATGTGTGCTTCCGGAGCGGAGCCTTAGCTGCTGGGAGTGCATATCGTGAAATCACAGACATGCCTCCTGCAATTTTCTGTCTTTTAGTTTTAATGTGCGGAATATGAAGTTCAGACCAGCCGAGGAGGCAGTCCATAAAATCAGCCCTTTCGTGTCCTTGCTTGGAGCATTCACTTTAAGTATGGGAAGTGCACAACAGAGAAAAAGTTACACTGACAATTTTCCAGGAATTGGAAATAATTAAGGAACTGCCACATCCCGAGATGTTCCCCAAAACCTGATGCATTAATCAATGCTGACAGTGTCCTGGTCTTACCTGAACGTTGGTAATTTGGAGCGTCCCATTATCCAGCATGCTAATGCGAGGGTCATTACCCAGGATCCTCTGCCCGTCTTTCAGCCAGTGCACGCTGGGAAGAGGGTTCCCGATCACATGACACTGAAGCTGTGCCGTGGAATCAACAGCAAGTGTCTGGTTGGCAGGGCCCTGGCGGATGATGGGCGGTATCCGATCTGAAGAGACTGAAACAGAAGAAAGGGGTAAGTGAAGACAAACAAGACACTTGTAAAGCTGCTGTTGATCAGTAGGCTTGAATCTCTTGAACTGAACCGTGTGTTACACAAGTGAGTAGCATGGACTGAACAGTGCAGTTCATAGGTGAGTACTACAGACTGAATAGTGTGTTTACATAGATGAACAGTATGGACTGAACAGTGCGTTACAGGTGAGCAGTACGGACTGAACAGTGCGTTACACAGGTGAGCAGTAGGGACTGGACAGTGTGTTCCACAGGTGAGCAGTATGGACTAAACAATGTGTTCCACAGGTGAGCAGTATGGACTAAACAGTGTGTTCCACAGGTGAGCAGTATGGACTGAACAGTGTGTTACACAGGTGAGCAGTAGGGACTGAACAGTGTGTTACACAGGTGAGCAGTATGGACTGAACAGTGTGTTCCACAGGTGAGCAGTATGGACTGAACAGTGTGTTCCACAGGTGAGCAGTAGGGACTGAACAGTGTGTTCCACAGGGTGATATGATGGACTGAACAATGCATTAGACAGGGGAACTGTACTCACTGAACAGTATGTAACACGGGGGAGCTGTACAGACTATTTTATATTATACAGACGAGCAGTATAGAATGAGTGGTGGGTCACACAGGACCAGCAGCGCTGTTTGATCCGTGCATTACATGATGAAGGGAAAGATTGTTCAACAAACTAACAGTACAGCCAGTAGCTTTGGCTTGTCAGCCCAAGGCAACAATAAACAGACAGGGCAGAGTCTGACAAGATCGCAGTGAAGGTGACTGACTGTTCTCAGCTCTGCTGCTCTGAGTGTTGACTCTTCAAATCGACTTTTCACTATTAGCTGAACGGCCAGGGAGATGGATTGGTGTCTCTCACTGCCCCCTGCACACAGCCACAGGCACTGAGACTTGCTCCCTTTCACATGGCAGGACAGTTTGACCCCCATGCAATAATTAAAAAGCCAATTAACGGTGAATATTAATTGGCTGCTGTATAATCTATGACTTGTTTCTTCAGGCAAAGTGTCAGTAAATGTCTCCACTTAGACCGACATCAATCGCATTTAAATTTTAGGCATAGCCACTTTAATAAGTTACTAATTTTACAAGTACTCTTCAGGGCTGTTACGTATGTTTTAATACAAACGCGCCTTCATTCTGTTTTATGTACAATGTGTTAAGTTTCTTGTTCCAGTTTTAATTAAAGTGCTCAGTACAGGCCTAAATGTCAAATGCATCGAGTCTCTACAGCAAGTCATTTTATTTAGGATTTAATAGGAGGCTCGTTATGTTCCATTTATTAAATAATTTTACCTGGAGCTCCTTGATGGCTCGATCAGTACAATTGTCACTGGTGGTGCTGACCAATTAGTTCCTAGGCTCAGTTCCTAGTCTGTCCTGAGTTAGTTGACTTGGTTGGGTTTGGGGTTGGCGTATTACTATTTGCCCCTGGGATAGGCAGGGTCAGCTAGGTTCCTGCCTCATCCAGTGAACTTTGCAGGGAAGTGTGGACATTGAATAAGGACCGGATCAGGCTCGGCGGTGATGCCCCCGACAGTCAAATAGCTTGCCAGCGCTCAATGTCAGGGCTGACGCATGTAGAAGGGTGTGCTGCTGTTGATTTTACTCCAACAAAAGACAACATTTTGGGGAGAAAACTGAGGGAAAATATTCTCTCTTTTTTGATGCCTCCCCAGTTGCAGAATAAAAGGCCAACCTGATCACCACGACAGACAGGTGCATATGCGTGGCTCAGGGTTACTGTCTCTGTGGGGAGTGCTGGGCCTCTAAGGGGTTGAGGGGTGGAGCCTGGGTTAAGCACTGTCCTTTTACCTTGGCGACCTGGCTTCAAATCCAGCCCAGACTGGCGAGATGTCAGCTGCAAGTGAAATGAGTTTGGTGCAGGCTCACTTCTAGCTTGGTAGGCCCAGGTCACGAAACCCCGGCCTAAACCGCCACCAATCATGTGCATCAGAAATGCTGCACTGATGCAGTCAAGGCCGAGGGTTATTGTTGTGACAATGTACGGGAAGCTTTACTGTGCATCTAATCGTGCTATATCTGACCTGGAAGAGCTTAATGCTGACACCGGAAGGGTCGATTTTAATCCTGGGAGGGTTTTCGGGTGAGCGGGGATAGTGCCAGTATGAGACCACAGCCTAAATTTCAGGGCCCGGAGTATTTTAACTCCCCGGCCTCACCTACATCCTGCCGAAACGGGCGGAAAACAGCAGCTGTCCGGCAGGCGGGAGAGGGTGTCCATGCGTGGGCTGGCCAGCACTAGTGGGAAGGCTCGTCGGCAAACAGGTAAGTCTTGGGGAGGGGAGTCCAGCATGGTCTCGTGGGAGGGGAAGGAAAGGGGGGGGTGGGAGGGGAAGGAAAGGGGGGGGGGGTGAGTCTGGAGCAGAGGAAGGCCATGATTTTCCTTGTGACGCCCTTCGGAACCACTCTGGCTCTTCCTGGCCCCACAAAGGAAAGTTTCACACTCGCCTTAGAGGGGCCTCTTGTGTCTGCAGAGCAGCAGCAGACCTGTTTCAGCCTTACACAGAACGTACAGCATAGAAACAGGCCGTTCGGCCCGACGGGCCTGTGCCGGTGTTTATGCTCCACACGAGCCTCCACTCACATTACTTCATCTAACCCATCTGCATAACTTTCTATTCCTTTCTCCCTTATGTACTTATCTAGCTTTGACTAAAATGCATCTATGCTATTTGCCTCAACCACTCCTTGTGATAGCGAGTTCCACATTCTTTGGGTAAAGAAGTTTCTCCTGAATTCCTTATTGGATTTATTAGTGTCTATCTTATATTTATGACCTCTAGTTTTGGTCTCCCCCCTCAGTAGAAACTTTTTCTTTACATCTATCCGATCGAACCCCTTCATAATTTTAAAGACCTCTTTTGGGTCACCCCTCAGCTTTCTATTTTCTAGAGGAAAAGGCCCCAGCCTGTTCAGTCTTTCCTGATAGTTATATCCTCTCAGTTCCAGTATCATCCTTGTAAATCTTTTTTGCACCTTCTCCAGTGCCTCTATATCCTCTTTATAATATGAAGACCAGAACTGTGCAGCTGTGTCGCTATGCCGACCCGGGTTAAAATGCAATCAGGATCCCATTGACGTAATAGGACCCCGATTCACATAAAGTGATGAGGCCCCCGCCTGCTTTAGGTGGGCATTTCATCCGCCTGCAGAACCCCGCAGGTTAAAATGGCATTAAAGGGTTGGGGTCAGAGTGAGAAAGTAACCTGCTCACTTTGAACTGCCCACGCACCCAGTTTCCGCCGGGCGGGTTAGGTTAGAAAACCACCCTGGTGTGTCAGAAATGGGAAAGTGTTCATTTCCCCAGCGCTAACATCCCTTATCCATACGCGCTCAAATAAAACATCAGAAAATTAAATTGACTGTGGTAAATATAGATTTTTTTTTAAGTGAGAATAAATTGTATGATCATCCCACATCCCAAATTACTTCAACCAGGATTTACTTTCAGTGGGACCACCAGAGTGCATCTCTCATCCAGCTGAACCTGCCTCGATCCAGATCAGTTCAAGTGGTGGGGGTAACACTGAGCCTGTCCCTATTATGTCACCAACCCACAGGCAGTTTAGGAGACAGGCCAGGTGAAAGGTCGGCCAGTATCAGACAGGTCCTGTCAACTTAGCTCCACCCACATTCAAAATGGTTGACCCAGCTGGATACCATTGCTGGGAAATTCATTTTCAGTGACAAACTGTTAGGCAGAATGTCAATATTAAAGATTCCAACACAAACAATGGCAATTAATGGCCACTCCTTGACAGTTACTTTTTTCTCAATGAAATACGGACATCTGATAAAATAAGCTACTGATGTGCCTTTTGTTTCCACATGAAGACATCATTAAAACTTCGGAGAAACAAAGCAGTAAGAAATTCTTGGATTTATATAAGAGTGCAAGCATCATCAAAACATTGCAAATCGCTTCATTCAATGAATTTCTGTTTGGAGAGAACGGACTGCTATTTTTTAGGCAAACACGGCAGCCATTTTGCCTCAACGACCTCCCACAAACTGCAGTGCCCAGTTAATCTGTTTTTGTGGTGGTGCTGGTTAAAGGAGGAAGATAGCCCAGGACATTGGGAGAACTCTTTGCTCGTCTTCAAGTAGTGCCATTGGATCTTTAATGTCCACCTGCAACGGCAGACTGGACCTCGATTTGTTGCCTTATCCAAAAGACAGAGCCTGTAACAATGCAGCACTCCCTCAGTACTGCACTGGAATGTCACCATAGATGCCCTGGATGTGGGACTCAAACGTACAACCTTCTGACCCAGGGGGAAGAGTGCTGTTTTATTGTGTGTTGCTCTTGTAACCCTTCTTTCTGGAGTTACAGGAGTTGGGGGGAAATAAAGGAAATCTAGAATGTGCTTAAATTCTGTATTACCCTCATATCTTTCATTCAGGGGTAGTGACCCCTCATTGTACTTGATACCAGATACTTTGCACCTTAAACCAAATACAATAACCCCTGTGATTGAGAAGTGTGAAATCTGGAGTGGGAACCCTGACAGATTTCCCCACTCCCTAGGGTTGATAAAGTCAACTATAGAACCCCCAAATGCTGCCCAGTTAAGATCAGCCAACTCAGCATAGCCCAAAGACAGGACCTGGAACCCTCCTGGTATCTATGGCTCTGCACCATAGGACCAGCACACCAAGTTGTTGATTGCCCTACACTACAACAGTGACTGCACTTCAAAGGTACTTCATTGGGACACCCTGAGGTCATGAAAGACGTTATTTAAATGAAAGTCTTTCTTTCTTTATGAAAGTTAAGGTGATCGGCAAAGAGCCAGAGGCGACATGAGGAAATATTTTTTTACACAGCGAGTTGTAATGATCTGGAATGCACTGCCTGAAAGGGTGGTGGGAGCAGATTCAATAGTAACTTTCAAAAGGGAATTGGATAAATACTTAGAATCATAGAAAGGTTACACCATGGAAGGAGGCCATTCAGCCCATCGAGTCCACGCTGGCTCTATGCAAGAGCAAGCCAGCTAGTCCCACTCCTCCGCCCTTTCCCCATAGCCCTGCAATTCTTTTATTTTCAAGTACTCACCCAGTTCCCTTTTGAAGGCCATGATTGAATCTGCCTCCACCACCCCCTCAGGCAGTGCATTTCAGATCCTAACCACTCGCTGTGTAAAAAGGTTTTTCCTCATGTTGCTTTTGGTTCTTTTGCAAATCACCTTAAATCTGTGTCCTCTGGTTCTTGACCCTTCCGCCAGTGGGAACAGTTTCTCTCTATCTACTCTGTCTCGACCCTTCATGATTTTGAATACCTCTATCAAATCTCCTCGCAACCTTCTCTGTTCCAAGGAGAACAACCTCAGCTTCTCCAGTCTATCCACGTAACTAAAGTCCCTCATCCCTGGAATCATTCTAGTAAATCTCTTCAGCGCCCTCCCTAAGACCTTCACATCTTTCCTAAAGTGCGGTGCCCAGATCTGGAGACAATACTCCAGTTGTGGCCGAACCAGTGTTTTATAAATGTTCATCATGACTTTCATACTTTTGTACTCTTATGCCTCTATTTATAAAGCCCAGGATCCCGTATACTTTTTAACCGCTTTCTCAACCTGCCCTGCCACCTTCAACGATTTGTGCACATATACCCCCAGATCGCTCTGTTCTTATACCCCTTTTAGAGTTGTGCCCTCTAGTTTATATTGCCTTGCCTCATTCTTCCTACCGAAATGTATCACCTCGCATTTTTCAGCATTAAATTTCATCTGCCATGTGTCCTCCCATGCCACCAGCCTGTCTATATCCTCTTGAGGCCTATCGCTATCTGAAGGGAAAAAAATTACAGGGCTATGGGGAAAGAGCAGGGGAATGGGACTAATTGCATAGTTCTTTCAAAGAGCCGGCACAGGCACAATGGGCCGAATGGCCTCCTCCTGCGCTGTATCTACTATGATGCTATGATAAGTTACTTTAAATCGCAAAGAGAACCAAAGGAAATAATTCAGTTTCTTCAGAGAGCTAGGCGCTTTCTTTGATTTTCACACGGTGTAAAAATTGGCCTTTTAGTAAGTAAAATTCCAGTCTTGGATCTTCTGAGACACCAGGGGCCACCTGCAGTCAGGTAGCAGCTCTCTAAGAAGAGCTTTGTTGTCTGCTGTTCCCATTTCTCTCTTTTTGACAGGAAAAGGTTCCTTTGAAGATCTCCGATGGAAGGCCAATACTTTACAAGCGAGCCCCACAAGGATATACATTACTCAGAAGGCCCCAGTCAAAGACAGAAAGCCAATAACAGCTTAAACTGCTGCATGTGCTACTTGACAGGGATTACCAGAAAATTCAAGACTCTGGTCTGTTTGAAATCTAAAAGGCCTCAACGCCTGAAAAGGCCGTATAGTGGGATCCTTCTGGGAGAGATTTTGTTGCGATCAATGGAAATTGATTGTACAGCGGTGAGCAGTGACACTGTGAGAAATGAGATGGAGTAATTGTCAAATTGATTTCAGGCCAATGAAACTGCAAACAACCAGGTATTAAACTGCTGGGTCGTCAAGAAATAACAAGATTAACTCGGCCCTTAATAGTCTCCAGTAACAGTTATGCTTCACGCCACTGTACTTGATAGATAGGCCTTTTGAAAGGTGAATTATTACTTATTACTGGAATAAGATAAACCTTAATTATTAGCTGTGTGTGAGAAGGTGGGGGGAAGGGCAGAGGACGATGTCAGACTAAACCCCTAGAGGTCAGACATTGTTGTTGATATTGCAGAATCCAAAATACAGTCAATGGTGTGCACTCAAAGACCTCAAAAGGCTCTCATTGGGACAAGCCATACTCTGAACATTGCTCTTAAGAGAGCCTGGACTGTCGGGCTGAGAACAGTAGATTTCGCAATGGACCAGTGACATTAGGAGCATGACTGGACCAAGGAACTTGTCAACATATCCCAGCACACGACTTTTGGACTCTGTCCTCCACTGTCACTGTCAGAATAGGTTCTTCCACAAGCTCTTCACAACCTGCTCATTTTAGGCTTGTTAACTTTTTATTTTAGTCTTTTTTTCAAAATTGAGAATCTAAGGTGAAAGGTTAAAGGTCAAGGATCAAAGTACGGTGAACAACCAAAGTCAAAAAGAGTAGGAAAGAAGTCAGTGATTGAGCGATACCAAGTTTGGGTTTCAAAAGCCGGAACATTGTAAGACGAAGGAAAGGCTAAAGGAGGTGAGGCGTTCCACAATTTTGAAACCCTGAGAGAGAATGTGACTGTGCAATGAGTGCTGATTTCAACAAAGTGAGGATGCAGAAAAGTGGAGGAACATGTAAGAATATCTATTCCCTCCCCCACCGGCATACTGTGGCTGCAGCATGTACCATCTACAAGATGCACTGCAGCAATTCCCCAAGGCTTCTTCGACAGCACCTCCCAAACCCGTGACCTCCACCACCTAGAAGGACAAGGGCAGCAGGTTCATGGGAACACCATCACCTCCAAATTCCCCTCCAAGTCACACACCATTCCGACTTGGACATATATATCACCATTCCTTCATCATCATTAGGCCAAAATGCTGGAACTCCCTCCCTAACAGCACTTTGGGGAGTGCCTACACCACATGGACGGCAGCGTTCAAGAAGAAGACTCACCTCCACCTTCTCAAGGGCAACTAGGGATGGGCAATAAATGCTGGCCTTGCAGCCACGCTCATGTCCCGAGAATGAATAAAAAAAGAGAGCATATTTGCAGGTTAAATGTTGACACTGATCAGGTAATCATAACAATAAGGTGAATATCAGACAGGCACAGGCCAGTAACTCAGTGGCAAATGGTACTCAGGTCCCTATGCATTGAACTTGGGGCCATGACCATCCATTCTCTGCACTGTGCTGATTCTCCTTCCCAATCATGTCACAATCATAACTTGTCTGAGGCTCGTGAAACAAGGCCGCGCACAGTTTAATGGAGAGAGTTTTGCTCAGGTAGCTGAAACTCACGTTCAGAATTAGGGTGCCAGCATTCGAAGGCCGAAATCACCATGGCAACCCAACCCTACGAATTAGAACGATATGATCTGCTGATTTTTTTGCCAGAGGTAGGGTGAAACTGAGGTTAATTTTATGCTAAAAAGAGCCAACATGTACGAATCGTAATAAATGTTAAGTTTGAAACACGGGCCGGGTCTATACATGCTCTCTATCTCATACAACTTTCAAAGAGAAGGAATCTAGAAATAGGTCCCCCAGGTTTTGACTGCTCAGAATATTCGCACGGTGATTCTGTATGTTTTATTATTCAGGGGGAATGTTATGCCTCAGTGATTGTAACCTGTAGTGTTTACTATGGGGACACTTGATTTTATTTTTCAAATTTTCTTTCCTCTTCTCCCCTCCCTAACGAAAGTGACTCACAGCTAATTCCACAGGCCCTCGGTATCCCGCCCAGTCAACTCTTCTTCTTTTGGGAGTCTAAACAGTGAAGGGTTAAGCTGTTAATTTATTCAAAAAAATTATTTGCAGTTAATATTAGCATTTGCTGCCCATCCCAAGTTGCCCCGAGAAGGTGGTGGTGAGCCTACTCCTTCAACTGCTACAGATAAAATATCAATCAGAGGATTGCCACGTAAATGTGGTAAGCGTTCGTCTGAGCAGCAACCTTCAGGCTAATTATACAGAAAGCACTTGTACTTATAGGGCGCCTTATCAGGATGTTCAGAGACTGCTGTTATGTAGGCAATTAATGTGGCTGTGTATCAGCAATTGTGTTTCCAGTCGTGCAAACCAGATGAGGTTAAAAAAAAAGGAAGAGGGCACAGTACAGAGGCACACTCCCCGCATTTCATTTCCTGCATTCATTTACAGCACTAATTATTCCCCATCGATTTGGAGACAGCGATAGGACCTGGGAAGATGAAAGCTCACACTCAATTGAATTTCCCACCAATAATCTGCAGGAAAGGGAAGAAAAAAAAAATCAATCAACATAAACGGCTTGCTCCGGTCAGAGATAGTCTGGGGGAGGGGGAGGGGTGCTGTCATCCTGTCAGCTATCACAGGCTGTGCTCATCATTCAGAATGCCAGCGGGGCTTCAATATTCTATTAGAGCTGGGAGAAGGGCCCCCCCCAGATCATTCTGGGCTGACGCATGACTGACGCGTTTTAAAACGGGGCTATGGGAACCCAGACGATTCCTCTGGACAGTTCATCCTGTTTGTTACCCCAGTTGCATTTCTTTAATGGTGCGGTAATCTCTTTCGACATCGTCAATTTCAGCTTCTGAAACTGACACGGTCGGTGCTGAGGCCCAGTGTATCCGGGGAGCACGCTGTCAGAACACGCTTTGCTGTCAGAACACGCTTTGCTGTCAGAACATGCATTGCCGTGTTCGCTTTTAACCCATTTTGCTAGGAAAAGAAAATCGATTGTGAAGAGATTGTAGTGAGTATTCAGGAGGAGAAAATCCATTTTAAGCTTCATTTTTGTGAGCTAAATCTTTCGATGTGACTCACCGTGTAGGCAACACGTCCTCTCTGGGAACTGAGTTTCTTGGTAGCTTTCAAAGCTCCTAAGGGAAATGAGTCCTCTATGTTTCATTCGAATTGGCAGTGAGTGTTAATTGTATGATTTATACCAATGAGTGTTAATTCAGGTGGTGGGTATCAATTGGGCACTCTCTGGTATCCTTTTTATAGGAGAGCTTATCTAGAGTGTGGTGTGTGTGTAAGGGGAATCTCTATCAATAGAGGCTTAGAAACAACTATAGACCAGGCTCTGGTAGTCTATCCTTCACCACATGGATATCCATTTATAACGGTGAGCATAAGTCTGCACAGTAACAATGTCCTCAAATGTGGCATGATGCCAACTAATTGGACAACCTCCCCTGATGCGGTAAAGAAAGAAAGAACTTGCATTTATATAGCACCTTTCATGACCTCAGGACGTCCCAATGCATTTCACAGCCAATGAAGTAGTTTTCTGAAGTGTAGTCACTGTTGTAATGTAGGAAATGCAGCAGACAATTTGCTCACAGCAAGGTCCCACAAACAGCAATGTGATAATGACCAGATAATCGGTTTTTTGGGGGCTGGTTGAGGGATAAATATTGGCCTGAACGTCAGGGAGAACTCCCCTGCTCTTCTTTGAAATAAGTGCCATGGGATCTTTCACATCCAGCTGAGAGGGCAGACGGAATCTAAGTTTAACATTTTATCCGAAAGATAGCACCATCAGACAGTGCAGCACTCCCTCAGTACTGCACTGAAATGTCAGCCTAGATTTTGTGCTCAAGTATCTGGAGTGGGACTTGAACCCACAACCTTCTGCCTCAGAGGTGAGGGGGCTACCAACTGAGCCACAGCTGACACTGTAATAAGAACAGAGCAGGCACCCCGAAGAGGGATGGAATGCCATAGTGGGTCAAGGAACTACCCATGAACTTCTGGAACCTAGGTTTGAAAATATTTTGGCCATTCTTAGCGGCCGTGGGTCTATAGCACAAAACTGCTGCTAACTTGGTGCTGATCCGCAATCTCATTCAGACAGAGGGCAGGGATGGCTGGTATGAGCAGTAGAAATGATGCACTGGTACAGTGAGTGCTCCTCCGAGCTCAGGGCCAAGGTACATCGTAGCAGCGCAGTAGAGGGAGCTAACCCATACTATGCCTGAACCAGGAGGAGTGCATGGTGTCCCACCTACCGTCCTAACTCAGCACAACCAAGGTATCGACCTGGGGACATTCCTGGTCTGTATGGCTCAGTGTAACACCCCACATATATGCCCACTGAGCCCTTGTGGGAGCTTTAAAGCAGACCGTGAAGCACATTAACAATCTAGTGTCTCAACTTGCTCAGCCCATTTATAACATCTTAGCTCCACCCCACTGGCTGACTCCAGGGGTTAGAGGGATGGGCTATGAGGAAAGATTGGATAGGCTAGGCTCTTCAGCTTTGAAAAAAGCTGTCTTACAGTTATCTTCATTTGAATCTATGCTATGATGATCAGGATTTTGATTTGGGTCCTTCTCCTCTATAATGACCAGGAGTCCAGTCTGTGCTAAATCATACTCCATTATGACCAGGAGTCCAGTCTTGGCTCCTTCCCCTCCATAAAAACATAAAAACATAGAAAATAGGAGCACTAGTAGGCCATTCGGCCCTTCGAGCCTGCTCCGCCATTCAATATGATCATGGCTGATCCTCTATTTCAATACCATATTCCCGCTCTCTCCCCATACCCCTTGATGCCTTTTGTGTCTAGAAATCTATCTAACTCCTTCTTAAATATATTCAGTGACTTGGTCTCCACAGCCTTCTGTGGTAGAGAATTCCACAGGTTCACCACCCTCTGAGTGAAAAAATTTCTCCTCATCTCAGTCCTAAATGTCCTACCCCGTATCCTGAGACTGTGACCCCTTGTTCTCGACACCCCAGCCAGGGGAAACATCCTCTCTGCATCCAGTCTGTCTAACCCTGTCAGAATTTTATATGTTTCAATGAGATCCCCTCTTGTTCTTCTAAACTCGAGTGAATACAGGCCGAGTCGACCCAATCTCTCCTCATACGACAGTCCTGCCATCCCAGGAATTAGTCTGGTGAACCTTCGCTGCACTCCCTCCATGGCAAATATATCCTTTCTTAGGTAAGGAGAGCAAAACTGCACACAATACTCCAGGTGTGGTCTCACCAAGGCCCTGTATAACTGCAGTAAGACATCCTTGCTCCTGTACTCAAATCCTCTTGCAATGAAGGCCAACATACCATTTGCCTTCCTAACTGCTTGCTGAACCTGCATGTTTGCTTTCAGTGACTGGTGTACAAGGACACCCAGGTCCCTTTGTACATCAACATTCCCCAATCTATCACCATTTAAATAACACTCTGCCTTTCTGTTTTTCCTTCCGAAGTGGATAACTTCACACTTATCCACATTATACTGCATTTGCCATGTATTTGCCCACTCAACTTGTCTAAATCGCTTTGAAGCCTCTTTGCATCCTCCTCACAACTCACGATCCCGCCTAGTTTTGTGTCATCAGCAAACTTGGAAATATTACATTTGGTTCCCTCATCCAAATCATTGATATATATTGTGAATAGCTGGGGCCCAAGCACTGATTCCAGTGGTACCCCACTGGTCACTGCCCGCCACCCTGAAAAAGACCCATTTATTCCTACTCTCTGTTTCCTGTCTGTTAACCAATTTTCAATCCATACCACCATTCCCATGTTCTTTAATTTTTCACGCTAAGCTCTTATGTGGGACTTTATCAAAGGCCTTCTGAAAATCCAAATAAACCACATCCACTGGTTCTCCCTTATCTATTCTACCAGTTACATCCTCAAAAAACTCCAGTAGGTTTGTCAGACATGTTTTCCCTTTCATAAATCCATGTTGACTTTGTCTAATCCCGTTGATATTTTCTAAGTGTCCTGTTATCACATCCTTTATAATAAACTCTAGCATTTTCCCTACTACTGATGTTAGGCTAACCGGTCTGTACTTCCCTGTTCTTTCTCTCCCTCCTTTTATAAATAGTGGGGTTACATTTGCCACCCTCCAATCTGCAGGAACTGTTCCATAATCTGTAGAATTTTGGAAGATGACAACTAATGCATCCACTATTTCCATGGCTACCTCTTCTCGTACTCTGGGATGGAGATTATCAAGCCCTGGGGATTTATCGGCTTTCAGCACTATTTTTTTACTAATACTAATTTCCTTTAATTCCTCCTTCTCACTAGTCCCTTGGTTCCCTAGCATTTCTGGGGAGTTAATTGTGTTCTCTTCTGTGAAGACAGAACCAAAGTATTTGTTTAATTCCTCTGCCATTTCCCTGTTCCCCATTATAAATTCTCCTGTTTCTGACTGTAAGGGACCTACATTTGTCTTCACTAATCTTTTTCTTTTTACATACTTGTAGAAGCTTTTACAGTCCACTTTTATGTTCCTTGCAAGTTTACTCTTATATTCCATTTTTCCCCTCTTAATCCATCCCTCCACAATGAACAGGAGTCCAGTCTGGGCTAAATCATACTCCATAATGGACTGGAGCCAGATTCTCCATTGTACGACAGAATGATTGTTACCTAGTTACTGCTGAGATTCAGCCATTTAGTGTTGAATTATTTTTTTAAATTTCAAGGAAAGCATAATTCCAGAGTAGACAGATCAATAAGTAGAATTAGTTAGGTCTGCAGACACACAGGGCATTCTCAATTCAAATATTTGGAATTCTTTCTAGGTTCTGTTCTCCTACCATGGTATAAATGTACTATTTCATTCAGTAAATCTTTGATAAAAGTCAATCCTTTTTTCAACACACAGAGACAGCAGGGTAGTGGATATCAAACACATGCTTTTCTTGGACTTACCATCTTCTACCTCCAGGAGTGCCTTAGCCAGGATGCTGCCGGCCACACTGATTGCCTGACACATGTAATATCCAGAATCGCCTGACTGGACATCAGTAATTGTCAGTTCGCCTTTCGGAGACACAGAGAAACGCCCCAAAGGCTGCGGCTGGCTGGGAAAGAGTAGAATCTGTACCGAAGAAACACAAATACAATTTGTTGTAGTCAAAACTGCACCCAGGCAATGCAAACTGCATTTATTATTGAACACAAACACACACAATCTGTCCCATTCCAGTTTCAGCAACAAGAAACAAATCAAGAGCTCGATTCACAAACTAGCTCGGTGTTGTCACCATGCATATTTTGTGTATCAGCATCAATATACAATAGGAAAACTCACTTAAACCGATACACTTTAACACTGTATGACAGGCTTCTTGTGTGATACCTTTAAATCAAGGCCTCAAACAGACCCTCCATCACAATATCACCACTAACGGACCTGCAAACACCAGTACTTCATCCTGGTATTATACAGCTGAACACGCTGGCCGGAACTTCCCGCCCGTTCATTTCACCGGAGTTAAAATTGGGAGCTGGTGAGTCCAGAAATGGAAATCCCTCCCGGCCGCTTTCTCCAGACACACCCCACACTCGGAACGAGAACATTTATAATTGTTTTGCCGGGTGTTTTTTTTTTACCCAATATAGTCTGACAATTTCCCAACTTCACACTTTATTGACATCCTAGCGAGAATCATAGAATCATACAGCACAGGAGGTCATTCGGCCCATCGTGCCTGTGCCGGCTCTTTGATACAGCTATCCAATTCGTCCCACGCCCCTGTCCTTTCCCCATAGCCCTGCAATTTACTCCCCTTCAAGTATTTATCCAATTCCCTTTTGAAAGTTACGATTGAATCTGCTCCCACCCCCCTTTCAGGCAGTGCATTCCAGATCATAACAACTTGCTGAGTAAAAAGATTTCTCCCCATCTCAGCTTTGGCTCTTTTGCCAATTACCTTGAAAAAAAACGAAATCTGCCCAACGCTAAAGATTGAGCGGATGAGAGATAGAATGGGGTAGGGTATTTTTCAAACTTTGGAAGAAGAACTGCACTGGTCTCTTCCAGTCCTTTACACCTATGTTCCAACAGAACACTGTTATCATTATCCAACCCTCTCTCTCCCCATCCTCAAGTTAATTTGGCCATAATCAGCAGCAACCAAATTAGTTAGATTGGATGTTAGCACAGAGAGAGAGAGACCAGAGGCCAAGAAAATAAAACTGAAGAGTATCAAGATTTATAAATGCACAATGGCACTTAATCTGATTCAGAATGGGTACCCGCGCACTGTAAACTCAACAGTCGCAGCTGAGCTCCCGGCAACTATCAGGGTCAAAGTCGTCAGATATCTGTCCTTGTGACAGTCGCCTGTCTTATTCCCAATTACAAGGTCCCTCCAGCTGATTGAAACACTCTGTTATCCCGCATGCTTTAACCAGGTCTCTGTCCAATGTTGCAGTGTGAAACAAATTGCAACATACATTACAGTCGAGTTAGTCAATAGATTTAACCTTGTCGAGGTGGAACTGCAATGCTCGAAAACGATGTTGCAAGCTCCCTAGGTGGCTTACTACGTAACTGTATGGAGCCACCCAGACCAGGAAGGTCCCAGGTTCGATCTCTGGTTTGGCTGAGCTCAGTTAGGGTGCAGCAAGGGCACTGTAATTGCCCAGAGGGAGGGGAGGAAATCAGCCAGGGTTGCTGCACTTAATTTTTATTTTGCTGGAAAGAGCATGTGTGGACGACGCTTAAGTTCAGGATTAGATCAGCTCTACTCCACTCCAACTCCAACTATCAAATAGCCCTGCTCCAGAGACTTGAGCGCATAATTTAGGCTGACATTTCAGTTCAGTGCCGTCTTTTGAATGAGACGTTAAACCGAGGCTCCGTCTGCCCTCTCAGGTGGATGTAAAAGATCCACAGGAGTTCTCCTGGTGTCCTTACTAACGCTTATCCCTCAACTAATGCCGAAAACAGGTGATCTGGTCATTTATTTCATTGTTGTTTGTGGGACCTTGCTGTGTGCAAATTGGCTGCCACATTTCCTACATTACAACAAAGTACTGGGACTGCCTGAGGTTGTGAAAGACGCTGTCTAAATGCAAGTTTTTCTTACTTTCTAATGGGTAGATAGGGCAGGAGTTGGTAGAAGGAAGAGCATGATGACTGGGCCTTGTGACTGTACTGACTGCTTCGCCTTGGGATGTCCTGAGGTCATGAAACACGCTATATAAATGCAAGTCTTTCCTTCTTTCTTACCAATACCCAATGGCCAAGACCCATGCATGAACAATGGTCATTTGGCTGAGGTGTTGGTGGGCAGTTGGTGCCTGTGGAACAATGCCCCAGCAAGGAGTCAACATCTTCGAGAGAGGAGGAATGAGAATCAGATATGAGATAGTCAGGAAGCAAAAGTGTTACGCAAGGTTTTGCCCCAGTTGATACCCAATATATTATGTTAATATTTTACTTTATTACATTAATTTGTTTTGATTATATTCATCACTTCTTAAGTGTTGCTCTTTGGTGTTGCCGGGCAGTTGGTGCCTGTGGAACAATGCCCCAGCAAGGAGTCAACATCTTCGAGAGAGGAGGAATGAGAATCAGATATGAGATAGTCAGGAAGCAAAAGTGTTACGCAAGGTTTTGCCCCAGTTGATACCCAATATATTATGTTAATATTTTACTTTATTACATTAATTTGTTTTGATTATATTCATCACTTCTTAAGTGTTGCTCTTTGGTGTTGCCCCCATCACCTCTGAGATGATGCAACTTCTGGGTATTCTCCAGGGTATCTGGGTAACTAAGTGGTTCTGGGCGCAGGAGAGTGACCCGGAGTAATTACGGCCTCTGTTCCAAAGCTCCACCTCCAATGACAGCATGGCCGAGCTTGGGAACTCTACAAGCAGATATTTTGATCATAGTTTTCTGACGACATTTATATCTGGAAACATCAGAAGTAACAAGCTTCTTTTTAGATTGATTGATGCTTCAAATAATCATACACAAGGATAGGGTGCTTGCCTTATAAGATAAAAGCAGGGTGAAAGGTAAAAGTTCCAAGATCATCAAAGGAGGGTAAATTAGCAGGACGGGTCCCAGAAGTGAAATGGGTAAAAGACCCTGGATTTCACTCTTTAAAGGACACTTTGTTGAATCACTGGGCATGATTCTATTAACAGCAACAGGATACTCCTAACAGCTGGGCTGGCTTTACACAGTAATATCTTCATCGTCTAAATGTAACAGTTAACCCTGGAGACCATCTCCCAGGGGCCCAGGGCCTAGTAGTTACAGTAACTGCTCTGCAGAACAGTATTTGCTGAGGCACTTTCTGTATTCAAATTCTTAACAGGATCACTCATGTGGAAGTCCAACAGCTCGTGAAAGGCACTTGAAAGCCCTGGAAACCTGTCTCTGCACGCTAAAGCTTAGGATCTCTTAAAAAGGTCATTATCGTCTGCAAGCAAAGAAACTAGCGGGATGAGTTGTCCTGCTTATAAGTATCAATTATTTGTCATTTTTTGTGCTCATCAAGATGGGGGATCCTGAGGAATGGAATGCTCTCCCATTGCAGGTAGCCATTATTTTTTTTATTATTCATTCATGGGGTGTGGGCGTCGCTGGTAAGTCCAGCATTTATTGCCCATCCCTAATTGCCCTTGAGAAGGTGGTGGTGAGCCGCCTTACCGGCATCAATTATATCCAGCTCAGGTGGAGGATGGTTCGATGCAAAGGAAAACTCCTCCCACTCTGTTCTGACTATGTGCCTCAGCCCCAACCTCAGAAGAGTGCCCTCTATGGTGCCAGCCTGACCTTTTCTATTTCCGAGACAAATAAGCCTGTCGTCTATCCGAGTCAAAGTACCAATTTACCACCCAATTAGGGACAACGTTGTGCTCAGGCACCATAAACGCTAGGAACTGCATTGAGTCTTAATAGACACTGATATGACTGGACCACCAAGCACACCAGGTGAAAGGTCTGAATTATAGTTAATGTTCTCCTTCTCAGTCTCCACCTCCTGACCCTCCCCTCAGAAAGATCTCTGAGGAACAATATATAAGTTTGAGTTGCTGTTACTAACCAGGACAAATCCTACCTGGCTTCCCTCCTTTTGCCAAAAGACAGCGGGCGGAGGGTTACCCTTCGTCTCACAGAGGAAGGTCACGGAGCGACCTTGAGCCACAATCTGATCCCGGGGCCGCACAACAATCTGTGGAGGCACTGCAGAAAGCACAAAAAGAAAAGAGCATTACTTTAAAAAACAAAAGATGTAACTCTCGCAACAAAGCCTGGCTCATACAATCAGTACAGATTTCAGTAAGCTCATTCCCAGGGTACTGAAAAACTCCACTAGATTAAAGAGTTTCAGGCTTTTCACAGATTAAAATGCAGGCAGAGATGAGATTTAATTCACCATTGAATCTTCTCTTGACCTTCAAGTCATTCCTTTTTAACAATGCCATCAATACTGACTTACATTTAAACTGGCATCAATGTTCCATTGCAACTTCAGCAGGTTTATGTCATAAAGAGTTTGTTTTAATGAACGTTTAATGAGCAGCTGTCTTTGAGGGAAAATCTTATTCTGTTTGAGTCACGATGAAAATGTGATACGGCCTTACAGCATTGGTGGGGAAAAGATATCTTTCCGAGTCGGGGTCAGGGTCCTCTCTGGATCACTTCACCATGACTTTACTAATGTGGCATTTACACAACAGCCTGGCCTACACAGGTTCTCAGCCTGCTTGTACAGGCCAGCGATGCAGTGACCTGTGCTGACCTCCTCTACAGACTGTAGGTGTGAACTTCCAGAGATTCCGCCGTTCTTCCACTGAAGTTTACAACAGATGAGTGGGAGAACCCCCATGGAAATTCACCTGTGACTTTTTATCCACGTGTGTGTGTGCGCGTGTGCGTGCATGAGTGTGCGCGTGTGCAAGATTGAGTATGCGTCTCCTTTGACATGTCATTACTGGTGTACCAAATTCACCTGCGAAGTAACTGGGACAAATTTGGAATACCAGCATCCTCACTGTATTTCGGAGTATTTAATTAAAAATACAAAAGGGAAAGTATTCCTCTTTTACACTTGGGTGTAAATAATCGGCTGGGCAGAGTATATAAGAAAGAATCAGGCGGGGGAGAGTGCATATCTGTAACAGAGACTGCCTGAGATTCAATCCATTTAAATTAATGAGCAGAAAATCGGGTGGGCTTTGTAACTAACTTGTGATTCTCCCCTCCTGATCTTCCTCTATGCTCTTTGCCCAGGTGATAACGTAACACTCGGTTATAAAAGGAAAATCTGGCCATTATGTTTTTACATCAGAAACATATGTAGATAAATACAATGATTACTTGATATAGCGACTGATGCTAGATGATGATAATTTGAGTTGTTGTTTTCATTGAAGGACTATATTTAAAGCTCACTTGTGTCTGTGCCATTCACGAGTTATCAGATTACTCACAAACTCGTCATTTTACAATTCAGGATATGGGTATTGGGCTTAGTAACTCAGTAGAAATACATAGAAAGGAACTTTGATTTAAATTATTCTTCTGCGTGTTTTTATTGAGTTACTATCTATCTCTGTAATCGCCTCCAATCTTATATTCCCTCCTTTCAGTCTCTCGACTCAGCCTTGAGAACCTTTCATTAGAATTATTTTATCTCTTCATCACGTTTCATCATGTTAACGAGTCTCTTCTCAGATGCTGACTGGCCTGCTACGTATTACAGCATTTTCTGTTTTCATCTCAGATTTCCAGCGTTTGAGGATAAATAGATCTGGTCATAAACATAACCTCTTCTAAGTGAAGAGCTACAGATCTGAGACAAAGAAAGAAAGAGAAAGAACTTGAATTTATATAGCGCCTTTCACAACCTCAGGATGTCCTAAAGTGCTTTACAGTCAATGAAGTAATGACCAGATAATCTGTTTTAGTGATGTTGGTTGTGGGATAAATATTGGCCAGGACACCGGGGAGAACTCTCCTGCTCTTCTTTGTACAGTGCCATGGGATCTTTTATGTCCACCTGAGAGGGCAGACAACCACAGCTTGGAGTGCTTAAGATAATGAAATGGTGATGAGCTCTGAGGCCTTAGCACATGGAGCCTTGGTGTTCTAACAGTGCATCAAGGCAGACTGGTAAAATGAAAGACCGAGCCCTCAGTTCAACAGAGGCATGAGGGTTAGAAAAAAAGGTGTACTGCTCTTTGTGGTACTGATTCATAGAGACAGGGAGATGCCAGATTCAGCCCTGATCCACCGTGGGTTAGCTAATCTTAGCTGGGGCTACAATTGGCATCATTGTCTTGGGATAAAGAGGGGAAAATTCAGCCATGTTTCCCACTCCTGATGGAAGTTTGTGTATGTATGGTGTGTGTGTGTATGGTGCGTGTGTGCATCTATGTATGTGTTTGTGTGTGTGCCTGTACGTGTTTGCGTGTGTGCCTGTACTTGTTTGTGTGTGTGGTGTGTGTGTATGCATATGTTTGTGTATGCGTGTGTGTGTGTGCATGGTGTGTGTGCGTGCGTGTGCGTGTGCTATGTGGATGTAAGGTGAGGACAGGCCGGATTGTCTGTCAATATTCACTGTCCAGACCATGAAGAATGGTCACTTGGGCAAGGTACCAGAGAACTGCAGCATCTTTGAACCATTTCCTTGGCAAGAGTCGGAAGAGTCAGCACCATTTTTCAAAGAAGGGGGGTGGCGGGGGAGTAGGAAAATTAGGGAAATAAAAATCATTGGGTATAAACCCGACAGAGAATGTCCTCACACATATCCTCGGAGCCAATTCAACAGCATCAAAGGCCTGGGAGTACTGGTCCTCCTACCAGCTCTCCTGTGCAGAGAGCAGAACGTTGCATGTGACTTAATAAAGAGCGAGAAGCATAACAGAATGTGAAGGGAAATATATAAATAAGGAAGATATGAGGGAGATCTCTTTATTAGCCTGTCATATTAAATACAACACTCGCACAAAGCAGCTCAATATACCTTTGAGTGAGCAAAGCTTCCCTGAGTAAAAGGTGCTGAAAGATATTGACATCTGGCCTACACTGAGCTTATAACTTTAGAGCTGGATATAAATGGCTGGTGAAAGGAAATGACAGGACCCGCAGCCCAGTGGTCAGGAGCCTGCTCCTGAGAGACGTCCTTCAATGAAAAGGCTTCAATCCATCAACTCAACACCACAGGCTTCCAGAGAAAAGGCTTTTAAAAATATTTAACATTAAGATGATCACACCCAACAAGGAACATTTACAAAAATACGAAGGCCAGATGTTTAGATGCAGACGATTAGGGCAGATTTTCACCAACGGGGATTCGTAACACAACCTGTCAGTCAGGTAGTTTTTGCGAACCTCACCATGCGAAAGGGTAGAGTGCAAACATAAAGGAAGAATGAACTTGCATTTATAGAAGAATGAACTTGCATTAACGGCCTCAGGATGTCCCAAAGCGCTTTACAGTCAATGAAGTATTTTTGAAGTGTAGTCACTGATATAATGTAAGAAAAATGGCAGCCAATTTGCACACAGCAAGATCCCACAAACAACAATGTGATAATGACCAGATAATCTATTTTTATTTAGGTGTTGGTTGAGGGATAAACATCGGCCAGGACGTTGGGAGAACTCCACTGCTCTTCTTTGAAATAGTGCCATGGATCTTTTATGTCCACCTGAAAGGGCAGACTGGGCCTCGGTTTAACATCTCATCTGAAAGATCTCACCTCTGACAGTGCAGCACTCCCTAGATTTTACACTCACGTCCCTGGATTGGGACTTGAACTGACAGCCTTCTGACTCGGAGGCGAGAGTGCTACCAACTGAACTGCAGTTGACACTTGTAGCAGGGAGCTTCACAATGGCAATGGGTAATGGATAGACCAGGCTGAGAACAGTGTCCAATAAAATAGATACACGTCTACCATTTTCTTTGTACCTACCCACTAGATGAGTCTAATCCAGTTGCAGACACGGCCACTTTGTTGCGAGTATGTTTTAAAGCTTTGTGCATTTTAAGTGTCTGCCTGTAGGGTGCTACAGCTTTAAATGTGAATTGATTTGCTATCAGATTAATGTAAAGTGACGGTGCAATGCACACAGCAGCTGATGGTAAGCAGTTTGAGTTGGTTAATGGAGCTCTGCTGTAGGACTCCATTTTGAGCTGTACCTCAAAAGAGATAGATACAGAGAGATAGACACAGACAGATATAGAGCCAGAGACAGAGAGACATGTACACATGTAGAGATAGACACGGACAGATATAGAGCCAGAGACAGAGACATGTACACGTATAGAGATAGATACAGAGGGATAGACACATACAGATATAGAGCCAGAGACAGAGAGACATGTACACATGTATATATACAGAGATAGACACGGACAGATATAGAGCTAGAGACAGAGACACGTAAACACACACACAGATAGATACAGAGCAATAGACACACACATAGGCATACAGCCAGAGACAGAGACATGTACACACAGAGATAGATAAAGACACGACAGAGATATAAACATGTCAGCACACACACAGATAGATACAAAGATGGACACACACTGACGTAGAGGCAGAAATAGAGGGGTCAATTTTAACCCTACCCGCCCTGCAGAAACCGGGTGGGTGGGTGGGCAGTTAAAACTGAGCTGTTGGTTCCACACTTGGATCTCACCCTGTTCCTGCTGCCTGTGATCTTGACCTACAGGCAACCGAGGTGCTCACCTAAAGCAGGTGGGGACCTAATGAATTTATGAAAACTGGGGTCCTAGTATGTCAATAGGACCCTGATTGCATTTTAACCTGGGCTGGAATAGGGAAAGTCATCGCAGCTTTTCCGCCAGGTGAAAGCAGGTCAACAGCTGTTGGGAAAGACGAAGAGACCCAGAAAGTAAGTCAGAAACTTTCTTTTGTTGAGTCCAGGAGGTGCCTCCCCTGCCCTGGTCTTCCCTCCTTCCCTCCCACGAGACCCTCCTGAAAACCCCTCCCCTCCCCGCCACATACCTGCAAGCTGGCGGCCGTTTCTTTGCCACCTGATCTTAGGCAACCGACAGCCTCTCTGTGCCCTCTTCCTGCCTTTTCCAGGCGAGAAGTGGACAGGTGGCATTTAACTGAGGCATTTAACAATGGCATTAAATCGCCATGGGTGCAGTAAGTGTACCGTTTGGATCCTAACTCCCTCTTAAAATTAAAATTAAAATTCCCTCTTTTAATGTTGGCATCATGGCACCACATGTTTATAAAAAAGGCATCATATGTCAAGTGACAGAGTGACAGTGCCTTTTTAAAAGAGTTATTCTGCAAACAGAGCGAGAGAGTGGGTTAGCACACTGTCCGTTCACACCTGGGGCCTGGGTCTGAATCCAGTCCAGTCTGAGGCTATGGAAGGTCCCTGTCTCAGACAGCTATAAGGGTCCTAAGTAAAATGATTTGGGCTCAGAGTCAACTCAGTTCCTAGTGGGTGTGACAGCATAACACAAAACTACTGCTAATTTGGCACAAAATTGCAAACTCACTCAAGAGTGGTCACAAGGTGTCAGAAATGGAAATGTACACTGCTGCAGTAGGGGGAGCTCTTTTGAGTTTGGGACTGATCTGGAATGGCTGCAGCGAGAATTCAATAACCCATTTATATTATGGAACTGTTTCCTTACAAAATCTGTGCCGTTTATACCTTGGGTCGAATTCTACAATGAATGCATGAACGGGACTTTAAAGCAGCCTGCATTTAGTACAAAGTCACATCTCATTCTGGCCAGGGACTCTCCGTGTTATCGGCAGAATGTCCATACATGCCTGCAATGATGAAAAGATTGATAAAAAGGCCATCTATCCATTTGAGATTCAAAATGGATTTACTTTGAGATCTCGCCAACCTTCCTCTGCTGATACCTGTTCCAGAGTTGGGCCCAAACCCTCATTCCCCCTGCAATTAATTTTGTCCATTCAAAATGAAGCTGGGAGCGATAAAAAAGGAACGTCTCACAGATGCTAATCGAGCGGATTATCAGTCACTCCCCACCCACAGTCGCTTAAAGAGCACAGCAAACAATAAGCATCTGTGTGTGAGAGCTGAGAGGCAGCAAGCGGGGAGAGGATGTGCAGCAGTGTCAGGTGTTAGATTGTGATTCTGATCAGCCAAGGCCTTGGGTTAATGAAGCTATAGATTTGAAGATAGTCTCTCTTTGAGTCCAGGTTCCTCTGGGCATTCAAAAATGCTGCTCCCACAACACAAGACAAATCCCTCTCTGTGAATGATGGTATCGAGTTGCTGTGTATGGTTAAAAAGTACAATTAACATCCCTGCGTTACTTGCCGCCTGATACCTAAATTAGTACCTGAGGACATTTCTGATAGTTGTGTAGGCAGATTAATTATATCGAAGATGGTGGCAGACAGATGGGAGTCCACTCTGATTATACTTGTTAACAAGAAACATGGCTTGGGAGCCCTCCAGATGATTGTGGATATAAACACTGTACAGTGTAGTGACTCTTAATGACCAGGCCCAAGATTCAGTTCTTGGTCTGTGCTGAGTCAAGCAGGGCAGCATTAACCTCATAAGCCCCAGGCAGGAGAAGAATATCAATATAGACCGATCCCAGCCACGCCCTGCTCTATAAACCAGGTGGATAAAAGATGCGGCACATTAGCAAACAATTTCTAATTGGGTTGTTTTCAAAAGTGGCTTGTCACATTGGGAGCTATTGCCCTCCTGGTGGATAAAGCGTCCCCTTTGTTGTGCTGAGGTAACTGGGAAAACAGGACCGACTACATCCTGAGTGACTGAAACCTACTCCAGTCCGTTTTTAATTCCAAACATCTCACATTGCTTAAGATGCACAGGAGCAGTCAAACCAATGTGCAATGTAAGAGTCAGGTTTGGTGCTTGGGATGACAGTGTGATGAGGTGTTTCTTCGGGCTTATATTTTATAATATAAATAAGCAAAAAACACAAGAGACATAGGCTTCATGGTTTTCATCCTTTCCTTCATGCAGCTGTACTAACTATGCCTTAATCTCCCAAAGCAAGTATACGCGCCTGAACTGGGAGAGGGGTTTGAAACATTCTTAAAAGTGACTGTAATGATATTCCAGACATTAATTGGTCTTCAGCATGTCCCGAATTTGGTCACAGCAAAATTCACAGGCCTGCAATCCCGGGAAAAACTCTGCACAAGGAATGCTGAAGACAGAAAATATCCCCCTACGTTCTTCCCTCACTTTCTCTTTTTTTTTCATAAGTTGAAATATGAAATTTCTCATAAAAGAACTTGCATTTATATGTCTCCTTTCATAATGTCAGGATGTTCCAAAGTGCTTTACAGTCAATGACATGTTTTTGAAGTAAAGTTACTGTTGGAATATGGGGAAACATGGCAGCTAATTTGCACCTAGCAAGGTCCCACAAACAGCAATGAGATGCTACCAAATAATCTGTTTTACTGATGTTGGTTGAGGGATAAATGTTGGCCAGGACATTGGGGGAGAACTCCCTGGTTCTTCTTTGAATAGTTCCCTGGGATCTTTTACACCCACCTGAGAGGGCAGACAGGGCCTCGGTTTAATGTTTCATCCAAAAGACGACACCTCTGTCATTGCAGCACTCCCTCAGTACTGCACGGAAGTGTCAGCCTAGACTATGTGCTCAAATCTTTGGAGTGGGGCTTGAACCCATTACCGTCTGACTCAGCGTGGAGAGTGCTACTCACCGAGCTGGTACTTTAGTTATCGTTACAGTCGCTGAATTCACTCTGCAGAAATAGGGGCATTACACAATAGCCCTGATTGTCCAACCGACAGTCATGCCTAGTGAATCTCCGTTCTGGGATTGCAACCTTGCTGAATTTGCCCTATATCCTTGTAAGTAGGCAGGAGCTTTCTTTCAGTCCTTCTGGGATATCTTGGTGCAGAGCTGTATCCACTAATCAACCAAAGATCTTGCTGGTTTCAAGCGGAGATGGTGACATCTTGGTTGGAAGTAGATGGTGAGGCCGAAGAGAATCCTTACTTCAGCAGAGTTCAATGACAGGTTGTCATCTGTATTAACCATATTCTTTGGGTTATCTTAATGCAGCTTTGATTGAGGAAATATTTGAAAAATTCTAGATTCTTCCATTTGTTTGCATGCATCATTAAATAGTTCCCATCAGCCCTTGGAACAGTGCTTTGAGTCAATTATCATAAAATTAAAATAAAGGGGCAAATTGTCAACTTTTTTTCTTGGGCATTAACTAATCGACTGGACAGAGCGCATAGAAGAGAAATGGGTGAGGAGGAGTGCAGGTGCCCACTGACCTCTCCTACCACCAGGCCTGGAAGACTGGTAAAAGCTACTTTCTGATTCCCTCCTTGGTCTAAATCCACCACATTGTAACCTTTCCGGATCCCCTGCATTTTCCCACTTAGCAGCAACTTGTACACGATCCTTGCCTAAAACTACAGCTCAATCACCAAGGTCCTTCTCACCTATGTTGGAGTGAGAAAGACTCGCAAGATAACAGATTCACAGATATTTCTATTGAATTGATGAAGTTTTCCATTCATGTCCTCTGAGGGACCAGAACTGGAGGGTATTGCTGAGTGGTTCTTTCTAGTAGCAGAACCAGGGCAGAATGGAACAGAGATAAGGTTTAGAAAACAAAAATGCCATCAGGTCTCAGTCTTGACAAAGTTGGGATCTAAATATTCAGCCTTTGAGACTAGGCCCGGACAATTCACAGTAAATATTTCTATATGGATAATGTGCTGTTGTTAATAGACTCCCAATGCCATATGCTATAGTATGTAGAATGAGAACTCTACACCTCCAACTCATCCTAGGTCCAAAGAGTAGCTGTTGGAGATCGCGTTAAAAATGTAGACTTCTTCGTACTGGCCTTCCAGTAGGGACTGGTGGCTCAGAGATGCACTGAAATGGGAGGAGCAGAGTTCAAAGGTCACAGGTTTCAGCTTGGCTCCTCTTCCACTGGAGCCCTAGCACCAGTCTGGAAGTGAATAATGGCTCCTCCCAAAGAGCATGTCTGAAACAGAACATTCCTGTGGCACCACAGGGTGACATATTAAAAGATTATCCAAGGAGAAACCATCAATTCCTACCTGTCCAAAAAAAAAAATCAATATTCTTTTTATCTGGTGATTCTCGCTGATTCTTTCTGAAGATGGAGTCTATTCCATTTATAGGACACTGCCACCTGTGATATAAATGTATAGTCACATGCAATATAAATCAGGTGGCAGACATGCCTTTGAAGGCACTGAGGTCCAGCTTGGGAGGGTGTCTCACTGCCTGTCTCCAGAGGCAAAATGGCTCCAGCAGCACTCGCTATCTGGCCTGCCATATTATTTTGGCACTTTATGTTCCTCCAATTCTGGTCTCTTGTGCACCCCAACTTCCTTCGCTCCTCCATTGGCAGTCGTGCCTTCAGCTGTCCAAGCCCTAAGCTCTGGAATTCCCTCCTCAACCCTCTCCGCCTCTCTACCTCTCTCTCCTTCTTTAAGGCACTCCTTAAAACCTACTTCTTTGACCAAGCTTTTGGTTACCTGTCCTAATATCTCCTTATGTGGCTTGGCATCAAATTTTGTCTGAAAACGCTCCTGTGAAGCACCTTGGGACGTTTTCATAGTATCATAGTATGTTACAGCACAGAAGGAGGCCATTCGGCCCATCGTGCCTATGCCGGCTCTTTGAAAGAGCTATCCAATTAGCCCCACACACCTGCTCTTTTCCCATAGTCCTGCAAATCTTTTGCCTTCAAGTATTTACTAAGTTAAAGGTGCTAAATAAATGCAAGTTGTTGCTGTTGTTGCTGGTAAGCTGAGCTCTCAACCAGGCCAGCAATACACCAGACATCGGGAAGGGTCTGCAAGCAGCATGGTGAAGTCGTGAAGCTACATGCCTTGCTTTAAAGTTATGATCCAGGGGAGCCCATCCCATGATATAAAAGAGAGCACTGGACACGCTTTAAATTAATAATGTCGCAAGGTCGCTGCAAACAGTGGTCAGGGGCCTGGGGGCTCATGACACCAATTCCACCTGGCTTGCCTCTCACATCTCATGTCGTGTTAAGAACCCCCTCCCAATCTGATAAAATGTTAATCAGCAGCCAGTACTGGAGGTCTGAGTCACTGATTATCAATATTCCGGTCTGTCTCGTAGCCATCTCCACTTCAAAGAAACCAGAAAAAAACGGAACAAGAATGGCCTCTGTGTATGACAAAAAACTCCAATTTCTGGTCAAAGATGGATACAGTACGATAAGGAAGATTAGAATATGATGCACAGGAAATTAAGGTGACACATGGAGGAATGCCCTTTGAATTCAGACAGCGCTGTCAGATCAGATTGAATCTTTGAGGACGAATACTCTCACAGACCTTGAGCAGCTGAGCGAGCTTCGAAAGGTCAGGATTTCACTGTTTACAAATAACGTTGTTCAGGCCTATTTTTTCCTGCAGTCCTCTTTCACATTTTTCCCCATCGTTGCTACCCACCCTCTTTCAGCTTGAAGGACAGAGCCTGGATCCAGAGGCCAAACCGCCCATGAATTTCCTGATCCCCTCTCACCGCCTGGTGCCCTGGGCCACTCCAGTTTTGTCTCCAGTTAAAGCCGGCTGTGGCAAGACACTGCCACCCAATTGTGACCTGCCGCAAAAGCAAGGTCGTGCCCCGGGTGAAATCAACTTCTAACGAAGATGCTCCTCACGGCTTGGGAACGCATCTCCAACATGGGCTTGATACTGGACTCACAACCCAAAAGGTTATGTGTTCCAATCCCACCACAGCAAGTTGTGACACTGACCTCAATAAATCAGGTACTTTGTGGGCTGACACCAGGCAAAATGATCAAAAAAGCTGCTGGTTCATCATAAAACATCAATTGGTTCATTAATGTCCTCCAGGGAAGGGAATCTGCCACCCTGACTTGGTTTGAGTTACATGTGGCTCCAGTCTTCCTCTATAGAGTTGACTCTTAATGCCCTCTGAATTGGCATAACAAGCCACTCAGCTGTAAAATGTTATGAAGGCCCACCACCACCTTGGCTCAGTGGTAGCATGCTCAAATCTGAGTCAGAACATTCTGGGTTCAAGCCCCACTCCAGAGACTTGAGCACATAATCTGGCCTGACACTTCAGTGCATTGCTGGTGTGGAGGGCTGCACTGTCAAAGGTTCTGTCTTTCAGATGAAATATTACACCAGACCCCATCTCCCATCTCAGGTAGACATGAAAGATCCCACGTCACTACTTGAAGAAAAGCAGGGGAGGTGTTCTGGCCAACACTCATCCTTCGACCAACATCACCAAAAACAGATTATCTGGTCATTTATCTTATTGCTATTTGTGGGAGTTGGCTGTGCACAAATTTACTTCTGCGTTTTCCTACGTTACAGCAATGACTACACTTGAAAAGCATCTCATTGGCTGTGATGCGCATTCGGACGTCCTGGGGTCACGTGAGGTGCTACATAAATGCAAGTTTGTTCTTTCTTTCCTCAACTAAGGATGGACAACAAATGAGGCCTGGCCAGCAGCGCCCACATCCCAAGGCTAAATCAAAAAAATGAATGAAGCACTTCCAATAATGTTGGCAGAAGGAAAGGCAGCTGAGATAGTGTCCTTGAAATTGAGTTTTTCCCAAGGTAAGGAAATATGGCAACTGCAATCCACCTCTGCGATTGGCAGGGATAAGATTCTAGCGGGATGAACTCACTTTTCCTCTCTCTGAGATTGGATGCTTTTTGTCCTGTGTGCTATTCTGCCTTGGTTTACTCAGGGAAAACATTATTGAGAGTCCTTCCGGGAAGCTACACATCTGCTTCCCGGAAAGTTACTCCAGATGTTAATCTCCATGATGTTAATGTCAATAGTAAACCTGAGTAAGAGGATATGTGGAGACTGAGACATGGATGCTTTTGGCTAGGCCACAGTTTAACCCTCTACTATTGGAGCTAACAGGCCTCATAAGAGGTACGGGTTTTTACTGGGTTGCACCAAATCTAGGATGGACACACGGAAGCTGATGAATGGGCAGCTGCAAATAAGTCAAGCCAGGGCACACAAAAGCCATTTTTTCCCATTACATACACCCAATAAACAAGTTTTCTATTGACATTCAGTGGCCATCCAACAATACTGCACATCCATGGGAATAGCAATGAATATCCAGGGTAAACTCTGACAGATGTCCCCAAAAGTTGAATTTTCTTATCCCTAGGAAATGAATGATTTTGCTCAGTATCAGCTCATAGGTCACTGCTCTTTTCCAGGAGTATCCTTTCCTGACCGAGAATTGGAGGAAATGAAAAAATAAATAGTGTGCAAAAAGAGAATGAGAACATTGTTTTTGGGTGATCTTCTCTCCTTCCTTTTCCCTCTATTCTTCATCTGCAATGTGCCCATTAGTTGGGAGAGTGAGACAGCCAAGGAGCAGCAATTCCCAATGAAGATGTCACCATTGCTCCTCAGTCAGAAAGCACATTTCAATGATGCAGCTAAAGACCCCTCCACCAGTCAATAACTTTCCCTCTTTCCCATAAAAGTTCATCCCCCCCTTTTCAGTAGCCTAAGTAAGAGTGTGTGTGTGTGTGTGTGTGTGTGTGTGTGTGGAGATTGGGACTGGACCCTGCTCGCCCAATCCAGAATTCAACACTCGACTAAAATAGCTATACAAGGCACAGATGTTAACGGGATGCACTGAACCGTGTTGTACTGATGCTGCTTTGTCAGGTTAAACGTATCTAAGTGTGTCTGAAGATGCCGCTAGAGATTGAACATGCAATGTTGATTGTAAGAAAGAGGTATGTGGTTATAAAAACAGTTGTGGTCTTGAAACAAAAACAGAAGATGCTGAAAACACACCAGTGGGTTTGTCATGGTTCGTAAAGAGAAAGGACACTTCTGACGAGGAATTACACCCAAAACATTAAACCTGTCTTCTCTTTACAGACCCTAACAGATCTACTGTGTAGTTCTAGCATTTTATGTTTTTTCATTTCAGATTTCCAGCATCTGTGCTATTCTTGCCTTGTTCACCATCAGATTTCTTACTATTAAACAGGCTGTGTTGTAGTGTAAGGGTCTTTTGTTAACAGGAATCCCCTGTATGTGGTTTCCTAATGGCATGGCCCCTTTAAATATTTAATCCAGTTTCCCTCAGCTGAGTACATTTCCTGCTTGACTTTAGATGCTAGACTGATAACGTGCTGGTTTATTTTTGGACCCATCCCAGACTGTTTCCAATGGGGACTATCTCATTACTGTTCTGAGCATGCTCTGTTGACACACAGTATTATGGGAGAACATCCTCTGTAGCAGCAGTAAGGTGTCCATGATTTAAGGGGAATTTTAGAGTTGCTCAGAGTAAACTAATAATCTAGTAATGAAGGTCACCAGCTGGCCTTTATAGCAGCACTTCAACTATCCATCCTTTGTTCCTCTCCCACTCTCAATCTTCTCTCTTCCTCTCCTGAAGGCACTGACTCTTGCCGAGGTACAGTTCCCCAGCCACTGACAGTGCTGCAGGACCTCAACTAAAGGTTCATTCTTCATGCCTGAGATGATAAAATGTATGGCAGATGTTGTTTGATCACAAGGAGTGGGGAAGGAGGGAAACACATCAGATCCAAGCCCAATCCTGTCCTACCAGAACTGCACAAAGATAGCCCTCCAACTCTTCAACACCCCAAACTAGAAAACAAGGACCATAAAACATTAACCACAGGACCTTTGTAGACCTTATGTAATTTTTTAAAAATACATTTCCTTGAAGAAAAATGTCAGGTTGCAATTTATTTCTACACAATGCACTGCAAACACTTGCACAAACATCAGCACCTGCTATTACTTCATTGCAAGAATCGACACAAAATCATATTTCAAGATGGGTGTTGTCCAGTCACCTGATTGCAGCTGTCTGAGAGGTCACACACAGGCTGTTGTCCCCCGATGATGATGTCATAACCCCTCTTGCTGGATGAAGTGCATGGAAATCCTGGAGTTGTGTGTATTTTCTATTAACTCTCTCGTTTTAATCAATAGAGAAAAACTATTTTTATTCCCTTGCAACGAAACTTAAATAAAGAGGCACCGACGTTGGCATCAATGATCTCCCATGTACTTCAGCATACAGCAACAAGCACCGTGACATCATCATCAAGCTACACAAACACTACCAATTTCTCCAGATGAGTTAATGGCTGCTTCCGCGTAAACAGGAATCATCACTTGCTCTCAGTGTGTGGATGAAATTATGGAAAAATGAAATTTTGTCCAAAGAATTGGACCTTGATCATTCTGTGTATTAAATACCGGTTGCATGGCCCTTTCCCCTAACAATAGCCGTTTAACAGATGATGGCTCAGCCAAAAGATTAGGACATGCCTCAGATTAAAACCATTCATTAATAACCTCCACCTAACCCAGCATGCACCAGTAAGTAAATGAGGTGAAATGGATACTTACTGAATGGACCAACTGAAACAAAGAAAAAAATAAAAGAAAAACATACATGAGATGTTAAGGAAAATTCATGAATGAACTCATACACAATGGCAGCATTAATGTTGGTTTAAATATGGATAACGGCAGGGAATGTTAACTTTAGCTATTGGTCAGGGCAAGTGATTTGTTACAGCAAGTGATTAGTTAGCGTTTAGATCCACTCAGAATGAAACTGGTCAAATCACTGCTTCCGGGGCTTTTTATATGACCGTACGATAATTTGGCAGCAGATCATTTTACGCACGATAAGTCTGGAAAAGCTGCGCCAAATCACTTGACCCAGATATTGAGCATGAAGCAAAATGTAAAGTCATCGTTAGGTTTTAATTGTGATCTCAATCCAGCTACTCACTGCCACATTCCTACTGCATTAAAACATGTCATAATTTTCTTTTACAAATACATAAAGGATATGTCAGGAGCAGCAGTGAGATGTGATCAATATCTCCTCAAGTCAAACTCAGTTTAATTCACTCATGTCTTCTGCGCTCATGAGTAATTGAGTCGGCCTCATCTTGTGAAGATATTTATCATATCCTCACTGCTGCCTGTCACACATTCTATTCATAACTCGACGCTTAAAATAATAATCAAACAAATTTATGCTTTTATAACGTCACAAGCGTGGAGCATTAATAAAAAAAAAAGATCTCCATCATTCCCAGATTGTCCGTGTGGTATGAATCCGGAAACTGCATTTCCGCGATTTGGTGTCTGACCCCCCCCCCGCAACCCCGACCTCTGCCCCCCGAACCCAGCTATCAGGGGAAACACACGAGGCTCAATTTTAAAAGTGAAAAACAGGTGGGTTGGGGGCGAGGGGGCATTGAAAATTGCCACCATTTCAGACCCACCCCCAACCAGCCTCCAACCTGCCCATTTCTGGTTTACATGGGGGCGGGACGAGGGGTGGGTGACCAACCTGCTCCCAGGAGGTGGGTTGGGCCTTATAGCCTCTCAAGGAGGCATCAGGCCTCCATTTTTCACCAATTCCTGACTTCAACCCCGGGGGGCCGGGATTCCCAGGCCTTCTGTTTTACGCCTCGTGAAAGGAGGCGAGAAGGCCCGAGACTAACAGGTGAGTTCCTAGAATGGCACAGCTTGTGGGCCTGGAGGAGCAGGAGTACTTCCCCCAGGTCTAACAAGCCTACCTACACTGACCGCCCCCCCCCACCCCGATCGCGGACCTCCCGATCGCAGGCCCCTGAGCCCTGATCATGGACCCCCGACCCCCGATCATGGACCCCCCGACCCCCGACCCCATTCCTCCGACCCCGATCCTCCGACCCCGACCCCAATCCTCCAGCCCCGACCCTCCGATCCCAATCCCAACCCTAACACTCCGATTCCAATCCCCCGACCCCGATCATCCCCCATAACAATTGCGGACCACCGCAATAACCCCCCGATCCTACCAACCCCCTGTGACTGACCCCCTCATCCTATCCCCCATGACTTGCAACCTCTGTGCCCACCTATGCCCACTCATGCCCCTTGCCCACCCGTGCCCCCCATGCCACCACCCCCCCCCCCATCTATACAAACAAAGACTTACCTGCAGACTTACCTGAAGAAGTCCTCTCCCTGGCTAGTCTCCCATCCGACTGAGACCAGCCGGTCAGTCGAACGGGAAACTGGCAAAAAAATATAAAAGTCGTCCTTACGTCAAAATCATAAGGACGTCCGGGAAACTCGTACCATTGGGTTTTCCGAACTCAATTTGACCCCTTCCCTGCCCTTTCCCGGCTCCATTTTAAAATTGAGCTCACAGGCTTTGAACTTAGATTTCTTTTGCCGTTTTTGTCCCCTCCTCACCTGAAGGCACTGACTCTCGGTGGGGTATGGTTCCACTGTCACCTGCCCAAGCAGGTGTGACCTTAGACGGTGATAGCAGCAGGCTGCTCAACCACAGAGGGCTTCACGGCTGAATCTCATACTGTCCTTACTCGACCGGGGTGGATGGGGGAGTTGGGGTTACTCGGTAGTGATCAGGAATTGAGGACCTCTAGCCGACTTTCCCCTCCCTAGCCCAGGGGCAGCGCTTTTACAGGCTGAGCTCGGTACAGGCGGAGAATTGAACATGGCTCCTGATGCTCTGTAAGTCACCCTGCCCTTAACATGTGCGTAATGGGGGAGAGCTGAATATAAACATTTGACTGAACACTGCAATGGTCCCAGGGTTCCTCAGTCGAGGTGCCAGCAGACACCAGGAACTCTAGGAACTTTTTGACAAGGAAATAAAAGTTTTTAGAACCTTTCTTTGCTGAAGCATAAGAACATCTTATTGAGGGACACCTCAAGTGAAATTCTTGCAAAGTTACTGAAGGTTTGAATTCAGTTAACAAAAGATTTTTCTATTGTTTTTGAACTAACTACCCATCTTCCTGTAGTGAAGTTTGAACTAACTACCTGTCTTCTTGTAGTGAAGTTTGAACTAACTACCCATCTTCCTGTAGTGAAGTTTGAACTAACTACCTGTCTTCCTGTAGTGAAGTTTGAACTAACTACCCATCTTCCTGTAGTGAAGTTTGAACTAACTACCTGTCTTCCTGTAGTGAAGTTTGAACTAACTACCTGTCTTCCTGTAGTGAAGTTTGAACTAACTACCTGTCTTCCTGTAGTGAAGTTTGAACTAACTACCTGTCTTTTCCTGTAGTGAAGTTTGAACTAACTACTTGTCTTCCAGTAGTGAAGTTTGAACTAACTACCCATCTTCCTGTAGTGAAGTTTGTAACTACCCATCTTCCTGTAGTGAAGTTTGTAACTACCCATCTTCCTGTAGTGAAGTTTAAACTAACTACCCGTCTTCCTGTAGTGAAGTTTGAACTAACTACTTGTCTTCCTGTAGTGAAGTTTGAACTAACTACCTGTCTTCCTGTAGTGAAGTTTGAACTAACTACTTGTCTTCCTGTAGTGAAGTCTGAACTAACTACCCATCTTCCTGTAGTGAAGTTTAAACTAACTACCCGTCTTCCTGTAGTGAAGTTTGAACTAACTACTTGTCTTCCTGTAGTGAAGTTTGAACTAACTACCTGTCTTCCTGTAGTGAAGTTTGAACTAACTACTTGTCTTCCTGTAGTGAAGTCTGAACTAACTACCCGTCTTCCTGTAGTGAAGTTTGAACTAACTACCTGTCTTCCTGTAGTGAAGTTTGAACTAACTACTTGTCTTCCTGTAGTGAAGTTTGAACTAACTACCTGTCTTCCTGTAGTGAAGTTTGAACTAACTACTTGTCTTCCTGTAGTGAAGTCTGAACTAACTACCCGTCTTCCTGTAGTGAAGTCTGAACTAACTACCTGTCTTCCTGTAGTGAAGTTTGAACTAACTACTTGTCTTCCTGTAGTGAAGCCTGAACTAACTACCTGTCTTCCTGTAGTGAAGTTTGAACTAACTACTTGTCTTCCTGTAGTGAAGTCTGAACTAACTACTTGTCTTCCTGTAGTGAAGTCTGAACTAACTACCTGTCTTCCTGTAGTGAAGTTTGAACTAACTACCTGTCTTCCTGTAGTGAAGTTTGAACTAACTACCTGTCTTCCTGTAGTGAAGTTTGAACTAACTACTTGTCTTCCTGTAGTGAATTGTACAGCTATTCACCACCTATTAAACTATTGAAATCATTGGTTGCTACAGCCATTTTTAGGCCTAGGTGGCGACTTATTTCACAGTTTCTCTAACTAACTTTAATCTGGGCAAATACATCGTACTTGTGATGGGTATCGACTTATTGCACTTAGCTCTTACAGCCCAATGCTTTCAATTTTAGCCTGTAGTTAATAGCTATTTGACAGTGGGGGGCATTACAGATCAGCCTGTTCCTGCCCTCACCCAATGTCCACTTATGAGCGCCCTCCACCAGGAGTCACTGGTCAGCAATCAGGAGAAAGGGACCCTGACTAATTTGTTCCTCTCCCAAGCACAAAGGCACTCAGGCAAGTGGTAATGGCTTAACTACCACACGGCTTGTGTACAGCTAACTCAGCAATTCACAAAGGGTTGTAGAAGTTTGGAACTCTCTTCTGCAAACGGCAATTGATACTAGCTCAATTGCTAAATTTAAATCTGAGATAGATAGCTTTTTGGCAACCAAAGGTATTAAGGGATATGGGCCAAAGGCAGGTATATGGAGTTAGATCACAGATCAGCCATGATCTTATCAAATGGCGGAGCAGGCACGAGGGGCTGAATGGCCTACTCCTGTTCCTATGTTCCTATGTTCCTAAAACAGTTGGTTTGAGGTGTCATCTAATTTGAGCCGCCTAAAGACAGTTGGCCACAGATAAATGTTTCCAAGACACAGTGATCTGAGCTGGGTTCAGTGGGGGCGGTCCTGTTGTGGTTATGGTGCTAGACTAGTAACCCAGGGGTTGTGAGTTTCAATCTCACAATGGCAAGATCTGAAATTGCATTCAATGAAAATGATAATTTATTTGTGGTGCTGGCCCACAAATTATCATAAAAGCTGAAGATTGTCTTAAAAACCCAACTCTTTCACCAATGTCCTGAGGAACCTGCCACCCCAATCCAACATGGCCTCTTTTCCATTACTACCTGGTTGACTCTTAATGCCCTCTAAAGTGGCCTGGCAAACAACTGAGTTGTGCAAACAATCTCTTTTTAGGGCTGGGGAATAAATGTAGACTCACCAGTGTCACCCATGTCCCAGAATTTTAAAAAAGTCAATGAAGAGACCATCAGAGTTCCTGCATCAAACTCTGCCCTTTTGATGACCTGTCCTAGTGTCTCCTTTGGCTCGGTGTCAATTTTTGTCTGATTGTGCTCCTGTGAGGCGCCTTGGGATATTTTACTTTGTTAAAGGCACTATATAAAGTGCAAGTTGTTGTTGCACCAATTATTACTAAATATATGGCCAAATCATTATTAAACTGCACCTGAATAAAGCCAGACATTTTACAATGTTCAGTGGGTTTTCTTTATCATTATCTTCACATTGAATCACCCATTGGCCAGTTAATGGGCTGCACTACAGAGGTTTATGAATAGGCTGGTTTTATCTGCAGTTTATAGCAATCCTGACCACATGGAACATTTTCTGCCTGATTTTTTCTGCATTTATCATGATTCAACCACACAGACACAGCAGTGCAAGTTTAACACTGACATAACGTGCTTCTTTTTGACGGTTTGGCTGGCTCTATATTTTTCCCCTTTTCCCTGAGGAGACAACCTGATCCTAAGCTCTCACTAGGTTCACTCTGAACCGGGGCATCACAACAGCAGCAGCCATGAGATCGTCATCGGGAGCAGGAACCCTGCTTGGTTTTTACTCACTTTGGCCTAGGGACTTTGACACCAATTGTAGCACCTCTTACTGCGATTAGTCGGCACAGCACAGACTGAGGGTTGAAGCTAGAACCTCCCTAGCCTGTGTGACTCAGTTACACAATGAGCAATACATTGACCAGACTAATCACCAGCACGGCATATTTGTTGTTTACTGGTTCTGAGGATGTAGATCACGCTAGGTGGTGGGGCTTGCTAGGCCACTTCAGAAGGCATTATGAGTCAACGTGGGTGTGCGCAGAGTTGGAAGGTTTCCTTCTCTGAAGGACTTTAGCAAACCAGTGGTCAGTTATTTCTGGTATTAGTCTACAAATAATCAGATGTACTGAATTCAATTTCACAATTTGCCACGGTGCGATTTGAACTCATAACCTCTGGGGTTCCATAACTACTACACCACCGGGCCCTCAATAACAATGGACATTTTGGGAGTAATTAACCTGAAATATCAGCATTGCTCTAGGTTAAACATGAGTGAAGCTCCTTCTCCCCCTCCCACTCAAATAGTGAGCAGCACCTCCCAAACCCACGACCTCCACCATCTAGAAGGACAAGGGCAGCAAGTGTTTGGGAACACCTTCACCTCCAAGTTCCCCTCCAAGTCACATTCCATCCTGGTTTGGACATATATCGGCCATTCCTTCACATCACTGGGTCAAATTCCTAGCACTCCCCACCTAATAGCAATATGGAAGCACATTCACCACGCAGACTGCAGTGGTTCAAGAAGAAGGCCCACCACCACCTTCTCAAGGGCAACTAGGGATGGACAATAAATGCCGGCCTTGCCACCAACGCCCATATCCCAAGAATCAATTTTAAAAAGTAATCCAGTTCACGCTGTGAACTAAGCCAGATAACAAAACTGAACACCTGGCTCCGTGGTTTAGCATTTCCATTTTTGTCTCCATTTTTCATTCCAGGAACACTGTAATTGGAGGTGTACTGCTGGCCAGCGAGTGACAATCAATCAGATGAGATAAAATCACTGGAGCATCCCTTTATCCCTGGCAATTGCACACTTTAGCAGAGAAAGGTTCATCGGTAATTTTAAGGTTAGATTTGAGTGGGAGCTGAATTTCACTCTCCAGCAAACAGAAATGAAAGAGATCAAGCTCTCAGACATTGCTTCCTAGCACGAGGCCATTAAACAAGAGGAACATTTAGGACTGAACTGACCTGATAATTGAATCAAGCTGAGCCTTTTAGAGATTCAGCCTCCTACCATACACCAGAAAAACTTTTCCATTTACAGTTACAATCACCCAAACGTCACTCAACAGAAAGCAGCTTTCAGGACTGGGAAAAACCTGTTCGACCTCAAGGGACATGGAGTGTGGTATTTAATTATCATAATTATTCAAATGTATTCACCATTCCACCCCCACCATCCCTGCACAAAAAAAAACATCAGAGAAGGATGATTTCTTTAATTGACTTCAATGGAAATAAAAATTGGGAGAGATAGAAAATGGGCTGCCAACTCGCTATTGCCCGTTTTACAAAGTCAACATCTACCCCCTTGTCTCTCCTCAGGTGTTGATTTTTGCAGGGGTGTGGTTCTATAAGTAGCCCTCGGGTACCCTGCCCAACTCACCCTTCTTCAGGTGGAGCCTAGACTGAAAGTGCGGGCAGCTTATTTGATACTAGAGACATCGTAGCCGAGCCCCATCCGGTCCTCCCCCGACCGCCACACCAGCACATTCCCCAATACTGGCCGAGAAAGAGGAGGCGGTTTCCTCGCTTATGTTTTCTGCTCCCCGGCCCAGGGGCGCCGCGGCCAGTCTGGTGACTCGTGTTGGGCGTGTGGACGTTTGGTGAAGGTAGCGTTAGGCTCCACCGAGATGCCCTACCAAAGGTCAACCCGGCAGCCGATACTCACGGTCAAGGCTCATTAATCAAGAGTCAAACTCTCCAGACACAGAAACGCCACCCAGCATTCATTAAGTTTGCACTCTCAAGTCAAACCTAGATCAGATATGCTGCATGTTCCCACATGACTTTCCCTGCACGTGAGGTGATTCTGTCATCGGTTGGGAATGACGGATCACGGAATCACCCCACCAATCACTCCTCAGATCCCTGGAATTTGATCACATTTTGCTATGGAAACACGTCCTCTAATTACACTAGCCTTCAGTTTGAAAACGTCAACCCAGAGTTCCTTACCGTGTACAGTCAGAGTGCCTGAGAACTCAACTTTACCCACACTGTTTTCTGCAATACAGGTGTACGTTCCTTCATCCTCGCTGCCAACTCGCACCAACCGCAGGCTGTTGTCAGCCTGAATCTCAAATCTGAAGGAGACAGGAGATATGTTGATAGGGTTAGATGAAGAAGAGAGGGAGGAGGCTCACGTGGAGCAAAAACACCGGCATGGACCTGTTGGGCCAAATGGCCTATTTCTTTGTAGAAAGAATTTTCTTGGCCTCTTACTGTACATCTTGGTGCAAAACAAAAATTAACCAAACAGTTCACTGAATGGTGTCACAAGAACACAGCTACACTCATTGGGGGTCATTTTAATCTTGAATGATAGTGTAAAACTGGTGGTAGAGAATCAGCAGCCCGTTTAACATCGCTCCTGATTTTTATTTCCATTGACTTCAATGGGCAGAGGGTAAAACAAGCTGTCAATTCGCTATCACCTGTTTTACACTATCGCACAAAGTCAAAAATTACCCCCATTGTTTCTTATTTCCCCCAATTTGTTTGCCTTCTCCCCCCTTCTGTCTTGAAGGTGCTCACTTTTGTTGGGGTACAGATCCCCAAATGCCAGCCACCTCTGGTACCTCACTCAACTGGCCATTCTTCACTTGCCAGATTGGACAATGATCGTCAACAGATTTGAGCACAGAAGGCATCATAACACAAAGGCAGATCCTGTCTGCACCCAACGTCTACACTTCCAGCAGGGATCACTGGGTAGTGATCGGGAATGAGAGCTCTGGTCAATTTGTTTCCCCTCCGTCTCCCTGGGGTGCTGAGGGAGTTGTAGCACCCCTTCTACTGGGGGAGATCAGTACAGACAGGAAATCTGAAACCTTCCAACTCTGTATGGCTCAGTATCACAATGGAAATCTACCAACAGACCATCAGAGTTGTACTCATGGCTTAAAGCTCCTTCAAGTGGGGTGTAAGAGTTATGTGGTAAATTAATTAGATACTGGAATGCTTCCCACTCTATCCGGTTGCAATGAAGAACATGACATGAAACCAAACTGCTTTTTCATACCAATTAGCAAAAGCATCATTGGCATCGCCTGGGAATAATATAATGATTGGGAATAATATAATGAATTCTAACAAGCATTAAAATGCTTGGGTTCCGGTACCTTCCGCGTGGCAGCTCGCCCTCCTCCTTGCGCCAACGGGTGGTTGGCACGGGGTCTCCATGCACCTCGCAGTGAAAGTCCACGGTGTCGTCTGCCAGGACCACCTGATTTACAGGACGTTTGATGAAGGTCGGCCGTTCTGTGCGATTAGTGAGGGGAAGAATCAGAACAAGTAGCAGAGGGCACACAGAAAAAGGCAACACACAGGAAACATTCCCATTCACAGCGCAGAAGTTCAGACTGAGGGTTTTCTCAACTTGTTCTTTCGATAACCCATTTACGATACTTTTGCGCAGGAGCTCAGGTTCCAGGAGAGCACGTTCCTTCAGATCTTGAACCTCAGAGCATCACCCTCCCCTTTTACCTTCCCTGTGTGCTGTTGGTCTGCCTTTCAGTAGCATTTGAAAGTGGCCTGCCATTTCCACGCTCCACATCGCTGCCCTCCAAATCCATGAACAGTTGGTATCTGGGTGGAGTCCGAGGCACAAAATTCATGCCTGCCAGTGGCGGGTGAACAGCATTCCTTTGGCCAACATGGTACGATTAATGGCGACACCAAGGTTGCCACCAAACTGTGAATGTAGACCAAGCTCCAGCCATTAGACAACATCAGAATTGGTGATTCTGACCCATTAAAATTAAGCGGCCAGTGATATGGTCACTGTTAGGTTGAGTGGCTGAGGATGCCTTTCGTTAGCTCTTGCAGTCCTTCTTCAGTGATTAGGACAGGTAGAGATAGCTGAGGAGTAGTTACTGTCTGCAACTGTAAAACAAGTGCATGGACCAAGCCTTATTGAACAGGATTAGTTATTGTTGATAACATTCACAAGTCAGAACTTTTTCTGACTCATTTGGTTTCTTGTAGGTGTGATGCCCTGGCCACTTTGTATGAAGGGACTGAGTGTAATGTATCGAAGTTTGCTGACGATACAAAGCTAGGTAGGAAAGTGAGCTGTGAGGAGGACATTAAAGAATCTGCAAAGGGATATAGACAGGTTAAGTGAGTGGGCAAGGTGGCGGCAGTGGGAATATAATGTGGGAAATGTGAGGTTATTCACTTTGGTAGGAAGAATAGAAAAACTAAATATTTTTTAAATGATGAGAAACTATTAAATGCTGGCGTTCAGAGGGATTTGGGTGTCCTTGTACGCAAAGCACAGAAAGTTAACATGCAGGTACAGCAAGCAATTAGGAAGGCAAATGGTATGTTGGCCTTTATTGCAAGGGGGTTGGAATACAAGAGTAAGGAAGTCTTGCTGCAATTGTACAGGGCTTTGGTGAGACCCTGGAGTACTGTGTACAGTTTACCTAAGGAAGGATATACTTGCCTTAGAGGCAATGCAACGAAGGTTCACTAGATTGATACCTGGGATGAGAGGGTTGTCCTATGAGGAGAGATTGAGTAGAATGGGCCTATACTTTCTGGAGTTTGGAAGAATGAGAGGTGATCTCATTGAAACATATAAGATTCTAAGAGGGCTTTACAGGGTAGATGCTGAGAGGAAGTTTCCCCTGGCTGCAGAGTCTAGAACTAGGGACATAGTCTCAGAATAAGGCGTCAGACATTTAGGACTAAGATGAGGAGGAATTTCTTCACTCAGAGTGTCATGAATATTTGGAATTCTCTACCCCAGAATGCTGTGGATGCTCAGTCGTTGAGTATATTCAAGAATGAAATCGATAAATTTTTGGACTGCAAGGTAATCAAGGGACATGGGGACGGGCGGGAAAGTGGAGTTGAGGTCGAAGATCAGCCATGATCTTATTGAATGGCGGAGCAGGCTCAAGGGGCCGGATGACCTACTTCTGCTCCTATTTCTTATGTTCTTATGCCATGTAATAATGCAGAAGTCCTGGGATGGACAATAAGAACAAAACACCCTGAATTATTTTTTCCCATCGCTGACCAAGGGGCACTAAGTCCCATCACTGCCCTAGCTGAGATCAGCAATGATATTAGAGTCCAGGAATGGAACCTGGACCCATCCTAGTCTGTCTCAATTCCACACCTGGTAAGACATTTACCAACCAGAGCCATTGGCTACCCAACTTAAGTTTTATTCCTCCATCATACCCACTGCAGATGTTCTTCCCACCCACCCACCTTCCTCCTGTGCTGATGGTGGTGAACCCTTAATGGGATCCAATTCCATGTGTTAAGCTACTCTGCACCAATATCCTGTATTCAGCCCTGAGGCGGGTGGCGAACCCGGGGAGTCCTGCCAGAACCCGGCCAGATGCATTACCTGGCCGGAGGGCGGGATTAGATGATCGCAGGCAGGAGCGGTCAGGGTGGGGGGTGAAGGCGATCGGGGGAGGGGAGAAATCTCAGGGCAAAGGAGGCCCAAGGTTTCCTTTTGAGGCCTGGAGGAGTACTTACCTGCCTGGGCCTTTTCTGGCCCACGATCCCTCCTCCAGGCAAATCTGGCCTGACAGAGAAGTCATCACTGCTCCCCCACTCAGGCCTTGGACTAAACTAGCAGATCGAGGCCCGATTTGTATATTTAAAGAGGACCTCACCAGCTTGGGACGGGGGTCCTGCTTGCCTGCTCAGATGGGGTAAGTCTCCCCCCTCATTTTAATTGACCCCCCAGCCCAGTTTCCGCCAGGCAGGAGCGGAGGGGGAAGTAGGCGTGAGTTAAAATCGGGGCTGTAGGAACCAGGAAGGTTCCAGTACGATCTCTGATCTATACTGGATTAGATGATCTCATCCAGAGTAGATGTAGTGATGCTGCAATTATCTTCAGGAGAGGAAAATTAGCCAGGCCCCCCCCCACCGATTATTATCCATTGGTCCTTGCTAGAAACTGTGTATTGAGCGGGTGTTAAGTGAGGATAAGATCAGTTGTAACCCCTCCATCCCCGCCATTCAAATAGTCTATAAAGACTCAGTGTCCAAATCGTGCATGAATAACTGACACTTGGGCAAAGTATTGAGGAGTCTCCGCTCCAGCCAGGAATCAGATATTTTCGGTGTGAACAGAAAGGGAGAGAACTGGCAGAGAAAATAAAGTTAAAAATGTTTTTTTTAAAAGAAAATTTGGCGAGTGAGCAAACCCGGCCATTAACCCTGTGGAGGGTTAGAGAGTGGCATTGGGCTGCCCCTAAAGGGCATTGTCCAGTGTAGCATTGAACCAGACAGGCAAGAACCACCCAGCTTTGACTCCCAGCCTGAGCTGGGTGAGCTGATTAACCAGGGCAGCAACTGCGGGGCTACAATTGGCCTGAGCAGCCTGGACTAGGGAGAGCCAGAGATCCCTGCTCATCATAACAGATCCCCCGCCGCCCCCCACCCCCGGTTGGATAGCCGACCGCCGCCGAGGCCTCTTGGGTGAGGCACCAGGGGACGACTGGCACCCCAGAAAGAGTCAACAGCATTCAGGAGGAGAAGGGGGAAAATTGTGGAGTGGGGGAGAAAGCAGAGAAAGCAGCGTTTACAAGGGCTTGGAAGCAAGTCCTTGGCAGGCCGACCTCTGCGGAGCGGTGAGAAGGCAAAAATACATGTGGCAAACAATGGCACTCACCAAATACGACCAGATCCGCAGGCTCACTGTCCCTTTCACCCACCATATTGGTGGCCACACAGACGTACATGCCAGCATCAGCCTTCCTCGTGTTTGAAATCATCAGCTTTCCCCCTCGGATCTAGAAGAACAAACACCATCAATATATCCCATAATACCAGAGGTGCCCGGTTAGAAACACCCAGTGCCCAGCATCGATGGACGGAACTGCACAGTAACAGTCCAACTATTGACACAACAGAGCCATTCAGAAACTGTGTGTTACAGTGAGGGGTGTGGAGTGTATCAGAGAGTGTTACAGTGAGGGGTGTGGAGTGTATCAGAGTGTGTTACAGTGAGGAGTGTGGAGTGTATCAGAGTGTGTTACAGTGAGGGGTGTGGAGTGTATCAGAGAGTGTTACAGTGAGGGGTATGGAGTGTATCAGAGGGTTCCCTGAGGGGGCAGGGTATATTGGAGTGTGATATACTGAGGGGGCAGGGTATATTGGAGTGTGATATACTGAGGGGGCAGGGTATATTGGAGTCTGGTACACTGAGGGGGCAGGGTATATTGGAGTTTGATATACTGAGGGGGCAGGGTATATTGGAGTTTGATATACTGAGGGGACTGGGTATATCGGAGTGTGGTATGTTAGGATTATGGTATATTTCACAATGTGCTATACTGAGGGGTGCAGAGTTTTTGCCTTTGTTGAATTTTTCACTTGTAGGGCAGTTTTGAGTTGAGCAATTAAAAATGTGCAGGAATAAAAAATTACAGGAAATGAAACATAAAAAACAGGATGGCTCCATGTAAAACGCGAATCGTTTGATATTGATTTCTCCCATGGGGCCTGGAGAATATCTCACAGAAGGTTCAGTCAGTTTAATGACAGTCTACAACTTGTTTTACTTAAAGAGAACGGCTTGCTCCTGATGGCTAAACGTTTATAGTGTGAAAGTGACGGAGTCTCTGTGCAGTTCACGGCATTTCAAAATCCGACACTATCTGTCAGTTCCTGCTGTCAGCCGCTGCTTACCGTGATCCGCTCGTCCTTGTCGTTGATGCGGACATTGTTTTTCTTCCAGGAGATAGTTGGTTCCGGATGCCCTCGTGGCGGGAGGCACTCCATCACAGCGGGCTCACCGGCCGCAACCACCACATCGCTGGGCGTCTGGCGGAAATCGTCGCGCAGGACTGTGAAAAGAAAAAGGGAGGAAATCTTCATCAGCCACAGGATGGAATTATTTTCATTAACTGAACCATAACACGGTACTGGTGATTTTAAAAAAAAGTCATAAGGAGTCAATTCCCAATGGCTGAGTTGGTAAGTGTAATGTGTGATACTGAGCCATACAGATCAGGGAGGTCACCGATTCACTCTCCAGCCAATAATCAATAGTTGGGGTGTCTGAGCTGAGCAGAGGTGTGGGGGGGTGAAATCAGTCACCATTACTGGAAGGGGTGTCCTTGTGGACATCAGGTAGGGGCAAAATTAGGCTCCTTTGTGATGCCCCTGTTGAAATAGTGTCTTCTAATTCTCACCATCTAGGCGGACACATGGAGATTGTCCAAGGTGGGCAAGGTACCAATGAGGGCTGGCACCAGCACCAGTCAATGTAGTCAGGAGAGGAGGGAAAGAAACGGTCAAAAAATGAATAAAGGAGACAAAGATCACAATGCCAAACCGACCTTAAAATTCATAGTGGTTCCCCACCTCTGTGAGTCCCACTCCCTCTCACTATCTCTCATCTCTCACACACTCTCTCCATCTCTGTATTCTACTACAGTTCATTACTCATAGAGTAATTTCAACTTTGGACGATGTGTAAAATGAGCGATATCGAATCAGTTGCCCATTATACACCTCGCCCAATTTTCCTTTTCATTGACTTCAGTGGAAACAAAAATCAGGAAAGCTGTGTAGCCTATCACCCAAAGTTAAAATTACCCCCACACTTCCTTGGGTAGTTGCCTTTAATTGCACCATCACCACTTGTGGCGCACGCACATTAACCCGACTGCCACTGCTCACGATTAACCCAAGCAAAGAGTTGATTACGGTGAAGGCTTCCAATCCCAGGGGACACAAGTTAAAATTAGGGAGTAAGAAGGGCAGCTGAGTAGAAGTTCATCATCTAACAAAACTGTGGAGAAAACTCGGAGGAAAGTCACTGAAGCAGACAGAACAAACTGGTTCAAGTAGGAACTGAATCCGTTCCTGGAGACAGAAGGGATCGGTGAGAAGGTAGGTAGGCGGGGTTGACGCATGAACAAGTGGTGGTCTCACTGGGCTTAATGTCCTTGCCAAGTTCCTAAAAATTCTGATCTTTTCATGCTTCATGCAGAACCAATGGGAAGCACAAGTCCAACCACAGTAGTGTCACCTAGATATCAATGTGATCATCCAATGCCTTATGACTGGCATCTTCTGTACAATAACCTGTTGTACCATAGAGCCTACTGCAGACTTTAGTAGAAATGACACAACCTACAATATATAAAAAGTAAAGATTGCATTCTATCATCATGATCTGACTAAAAACAGCCTAATCAGCATCTACTAAGTAATTCCTATATTTATTCAGTCCCAAGCAGTTCCATTAAAGCTTGTAATGGCCCACATCACCCTTGATCTATGTGCGCATTAGTTTCTGCCTGCAAACAGCACCAAATTACACCAGCTCATTTTTCCCTCCTTTAGTAATTCAATTTGGTTTCTACTGATCTGAATTAATGAATATTCCCAGTCAGATGGATAGGAGATATGTCCATTACCCAAAGTAACATCTAACCCTGCAGTCAGTCAAAAAACCATTCAGAGAGCTAAAGTGGACTCATGGCTCCCAACCAGCATATATTACAGGAACAGAAGAGCACGCCAATTAATTAGATCCATAGAACGTATTCTGAGCATCTCCCCTGGGAGCTCTGGAAATGCACTGGGGACAGCAAGATTATCAATTCTCAGTGGCTTCAGTGGAAAAAAATCCAACGTATTCAACGTCGGGGCTGCTCCATCATCTAGAACGTTCCGCGCTCTGCTGGAGCTTTATGCCAAGAGGAGTTGCATGTCCACATCAGCTTTCTCACACGGTATGTCGCCTGCGTTCTTTTCAATGCCACAACCAGGAAAGATTGAGGCTGTAGTTTGAAGTTTCAAAGCGATACTTACAAGGTGAAGAGGAATGCTGCCAAGCACACTGTCCTGTAGGCAGTCAACACATTAGGACAAAAATTGCGAAGGTCCACTGTGGGAGTGGAGCCTTGCGGTTTCTGCCCTCTTGTGTCTTTCATGATACAAATCAATCAACAACAACAACAATTTGCTTTTTTTTATTTGTTCATGGGATGTGGGCGTCGCTGGCGAGGCCGGCATTTATTGCCCATCCCTAATTGCCCTTGAGAAGGTGGTGGTGAGCCGCCTTCTTAAACCGCTGCAGTCCGTGTGGTGACGGTTCTCCCACAGTGCTGTTAGGAAGGGAGTTCCAGGATTTTGACCCAGCGATGATGAAGGAACGACGATATATTTCCAAGTCGGGATGGTGTGTGACTTGGAGGGGAACGTGCAGGTGGTGTTGTTCCCATGTGCCTGCTGCTCTTGTCCTTCTAGGTGGTAGAGGTCGCGGGTTTGGGAGGTGCTGTCGAAGTTTATATAGTGCCTTTAACCGAGTAAAACACTTCACAGGAGCCATTTTCAAAGGAAATTTGACACCGAGCCACATAAGGAGATATTAGGACAGATGACCAAAAGCTTGGTCAAAGAGGTAGGTTTTAAGCAGCGTCTTAAAGGAGGAGAGAGAGGTAGAGAGGTGGGGACGTTTAGGGAGGGAATTCCAGAGCTTAGGGCCTAGACAGCTGAAGGCGCAGCTGCCAATGGTGGAGCGATTAAAATCGGGCCTACGCAAGAGGCAAACATAGCAACATAGAAAATAGGAGCAAGAGTAGGCCATTTGGCCCTTCAGACCTGCCCAGCCATTCAAAATGATCATGGCTGATCGTCTAACTCAGGACCCTGTTCCTGCTTTTTCCCCATATCCCTTGATCCCTTTAGCATTAAGAAATATATCTATCTCCTTCTATATGAATATATTTAATGACTTGGCCTCCACTGCCTTCTGTGGTAGAGAATTCCACAGGTTCACCACCCTCTGAATGAAGAAATTTCTCCTCATCTTGGTTCTAAATGGCATACCCCGTATCCTGAGACTGTGACCCCGGTTATGGATTTTCCCATCCTTCGGGAACATCCTCCCTGCATCTAGTCTGTCTAGTCCTGTTAGAATTTTATACATTTTGATGAGATCACCTCTCATTCTTCTATTGGAGGAGCGCAGGGATCTCGGAGGGTTGTGGGACTGGAGGAGGGAGGGGTGAGACCATGGAGGGATTTGAAAACAAGAATGAGAATTTTAAAATCGAGGCGTTCCCGGACAGAGCCAATGTAGGTCAGCGAGCACAATAAGTCCACTCCAAAACCCTGTCACATGTATCCTATCCCACACTAAGTCTAACTCGCCCATCATCCCTATCCTCGCTGACCTACACTGACTTTCCATCCCTATGTGCGTTCAATACAAAATCCTTGCCCTTGCCTATAAATCGCTCCACAGCCTCACCCCACCCTATCTCAGGCAATCTCATCCAGCCCTGCTTCCCCTCCTGAACACTCCATTCCAGTGAGTCTGAGTTTCCTTGCATCTCCCCTCCCTTTAACCCGTGATTGGTGACAGGGCCTTTAGCCAACTCGATCACACTCTTTGAACTCCCTCCCTAAAATTCTTCACCTCCGCCCCTCTCTCTCTCCACTTTTAAAAATGTCTTTAAAATTCGTCTCTTCAAACTAGCCTTCAGTCACTCCACAACTCAAGGATCTCCAGAACCCTGACCTCCTCTTTCCTCAGCGTCAATGTTTCAGCACTACACTCCACATCAAACTCTTCATTAATCTTTTCTTCAGTTCTCTATTCAGTTGCCCAGTCAATATTGTCTTCAGCCTATTATCGTAACTCTTTCCAGTAGAGGTTCTGTGCATTGCTGGTTATTTACTGCAAATTATTTCTCGTAGAATATGCAAGAATTCTAGTGGAGTTGTTAATCTCTTGGTGTGTTTGTATTGTGCGTTGGCAGCAAGCATTGTATTGACATTCAAGAAATATACAAAGAAGCAGGTCCCAAATGGAATACAAATCACCCAATGGACTTCACAGTATGAATGATCGAATAATAACTCATGCCTTGAAGTCATTTCAGGACTGTAATGTCATTTTGGGGTTCAGATGACAGATATAAATGCCCAACAAACCCCTCGATTAGATTATTGGCCTGCAATCACTCCCCTGAGCCTATTATTGTGTCTGATCACACTTCACAGTGTGTCGTGTTTCAATGCTGCGGGCTGATGTGTGATAGAGGAAGGTCAGAGACAACAGGTCAACAGTAACCAAAAACTAGTCCACATGGATCAACAGAAATAAGGCCGTAGTTAATACAACCATAAAGTAACAATCATGACAGTCGCGTTTCCAGCACAAAAACTCTACTAGGTTCCCCTGGATTATTCATCCAGTGATGATGCTCTACACTGCAGCTCACTCTCCGACCACTAGGTAATTATGAAGGAGGAAAACCATTCACCCCAGAAAGCCCCATGAACATGATGCAAAATAAGGCTCAGTTCTGGCCATCTTACAGGACTTGTCAACAGAAGCTGTCTGGGGAGATCCGTGGTTGAGTCATTTAAGTAAGTCTCCTCCAGGTAGGAGCCCTGAAATAGTGGTCAACATAAGCAAACTCATACCTACAGCAACACAAATATCTCCTTTCAGAGTGGAGATACTGTGCATTGGGCAAACTATTCGAACCAGCTTAATGGAGGGAATACACAAAAACTATCCACCCTCTCACTCAGTAACTTTCTCTTCAAACAGTCTTAGTATTCTTAAACAAATCCACACTGTGGTGTATCAGTGATTAATTTCATTAGGACCCTATTTTTTCTAAAGGACTTTCCCCCCGCCCCCCTGGGTCCTAATTAATTCTGATGTCTGATACTCACAGCTCAGGGTTGTTTATCTGACACCAGTGTGTAGCAGTAATCATTCACACCTCCCACTCCTCCACAACACCTTTTTAACGGTCTCCAGTCGGAGTGCAACGTCCTGAATTCCCATTTAACTCTTCCTGGCTGCTCCACAATGCAAAATAGCAGTTTCACAGACAGCCAGGTATGCCTTCAGCAAGCACCCCCACGCTGTGCTTATTAAAACTGGGAGGTTTGTTTCTGCACAGAGAGAGAAATGAGATCCAGGGTTACTTGTGGAGATACCATAAAAATACTGGAGGGTAAACCTGTGACCGATCTCCTGCTGCCATCTTGGTTCAAAGGAGTTATCACTGGTCATATTGATGTACAGGTGAATTAAAAATAGGTGCAGGCTTGGGACCACCCACTATGGGTTTGGGACCACCCACTATGGGTTTGGGACCACCCACTATGGGTTTGGGAGTACTCACTATGGGCTTGGGACCAACCATTATGGGCTTGGGACCACCCATTATGGGCTTGGGACCACCTACTCTGGTGAAATGAAACTGAACAGATAATTATTTTTCAAAGGACCTGAAAAGTAATGGGGAAACCATCTTCATCGTTGAGTAATCCCTGGTCCAAACCATGAGAAAACCGGGTAAATGCCATCTTGTTAAAATTCTTTAGCTCGCCACACTGCACCGTTGTTTCTAGTCTCCTCCCGCCCCCACGACCGTTCCCCCCTTTCCTGAAAGTGCTCACTCACTCTGGGATGCTCGTCGCCAGTCCCCCTCTGGTGCATCACCCAAGTGGTCATTCTTCATGATGGAAAGTAGACAGTGAGGGTCAGTAGGGTATTCGACCACAGAGGCATCACAGTCAATCTCAGGCCCTTCTTCATCTCTTGGCCACACACGTGCAGTATTCAACAGGAGTCACTGGATAGCAATCAGATACAGGAGGTTTGGCAGAATTTCCCCCTCCCTGCTCTCGAGACGTTGATGCCAACTGTAGCACCCCTTTAGATGCCGCGACTAAGATCAATTAACTCTCAGCACAGTCCATGGGTTAAACTCACCTTTCCTGGGCTATGTGGGTCTGTACAGCGAGCTTATTGACTGAATTATGGGGGCAGAGGGGTGATCAGTCTGGTTTGTTTTGATTGATGCTGATAAGACTCAGAGACTGAACTGAGGTGAAACAATCAGTGGGGAGTTAATCTGAAATGCCTGAGGTTTGTATGAAGAAAATGGAGTGCTCAAATACATGGGATGCGTTCAATTGAGTGGATTACATTCACACAGAGACAACAAGAGGATGTTGAGACTGTTAAAGGATCTGTGCACCTTAACTGGGGATGTTGTAAAATGACCAATGTTGCAACTCCAGCATCAACTCCACTAATTAATTTCTAACAGGTTCGTTTCTCCAGCTTTCTCACCGGGGTTGAAACTCTTAGTGTGGGCAGGCCGGAGCAGGCTGCAGCTTGGTCCCCTGTCCCTCAGGGGATGCTCACAATTGGCTCGCTATCATACTTGACACTCCAACTGAGCTGCAGAGAGGCAGAACCGGCTGGATCCTGGGGTTTTCATAACAAGCTCCTGTGTTAGAGATAGATACATTTTTTAAAGGCGCATCATTCTTTAACTAAGTTATGCAATTAAAAGGCTGGTACAGTGGGTTAACGCACTTTACTTTCTAAGATCTGTGTTTGAAGCGAACCCAGACTGATAGGATGAAGCTCTCTTTGCCAGCCGTAAGATCCTGTGGGAAATGAACTGTGGGCAGACTCAAACCAGCTCAACATCTTTATGAGTGTAAAGGCAAAACAAAATTGTTCTGTCCCATATTTCACACAAGTTTTTTGTGTTTATGTGCAGGTATTGTTTGGCTAAATTAGATTTCAACTAAAAATTGGTTGAAATGAAATGCTTTAATTGACAACAACAATATGGCGCCTTTAACATAGGTTTTAAGCGACGTCTTAAAGGCGGAGAAATAGGTAGAGAGGTGGAGAGGTTTAGGGAGGGATTTTCAGATTAAATGAAATAAGGATTGAAAGGGGGTCCCTTAAAGGGGCAATGCCACTGTATTGGTGCCTGTCTGAGTATTGTCAGTTCCTGAAAGAGCCCCTTCTAAAAATTCTGCTGCAAGGCACGTTGTCACTATAGCTGCTGAACGGAGAACATCTATGATGTGGTCTTCCAATTGTTGTTTAATTTTTTTCATCAACTCTCACCCCTCCCTTCACCTTCTGACTTCCTTACAACATCACAGCATCCCTCCAGTAACTCGCAAAGTGGCCCTTCTTCACATTTGAGCCTAGACAATGAGTACTGGTGGCTATTCGACTGGGGCAGGCATTTGCAGCCGAGCCTGATCCTGCCCTCACTCTTGTGTGCGTGTGTGGATGTTGGGTGTCTGGACAGCATTCAGGAGCAGGAGGCCCAGCTAAATTTCCTTTAACTAGCTATGGGGTCCTGCAGCCAATTTGTCTGTCTAACAGCTGCCCCGGCTGAGATCAGATAACTCGGCACAGAGCAGAGGCAGAGACTTTATCGCTGAGCCATCAGGGGAGGAGCTATCATCATTTTTATTTAAACTACAGTAACTGTGAAGCATCATTGTGTCACTGCACCTTTGTCAATATACAAACACTCACTATGGTCCATAGTACCTCTTATATAACATACAGAATCATCATATTTTTCTAGGTGTTACATTTTTCCTGGTGAGGTGCCTCCAGTGGCGGCGAGGGCCACATTTTCAGGTAATACCCCCTGGCACGGTGGGCACTAGCGCTATCTCATTTACAGAATAGAGTCAAAAGCTGCCACCATAGGTACCAAGATCACAAGATAGTGACAGATGAGGTGGGCCATTTGGCCCATCTAAATTCATCCATCTGACATGATCCTTAGTCTCCTCTATTGCAGCATCCAATTGTTTCTTAAATGCTTCCACTACTCTATCGAAGTCTATTCCATATATTGATCACTCTGTGTGAAGAAGAATTTGTTGATATCTGTCCTAAATTTGCCTTTTATTAGTTTGAACCTGTGTTCCCTTGTCCTACTCTCACAATTTTATTTAAAAGTAGTATTCTGGATTTACCTTTTCCATCCCCTAACTACCTTATACACCGCTATCATATCACCATAAGAGATAGGAGCAGGAGTAGGCCATTCGGCCCCTCGAGCCTGCTCTGCCATTTAATGAAATCATGGCTGATCTGATTTTTACCTCAACTCCACTTTCCTGCCTTTTCCCCATATCCTTTGACTCCCTTGCTGATCAAAAATTTGTCTAACTCAGCCTTGAATGTATTCAATGACTCAGCCTCCACAGATTCATGACCCTCTGGGAGAAGAAATTCCTCCTCATTTCCATCTTAAACGGGCAACCCCTTATTCTGAGACGATGCCCCCTAGTTTTAGATTCCCCCATGAGGGGTAACATCCTCTCAGCATCTACCTTATTGAGTCCCCTCAGATAAATTCTCCATTCAAATAATATTTTGCTTTTTTATTTTTCCTCCCAAAGTGGATGACTTCACATTTTCCCACATTATATTCCATCTGCCAAATTTTTGCCCATTCGCTTAACCTGTCAATATCCCTTTGCAGACATTTTGTGTCCTCATCGCAACTTGCTTTTCCACCTATCTTTGAATCATCAGCAAATTTAGCCACAGGACACTCTGTTCCTTCATCCAAGTCATTGATATATATTGTAAATAGTTGAGGCCCCAGCACTGAGCCCTGCAGCACCCCACTAGTTACAGATTGCCATTTTGAAAATGACCCTTTTATCCTGACTATTTGTTTTCTAACAGAAAACAAAAACAAAGTCAGGATGGAGGATTGGCTAATGCAGCGTTAGCCAATCCTCCATCCATGCCAGTATATTACCCCCAACACCATGAGCTCTTATCTTGTGCAATAATTTTTTATATGGCACCTTATCGAATGCCTTTTGGAAATCCAAATATACTGCATCCATTGGTTCCCCTTTATCCACCCTGACTGTTACTTCCTCAAAGAACTCTAATAAATTTGTCAGACATGATTTCCCCTTCATAAAACCATGTTGACTCTCCTTGATTGTATTATGAGTCTGCAAATGTCCTGCTACTACTTCCTTAATAATGGATTCTAGTATTTTCCCAATGACAGATGTTAGGCTAACTGGTCTATAGTTACCTGCTTTCTGTCTCACTCCCTTCTTGAATAGGGGTGTTACGTTTGCGGTTTTCCAATTCACTGGGACCTTTCCAGAATCTAGTGAATTCTGGAAGATTACAACCAATGCATCCACTATCTCTGAAGCCACTTCCTTTAAGACCCTTGGATGCAAGCCATCAGGTCCAGGGGACTTGTCAGCCTTTAGACCCATTAGTTTACCTAGTACTTTTTCTCTAGTGATAGTGATTGTTTTTAGTTCCTCCCTCCCCTTTGCCCCTTGATTTTCTACTATTATTGGTATGTTATTAATGTCTTCTACTGTGAAGACAGATACTAAATATCTGTTCAATTCCTCTGCCATCTCCTTGTTTTCCATTATTATTTCCCCAGTCTCATCCTCTAAGGGACCAATGTTTATTTTAGCTACCCTCTTCCTTTTTATATACTTGTATAAGCTTTTAATGTCAGTTTTTATATTTCTTGCTAGTTTACTCTCATAATTTATTTTCTCCCTCTTTATTATTGATTTAGTCATCCTTTGCTGGGTTTTAAAGTTTTCCCAATCTTCGGGCTTACCAGTAATCTTTGCCATGTTGTATGCTTTTTCTTTTAACCTGATACCATCCTTGACTTCCTTAGTTAGCCATGGTTGGTTCACCCTTTTTGTGGAGTCTTTCCTCCTCACAGGGATATATTTTTGTTGCGAGTCATAAAATATCTTTTTAAATGTTTGCCACTGCTTATCCACCATCATACCATCTAATCTCTTTACCCAGTCCACTTTAGCCAATTCCGCCCTCATTCCTTTATAATTGCCCTTATTTAAGTTTAATACAGTGGTTTCAGACCCAAGATCCTCGCTCTCAAACTGGATGTGAAATTCTATCATGTTATGATCACTGCTTCCCAAGGGATCCTTTACTTTGAGATCATTAATTAATCCTGTTTCGTTACCCATTACCAGATCCAAAATGGCCTGTTCCCTGGTTGGTTCCCCAACGTATTGGTCTCAGAAACAGTCCCTAATACACTCTATGAACTCCTCCTCAGGGCTTTTTTTGCCAATTTGATTTGTCCAATCTATGTGAAAGTTAAAATCACCCATGATTATTGCATTACCTTTTTTACAAGCCCCCCTTATTTCCTGATTTATATTTTGCCCTACAGTGTAGCTACTGTTAGAGGGCCTATATACGACTCCCACCAGTGATTTATTTCCCTTGCTATTTCTTACCTCCACCCAAATTGATTCGACATCTTGATCTTCTGAGCCAAGATCATTTCTCACTATTATACCAATTTCATCCTTTATTAACAGAGATACCCCACCACCTTTACTTTTTTTCCTATCCTTCCGAAATGTTAAATAACTCTGAATATTTAGAGGGAGCACAGAATAACAGCTATCGACAGAGTCTGGTTTCGACAGAGTCTATAATTGGGAATTTGGTGAGTGAGGGGATTCGGTGCAGTAAGGGTGAGGTGCATTTGATTCGTCAGCAGAGCGGAGAGGGGCGTACCGAGAGCGGAGAGGGGCGTACCGAGAGCGGAGAGGGGCGTACCGAGGGCGGAGAGGGGCGTACCGAGGGCGGAGAGGGGCGTACCAAGGGCGGAGAGGGGCATACCGAGAGCGGAGAGGGGCATACCGAGAGTGGAGAGGAGCTTACCGAGAGCGGAGAGGGGCGTACCGAGGGCGGAGAGGGGCGTACCGAGAGCGGAGAGGGGCGTACCGAGAGCGGAGGGGGCGTACCGAGAGCGGAGGGGGCGTACCGAGAGCGGAGAGGAGCTTACCGAGGGCGGAGAGGGGCGTACCGAGGGCGGAGAGGGGCGTACCGAGAGCGGAGAGGGGCGTACCGAGAGCGGAGAGGGGCGTACCGAGAGCGGAGAGGGGCGTACCGAGGGCGGAGAGGGGCGTACCGAGGGCGGAGAGGGGCGTACCGAGAGTGGGTCACAGCAACAACAAAACAAAACTGCAGTGTGATGTCACGGGTGAGGCAGGTAGATGGTTGGTGGTGAGAATCTCTTCTGTTTTCTTCTTTCTTAGGACTGTGGGCTCAGTAACTTATAGCATAAAACTAAAATTTTTTTTTTTTAAAAACTAAACTTAATTTAATAAATTAAACAAGGCCAGTACTTGGTTCAACCTAAAAATAATTTGATTGGCATTGTAGTAATCAATTAAATAGATAAAATAGTTATGACAGGGCAGGAGATGTGTTGCAGCTGCAATATGTGGGAGCTACTGGACAGTTTTGTCCACGGCGACTACATCTGCAGTAAGTGTCTGCAGCTCGAGGAACTTCGGCTCCGAGTTCAGGAGCTGGAGTCCGAGCTGCAGACATTGCGAGGCATCAGGGAGGGAGAAAGTTACCTGGACACTTTGATCCAGGAGGCAGTCACGCCCCTTAGGCTAAATACTGTAGAATTGGCACGTGGTCAGGGACAGGAGGGTGTGACTGCGAATGAGGCAGGTACGGGGATCCAGGAGGGAGCATTGCAGGAGCCTCAGCCTCTGCACTTGTCCAATAGATACGAGGTTCTTGCAGCCCTTGTGGACGAGTGCAGGGACTGCAGGGAGGATGAGCAAACTGGTCACGGCACCATGGTTCAGGGGGCCATTCAATTGGGGGGAGTAAAAAGGAATGTGGTTGTAGTAGGGGAAAGTATAGTTAGAGGGATCGATACTGTTCTCTGCAGCCAAGAGCGAGAGTCCCGAAGGATGTGTTGCCTACCCGGTGCCAGGGTTAAGGACATCTCCTCAGGGCTGGAGAGAAACTTGGATTGGGAGGGGAAGGATCCAGTTGTCGTGGTTCACGTAGGTACCAACGACATAGATAGGACTAAGAGGTTCTGCTGAGGGAGTTTGAGCAGCTAGGGACTAAATTAAAAAGCAGAACCACAAAGGTGATAATCTCCAGATTATTACCTGAGCCACGAGCAAATTGGCACAGGGTAAATCAGATCAGAGGGATGAATGCTTGGCTCAAAGATTGGTGTGGGAGAAGTGGGTTTCGATTCATGGGGCACTGGCACGTCTCAGGCGCCTCCTTTATGAACACTGTAAATTTAATGTCAGGTGAAGCAAATCACAAGTGCAGTAAACCACAGAACAGGGACACTGAAGATAGGGGTCATTTCAAAGAAAGAAAATACACACTCCTGTTAATGGGGAGGAGAAGCAGTTAATACAAGACATTGGCAGGGGATGTAAAAGACAAATATCCCACCTATCTTTTTTCAAGGGAAAGCAATCCAAAGAAATGGATCCTTTGGGCTGAGAAATACTGGCAGGAGAATTGCGCACACCCCTCACTCCCCAGTGATGCCTATTTGCGTACCTGGCTTGGCTGAGTGAAACCAGGTGCTATTAGCTGGAGAACAACATAAGCCTTATGGGACATTGTGTGTGTGAACCCATTAACCCCTTTTACAGAGAGAAGGAGACAGCCAATTAAGAAAACTGGCATCTAAATCAACAGCAGGCAGTGCTGGATGCTGCCCAGCCGCTCTGCGTGGGGGAAGGGAGAGCCTTTACCTTCCCTTTAAAACAGGGACTGTATTTATCAGTTTGCGTGATTATGGAGGTAATTTTAACTCGCCGGACAGGAAACCCACAGGTTCAAGTGGAATGCTGGTTTTACACCCTGCCCAATATTGCTCTCCACTGACTTCAACGGACAGTAAAATTGGGTGGAATGTAAAACCAGCATTGCACCCGATCCCGTCAGTTTCCCGACAGGTGGGTTAGGTTAAAATTGTCCCCAAAATTCTGAATGTAACCAAACAGCTCACTCCAGTTTCCAACAAAATGGTGGACTGGGGGGGGGGGTCTGCGAAAATATTTTCAATCAAAGATTTTTTTTTAAGACTTTAAACAGTTTCATCTTGATTATGGATGTACTTTTTGATGATGTTTTCGTAGTTTGGAAATCACCCTAACTATTGGTACTAATAATATAGGCTGGGCAACCTGCAGGCATCATTGTGCATCTCTGAGCCTTGATTCATGGCCACCTGGCTATATGCTGTCAATAGGGCAGGGATTCAGCATTGTTCAGTGCGAGATTGCAAGGAAATGCTGTTAGGATACAGAGCTCTCCCAGTATCCATACTGTGGAGATGCCGGTGATGGACTGGGGTTGACAATTGTTAACAATTTTACAACACCAATTTATAGTCCAACAAATTTATTTTAAATTCCACAAGCTTTCGGAGGCTTCCTCCTTCCTCAGGTGAACGGTGTGGAAATTTCCTGATGCAACACCTGGCAAGTTAAAGAGGCTATATAAATGCAAGTTACTGTTGTTGACATTACAGTAATCCGACTCAAATGCGTTAAACTATCACTCTCAGGTGAGGGGTACATGGAGTTCTCGTACCAGTAGTGTGTGGGGAGGCAAAAGCATCAGAAGTGCATTCAAAAAGAATATGTTCAGAGTTCACCACAAAGTGGAATCAGAGCAATTCTGCCCTGCTCCTAGGAGTTTTTTGGTTCTTCCTCAGGTTGCTGGGTGTAATTTCCATCTCAAATAGTGTGACTGGGGGCGGGGGGGACGAGTAAATCAGTGACACTGTTGCAAAACTCTTTTCCATGGTGTAGCTGTTCACAGCTCTGCTCCATTTAACATCCCACCCTTTCCCTGAATCAGATTCTTGTTAAGATTCCTGATACGAAAATATGTGATGATACAGCTGTAAATAAGGAAACCTGATTTGGGGCCGGGGGGGAGGGAGGTCAGGAAATCTGGGGGAGGGGAGGGAGCGTCACCAACGGTTAGCAACCAAGGTTTGTTGACAAAAAAAAGGGTCAGAAACTGAAGCTTTCGTAACATCTGTCACGGCTCTGACCGAGGTTAGAGGGAAACTGGACACACTCCAGTGCGTACAGTAAACAAGAAGCCCATTGCAGTAAACAAATAAAGTTTGCAGGCCGTAAATGAACTCCATCTGTTAACAGTCACCACCCACTTTGCATCCTGTGGTGCTGGCCAGGACATTCGGCAGCAGAGATGTGAACCTGGACTAGTCTAGCTAACCAGAAAGAACCTTTTGGGAATAGTCAACTCCTGGGTTAGAAAGCAGGTTCCTTTACACTAGACTGTGCTTGTGTGAATGGCCCAGGCAAAGTGGCAAAGCCATCATGCTTTTTGTTAGCTTAATTGAGAGTGGTACTGATGGTGGCAATGGGGTCTTCCATGAAACAGGCTATCACTACCATCATTAGTGAAAGAGAGGCCTCTCCTGATGTTCAGTTGATAAGGTCATTGGCTAGTATGGAACTGAGGCATACAGAAAGAATGATTTGCATTTATATAACGCCTTTCATGACCTCAGGATGTCCCAAAGCGCTTTACAGTCAATGACGGGGCAGACGGGGCCTTGCCTTGACGTCTCACCCAAAAGACAGCACCTCCGACAGTGCAGCACTCCCTCAGTACTGCACTGAAGTGTCAGCCGAGATTGTGTGCTCAAGTCTCTGAAGTGTGGCTTGACCTCACGACCTGCTGACTCAAAATGCGAGAGTTCAACCACTGAGCCATGGCTGACAGAGTAGGAGGATCCCAGCTTTGATCCCCGCTCTTTGCTGAGTTTTGATCTCAGCCAGCTGCTAGTTCCACTACAATTGCTGACAGTGTCCCTCGGCTAGAAAGGAGAGAGAACAATTAGCTGCTCCTGATTACAGTCTAGTGACCCCTGCTGGAAAGTGCCTATGTGCACACGTTAGGCGGGGATGGGTGTGGGCTCAGCTGCGATTTCCCCACTGTTGCCAACTATTGAGGCTCACAACATGAGTCTTTACCTTCAGGAGAGATGGGGATGCAATGGGGAGGGGTTCCATAGATGCTGACCGTCCTCCCAAGTAGTCAGTCTTTATGCATGAGCCTCAACAGTGAGCACCAAATGTGGTGAGAATGACACCCAGGCACATTCCTATTCTCACCTAATGTGTATCTTCCAGCATGGAGTCAATCAGAAATAGGAACCCACACTCATTTAGATGGTCAAGTATCTGTAGCAGTGATGGGGAGGGAGGGAGAAATCCGGTTGGTTTAGAAGTGAGAAACATTAGACTTGACTGGGGTCTGAAAAAATGAGATAAAAATGCTGGAAGTATTTTATTGTTCTGGTTCTGCAATGGTACAGTGCAGACATACCGTGCATTAAATAACTGCATGGACCTGCGGGCCAATTGTGAACAGTCACTATGTGTGTAATGAAAGCGGGAGCTGTCGGCAGTTAAATAACTGCGACCAGCGATTAATTGTTCATTACAAAGAATTACCTGAGCCAGTGATGTTGAGGAGAATTCCTCTCCTGTCTGATTAAACTTCCCTCTCTTAACGAGTGAGAGGCTTCCGACAGGATTTAAGTAACCTGACAGGCAAATATGATTTTAATTTTTAATGGGTTGGTGTCGCTGTAATGTTGTTTCCTGTCAGTGTTGGAGCGAAGGACATGGAATGTATAATCAGCAAGTGTTTTCTTCCTGAAGAGACAGACAGCAGGTAAGTATGAAAACCGAGCTCAGACATGATTACAGATTCAGCCTCTCAGTTTTGTTAGTTGTTGTCTGGGGCTTTTGATTCAGATGAAACACAAATTGGATTAATGATGTCGACTCCTGATATGATCTCATCAAATTAATAAGGCCTCCCAGATGGAGCCAACCCATAGGTGACTATCAGACTGAGACATACATATATAGCCCATAGGCAAATACTACTATAAAAAGTCCTGACTATTATAGTTTGTATGAGTATTACCCAGAGCTGTCAACACTGGGCTAATCCTAGGTGTGAGATTTTCAGTCATGAGTCAGCTATACCACCTGAAGCACTGTCTCGTGCCAAAAGCATGAACATGGTTAAAAGTGCCAAGTGACGCCCATCACGTGAGCCCCACAGGATGGCCTCTCTGCGTTTTAATCTGAGTTTTCTGTCCTCTCGCTGACATGGTTGCTTCTGAGTGGCTGATTTTACTCAACAAGAAAGAACTTGCATTTCTATGGCGCATTTCATGACCTCAGGACGTCCCAAAGCCCTTTACAGGCAATGAAGCACTTTTTTTTTAAAGTGACACTCACTGTTGTGATGTAAGAAAGGCGGCAGCCAATTTGCGCACAGCAAGCTCCCACAAACAGCAGGGTGGTAATGACCGGATTATCTGTTTTTAATGGTTTTGGTTGAGGAATAAATCTTGGCCAGAACACCTGGGGAGAACTCCCATGCTCTTCTTTGAACAGTGCCATGGATTCTTTTACGTCCACCTGAGAGGGCAGACTGGGCTTAATGTCTCATCTGAAAGACGGCACCTTCGACAGTGCAGCACTCCCTCAGTACTGCACTGGAGTGTCAGCCTAGATTTTATGCTCAAGTCTCTGGAGTGGGACTTGAACCCACAACCTCTGACTACAAAAGTGCTACCAACTGAGCCACAGCTAACACCGTCTCATAAAGAGTGACCATTTCACACCTGCTGGGACAAGCAAAATTCTATCCCTCTAGAAATAAACTACAGTGCTTCGTTTGCCTTTTTTATGGCCTTATTAATCTGCATCGCTACTTTTAGTGATTTGTGTATCTGTACCCCGAGATCCCTTTGCTCCTCTATCACATTTAGACTCTTAATATCCAAGTGATATTTGGCCTTTGGTGAACTTTTCCCTTCATCGCATAGTCAATGGTGTGACATGATTTAAAGTCCCTCCCTCCATTCTGTCTCTCAAAAATCTTTCCTCCTTTGCCCCTCAACTTGCCTTCCTTATGCTGATTCCTACCACACATTGTATTAGAGCACATCCTAATTGATGAAATCTTCTCAACACCAAATCCCTATTATTATATTCACATCTCAGTTTTGGAATATTGTCAGCTGCAGGGTGATGCTTCTGACTTAACTGGAGTGGGGGGGTGGGGGCAACAACAACAACTTGCATTTATATAGCGCCTTTAACATAGTAAAACGTCCCAAGGCACTTCACAGGAGAGATATCGGACAAAATTTGATACTAAGCCATATAAGGAGATATTAGGACAAGTGACCAAAAGCTTGGTCAAAGAGAGAGGTTTTAAGGAGCGTCTTAAAGGAGGAGAGAGGTGGCGAGGCGGAGAGGTTTAGGGAGGGAATTCCAGAGCTTAAGGCCTAGATGGCTGAAGGCACGGCCGCCAATGGTGGGGCGAAGGAAATCAGGGATATGCAAGAGGCCAGAATTGGAGGAACACAGAGTTCTCGGAGGGTTGTAGGGCTGGAGGAGGTAGGGAGGGGTGAGGCCATGGAGGGATTTGAACACAAGGATGAGAAGTTTCAATTCGAGACGTTGCTGGACTGGAAACCAATGTAGGTCAGCGAGCACAGGGGTGAAGGGTCGATGGGAAGCACACAAAGCAACAACACCTTCCAGTGTGCGAACACTCCTGTAACAGACAATGTCACAACCTACTATGTCGACAACCACTCCACGGGTTGGGGAATGAGACTGAGAATTCCTAGGCATGCACTAATTCCCGGAAGCAGACGACTCAGTGACCAACGCCGCGTCTCGGTTGATCCATCAGTGGGTGAGGTGAACTGAAAGGTTCGGCTTCCCTTTCCTCCCCCACCCTAAGATGGAATGCCTCATTTCCATGTGCTGCTCCTTCCAGTAAACTGACGGGGAAATTAACTAAACACAGCCGGCTGAGGGAAAGAAAAACCCTGGAATATGCAGACATGTCCTTCACAATCTCATAAATAACAAATAATGGAAATACAAAGGCATCCAATGAAACTATTAAACCAGGGACATCCTGAAATCAAACAGTGCCAAAACAATCTGATTAACATTTACTTTGTTTTGTTTATTTCTGCTTTAAAATAAAAACAACTATTTGAGAAGTTTGATAAATACACTTCAGGGAACTGACTTTTGGAGCCTGTCTGTGAGACGGAAGTTTTAAAAAAAAATCTAAGGACGTGGGTCATGCTGTAAAGGCCACATTTATTGCCCATTCCTATTTGTCCTGAGAAGGTGGTGGTGGGCCTTCTCCTTGAACTACTGCAGTCCATGTGGTGAAGGTGCTCCTAATTGTGTTGGGTGTGCGAAATTACAGGGTACTGACCCAGTGACAATGAGGAAATGGCGATATATGTCCAAGTCAGGATTTTATGTGACTTGGACGGGAGGTGGGGTTAATAGTGTTGCCACAACATTGCTACTCTGCCTTTTGGTGGTAGAGATCACAGGTGAGGGAGGTGCTACTAAAATAACCTTGGTCAGCTGTGGCTCGGTGGTAGAGCTCTTGCCTCTGAGTCAAACGGATGGGGGTTCAAGCCCCACTCCAGTGATTTGAGCACAAAATCTAGGCTGACAGTACTCAGGGAGTTCGGCACTGTTGGAGATGCTGCCTTTCAGATGAGTTGTTAAATTGAGGCCCCATCTTCCCTCTCAGGTGGATATAAAAGATGACATGGCACTTTTCAAAGAAGAGTAGGGGAATTCTTCTGCCTCCAAACCAGCATTTTTCCCTCAACCAACATCACTAAAACAGCTGATCAGGTAATTTATCTCATTGCTGTCTGTGGGACCTTGCTGTGCACAAATTGGCTGTCGCGATTCCCTACAACAGTACCTACACTTCAAAAAGTACTTAACTGGCTGTAAAGCATTTTGGGACGTCCCGAGGTTGTGAAAGGTGCTATGTAAATGCCAGTTCTTTCTTACTTGGTGTGTTGCTGTAGTACATCATGTAGATCCTGTACAGCAGCCACAGTACACCAGTGGCAGAGGGCATGGATACTGAGTCCAGTGGCATGGGAGCTGATGAAGCAAACTGCTCTGTCTTGGATGTTGTCAAGCTTCTTAAGTGTTCTTGCAGCTGTACCCATCTAGGCTGATTTGAGCCTTGTCGATGGTGGAGAGGCTTTGAGGGATAAGGAGGTGAGCCACTTGTTGCAGTGTACCCAGCCTCTGCTCTGCTCTTGTAGCCAAAGGGTTGATATGACTGGTCCAGTTAAACATCTGGTCAATAGTAACCCCCAGGATATTGATAGGGTGGGGGGAATCGATGATGGTGGTGCCAATGAAGGTCAAGGGAGATGGATGGACTTCCTCTTGTTCAAGATGGCCATTACCTGGCACTTGCGTGTCGGGAATATTACCTGCCCCTTGTCAGCCCAAGTCTGGCTGTTGTCCATGTCCTGCCGTAGGCTGGCATGGGCTGTTTCATTATTGGAAGAGTTGGGAATGGAGGCGAACACTGTGCAATCCTCAGCAAACAGCCTCACTCCTGATCTTATACTGAAGGGAAGGTCACTGATGAAGCAGCTGAAGATAGCTGGGCCAAGGACACTTCCCAGAGGAACTTCTGCAGCAAAGTCCTAGAGCTGCGATGATTGGCCTTCGATAAGCACAACCATCTTCCTTTGTATCAGATACGACTGCAACCACTGGAATTGGTGGTTCTGGCAAAACCTACTCTGAGTGTCGATGATCAGGTTATTGGTAAGTAGGTGTCATTTGGTAGGACTATTGTTGACTCCTTCCATAACTTTACTGAACAAGCACGAACTATTCAAACTGATGCACTCCATGTTACTAACTGCATCTCTACTGATGTTAATCCAGCTCCCTCACACTGTCATGCTCAGTAACTCAGCCAGTCGGTTCCCCTTATGATGTCATCAGTACTTACTGTTTAAATAAAATAACTTAAAGAGAAACAAAAAGAGGAAAATAAATTATCAGGATGTGAATTCTTTGTAACAGTTTGATTTTTAACACCTTTAATGCTGAAGGGGAGGCCACCTCCTTAACAACTAGTCATCATTACACATTGGCAGAAAGTGTTAGTGAGATGGGAGGACACATTGACACAAAAGGCTTGTAGCTGCATCCAGTTTGTCACAAACTCGTTGTCTCTGTTGTCTGCACATTGTTGGGACTGAGATGCCCTAAGCCATCAATCCAACTATGTACACTTCCAATAAAAATTATCTTAATCAAATCTTATAGCCAGAACACTAGGTTGAAGGTCATATCTTCCGTGCTTGTCACATACAATATGTCGACCATATGTTCTCCAGATTTTCCATTCAGAGAGTACTAATCAAAAATATATTAGGCTAACTCCCGATTAGATACCTACAATTACCCACAATGCCCTACGGTTATTGGCAGATTATGACTGTGACCCCTGACCCCTGAAGAGTCCCCAGCGTCCTGTTCTTGCTGACAACTACAAAGTCCTAGCAACCACGTTGATCCCATCATTGAATCATCCAATCAGCATAAATTTAAAACATTCAGGATTCAGCAGATCAGTAGGATGCAAGAAGTGAATATTGAAGAGGAGACATTTTGTGGTGTGTTGGTTTGATATATTATCAGACTTGGAGGGTCCAACTGCTGTCACCGACCGGGCAGCTGTAGTTTAGAAGCCAAGCAAGGAGCTAAAATAAAGCAGCACTGATACTAGGTTGAGGCCCTAAGGCAGGCAGGCGTGAGGTAATTTGAAAGAAAGGTCGTTCTATGTGTGAATATTAGGCAAGGATCAATATGTGCCTTTGTCCCAGCAACAGGGCTTCATTAGTGGGGACACAGCGGCAGATGGCCCCTCGGCCTCTTGAGACCTGGCATGCTTCACATTACAAGATAGAAGCTATGCTCTCGCCACCACCCCCCCTCACCCCTCCCCCATCCCCAAGAGGAAGAAACCCTTAATTAACAGGACAGACATCAATAAAGGCTCGGACAAACAGTGGCATTCCAACAGAGTACAACAAACAGAATTTGAGTCATCGCACAGCACGTCCAAACAAAAGGCACACGCTGTATGTGAGTCCCTGCATCTGTCCATTCTCTTCCGCCCAACACTGCAGACTCACTCACTCCTTGTACTGAACTCCCCTGCTCCCGAACATCAAAGGCATTATCAATAATGAGGATCGAATCTATGAGGACTGCGGTGTGCTGACTTGAGAGAACACCTCAGACTGCCTGAGGGCTTTGCACTGAGACACAGTCCATAGATCCAGAGCCACAAATCTCCTCAGAACAAGGGCGCACATTCTGCATGGCGCTGTCTGCTTCTACTGTCTTCATTCTCTCCTGTTCAATAAATAACTCAATGACCACAACATTTTACACTGCGAAACATCAGGGGAAATTATCTGCTGCACAATTTCCTGTACACTTTTAATTCTAACACAAGGGTCACTGATAGTTTAGTAGATAATTGAAATAGCAGAGAGTAAATTGAATTGTACACAAGGTAAAACATATAAGATTGCCTTAGTTTGCAGTTCAACAAATGAACAAAAAGTGAACAATTTCACTGCGGCTCTAGAAAATGTCTTCCATATAGTAAGCAACTGATATTCACTTAACAGAGACAAACAGCTCAGATTATTAACAGGCAAGAATATAACTGGAGTGAATGAAAGATAGTTTGAGATTTTCTATTCAGCTTATAAAGGACAGGTGATTTTTCATGTTTCCTGAAAACACGTGCTGTGCACTCCAAGAACACAAGGGTCCTAGGCACAGTGAGTGATGGTCCTGGCATCGTGCAGATTCTCGTGTAAGACAATGACTCTACTTTCTAGCTAAAAGTCCTGAAAAGAAACTATAAACCATGTATAAGACACCCTCCCCCTCGTTCTTTGCAGCTTCCAGAACAGCTTAATTTTGATTTTAATGGGCACTGATTGTTTCAGGTGCTCCCACAGCTGTGCACAAGCAAGGAGCAGAAGACTGGGAGCCAGGGAGAGGTAGGCAGGACCTAGACAGTGGCACTGGAGAGTTTGGAATAGACACACGAGCAAGGCTGGGCCAAGAGTGGGTGAGTGCACTCCGCAGAGTGAGATAGACTGTCATCCTCCAGTAACTTGTGTATCAAAGGACCACCCTGCTTTTAACCTTAAACAGTGACTTGCATTTCCAGCCTTGCCTGTGAGTGTACACACTATTTGCTGTTAACTGCATATACCTTCCCAGATCTCATTCATTTAACAGTGTCAACTCTCATCAATGGGAAAAGTGCTTTGTTATCACTCAGAAACCTGCACCGTCATCGTTGCTGAGAATTTTTATGTAGAGTTAAAGTACTAGGGCAGAAAATACATACCATCCAGTAAGTGTGGAAATTTGTGGGATAACTTGACCTAATCATCACATCAAGGGGGTAAGTTTGACTTTGGGTGATAGTGTAAAATGGCCGATATCGGAACAGCCGCCCGTTATATATCTCTCCTGATTTTCATTTCCATTGACTTCAATGAGGAGATGGATAACAGGCGGCTGAATTGATGTCGCCCATTTTAAACTATCATCCAAGGTCAAAATGACCCCCCAAGTGTGAGAAATAGTGTAAAAGAAAATAACTTAAAAATTCAGTGCCCTTCGTTATAAATCTCTATGGTTAGCCTCTTACACAAGAGGCTAATCACAGAGGTTTGGAATCTCTGATTAAACTGGGGCCAGCAGCCTCTAACATGCCTCACATGAACATAGTTTCAGAACAGGCCTGAGAGGGTTACTGCCAGTGTCTCACAGCGTCTGGGTTTCTGCTGCTTCCAGCACACATTTCTCATACTCTGGTACTTCCAATTGCTGATGTCAGTGTTAAGTCCATTCTGACATCTCTGTTACAGCATTACCCTCCTTTAAAGCCAGGTTGGGAGATGGGCAGCAGTTAGAACCATAGAACCATAGAAACGGTACAGCACAGAAGGGGGCCATTCGGCCCATTGTGTCTGCGCCAGCTCGAAGAACAACCAGGTGCCCATTCTAATCCCACCTTCCAGCACCCGGTCCGTAGCCCTGCAACTTATAGCACTTTAGGCGCAGGTCCAGGTACTTTTTAAAAGAGTTGAGGGTTCTTGCCTGTACCACCAATTCGGGCAGCAAATTCCATACACCCACCACCCTCTGGGTAAAAAAGTTTTTGCTCATGTCCCCTCTAATCCTTCCACCAGTTATTGCAAGAACAAGTGAGGTGCATCAGTTAAGGTTGGAATTGGGGTTGGGGAAGGACTGACTGACACTTTTCATCATATCTGAACATTTGTTTCCAGTTTTTTCCCCTCCTCTCCTGAATGCACCAACTCACACTGGGGTATAACTCCACAGGTGACAGCAGCCCCCAGTACCTCAATCAAGTGGCCCCCTATTTAAGCGAGTGTCCGCAGACTATTCTGCCATGGGGAGAATCACAGCTGCACCTGATCCTGTCCTCACCTGATGTTCACATTATGACTGGCCAATTTTCAACATGAATCACTGGACAGCAATCATAATTATAGAAATTATAGCACTGAAGGAGGCCATTTGGCCTACGCGCCTGTGCCAGTTCTAATTCATTAGCTGCAACTCTCTACTCTAATCGCACTTCCCTGCCACTTTCCTAGTATCCTTTTATATTCTTCCTTTTCAAATACTTATCCAATTCCCTCTTATATGATTTAATAGTCTCTTGTAGTAATATCTTCCATATTCCAGTAACCCTCAATGTGGGCAAATTAATTGTTCTTCTAGTGATAATTGTAAGTCTATGCCCCCTTGTTACTGATTCACCAACTGGTGGGAAAAACCATTCATTATTAATCGTTTCAAATTCTTTCATAATTTTGAGAACTTCTTTTAGATATCCTCTTAACCCTCTCTCTTGCAGTAATAATCCCCATTATTTTTTTAGCTTTTCTTCATAACTATAACCTTTCATTCCTGGTGTCATTCTAGTGAATCTTGGCTGTCCCCTTTCCATGGCTCTAATATCCTTCCTACAAAGGCATGCCCAAAACTGCATGCAATACTCCAACTGTCATCTAACCAAAGTCTTGTACAAATTCAACATCACTTCCTTGCTTTTGTGCTCAATGTCCCATATATAAAATCCAGAATCCCAATTGCCTTTTTTACAGCCTTTTCTACCTGCTACAGAAGTGAAAACCCTGCCAGTTTGTCCCCTCCCTATCCCAGGGTTGCTAAGAATAATTGTAGCATGCTTACACCAACCTAACTAAGATTAGTTATCTCAGCACAGACCAGGCAACTAAAGTGAGACTTTCTGATATATATGACTTAGTATCATAGGAGGCAGTGCTGTTATCCACATATATACTTCTTTCTCTCCCTCCTTCTGACTTTCATCTCGTTGTCTGTCCCCATCCATCTCTTACTTTTCCTGCCTGCTTCTCTCTCCTCACTTTGGATTCCAGATGCCCTCCTCTCCTCTTTCTCATCTTTTCATCTGACCTCACCCAAATCTCTCACTCAATCTGCTCCCTCGTCTCCCTTTATCCTTTCACTTTTCTGTCTGCCCCACTCAGGAAACACTTGGGAGAATCCTATATCTGAATATGTGATGAATTGATCAATAATGTACACAATACTTGACCACCAAACTAATCAATTATCAGAGGTCTAGAAATAGATCAGTTGACAATATTCAGATGGGACAGCTATTACTGCTTATTGGATACATGTCTATCATCCATTCAAAAGCAAGGGCACTTGTAGGACTGATTAGCAGTGAGGAGAGACATCCAAGTATAATTGAATAATTTGGAATGGATGAAATGCTGCTACGTGTAGCATTAGACTGGGTGAGAATTGGAAACACTTTCTTTATCTGAAAGAAGAGGCCCCAGCCTCACTGATAACATTAGCAAAGTTTGTCAGATTTCAATCAGAAAGTTACCAACTACTTTTGTTGCAATTTTTAAAAACATTTCATCCAGGATACAGTGGCTTTGTCCTGAATTTTCAACTCTCTTTTTGTGCTTCAAAATAAATAGATTGGAGAGATCTTAGTTTCTCATTGTGACACACAGCCATAAATTTCCTCATAAGCAATGGTTCCTCCGTAATTATACAGCCAATCAGTCTGCAACGATGCCTACAGGTATTTTTCATGTCTCTCTTTTCTTCCTCTCGTCTCCATCTATCTCCTCAATCTTTCTTTTTCTCTCCCCATAGTCTCCCTGCTCCTCTATCAACTTGGATTCTTCATTTGCTGTGATCCCTTTTCTCACACCCTTCTCATCTCTCTGCTTGCTCCCATCTGGCTCTCTTTCTTTCTGTTTCCCTCTCTCCCTCTACTCTCTCACCTTCCTTCTATCCTCTAACCACTCTTGTCTACTTCACCTCTCCCTCTACCCTCTCATATCCCTGTCTACTTCCTCCTCTCCCTCTACCCCCTCACCTCCTTGTCCAATTCCTTCTCTCCGTCTATCCTCTCCCCTCACAGTCTCAGACCATGGTTGGCTGTGTACATTTCAGTAAACCGTTTCTCCAGCTCATGCTAATATTTCACTGTTTCCCACCATGCACCCTGCTACAAAGCCACTGGCATCTGGTTTGTGAAGTGCCCTCTGTGTCCCCTTATAATTCCTTTCAATTCTGATTTCATATCGACTAAGACAATAAGCCTCCTAGGATGTTGTTTCCATCAAAATAGAAAAAAAAAGCATTTTTAACAGATGAGATTTAAAATTTTCAGTGTGTTATAGAGGTCTGTCCAATAGCTGCCTTGCTGGAAATTCCCCGGAAGTCAGCAAATCTGCAATACCGGCAGAAGGCATTTAGTACTCGAGAGGTTAATGATGTGATGATTTTCCTTTTTTAATTTTATACAGTTAAAGGCTTCACGCCACGGCTTTAAAGCTGTAGAAATCAGTTTTCCAGCCTTTAGCACTCCCACGGTACAAATCAGTACCATCAGGTCAGAACAAATAAAAGCTTCATCTAGATTTCACTGCACATTATTTTTGCAACAGTCCCTCATTTATTTATGGCGGCAAAAACACAGTTGTTATCACATGATTCATGTTTAAACAAGATCAAGCAATGTTTTGCAAAATTTGTGTAAAGATTCCCTGTGATTTTCTTTTTCTTATTTAGGCTATAGTCCAAAAGTATTGGATTAAAGTGGGCTTGCCCATTTGCTGGAGAGCTTCCACTATTGCTTTATCCCATTCAACTAAAGCCAACAACAGTAGGAGTTAGGCCCAGGACTTTAGGAACATAGGAACAGGAGTAAGTCATTTAGCTCCTCGAGCCTGCTCCATCATTCGATTAGATCATGGCTAGTCTGTACCTCAACTCCATTTACTCGCCTTTGCTCCATATCTCATGATACGCTAACCTAACAAAAATCTATCTATCTCAGTCTTGATAGCTCCAATTGACCCAGCGTCCACAGCCTTTTGGGGAGGGAGTTCCAGATTTCCACAATCCTTTGTTTGAAAAAGTGCATCCTGATTTCCCTCCTAAATGGCCCATTTCTAATTTTAAGATTATATCCCTTCATTCTTGATTCTCCCACAAGAGGAAATAGTTTCTCCGTATCTATCCTATCGAATCCCTTCATCATTTTAAACACTTCGATCAGATCACCCCTCAATCTTTGGTCATAGTCCAAAGTCAATTTATTTTTCCTGCAAGCATGCTAATACGTTGTTTCCTTAACTTTTGGCAGAAGAGAAGCAGTCAGTCGTCATAGCCACAAGGCCCAGTCATCATGCCCTTCCTTCTGCCAACTTGTGCCCTGTCTGCCCACAGGTATGAGGGGTGAGTTGTCAAAGGTAGATTGGGAAATTAAATTAAAGGGTTTGACAGTTGAAAAGTAATGGCAAACATTTAAAGAAATATTTCAATATTCTCAACAAATATACATTCCATTGAGAAATAAAAACTCCACAGGAAAAGTGATCCACCCGTGGCTAACTAAAGAAGTTAAGGAGAGTATTAGATTGAAAGAAGAGGCCTATAATGTTGCCAAGAAGAGTAATAAGCCTGGGGATTGGGAGAGTTTTAGAAACCAACAAAGGACGACCAAAAAATTAATAAAAAGGGAGAAAATAGAATATGAAAGTAAACTAGCAAAAAATATAAAAGCAGATTGTAAGAGCTTCTACAACTATGTAAAAAGGAAGAGATTAGTGAAAGTAAATGTGGGTCCCTTAGAGGCTGAGACAGGAGAAATTATAATGAGGAATTAGAAAATGGCAGCTGCGTTAAACAAATATTTTGTATCTGTTTTCACAGTAGAAGACACAAAAAGCATACCAGAAATAGTGGGGAACCAAGGGGTAAATGAGAGTTAGGAACTTAAAACAATTAATATCATGAGAGAAAAAGTACTGGATAAACTAATGGGACTAAAAGCCGACAAATCCCCTGGACCTGATGGCCTACATCCTAGGATTCTAAAAGAGGTGGCTGCAGAGATAGTGGATGCATTGGTTATGATCTTCCAAAATTCTCTAGATTCTAGAACGGTCCCAGTGGACTGGAAGGTAGCAAATGTTATCCCGCTATTCAAGAAGGGAGGGGGAGAGAACACAGGGAACTACAGGCCAGTTAGCCTGACATCAGTCGTCGGGAAAATGCTGGAATCCATTATTAAGGAAGTGGTTACAGGGCACTTAGAACATCATGATATGATTAGGCAGAGTCAGCATGGTTTTATGAAAGGGAAATCATGTTTGACAAATTTATTAGAGTTTTTTGAGGATGTAACTAGCAGGATAGGGGAACCAGTGAATGTCGTATATTTGGGATTTTCAAAAGGCAGTCAATAAGGTGCCACATAAAAGGTTGATACACAAGGTAAGGGCTCATGGGGTTGGTGGTAATATATTAGCACGGATAGAGGATTGGTTAAAGGACAGAAAACAGAGAGTAGGGATAAATGGGTCATTCTCAGGTTGGCAGGCTGTAAATAGTGGGACCCCGCAAGGATCGGTGCTTGGGCCTCAGCTATTTACAATCTATATTAATGACTTAGATGAAGGGACCGAGTGTAATCTATCCAAGTTTCCTGACAATACAAAGCTAGGTGGGAAAGTAAGCTGTAAGGAAGACGCAAAGACACTGCAAAGGGATATAGACAAATTAAGTGAGTGGGCAAGAAGGTGGCAAATGGAGTATGATGTTGGAAAATGTGAGGTTATTCACTTTGGCAGAAAGAATAGAAAAACAGAATATTTTTTAAATGGTGAGAAACTACTAAATGTTGGGTGTTCAGAGAGACTTGGGTGTCCTCGTACAAGAAACACAAAAAGTTAATACGCAGGTAATTAGGAAAGCAAATGGCATGTTGGCCTTTATTGCAAGGGGTTTGGAGTATAAGTGTAGGGAAGTCTTACTACAGTTGTACAGGGCTTTAGTGAGACCTCATCTGGAGTACTGCGTACAGTTTTGGTCTCCTTATCTAAGGAAGGATATACTTGCCTTAGAGGTGGTGCAACAAGGGTTCACTAGATTAATTCCTGGGATGAGAGGGTTGTCCTATGAAGAGAGGTTGAGTAGAATGGGCCTACACCCTCTGGAGTTTAGAAGAATGAGAGGTGATCACATTGAAACATATAAGATTATGAGGGGGCGTGACAGGATAGATGCTGAGAGATTGTTTCCCCTGGCTAGACAGTATAGAACTAGGGGGCATAGTCGCAGGATAAATGGTTGGCCATTCAAGACTGAGATGAGGAGGAATTTCTTCATTCAGAGGGTTATGAATCTTTGGAATTCTCTACCTCGAGGGCTGTGGATGCTGAGTCATTGAGTATATTCAAGGCTGAGACGGATAGATTTTTGGACTCCAGGGTAATCAAGGGATATGGAGATCGGGTGGGAAAGTGGAGTTGAGGTCGAAGATCAGCCATGATCTGATTGAATGGCGGAGCAGGCTCGAGGGGCCGTAGGGTCTAATCCTGCTCCTATTTCTTATGTTCTTATTATAAAGAAAGACTTGCATTTATATAGCACCTTTCACAACCTCAGGATATCCCAAAGTGCTTTACGGCCAATGAAGTACTTTTTTGAAGTAAAGCCATTGTCGTAATATAGGCAACGCGACAGCCAATTTGCACACAGCAAGGTCCCACAAACAGCAATGAAATAAATGACCAGATCATCTGTTTTAGGTGTTGGTTGAGGGATAAATGCTGGGCAGGACACTGAGGAGAACTCCCCTGCTCTTCTTTTAATCGTGCCGTGGGATCTTTTGCGTCCACCTGAGAGGGCAGATGGGGCATCAGTTTAATGTCGCATCCAAAAGACAGCACCTCCGACAGTGCAGCATTCCATCAGTACTTTATTGAAGTGTCGGCCTAGATTGGCAATCTTCCATTCCAGTCTTCCCAACAAGCACCCATCATCTCAACTTTGGTCATCCATGTCATCTTTCGACAGCTGAGACTCATTCCATCACTTTCTAAAGGCACTGGTCTTCAGCTATACTTTACACATGTTCTGGACATTCCAGTCTTCTCATTGGAAGAACAACAACAACTTGCATTTATATAGCGCCTTTAATGTCGTAAAACACTCCAAGGCACTTCACAGGAGCATTATCAAATAAAAATTGACACTTTGCCATATAAGGAGATATTAGGGCAGGTGACCAAAAGTTTGATCAAAGATGTAGATTTCAAGATGCGTCGTAAAGGAGGAGAGAGAGGTGGAGATGCAAAGCAGTTTGGGGAGGGAATTCCAGAGCTTAGTGCCTAGGCAGCTGAAGGCACGGCCGCCAATGGTTACTCTACTTAAGCCACTCCTTCTCATTGCTGGAGTATTGGTCATTCTGTTCCCTGAACTGGTATCCAATACAGTCTGCTCCTGATAATTCAAAGTAATTTATTGATTAACCAAAAATTTGAATTCAGCAATATAAATAACTAGTGGAAAAAACTGAATTGTCAGTTAATTTTAAATAATTAACTTTGAAATAGGAGGACTACACTACATCCTCCTTGCATGGCTTGTCCCAAAAGCATTTAACCTCTGCTTCTGAGCTTTCACTGGGGTCCAGCTCGAAGTGTTGACTGGACAGTAGCTTTATAACTCTACTTCTCACAATCCTTGAAACATCTCTCCTCCAGAGTGATTTTCTTAGATTATCAAAGACATGTCCAGGCAAAGCAATGCATCACTTCTTCTAACAGCTGTAGAACACGCTGGGTATAAACAATTGAACACCACCTCCATCTCCTCATCACCTTCCTCAGTTTTCCTTCATCTTTTTGTCATACCATCAGCATATTCTTGGTCTTTGGAAAGCTGGTTTTGAGTCCCTACTTCTCACCTTTAACAACCAATTCCTTGGTCTTCAAAAAGGCAGTAAACAAGGATCTGATGAGAATAGCAACATCACTGACAAATTCCAGCTTCCCTACCAGATTCTAGCTTTACTCTTCAACATTGAAGCTCCCTACATTTACTTCCAATCACCTCACTTGTAGTCTGAAGTACGACAACAATATAATAATAATACTTGCAATTATCAGATTGAAATATCAGCACTTTGAGCACAATTGACTTCAATGGAAAATTAAATCGGGCAGAGTGTAAAACGGGCACCGTCGGTCAGGATTTCCATCCAGTCAGGTAAGGTTAAAATTACCCCCAGTGAGTTACTTCGAACTGCAGTGTTGTAACGTAAACCGAAGCTGCAGCTATTTTGCACCAACAACATCCCACAAACATCAATAGGATGAATGACCAGTTAATCTGTTTATTTTGGTGATTTTGGCTGAAGGAGAGATGCTAGCCAGGCCACAAAGAGAACTTCCTGATCTTCTTTGACTAGTACCAAGAGATTTTTAGCATTGACTGGAACAGGCAGATGAGGCCTGTAACAGTGTAGCACTGACTCAATACTGCACTGGAGTGTCACATTATATTAGGAGCTCAAACCTTAGTGTGGGGCTCAAACCTGCAACCCTCTCAACCAAAGCCTGGAGTGATGCCAACTGAGCCAAGCCAACACACAGTACTGTATAAGATGAGTGACAATGTTCCCTCTGATGCTCCTGTCTTCCATTCAACCAGACTGACATTTTGCGTCAATCCTCACGCAAGGCTAATTTTTGACAAAAATAAACTATTCTTCATCACATGAGGATCAACAATGTAACACTTTTCATTAGGATAATATTAAACTGTAGCACCAAGATGTCATTGCAGATCAATGTTTGCTCTTTATTTCAGCTTAATTAAACTCAAACAACAACTTGCTTATATATATATATATAGTGCCTTTAACGTAGTAAAACATTCCAAGGCGCTTCACAAAAGTGTAATCAGACAAAAATTGACACCGAGCCAAAGAAGGAGACATTAGGAGAGGTGGTCAAAGAGGTAGGTTTTAAGGATGTCTTAAAGGAGGAGAGAGAGAGAGAGAGATGGAGAGGCAGGTAGGCTTAGGGAGGAAATTCCAGAGCTTAGGGTCTAGGTAACTGAAGGCACGGCCGCCAATGGTGGGGTGAAGGAGGTGGGGATGCACACGGGGCCAGAGTTGGAGGAACACGGAGTTCCCGGAGGGTTGTAGGGCTGGAGGAGGTTACAGATAGGGAGGGGCGAGGCCATGGAAGGATTTGAACATAAGGGTGAGAATTTTAAAATCAAATTCATTTACTCTTCTAATTAACATTACAGTCAAGTTCCAATAAAATCAGAACTGGAAGCAAAGAAAGTGCTTCATGGGGCATCGTAGAAGGAGCTTTACTCTGCACCTGACCTGTACTGTACCTGATCTGGGAATGTTTGATGAAAGCTTCACTCTGCATCTAACTTATGCTGCACCTGATCTGGGAATGCTTGAAAGGACAATGTAGAAGGAGCTTTGCTCTGCCTCTAACCTGTGCTGTACCTGGCCTGCAGGAAATTGAGTGGTGGATTATGGGCAGTTTTGTATTGTGACAGCCAGCATCAGCTCAAACATACAATCATCGAGTTCAAGTGCTTGAGTTATTGGCCCACCCTCTCTAATCATTTTCCTTTACTGAAGGCAGTGACTCCATGCTGGGATATGGTTCCACAAACACTAATCACCTTCCAGTACCTTCTCCAAGTGTTCATTACTAGCGTGTGAGCTGAGACAGTGACTATCAGCATGTATTTAACCACAACAATCATCAAAACCGATCCTGCCCTCACCTGATGTCCATGCACGAGCAGTTCCAGCAGGGGTCAATAGATAGTAATATGGAGCAGAAAGCCTGATCAATTTTCGCTTCCCTAAACCAAGGGTGCTGAGGCCAATTATCCCACTACTATCACCACCCCCAGCTGAAATCAGCTAACAGCACAGACCAGCAATAAAATCTGGCACCTTTCTTCTTTGCAAGCCTCAGCTCCTCTTTGCCTCAGCCAGCTGAGCTATTATGACCGAGCCCTGGCCTTCCTGTTGAGAATATGTTTAGATTTTACTACCTTATACTAACCTTCTGACTTTTAAATCAAACCCAAAATGGGAAAACATCCCTGCTTGGTTAGGAATATAAGAACAGGAGTAGGCCATTCAGCCCCTCAAACCCGTTCCACCATTCTATTCGATCATGGCTGATTTTATCTCAACTCCATTTATCTGCCTTTGTTCCCTATCCCTTGATACCCTTACCTAATAAAAATCTATCGATCTCAGGCTTGCAAATTCCAATTGACCCAGCGTCCATAGCCTTTTGGGGGAATGAGTTCCAAATTTCCACTACTCTATGATTTGGTTGATCTATGAAATGGCAAAATTGACTTTACATTGAGAAATCGACCGATGGAGAAGGTTTTAAAACTGGTTCAGATATTTTACCTTCTAAAGGATTTCACTTTTACTTATGTTCTGCAGGCTCCTAGCGAACGTGTAATAAATAGGAATTGGATCTAATTATTACCACTTTCCTAGTTGTTGGACAAGAATGAGAAAGCTGGTACATCTTGCTTGGATGGGAGGGGAGAGGAATTCAAAGTAGCAGGCCTGCTGCTGGTTTATTTCAGTTTACTGCGGATTAAAAAACAAATTCCTCGCATAATCCTGACCGACAGCTTTGGGTCAGCGTTTTAGCTGTTAGCAAACACCTGCCTCGCTTCTGTATCCCGTTGCTGTGTGCAGAGAGTAAGCAGTATTAAGCCTATTATTGCTGCTTTCGGAAGTTTGTGCGTGCCCCTCTCCAGTATCAGCACTAACTGTGTAATTGCTCGGGAATAAGAGGATTAAGCTAATCTTCCAATAGGCCTTTTATTGGGGAGGAGGGTAAGAGGCTAATAGAAGCCGCTGAACTCAGGTAAACAGAAATAGCCTGAAAGACATCTGTCACTCAGTGGAGTGAACTAGTCCTCTGATAAGTTTCTTCCTTCCTTCTTATTTTTTACCTCCTCACGGTGAGGGATGTCAGTGCAGGGAAAGGGAACATTCCTCTCCTATTTTGGGATTTTTAACTTGTGAATCGGCCGCCCGTTATAGAAACCGGCCGATTTTCGTTGATCTCAACGGAGGTGAAAACCGAACGGTTTCTATAGCGGGTGGCTGATTCGCAATGCTTGGAAATCTACCCCAATGTGTCAGCTGCTAGTAGTCACAGCTCAAATATATCACGGTTAGATGCAGGGTAAGGCTCCCTCCACGCTGTCCCATAACTATTCCCAAGTAAGATATAGCTTGGGCTAGATTCAAGGAAAACATCCCTTTAGTTGCCGCAAACTCAACCTCAGACGAACAACCCAGCCCCACTGTGCCAGTCTGACATTTACATTTCCCACACCAGTCGCTGGGTAATTAGATTGCCCTTTCTGAATGGCACTGCCAATTCAGTTCCATTATTGGCAACTTGTAAGCAGTTTGTACCAGGAAATGGGTTGAGATATCCCAAACATGTATTTTATGTAGGAGCCTTAGAGCTGACAGAAATGGAGAAGAGTTTTATCTCATCAATCTGTGTGCTACTTAGTAAGGCTCTTACCTGGTACTGTGGTGAAATGCAACGTAAAAGAATCTGCACAAGGGCTTTATACGTAAGGGATCAAAAGCACACAATTATACCCATTGGGTAAATGTAGTGGTCCGTGTGGAGCTCAGTCATACCTGATCTATGCTGATTTGGTTCATTTCAGCTGGGGCAGTGGTAGAGGGGGATTATGGTGGAATAGCCTACCAAAGCTCACCGTCTAGACCACTGGAACCACTGGAACTCTACCCAGCATCAGTCAGCACCCTTGGGAGAGAGGGAAAGGAAAGAAAAAGAAGCATAATCAAACAAAAACAGCAGAATTTGCACTTTTCTTGGCAGCTTGCATGTATCGACTGAAATTATTAAAACTTGCAAAGACAGGTCCGATCAGTGCAAATTCCACTTTTGTTGATTAATCTGAGCCAAGAGTTGACTGTGATATTAATGGACGAGCACAGCGCATCTGTGCGACATTCCATTCTGCTTTTTAACGGAGGCCATTTAACTTTTGGGTTGCAAAGCCTACAGTAATTATTAGCTGTTTTTGGAAGTTGCAGGCACGATCCTGGCTTATCTTTTACCGATTAATATCACTAACAGGCTTCTCGAGGATCTGGAGTCAAGCACTGCCACATCCCCCTGTGCCAATTGGGCATTCCTACACTATGCTGAGAATAAGAGCAGAGTATGAAGTGCATGAGATGGCCATTGTAATACTAGAGAAGCAAACACCATCGGAAAACGAAAGTAGCACTTTTCTCGGCCGAGAGGGTTCTTTTAATGGAGAATTCATCCAACACCTTCTCTGTGCAGTACTCCAGGGCACTGTTGATGATGGTCTGGTCAGCCTCGCTCGTTAATAAGACCTGAAGGGTTAGGCCCGTGACTCTGGGCTGGGATTCTTCCCACTCAGCTCCAGGTAACTCTGCAAACTAGTGCCCTAATGGGTAGGAGGACTCTGGCTGCACAAGGAGTAGAAGCTCAGACTGCGCAGATTCTACTGGTTAAGCTCCAGCAGTAGCCCTGCCCACTCTTGGGCTCTTGTCAAACTGGGCCAAAGTTTATTGGACTTAGTTAGGGAGAGCGTGTGCACTTTATATCAGCCAAACACAAAACCCTAACTTTGTGAACTTCTCAGTCACTTGGCTTCTGCGTGTGTCAGAGGAAACAAAAACTCCCTCGATAACACAGCTGCCAATGAGACTTGACTTGGTCCATTTTAGTGCTCACTGTCTTAAGGATCAGACAGAAACTTTCCCTCAGATGATTAAATAGAACCTATGATTAGGGCAGATTGGGCATGGTCTGTGGAAGCAGGGGGCTTAATTCTTGACCCACATGTTTAACGTCCTTAACATGTGAAGTGACTTTGTCAAATTGAAGTACTGGGGAAAATTTTAACCTAACCCGCCCATCGGCAAACTGATGGGATTGGGCGCAACTCTGGGTTTACACCCCGCCCGATTTTACTCTCAATTGAAGTCAGTGGAGAATAATATTGGGCGAGGTGTAAAACTGGTGTTCCACCCGGACCCCTGGGTTTCCCGCCCGGTGAGTTAGGTTAAAATTACCCCTACTGTCTTGGCTATCTGTTTAACAACAGGCTTCCTGGGACAAATTGGCTACCTGACTGAAATCTAACTTTGCAGAATGATCTCTGCTATAAGATATCCCACCTGCACAACTCCCAAAGACTCCTTCACTGTGGAATGGAGAAACCTTGGTAAAGGACAAAAACCCATAGTCCAGCACACTATGATTCAAAAGAGTCGGAGTAAAGATAAGATAAACCAAGAAGCAATGTTAAGTGACACCAAGCTAATAATGAATTACAGTACATGCAATAATATAGGTGGGAAAAGTCCAACACAATCTTAGATAATCAAATACAATCACTGAATGGGCAAAATCTGATCCCCTCTACTCATATCTGTCTAACTCCTAAAGTAGCTTCTCATTCTGTAGACACTTGATGGTGATTTTGCAGAGACTAACATCAAACTGTCAGCATGCCTCAACAACCTACGTGCGATTCTGAGTCAGCAGTTGGTAACTGAATGTATCTAAGGGGTACAGTAATTACAATCTGTGAGCACAAAATGGACAGCGTCGTGACATGTGCAATGTTGCAGTCAGCAGTATCAGCTGCACTCAACCCCCAGTCCTACAGGTCAGACTGAAGGCAGCACAGACTCACAGCTCCAACCCTCAATCTGTTCACTTGGAAGGGAACCTGCTATCTTTAAACCTTCCAGCACTGTTGGATTCCGATATGCAGGCAACTCTGGTCAAATCATTCAAAAAGTCAAGCCTTCCTTCTGGAAGTTTTCCGCTCCGCATGGCTCCTGGCACAGAAGAGGGCAGTGCCCGAGACCAGCAGTGTGGCACGCTGCAGAATAAATCTTCCCATAACAAGAAATAATGTCTGTTCCATTCTGAACGTGCGTTTTTAAAGTAATTCTCAGGCTCCGCATTAGAACAGGACTTAGAAAGTCATCATTAACCACGGAAACCAGCTACTGAGGAAATAGATCTTGAAGCACTAAACATTCAAATTAGCTCAGAAGGACTGGGTGTTAGATTGGTTACAACAATATTACATGAAAGTGGCATTTTCAATGCAAACAATGTCACGGCAATATGAAAAGTATCAATGTGACGGATGATTACAAACCCTCACAGCTCCCCACATAGCCTACTTGGTAAAGACACGTAGGTGGGTGAAATTCGACTTGGGTGGGGAGGCAAAATGGGCGATATTGCGTATGCCACCAGTTATGCGCTCCACCCGAGATTCACTTCCACTGAAGTCAATGGAATGGCAGATGCGATAACGCCCGTTTTATGTCGCCACCCAAGTTGAATTGCACCCTGCGAGTCCAGTGCCCAGCCACATAGTCCAAGAACGTCCCAAGTTCATCTCCCATTCTGCGTTGTTAGCTGATCTCAGTCCAAGCAGCAATTGGGGGCTACCATTGGCTTCAGTGCTCCTGGGCTAAGGAAAAACCCCCAATCACTATCCACCTCTTGGAAAGCAGGTGTTGTGAATTTTGGGCAATTGGGTTTAGATGTGATGCCCTTTGTAATTGGACAGCCTGCCAATGCTCATTGCCTAGGTCCCACATGTGAAAAATGGTCACTTGAGCCTGGTACCAAAGGGTTGCTGGCCCCTGTGGAACCGTAACCCAGCAATACTTTAAGGAGAGTAGGGGAAACAATCTTTGGGGGGGGGGTGGGTGGAAGAAAACTCCGATTATGATTTGCGTTTACAAACAGCCCCTCCAAGGTTTTCCATACAACTTTGTCAGGGTAACAAAGCCCCTTTAAACGTCTGAACATCTGTCCTTTAACAGTGTGCTCAGACCCCGTCATCATTAGTGACGAAGTAAGAACGAGCTGTTCAAACAGCTTCTTTCACTCAAACAATAACAAGCGCTGGTCAATTAAGCTGACGATAGACAGATGTCTGAGGCTAGTTGTAACTGCTGCTGCTACAATCTGTGCACGCTGAACTCATTTGTTCCTAAGCCTCTGTCGATTGACGACTTTTTGGTAACCAAATGTTGTACTCTGCTTTGAAACAATTCGATAAATATTGAGGGATAATAGTCCCGAGACAGGTGTCCCATCCCATCATCTCTGGTTTACATCTAGTCAGCGCTCTGCACAGTGACCCATTAGTATTGAATCAAGTGAGCCCCAGATCATTCAGATGAATTTTTAGTCCACCTATACAATAAACTAACAGTCTGCTTGATCCATACAGAAGACAGAACTTCAGTTGCCATGCAGTATATGCCTACAACAACAACTTGCATTTATATAGCATCGTTAACATAGTAAAACATCCCAAGGAGCTTCTCAGGAGCGTTATCAGACAAAACTTTGACACTGAGCCCCACAAAGAGATATTGGGACAGGTGACCAAAAGCGTGGTCAAAGAGGTAGGTTTCAAGGAGCGACTTCAAGAAGGAGAGAGAGGTAGTGAGGTGGAAAGATTTAAGGAGAGAATTCCAGAGCTTAGGGCCGAGGCAGCTGGAGGCACGGCCGCCAATGGTGGAGCGAAGGAAATCGAGGATGCCCAAGAGTCAGAATTGGAGGGACCCAGGGGTCTCGGAGGATTGTAGGGCTGGAAGAGGTTACAGAGATGGGGAGGGACAAGGCCATGGAGGGATTTGAACACAAGGGTGAGAATTTTAAAATCAAAGTGTTGCTGGAATGGGGAGCCAATAATGTAGGTCAGCAGCAAGGCCAGAACCCTGGCACTGCCATTCTCTGCTGCCAAGTAAATTCACATGATTATCCTGGCATAGTCCTTTGTTCGATCCGCTTCTGTTCTTTAAAATATTTTTTGTATAAACAATGATTGCTGATGACATCATGAGGAAAACTGGTTTGTCCCTTTACCTCTTTCTCCCCTCCTCCCTCCTCCCTCCTCTCCAAAGGCACTGACACTCTGGGGTACAGAGAGACCCAAGGTACTTTACCCATCCGACTGTTGTTCAGGTGTGAGCCTCAGCTGAATGTCGAATGGAATGAAATCCCGCTACACAATATTATTCTACAAACACTCGACACATTCATATGGAATTCCATTGCTTGCTATTTTAATGATGCTGTTAACTTATTTATTTTAACCTATTTATTTTATGAAAGAACTTGTTGAATTTCACGCCCTCTGGATGTTTCAAAGCACTTCACAGCCAATGAAATACTTTTAAAGTGTAGTCAATGTTATGTAGGCAAGCATAGCAACCAATTTACGCACAGCAAGATCCCAACAAACAACTGTGCGATGAGTGACCACTTAATCTGTTTTTGGAGGATAAATTGTTGGCTAGGACACTAGAACTCCCTCCTCTTCTTCAAATAGTGCCATGGGATCTTTTACATCCACCTGAACAGGCAGGCAGAACCTCATTTCAACATCTCATCTGAAAAACAGCACCTCTGACAATGCAGCACCTCCTCAACGCTGTCCTGAAGTGTCAACCTAAGATTATGTGATAAAGTCCTGAGGTGGGACTTGAACCCACAACCTTTTGAGTCAGTGACATGAGTGCTGCCATTGAGCTAAACTGACACTATTTATTTCAAATGAGTTAACGATCTTGTTAAAATAGAAGGCAAAGAAATTTCATACAAAGATACGTAAACTAATATCACACAGCTCGATTTCACCCCTTAGGGGAGTAAATGAGTCTGACAGGGTGAGGGAGATGGATTAACATGCACAAAAAAATGAGTCCACTTACATTAATTTATTTGCCTCATATTGGACTCAGTAAATCCACCCAGTCAAATTCCTGAACGGTGTCAGAAATGCTCAGTAAACTAAAACGTTCAAAACAAATCAACAAAATAAAACGGATGTAAAAGCTAACCTTAATCCAGGGATAGCTGGGATTGTTCTCCTTAGGGCAAAGGAGGTTAAGGGCAGGGTTTAATAGAGGTGTTCAAAATCATGAGGGGTTTTAATAGAGTAAATAAAGAGAAACTGTTTCACTGGTGGGAGGGTCAGTAACCAGAGAACACAGATCTTAGGTAATTGGCAAAAGAACCAGAGGGGAGATGAGGAGACACTTTTTTATGCAGCGAGTTGTTATGATTTGCAATTCACTGCCTGAAAGGGTGGAGGAAGCTGATTCATTCGTAATTTTCAAAGGGAATTGGATATATATTTGAAAAGAAAAAATTTGCGGGGCTATGGGAAAGAGGAGGGGAGTGGGACTAATTGGATAGATCTTACAAAGAGCCGGCACAAGCACGATGGGATGAATGGCCTCCTTCCGTGCTGTAAGAATCTATGGAGATCATTTTAACTTTTGCCGATGGTGTAAAATGGGCAATGTCGGATCTGCCGCCCCTTATACATCTCCCCTTGTACATCTCCCCTTGTACATCTCCCCTTGTACATCTCTCCTTGTACATCTCTCCCGATTTTCCTTTCTATTAACTTCAATGGAATGGAAATCGGGCGGTGTGTATAACGGGCAGCCGATCCGATATCGCCCGTTTTACACTATCGCCAAAAGCCAAAATTACCCTCATTTTATAATTCTATGATTTTATGATAAGCCTAGCTTTTTGTATGGATACTGATGGAGAGAGTCTCTCTCTGAAGCCATTTCCTATTGCAGCAGAGGGAAATCAGTGCTCAGTGACCCCTGACCTCCGCGTGGCACGTTAACTTTTTACTGCTCCTGTGTGCTGCGGGTTCTTCACGGCCGGGCCAAAGAGACTCTTGTTTAAAGTTGGAGGTGCAAAGATCACTTGGTTTACACTATCGTGTGTCGTCAGCTGCACAATACCAAACCCCCTCCTGCCAACGGCATGCCGCCAACAGGAAAGTGCCTTATAATTACATCTGAGGCCTGTTTGGAATCCCTCACCCCCAATCCATCCTTTCCACCTGTGGTAGTGGACTCATCATCGACCTTTACCCCACACAAATACTTTTTATTCACACCAAAACACAGTGCTGCTGACACAGGGCATAGCAAGGCTGTTCACAGTGAGCCGGGAGCTCATTAGCTAGGAACACGTTTAATTAATTCATTTGTCACTGCCAAATGGTGGCAGTATATCATCTTGTCTTCTCTCAGAGGCTGAGATGACCCTTCCCCCAGCCTTCTCCTGACAGCAAAGTGAAAGCTTTGACCACAGGCTGAAACCCACCGCATATATTACATTAAATAACCTTTGCCATCAGATGCAAGGCAGCAGTCATTGCAAAGCATGCAGAATTTTTTCTGTCCCCACTGATTTACCCCCTGCTCCTCCTCTGTTGCAAGTGACAACACAGTGAGGTAATGTTCCACTGGCACTCAAAGCCCTTCAGCATCTCAAAATCACCGTCCTTCATGTGTAAGCCTGTCACGAGTGTCGGCAGGCTAGTTGATAACGAGAGGCATCACAGCCAAGCCCAGTGCTATTCTCACCCAATGTGCCGAGACTGTGTTTGTCCTGGAGCTATCCTTCAATTACAGGTAGCAGGTGTAAATCCTCCAGCTTTGGTCAACAAGAAACCAAGGAGGACACTGAAGCTCTGGTGCGGACCAAGAGCCGTGTGACTGATGCCTAGTGTGAAAGGAATGAGCTGAGAGGAAATACTGGAGAAACTTGGGATTTGCAGGCCTGAAAAGGTGACTGAGAGGAAAACACAGGAGGTACAGAAGATAGTAAGCAGTACAATAGACATGGTTTTTGTATGGATGAGATGGGATAAGCTGAATGATCTTCTCATCTGTATCTAGCTCGTGGTCTTATGAAGATATTGTGTTCCTTCTATGAGATCACTGTTGCCATCACTGAGCAAATAGTGCCATGTAAATAACATGCACAAAGAACTTGGAAGATGTGCACCCCATTGACTCTGTGAATTAATGCTCCACCCAAAGTGGTACTGAGACACATAGACCAGTCTGTATGTGTTGGCTGGTCTCTGCTGATTAGCTGCTGGTGGGCAGTAAAATTGGCCTCAATATTCCTAAGCAAGATCGGGGAGTTAAAAAAATAATTCTGGGTTCATGCTACAAACCTTGGCACAAAATACACACACAGTTGTTGTGTGAGGACAGGGTCAGGCTCGGCTCTGGTGCCCTCCCACGGTGGAGTAGCCTGCTCAAACTTTCTGACTAGGCTCACTTGAAAAATGGTCACTTGGACAAAGTCCTTATGGAATTGTACCCCAGTTGGAGTCCAAGTCTTCTCAGAGAAAGGGGAAACATTGTTGAGAGGATGGAAGTTAGGTAACTAGCTCATAATTTAAAGCTATGGAGCAAGGCAGAGTTCTTAATCTGGTGACACTGGCAACCCCGTAATAATATAACTGACATCCACCTTTAACGTGGCAGAAGCAACTATAAAGATCAACTTGTGACATGCCAGTCACCTTGATGTTCTAGACATCCAAATCCAATGTTATGTTCCAGGCTTAGTCATTACCAACTGCTTAATCCAGCTCCTTATGTGAGGAGCTTTGTAAAACGATACGACCAGCCAGAACCTTCCCTCTCTGCACTCATTCCCTGTTTTGCCAAAATTCATTTCACAGCTTGTTCCCCTTTCTCAAACATGGGCTGAAAGAAGACCTTCCATTGCATGCTTAGCAATTCTGAATCATGAAGGATAACCATTGGGATACATTTTATATGCCACAAAACTAACCCGCAGTAGGAATTCATAGCCATTGAAGAAAAATGAGAAAGATCAACGCATGACGCAAAGAACCAAGTTCAGGCTGAAGTTAGAATTCACCAAGTATTGATAAAGGCCAATCAATGCAGTCATCATCCTCTCTTGAAACGCGCAAAGTCATAATACTGCACATGGGAGTATCCTCAACCACTTATATCCATCCTAAAGACTTTGATTCCAACCTTAGCAATAGAACCTGGAGCTATCAAACATGAATAGCAATAATTCTGCTCAGCTTTCTGATGATCATCACAGATAAGACATCAAATCAAGTCCCATCTGTCTGTTCAGGTGGATGTAAAAAATCCCATGACACTATTTGAATAGTCATGATGTGGAGATGCCGGTGATGGACTGGGGTTGACAATTGTAAACAATTTTACAACACCAAGTTATAGTCCAGCAATTTTATTTTAAATTCACAAGCTTGTGAATTTAAAATAAAATTGCTGGACTATAACTTGGTGTTGTAAAATTGTTTACTATTTGAATAAGAGCAGAGAAGTTCTGGTGTCCTGGCCAACATTTATTCATCAACCAATACCACCAAAGCATATTAACTGGTCATTTATCACATTGCTGTTTGTGGGACCTTGTGTGTGCAACTTATCTGTTGCACTTGCCTACATAACAACAGTGACTGTGCTTCAAAAACAATTAATTGGCTGTGAAACACTTTGGGATATCCTGAGGACATGAAAGGCACCATATATATACACAAGTTGTTTCTTTCTAAAGGGATTGGCAGACACCCTTCCCCTATCTGGGATGGTTGGCCCTAACGGAACATAACTGGGTTCCTCTATCCTCCCAGAGGAAATACCCCAAGTGCCCAGCTCAAATATTAACCCTATATAGCTGTATGAGAAGTTAACACCCGGGTTGGCCCCCTAATTTACAACCAAAAACAGAAAATGCTGGAAATACTCAGCATCTTTTTTTTTATTCATTCATGGGATGTGGGCATCGCTGGCAAGGCCAGCATTTATTGCCCATCCATAATTGCCCTTGAGAAGGTGGTGGTGAGCCGCCCTCTTGAACTGCTGCAGTCCATGTGGTGAAGGTTCTCCCACAGTGCTGTTAGGAAGCGAGTTCCAGGATTTTGACCCAGTGACGATGAAGGAAAGGCGATATATTTCCAAGTCGGGATGGTGTGTGACTTGGAGGGGAACGTGCAGGTGGTGTTGTTCCCATGTGCCTGCTGCCCTTGTCCTTCTAGGTGGTAGAGGTCGTGGGTTTGGGAGGTGCTGTCGAAGAAGCCTTGGCGAGTTGCTGCAGTGCATCCTGTGGATGGTGCATACTGCAGCCACTGTACATCAGTGGTGGAGGGAGTGAATGTTTAGGGTGGTGGATGGGGTGCCAATCAAGCAGGCTGCTTTGTCCTGGATGGTGTTAAGCTTCTTGAGTGTTGTTGGAGCTGCACTCATCCAGGCAAGTGGAGAGTATTCCATCACACTCCTGACTTGTGCCTTGTAGATGGTGGAAAGGTTTTGGGGAGTCAGGAGGTGAGGAGAAAGAAACAGAGTTAACTTTTCAGGTCGATGACCCTTCGTCAGAACTGGAAGAAGTTGAAGGTTAAACAGCAAGTACAGAGCCAGGGAAAGTCGGGGGGGGGGGAAGAGGAGGGGAGGAAAGAACAAAAGGGAAGGTCTTGATAGGGTGGAGGGCAAGAGTAACTAAATGACAAAAGGGATGATGGTGGAAGGCAAGGAGGGTGGTGATGGGACAAGTAAAGAAACAAAAGATGGGTCTAGAGAAGCTGTAAATGGCAACATCAAAACCATTAGCAGCACCTGCTCTCCGAAAAAAAGGGGAACAGTGGTTATGATCTGAAGTTATTGAAATCAATGTTAAACCCAGAAGATTGTAAAGTACTTAATCGAAAGATGAGTACTGTTTCTCGAGCTTCCATTAAGCTTCATTAGAACAGTGTAAGAGGCCGAGGACAGAGAGGTCAGAGTGGGAGTGGGACGGGGAATTAAAATGGCAAGCGACCGGCAGGTCAGGGTCATGCTTGCAGACAGAGCAGAGGTGTTTAGCAAAGCAATCACCCAGTCTGCATTTGGTCTCCCCAATGTACAGGAGGCCACATTGTGAGCAGCGAAAACAGTATACTAAATTGAAAGAAGTACAAGTAAATCACTGTTTCACCTAGAAGGAGTGTTTGGGACCTTGGACGGTGAGAAGGGAGGAGGTGAAAGGGTAGGTGTTGCATCTCCTGTGCTTGCACAGGAAGAGGCTGTGGGGAGGAGAGCAGGTGATGGGGGTGATGGAAGAGTGGGCCAGGGTGTCGCGGAGGGAGCAGTCTCTTCGGAATGCTGAAAGGGGAGGGGAGGGGAAGATGTATTTGGCGGTGGGATCGTGCTGGAGGTGGCAGAAATGGTGGAGGATGATATGTTGAATGTGGAGGCTGGTGGGGTGGAAGGTGAGGACAAGGGGGACCCTATCATCGTTCTGGGAGGGAGGGGAAGGGGTGAGGGCAGAAGTACAGGAAATAGGACGGACACCGTCGAGGGCCCTGTCAACCACAGTGGAGAGGAATCCTTGGTTGAGGAAAAAGAAAGACTTATGGGAAGCACCGGTGTGGAAGGTGGCATCATCAGAACAGATGTGACAGAGACGGAGAAACTGGGAGAAGGGAATAGAGTTCTTACAGGAAGCAGGGTGGGAGGAAATGTAATCAAGGTAGCTGTGGGAGTCGATGGACTTATAATAGATATTGGTTGACAGCCTATCCCCAGAAATGGAGATAGAGAAGGCAAGGAAGGGAAAGGAAGAGTTGGAGGTGGACCATGTGAAGGCGAGGGAAGGGTGGAAATTGGAAGCAAAGTTGATGAAATTTTGCAGTTCAGGGCAAGAGCAGGAAACGGCACCGATACAGTCATCAATGTATCAGAAAAAGAGGTGAGGGAGGGGACCTGAGTAGGACTGGAACAAGGAATGTTCCATGTATCCCGTAAACAGGCAGGCATAGCTGGGACCTGTATGGGTTCCCATAGCGACACCTTTCATTTGGAGGAAGTAAGTGGAGTCAAAGTAAGAGTTGTTCAACGTAAGAACAAGTTCAGCCAGGCGGAGGAGGGTGATGGTGGATGGGGACTGGTTGGGCCTCCGTTCAAGGAAAAAGCGGAGGGCCCGCAAGCCGTCCTGGTGGGGGATGGAGGTGTAGAGGGACTGGACGTCCATGGTGAAAAGGAGACGGCTAGGGCCGGGAACTGGAAACTGTTAAAGTGGCAGAGGGTGTTGGAAGAGTCACGGATGTAGGTTGGAAGAGGCTGGACAAGGAGAGAAAAAGTAGTGTCAAGATAGGAGGAGATAAGTTCAGTGGGGCAAGAACAGGCTAAAACGATGGGTCTCCCTCGGCAGTCCTGTTTGTGGCCTCTATTTTACAATATCATTGGCCACATTCTGGAATCAATACTTCAGACAGCTGGCATATCCCATCACCCAGCTGGTATGACCGGAATTGCCAGCTCTTGCCAAGTTCAAAACTGAACAGAAGACAACATAAGGGACAGGTCAAAGGTTGGGATCACAGCTTGAATTCTGATGCTTGTTTTAGTGCTGACGATAAATCAGTTGAAAGCCTTTTAATCACTAATGTCTCCAACGTCATAAATTACAGACTTTTGAACCTAGGAATTGCTGTTGCTGACAGTTGTGGGCAAACGTTTAACGTTTTGACATGACATTCCTCTGTCCACTGTTTTTGCAGAGGTGTTGACCCATTTAAAATAAGTGGCATAATGCTGTGCAAAGCAAAGGGGTGTCCGAGGATCATTATAGCAGAATGACTACAGGGAAAAGATCCAGTTTCCTCAACTAACTCTTGAACAGCGCTTGGCATCAGGAATGGGTAAAGTTATTACAATCCCATCACAATCTGCACAGAAACTAAAGCTCAATTATCTCCAAAAGCCAAGAGCTGCTTTCAGTCTGACCTTTGCGTATCAGTGGAGGATTTGTTTTCCTTGGATTTTTTTCTTCTGCTGTGAAACGGTGGGGTTAATCTTTCACATTTGAACTGTAATCTGGTCCCTCACAGCTGCAAAATTAATCTTTGGACCCTACAAATGACCCATCGTCTGCTCCTGGCAGGGAGCCCCATCTCGGGAGAGTGATCGTCCATCTTCCATCCAACAGCCAGGAGCTCTCTTCACATCAGCACCTGTCTACAAGCAGAATTCTCAACGGCCAGCTGTCTTGGGCAGACCACGAGGATTCACCTGTTTCCCAACATTCCCGTTTGGTTTTAAGAGAATCTGAGATAGCCCTTTGACCTCTGGCCTCTGCCAGCAGCGCCCGAAGACATTTCTGAGACAGTTAATGACCACATTGAGAGCTGTGCCCACTGCCTGCCAATAATTTCATTTAAACAAGAACTTTGGGGAAAAACATTAAAGGTAGCTTTATTCTTACATCTTTGCATCACTCTCCCATGTCTATTTTGCTGCTTTGCTCTCATCTCTGTGAAAGTCCATTCAGGGTGGGCGGGTCTTGGAACATAACATTACGCAGCGGGCAAGCCAGGGAATCTGATGATGAGATAGCCCTGTGTGCCAGCGTGCCTGCGTCATGGATACTATTTTGTTTCATGATTCAAGCTCGCCGATAAAGATTAATCTCCTCAGCGTGTTTCGCTGGCTAGCAGAGGAGGCTGTTTTCCGATGGTGGTTCAAAAATGTCAGAGGTGCCTTCCTTTGGAGGAGTCATTATACCAAATTCAAATTCCTGTCTGTTGAAATAGATGTTAAAGATCCCATGACAATTTTTGAAGAACAGTTGGATGTTCTCCTCGAGTCCTGACCAATATTTTTTCCCTCAACAAAAAATAGATTAACTGGTCATTAATCTTATTGTTGTTTGTGGCACCTTGAAGTGCACAAAATGGCTGCTGTATTTGCCTCATAACAACAATGAACGCACTTCAACACAATTCATTGTATGAGAAGCACTTTGGGATGATTCCGGGAAGTAAAAAACCACTCTATAAATACTCTTTCCACCTTTACAGAAAGGTATCACTGTTGCTGAGGGCTGTATGGAGGTTTGGGTCATTTACACTTGCATGATGGAGTAGATCTGAATGGTGTAAATAGGTGACACTCTAATAAAGTAACAGCACCATGAGGACTTATCAAAAACCTAGGTAAATCAGCATTTAAGAAAGAAGACTTGCATTTATATAGCGCCTTTCATGACTTCGGGACATCACAAAGCGCTTCACAGCCAATGAAGTACTTTTGAAGTGTAGTCACTGTTTTAATTAGGAAACGTGGCAGCCAATGTGTGCACAGCAAGATCCCACAAACAGCAATGTGATAATGATCAGATAATGTTTTTAGGTGTTGCTTGAGGGATAAATATTGGCCAGGGGAGAACTCCACTGCTCTTCTTCAAATAATGCCATGGGATCTTTTACGTCCACTTGAGATGGCAGACAGGACATCGGTTTATCATCTCATCCAAAAGACGGCACCTCCGACAGTGCAGCACTCCCTGAGTACTGCAGTGCAGTGTCAGCCTAGATTATTATTGCTCAAGTCTCTGGAGTGGGACTTGAAGTCACAACCTTCTAACTCAGAGGCAAGAGTGCTACCACTGAGCCACAGCTGACACTTAACATGTCAACTCTATCAACACATAGCCACATTCCAAATTCAGACATATTGAGGTAATATTACAAATACTGTGCTCCACTACAGAGCCTCATCCACTGAGAGCGAATATTGGGAATTCAAGCGATAAATAGACAGAAATCATAAAGAGCAGGTACCTGATTCCCATTAGGTCCTCCCGGCGGAAGAAGCCCCATGCTAGGAATGCGAATGTGTAAAATGTCCCCTATAATGTGTGATCATTTACTGGACACTTGTAAATGAATATCGTTAGTTTTCATATATAATGTACATGATTTTACATTAAAATGAGCCCAAAACCGCGCTGGGTTTTATGTGCAAAAAATTGATGATCATTGTTAAATAATATTTCCTGGTCACATCCACAAGCACCCGTTTGTTAAGTTCGTAGAAAGGAAAGTGTGTTTTAAATGAGATAAATATTGGTAATAGAAACACAGCTCTATAGGGGAAGGCTTCCTCTGTGTGCTAAGTGTAGCAAAATCATAAATGAGTTCTTTCTTAAACGTGCTATGATTTTGCCCTTACCTGATGCAAAGGAAAACTCTTCCTCACATGTTCTTTTTAATCACTTTCTAAAAAATATTCAGATTGACAGGATGCCTGTGTGGAGTTTTGTATCCCTCATTACAGTATTAAGGTGACTTCAGCCTTGGGCAAAGCACCTCTCACTCAAACTGCGATGCTCCCCCCCTCCCCAACCCTCCCTTGCCCTCCTTAACACTGTTGTCTGTTGAGTACCTTCCAGAAAATTACCGACAGAGATTGAAATAAAACACAAATATATAAGAGGAGGTGACAGGTCTTCACAGAGATTAACTCCGCAGATAGTGTTATTGATGGACACACTTCAAGACATTGTCTTGTTTGACACTGGCTGCTTCGTTTGCTGAAATGGGTGGTGCACAGGTCTCGGCTTTGGAGCCCTGTCATTTATGTATTTTAAAGGCGCATTGCACACAGTCCTACAATGTTGCCAAGCAGGGTTACGGGGCTGTCAACACATAATGCAGTGACACCACTTAATGTCACAGAAACATCATCCACATCTCTTGTGTTGGATTCTATGCACAATTATAAAAGTTAGTGATTTAATTTACTTTCGCAAAACAGCATGGATTCCCCTTTAAACGAGTGTTAATTGAAAATGGACACACAGGGGTGTCCCACCAACAAGTACTTAATCCCCTTCCCTTCAGGTACCTAAGTTTGCTGTGCACATTTCATTCTCTACACTGAGCTGGTTAACTGGTTATCTGTGGGCTTGAGTGTAACCAGCATCACTGGCCCAGAATTTCCTGGAAAATTTCGGGGTAACTACAGCGTAAGAGCAGAATTGTGCTGTTTTCTTCCTGTGGAAATTTGCACGCAACTGATTTACGCCGAAACACCGCAACGTGTGAATTTCCTCAATCATCTGCACCACTCCAGACCTACGCCCTCCAAAACGCCACTTAACTTATTAACATAGCTCCACCCCCTCCGGTCCATCCAAGAGACCAGACAACGCGAGTTTCCTGCATTTACGTCCATTCAGAACCAGTTGTGAAATATGCGGCCGCATATGTGCATTCAGGATCGGGCTCCCCTCCCATCAGTGCACCCAATGCAACTGAGACTCATCCATCGATTCGAGACTGCATCATTATGATGTAAAGTCCTAGATAAGATGCAAATAAAAGCTTATCTGATGGGTGATCTTCCCCTTATCTTAACCTCTCTCATGTTGTTGCAACCTTTCTTGTCTCTCTCTATTTCATCAACACCACTATGGTCAGTGCTCCCCTGATCTTTCCTCTCTCTCTTTCATCCTTAGCTCAAAGTACATCACCCCAGATGCTTTTCCTTCTCCCTGCGTTTTCACTGTGTTGACACAACAACTCATCACATTGTCTTATATTCTAACTCATTCTTTCCCAGGACATCTAAAACTGTGGACCTCCTCAGCTCCCTCAGTCTCCCTTTTGTCCTGCTGTCCACAGAGTGTTAAAATCCAAGCTTGGGGGTCACTACATGCATTTTTCTGGATTTTCTATTTCTTGACAATCTTGGTGCTGTCTTGCACTCTGAACCTTGACCTTTCCCTTAGGCTCCTCGATTTAAAAAAGATGCTCTAGATAAATGTATGTTACATTTTTAACTGCTCCACTTTAGGCAGCTGGGCTGAAAACAGCTTTCTGACAGCTACTCTCTGGAGATTTGTTTGAATCATAAAAGCAGACTTTGGGGAAGAGAATTTTAACCCATCCCCCCAGGATGGGCGGGAGAGGTTTGGGGTCGGGGGGGGGGGGGTTAAATTCTTAAAAATGTGAAACCCACCCCCCAACTCGCGTGAAGGCGCCCACTTCCGGTATAACCGGACGGGTTGTGGGGGGGAGGGAGTAACTTGCTCGAGAGGCGGGTCAATAATTTAAATATGTTAATTAGGCTGCGTGGCTCAGATTTTAGCAGCCGTTTAGATTTAACGGCTGCAGGCCAGGTTTCCCAGGGCTTGGGCAACCTGGCGACTGAAGGCAGGCGAGAACAGCCAAATCCAACACTGCTTGCGCACCATGAGGAGCAGGAGTGCTTCCCCCCGGTCCCCCAAGTAAAATTGGCATGATCGGCCTTCCTCCCCGCTATTTCCAGACCCCCTCCCCGCGATCTCCAGACTTCCCTCCCCGCAATCTCCAGACCCTCTCCCTGCGATCTCCAGACTTCCCTCCCCGCGATCCGCTGACCACCCCACGATTTCCAGACCCCCTCCCCGCGATCTCGAGACCTCCCTCCCCGCAATCTCCAGACATCCCCCCGATCTCCAGATCCTCCCCGCGATCTCCAGACACCATCCCCGTGATCTCCAGACACCCTCTCCCCCGATCTCCAGACCCCTATCCCCGCAATCTCCAGACCTTCTCCCTGCGATCAGATGCCGACCCACAATCTCCTCCCCCTCCTGCCCACGGCAATCTCTCTCTCCCACCGTCCCCCCCTCCTCTTTGCTCCCCGGCTGCGGCTTTCTACCTCAGGTCTTCCCAACAGCCAGCTGCTGGGCGGGAAACGGAGAAAGAAAATTCAAATAAGTTCCCACCATTAAATTCAACAGGACCTCCATGTTCCCCATATTTCCGGGTTTCCAGCCGTTAAAAGTCGCCCCCGCTCCCTCCCCGCCTCCCTGAAAATATTGGGGCCTGGGTTTCAGACACAATAAAAGCCACCCTTCACATAGGCCGAGTGGCACCTCCAGCTGAATGCCTGTAGCAAAATCATCACCAACTGTTTATTTGTTTATATCAATTCCGCTGTTGCTGCTGTAGAGCAAATAACTCAAAAAACAAAAGTGAATTGCAAACCGAGCCTTGGTCAGCAGACGTCAGGTTGAAGTTTTCATTTCAGTGCTGCTTCAACATTCTCATTCAGTCCCAATATAATTTTTCTGTTGAGTTTCATTATAAAGGAAAGTTGATTATCCACCAGGCCAGACAATGGCAACTGGCGGGTATTTGGGAGTACCTGAGTTTTTAGTGGCTGATTGGTTCAATTACTCTGAGTCAGAGGGTCGTGTGTTTAAGTCCCACCCCAGAGACTTGAGCACATAATCCAGGCTGACACTCCAGTGCAGTAGTGAGGGAGTGCTGCACTGTCAGAGGTGCCGTCTTTCCGATGACACGCTAAACCGAGGCCCCGTCTGCCCTCTCAGGTGGATGTAAAAGATCCCACGGCCACTATTCAAAGATAAGCAGGGGAGTTCTCCCCGGTGTCCTGGCCAATATTTATCCCTCAATCAACACCTAAAATAGATGGTCTGGCCATTTATTTCATTGCTGTTTGTGGGACCTTGCTGTGCACCAAGTGGCTGCCATGTTTCCTACATTAAAACAGTGACTACTCTTCAAAAACCACTTCAAAAATATTTCATTGGCTGTAAAGCGTTTTGGAACGTCTTGAGGTCATGAAAGGCGCTGTACAAATAGAAGTCTTTCTTTCTTTACTTAATCAAACTTCCCGAGTGTGCAGATAAGGGTCCTGTTTTTCCATTTTAAGCATGAGAATTGTTATCCTTGGAAAAAACTTTGCCAGTCTGACTGCTGCTGGTCTCCCAACCCACAGTTAACTATCGGAGCTGCATGGACAGTAACTGTAACCAGGTACAACCTCTATGATGCTGGATCAAGAACCCAGATTCTGTAAAAAATCCATTAAAAAACACTCAATTATATGTCATTTGGTTTATGCTAAACTGACTCCCAGAAGATTTTTTGCAGAAAATCAGGATTATGAGTAATGGGAGTGTGATAATCAAAGATCTACTGTATACAGGACGCCTCCTCTAATTCTGATCCTGATATGGAACAAGTTATCTTTCTTGTGGCTTCACAGTGAGTTAACATTACTTTGTCTGTGATGTAATCCCTTAGTCTTTATTCCCCCTCCTCCCAGTAACCCCAAGCACCTCGCTGTGGCATCTGTTTGTTACAACATTTTGTTTCAATCATTTCGCTATATCAGAAGTTGGCTTGTTCGAGCCATGACTTCATTGTGAAGGTATCATGAGGCAGACACAGTAAGTAGGAAGAGTCTTAACTGTAACCGGAATCTCGCAGTCAATGGGAGCGACTGGGACCGTGGAATCTCTTTGCTATGAATGGATTCTCCACATCCGAATTCACAAAAACCTGCATTCCACTCTATATTTGCTGATGGCCAGTTTCATATTTTGCTTTCATTGCTGAAAGTAGACTGGACACATGGCGGACCATTGAACCATTCAAAACAATGACTCCAATTAATTGAAACTAACAATGTCAGATTCTTCAACAACATACTTGTCCAGTCTGTTCACGGGCATTTGATCTCTCCTCAATTAGTCTTGACAACAAATCTTGAAATATTGAGTCATTCTGAAATTGCCCCAGCAGCTAGATTTGGGCCAGCAACTCAACAACAACAACAGCTTGCATTTCACAGGAGCGATTATCAAACAAATTTTGACACCGAGCCATATAAAAAGAGATATTATAAGTAAAAACAGAAAATGCTGGAGAAGCTCAGCAAGTGAGGAATGTTCTCCACAGACGCTGCCTCACTTGCTGAGCTTCTCTAGCATTTTCTGTTTTTATTTCAGATTTCCAGCATCCGCAGTATTTTGCTTTTAAGGAGATATTAGGACAGATGACCAAAAGCTTGGTCAAAGAGGTTTTAAGGAGCGCCTTAAAGGAGGAGAGAGGTAGAGAGGTGGAGAGGTTTAGGGAGGGAATTCCAGGGCTTAGGGCCTAGGCAGCTGAAGGCACGGCCGCCAATGGTGGAGCGATTAACATCGGGGTTGTGCAAGAGGCAAGAATTGAAGGATTGTAGAGATTTCAGAGGGTTGTAGTGCTGGAGGAGGTTACAGAGATAGGGAGGGGTGAGGCCACGGAAGAATTTGAAAACAAGGATGAGAATTTTAAAATCCAGCTCCTTTCTATACAAACTAAATCCAATGGCTGGTTTAACTACTAATAGCCCTGATGTATTGATGAACAGAAACACCCAGTTCTGACGATGGCTTAGTGAGTAAATGCATCACCTGGTGTGGTACTGAGTCATCTATAGCAAAAAGTTCCAAGTTCAGTTCCCTGTCTATACTGAGAAAGAGATAAGGAAGTCGGGGGTCGATACTTAACCTCACTACTTAGATCCTGAGTAAAGCACAGGAATCGGACAGGGTTCATCTGCATGATGGAGTATTGTTTCCAATTCTGGACACCACACTTTAGGAAGGATATCCTAAATGACTTGGAGAGGGTACAGAGGAGGGCATCACAACCAAGTTACTAGAATGATACCAGGGATGAGGGACTTCAGTTATATGGAGAAACTAGAGAAGCTGGGATTGTTCTCCTTCGAGTCAAGAAGATTAAGGGGTGATTTAATAGACGTGTTCAAAATTATATGGGGTTTTGATAGAGTAATTAAGGAGAAACTGTTTCCACTGGCAAAAGGGTCACTAACCAGAGGACACAGATTGAAAGTATTTGGCAAAAGAACCAGAGGGGAGATCAGGAGAAATTTCTTTATGCAATGAGTTGTTATGATCTGGAATGCACTGCCCGAAAGGGTGATGCAAGCAGATTCGATAGAAACTTTCAAAGGGGAATTGGATAAATAGTTGAAGAGGGGAAAATTGCAGGGCCATGCGGAAAGAGCAGGGGAGTGGGACCAATTGGATAGTTCTTTCAAAGATCCGGCACAGGCATGATGGGCTGAATGGCCTCCTTCTGTGCTGTATGATTCTATGATTCTATCATCACTATCCAGCATGTTGGTGTAAACTTGGCTGTGATGCCCCCACCCCATGATCAAATAGCCTGCCTAGATTCATTACCTGAGCTTACATAAGAAGAGTGGCCACATAGGTGAGGCGATGGAGGATGGAGAGAGTCTGTGGAATGATCTCCCAGCAAGAACAATGACTTCAGGAGAAGAAGGGAAAATATTGGAGAGGAAAATAAAAACAGCCACTTTTTGTTGATGTATTTTTTGATCTGTGACTAAATAGCATTAAATAATCCAGTGGACAAGGTGTTAAAATGACCAAACAATACCTTTCATGGTAACTGCAGATATATGAGGTCAATGAGGAGAAGACTAGTCTATCGCTCACATGTGCTCTATTAATCCCATATAACCTCACAGTGTGAACTGAGTGCGGTAGTTACATCTGATATGAAAGGCTCCTGTGTGAATGTGTCTGGTGGAACCTTTATTATAAACAGTGCACTATCTTGTGGGAAATCAGTGAGTTGATGCCATGAATAACTGCAACAAACAAGCACAGGAAGTGATTAATCTAAACCCACTTCTGTCTGACCTCTATTCATGCTGAATGAGTGCAACGACTAAGAGCCTTGCAAATTCCTCCAATTTCCTGCACGCCCATATTCCACCCTGGGCCATGCCTGTAATATGTGCATAAACTGCATTGTATTCAGGATAATATTGGTACTGGTGTGGGTGTCTGATGATGTTCTGGTTGGATTTGTTTCCATCCCACTCCGTATCTTTCTACACAACAACTGATAGACAAAACTCTTTCCCTCAGCGATCACCTCCATGTTATCCCGTCAGATCCACAAATTGCCCCAACAAAGCAAGGGGCAACTGCAGAAGAGCTTGGCTATCAGGTGTAATGTCAGAAATGGGACCAGAAAAACAGAATTCATTATCATGGGCCAAGGAACCAAACTTAACACAATAACTATCTTTTCCTGACTCAAAATCGTCCACTTATGGCAAAGTGCGGGAAATAATGATCCTACGGAAGTGTTCAAAAGGCTACTGAATCAATTACAGATTGAGCAGGGAGAGGTGGGGCATGGGTTTTGGGGGAGGAATTAAGTTTTCAGATCAGATCCTGAAATTGGATGCGGCTGACAGTCTAAGTGTCCTCTTATATACTTTTCAGTGTCTGATGACTGAAGATATTTTTGAATTGTTTCTGTCCCAGGTATTTCAGTTCTCCTTTCTCTGAAGTCAAATCATTTGATTCTATATATCTATGTGTCTCAGGCCTCAGTGAAGTGCTTTGGGGAGTTTCTCTATGTTAAACGCTTGGTAAAAATACAAATTGTTGTTGTATATAAATATACTAGTTCAGTTAACATTGTTTATGGTGAGTCACAACTATAGGGGTGTAATCAGCAAAGTGTGACAGGAAAAGTGTTACAGGAAGTAAATGCGACACAGGAAATACACACTATGCGCTGGACCTATATATATATATATATATATATATATATAAAAATATATATATATATAAATTATATATATATGTGTAATATATATAATGATTACAGATTCACAGTTAGTTTAATAATTTCCTGATTTGAAGTTCCAGTTTAATTGGGACCATCTGAATGGGTAGAGTGGACATAGATGGCATCTAAAGTTTGAGTTAGCCCAAATGGGGTTTGTTTGGGTTTGGGAATGTCAGTGGAACTTGTCATTGCTTCTAACCAGGGAACATGAACTCACTCTGTTCTTTCACACTTTTTCATCCCTGCCAACCTGTTTATGTATCAGACTGATAAATACACTGGTCATTAACAGAGGGCAGCAGATGGGAATGGGCTTCTGCCAGTGCACCCATGCCAGCCTGACTTTCTTGAATTTATATCAGATTTTAAAAAACACATCAGGTCTGAAAGCTTGTATTCAATTGGAAATCGAATTCAAAGGGAGCGTAAATCTGGGGGTAAGAATGGGTCGGGGGCAGTATGGGTGGGGGTTGGAGGGATGAATAGTAGCACCTAAATGTGTTTATTTAGAATAATAGTTTTCAAATACCCTCTATTTCAGCATCTTAACGGTAAAGCGGACACACTGGGATGATGTAACCTTCAAGCATTGCTGACTGCCGCTCTACAGTGACTGTGTCTCTAACCCTGCCCCTCCTCTGCACATTTTACTGACAGTTCTTACTATTCTCACTCAGTGTCCAGCCTTTCACCTCCTCCCAAAAGCCTCACCTGCTGGACCTGCTCAGAGTTACCATGAATGGGTCAAGTGACCTTCAAGGCATTTAATGAACTGCCTGTCTGCGGCCTCCTCTTGCACACATGGAAGAAACACAAACAATACAGAAAGACTAGAGGTGATCAATGTGCTGCATGGTCTGAGAAAAGAAGCTTTCCTGGAGGATTCATCCAGTAGATTGTGAAGAGCAAGACAGCAGTTTCTTCTGTTGCTTTGTGAGGAAAGCTGGCTCCAGGCAGCAACACCAGGAACAAACTTGCAATGTTAACGCAAGTTGATTTTAAAAAATTTTACGCCCACTCTCCCACTGGGCTGCACAGCTACAAATGTCATTCTGCAAGCTTCTGGACAGCAGTGTTCTTGCCTTTTTAAAGCTATGAATACCACTACTACTGCTAAAGTAAATGGCCACCTATTCTATCACTTCCAGCACCCTCAATAAAACAGAAAAAAGACTTGCATTTATACAACGCTTTTCACAACCTCAGGGCATCTAAAAGTGCATTACAGCCAATTAAATACTTTTGAAGTTCGGTCACTGTTGTAATGTAAGATACGACCAGATAAATAAACGGACAGATCATCTGTTTTAGGTGTTGGCTGAGGAATAAACGTTGACCAGGACATGGGGAGAATTCTCCTGCTCATCTTTGAATTTTGTCATGGGATCTTTTACGTCCACCTGGGAGGGCAGATGGGGCCTCAGATTAGCGTCTTGTCCGAAAGACGCACCTCCGACAGTGCAGCACTCCCTCAGTACTGCACTGGACTGTCAGCCTAGATTATGAGCTCAAGTGGCTGGAGTGGGTCTTGAACCTACAACTTTCTGACTCAGAGATGAGAGTGCTACCACTGACCCTTAGTGATTCACTTGCCCTCGAACATTAAACCAGGGAAACAAGGTTCGTTATTGTATAGGAATTGTAGTATAATTTGAAGAGGAGTCATCACCATAAGGGCCTCTTTCAAAGGGGGCATTGAACCATCAAGACAATACTCTGAATAAAATTCGCATTCTATTATTTTAAAACTCGAAGAGCAAGACAGCAGTTTCTTCTGTTGCTTTGTGAGGAAAGCGGGCTCCGAGCAACAACACCAGGAACAAACTTGCAATGTTTAACACAAGTTGATTTTTAAAAAAATGTTACACCCACTCTCCCGCTGGGCTGCACAGCTACAAATGTCATTTAAAACTTTCAATCCATGTTGGTTCTTGTGACTCTCAGTTGTGCTTTATTCTTCAAAAAATCAATATTGTCACCTGAGAGGGCAGACTTAACGTCTCATCTTTAAGATGGCACCTCCTACAGTGCAGCATCCCTCAGTACTGTGCTGGAGTGCCAGCCTGGATTATGGGCTCAAGTCTCTGGAGTGGTCCTTGAACCCACAACCTTCTGACTCAGAGGTGAGAGTGCGACACACTGAGCCATGGCTGATACCGTAAGTGTGGAGTGCAGGGACATTTCCAGGTGTATGGCTTCATTACGGCCCTGTTTTCGGGCAGCTGTACCAGTTTACATGCCATTTTCTCCAAAGGAGCAATAAAGTTCATCGCACCTGTGGACAGGTCAGCACCAATCGCCACCTGCTTCTGATTTTCCAGCCTGAAATGAGAAGCACCATTGAGATTGACTTAAAATGGCTTAAGCTCCCTACTGGCTCAGTTGGCAAAGCCAATGACTACTGTATAACTGAGCAAAATAGACCAGGCAAGTCCCAGATTTGATCCTCAGTTTGTGGTGCTTTAGCTGATCTCAGTCTGGGTGGTAGCAGGGAAACTACAATTGGCCTAAGGACCCCTAGCTCGGAAAAAAAGCCAACCAGGGTTTCCACTTTAGATTGCAATCCAGTGATCCCTTCTAGATGTTGCAGACGCCGGGTGATGACAGGACCGAGCTCGGCCACATTGCCTATACCTGTTGATCAGCCCATCGATGGTCGCTGTTTATGCTCATGAGTGAAGAATGGCTGTGAGTTTGAGATACCAGAGAGTAGTCAGCTGCTATGTAGCCGGGCAGAGCAGAGAAGGGAAGAAAAATTGAGAAAGGAAACGTTGATTTTAATATTACTCCGGTATCTATATAGTTATAAAAAGATTAAACATTTCTTATAAACATTCTCCTCAGATCGGCCAAGCTCTGGGCAGGGTCAGATAAAGGGACATGAGAACCTCTAGACACTTTCTGAAAATAAAAGTAGGCTCCCAAACTGTGTTCTATTACTTTGCCGGAGATCCAAACAATGGTGCTATCTGGCAGTATGCATTTTCTTAGGAGTTAAACATCTGAATACTGCCAACTTAAAATATTTAAATTAAGGCAGTATTTTCCTGACCAGAAAATAGATGGGGCAGAGTACTTGACTTACTTCTCGCAGGCAGTAAGGCCTAATCCCACTCACCTGAATGTAGGCCCCAGATATTCAACACCATCAAATCCCCTTTAGAAATGGAAATTTCATTCACTCTCCTTCACTTCTCACTCAATAAATTTCCCTCACAGGGTATTCATCTCAATCTGCTCAAAATTTAATGGAAACAATCTATTTCTAATACAACTTGAGGATTATTAAATTCTTGACAGGAACCTGGAGGGCAAATATGATTAGTCCAATTCATCCAGGGATTTCATTAGAGCTGAAACACTACAATTAGGGATCACAAGCCTGCTGCAGCTCACCACAAGTCATTCATCATTTGTCCACACGAGGTGGGAGTGTTGAGGCCAACAAATCCTCAACAGTTCACTTAGTTGAGTAAAATCTATTGAACCAGGATCTAACATTTCCTTTTTGATTTTCTTCAAAAGAAAACAAAACCGCAAAGCAGTTGACAAAGAAAGTAAGGCTCAAAATTATCTTGAGACCTAACTGTGTTCGATGTCCGTTCATTTGTTTAAAGCTCTCTGATGGCTCAGTTAGTAAATGCAGTGCTCAGTGTGGTACTGAGCTGTACATGGGCAGGAAGATCCCAGATTCAGTCCCTAGGCTGCGTTGAGTCAGCCCATCTCAGCTAGGGTTGCATTTAGCCTGCTGCGATTGGCCTCAGGATCTCTGGGCTAGGGAGCAAGGGAAATCCACCAGGGACTTTGATGACAATCTAACGACCTCACATGTGTGGGTAGCGAGTGACCTCAGGAGCAGGCTTGTCTGTGGTACCTTCCATGATAGAATAGCCTGCTGTCTCGGTCCATACATGAAGGATGGGCACTTGGGAGAGGTACCAGAGCACTCCCAGCAGCTGTGGAGCTGTAGGAGGGAGAAAAGGAGAGGATAAAAGAACAAAGTAATTCTAAAATGTTAAACTTTCACGTTTTTGAAGTTGTTTTGAAGTGAAGCTCATTTGTTTTTTGTGCCATAAGAGAGACACAACATGAATTCACACCTGTGCATTTTTCTGTGCTCTACTGTATGTAAATTTGGGGGGAGGGAGTCAAAAATCTTTCTGACCCTCCCTGTAATCATGCTCATGATTGGTGGGAATAACAAATTAATAGAAGAAAAGAATGATAAAGTATTTATTAAAATTTTTAAATTTTTCAGTCAGTACATTTCCCTTAAATGGTACCGATATTTCCCTGGCCTGACAGTTACTAATTGCAGCAATGGCAATCGATGCAGAATCCACTCATTTATATCAGAACCGTTCTTCCACGTCAATCAGGACATCGCAATTACTTCCCGCAACGTCTCTCCCTGCCAACTGTTATCAAGGCAGAGGTTCTTTTTAACATCTATCCCTCACAATCAATGCCTGGACTCTCCTTGCCTGAATTCACTCTGATTTCCCCAGGTGAAGGAAAGTAATGAAAGTCCCGTTGAGGCCATCTCCAGCTCTCAACCGTGGATGTGGTCAGACTGTGTCTCCCAGCAAACCCCTCCAAATCCTGTCCACTCTGGCACACTCAGTACTTTAGAGAAACACAAGCGTAGAATGGATATGATTGAAGTTTTTAAATCAATGAAGGGACTGGATACAGATTGGTTAGATAGGTTATTTATAAAATGGACAGGGATGCTACAATGAGAGATCGATGCCTATAACATCAGTGAGCAAAGAGTAGGTTAGATGCCAAGAACAAACTGTCAAGACACATGGGCCTAGAAATATGTTGACACTGCGCCCATTTTACAGGCATAAAACAGGCGCCTAAGCACCCAATATGGCGGGCGGTGTATGCACGCAAATTCCACACTGAAAGTGCACCGCTTACCAAATTGCTGAAATATAGGCATCCAGTGCCTGTGCCTGGACGCCTATATTTCATATGCAAATAGGTGGCCTAACGCCTGTTTCAAGACTCCTTCCAGAAATTGGACTGCCCTGAACGGTGATGTCGCACGGCCTGCTGCGTTCAGGATAACCAAGTCTGCATGCGGCCTAACCAGCAGTCCTTGTATGGAGAGGTGAGCTGTGGTCATGGTCAGCTTGACCAGTCGGAATAACCACTCGAGGACAGCAGAAGAAAGCAAGCCCAACCGTCATGGTAAAGGGCAAGCAACATCCAACCACTTTCTGGATGGAGAGTGGGGGTGAGTCTGGATGAAGAGGAGGGGCGGGTCTGGATGGAGAGTGGAGGCGAGTCTGGATGGAGAGGAGAGGCGAGTCTTGTGCGAGTTAACATTCTCAGCGTTAACTCTGATGAAGTCAAAGTGTGCAAATGTTTTTTGATCATTGAGTGTGCTTTACTTCCATGGTTACTGTTAAAATGGTGTGCAACACTGGTGAAAACACAGGACTTCAGCACCATTGAAACACCAGCAACATTGTATGGAGAGGTGACCGGGTTCTATAATGGGCAGCCGATCCTCAACTCCAGTTTTACACCTGGGCGGCGAGTTGAAAATCTACCCTTATGATTCTAATAGTTTCAGTGTCTTGACAACAGTTTGCCAAGTGGGCACACGCAGAGAGAAAGTTTTACCTGTACCTGCATGTGTGATGTTCGAATGGGCTCCCCCTGAATAATAACCAGCACAAAGGTAGGGCAGAGTTTTGTTTTATTTTCAAATTTAAATCCAAACTCCAGCCTTGCACTGTGGTGGAGGGTATCTAACCTCACTGTGGGGGCCATGAGTCCAATCCCTGATATCAATCCTGCAATGGGGTATCTGACCATGTGATGGGGGACATCGGGAGTCCATTGAGGGAAGGGTAAGCATCTGTCCAATTTCTGGGACCTACTGAGGAGGGGTTTAAGGATCAATTTGACCTCTTGTCCATGTAGACAAGGGAAAACATACTTAGGGAAGCAATTTTTTCTCACTGCTGCAGTCTAAATAATTCCCCTGAATCCTGAACCAAAATCCATTTACCCCTTCGCAAAAGATATGCAAGAAATCCCAGAATAAGAAAATCCATTTGGTCCCATCAATTACACTCCTTCTATGGACCATGCACAATCCAGCCTAACAAGGCATCTGCCCAATCCATCTATCATCCTAAACAAAACTTCTGCATGAGTACTCCCCGATCCCAAGGGTTATCAAGTACAACCCGAGAATATTCACCCATTCTCACATCTCCACTATTCAACCCTGACCTGCTACATTCCAAAGACAACATTCTAGCAGCACATGAACCATTGTGTCCTATGGATTGCTTAATTATCTCTCTCTATATCCCTATAACCAAAAGGAAAAATGAGCTAATTTTTTTCATTGTGGAATTGATCTTTCTTGAAGAAGGATGGAATATCATCTTCTTCAACCACATTTTGCACACAGCAGCAACCCATTAACAGAGGTGAATGTTGACCTGTTTTCTTGGTGGCATTGACTGCAGGAGGATTGTTGGCCAGTACATGGGGAGGACTCCCTGCTCTTCTTCAAGTTATTGACACAGAGGACCTTGAACCTTCCCCTGAATCTCTAGAACAAGTAGAAGGAGGCCTTGATCTAATGTCTCATCTAAAGGACAATTAAACTGGCTCTGGTGTTAATCCGGAAGTAACATTCCTTGTGCCACATTCCTGAGCAGTTTTATACACTGAATATGTGTACACAATGGTCCTGGGAACAAAACGCTTCTAGTAAAATGTCTCTTGTTTATTGTGGCCTCGATTCACTAGGGAGGTCGTTACAGTCAGGAGAATAGGTCAAAGCAAACATTTGTCCTAGAATGATATGAAGAGATTAAAGGGAAACCCGACACACCTGTTCATCCTCAATCACTTGAGTAAGGACAAAAAAACTCAGTCACACCGAGCCCATAGTGCAGGATCTGAAGCACTTTTTAAGCTCGGAATCAATAGCTATAGATTCTGAGCTTTGCTTATTCATCAGACTGCGGACAGAAGGAGACAGCTTTCCAGAGTGTAAGCAGAGCGGATGACACTTATTAAAAGTGCATTCGCTCACAAGTATTCTTCCAATCGATAATAATTATCAAACCAAGCAGCGTCAGATGAAAAAAAGGAACAATCATAATTTGAACCCTTTCCTATTAAGTAGCTAAAAACAGAGAGATTGGGCTATTGAATTTCAAGCCCATCACCTCTGTCATGTTCCCATTCCGACCAGGGCATCATCCATTATTTTAATTATTATTTTCCCTTCCCCATTTTGTTACACCATTCCCTATGCTATTCCCTTTTGCCGATTCAGGTGCCCCCTTGTTAAATTTCATCTCTCTGCCCCCTGACCCCAACTGACAGGTTGGATAATGACAGCCTGCTCACAGCTGGCTGCCCTCAAACCAGAAAACTGCTGTGTCAAGCTCCCATTTCTCTTTCGCTTGCCACTTTCCTAGAAATCACCAGCTCACCGGCAAGGAGTTCACACCAACGGGAAAGACCCACACACTACCACTCATGTTAGTGTTGTTTAACATGCATGGTTTCTGCCATGAGTCCAATCCCTGATATCAATCCTGTGGCGGGCAAGTTCATGATAAAAAAAGAAATAACTTGCATTTATATAGCACCTATCACATCTTCCAGACATCCCAAAGCGATTTACAGCCAATGAATTACTTTTGAAGTGCAGTTGCTGTTGTTATGTAGCCAATCGCAGAAGCCAATTTGCATACGGCCAGTTCATCAGTTCTTGGAGAAAATTAAATAAATCTGTAGAATCTCAAGCTGATATCTTTAAATATATTTTTCGCCCTTGGGGTCTGACTGTCCCACACGCCACCCCCTGCTGAGAAGCCCTGAGGCCTTCTGTGTTATGAGGTATGCAAGAGGAGCAAACTCATCATCTGGTTTTCTGAAACCTTCCATCTTTGGGAAGTCATAAAGTAAAAAATTGTAATACTGGGAAATTTGAAATCAAAACAGAAAACGCTGGGACACAAGCCTCAAACTGAAATGCTAAAAGGACATGCATTCATATAGCACCTTTCATGTCCTCAGGACGTCCCAAAGCGCTTTACAACCAATAAAGTATTTTTGAAATATAGTCTCTTTTGAAATGCAGGAAACGTGGCAGCCAATTTGCACACAGCAAGGTCCCACAAAGAATAATGAGATAATGACCAGATAATTTGTTTTAGTGATGTTGGTTGAGGGATAAATATTGGCCAGGACACCGGGGAGAACCCCCCTGCTTCAAATAGTCCCGTGGAATCTTTTACGTCCAACTGAAGATGGCACCTCCAACAGTGCAGCATTCCCTCAGGACTGCACTGACGTGTCAGCTAAGATTATGTCTTTGAGTCTCTGGAGTGGGACTTGAACCCACAAACTTCTGATGCAGAGGCACGAATGCTATCACTGAGCCACGGTTGGCACCTTTAACCTGTCTGTCCCTTTTACAGATGTTGGCAGGGCCTGTTTTCTGCCTTTGTTACCTTTTGAGGTAGTGTTGAACATCCCCTCGTTAGATCCCGTCAAAAGTGGCTGAGATTGGGAGCTGGCAATGTGAGGGATTGTGAGATGTGAGCCTATGGCCTATCATTCCATGGCACAATGCAGCACATTGGACCCCATATAGCAACATCACTCTGCAGCTTAAAGCAACAGTTCCGCGTATGCATTGAAAAATACTCAGCTTAAATATTTTACGGATCTCTATAAATGCTGACCAGCTATCAATTACCAATCTCGCTCTTGTGTGGTTTAACTAAACAGAATGCACTCAAGCAATTTTAAGCTATTTAAGGGGATCAATACTAAGAATGCAGTTTCTCTCACAATGCTCATGGAGCACTTGCTATTCAGTGGTTACTAGCTGCGCAGAGTAATTACTCATTACTGACACTGATTGCTATCCACACCTCAAAGCCTCTCAGGCTTCACTGCAGCTCTGTAGAAATGTTCCCCACAGCAGATTCTTCTTTGAGTGTGGTGGGCACTATCCCCTTAATTAACCCCCCTAGACTGCATCCATTTCCCATCACCGCATCACAGTGCTGTTTTCACCCAATGTTTCCCCTTCCACCCACAGTGCTGTCCGTTTCTTTTTTAATTAATTCTTAGGATGTGGGCGTCGCTGGCAAGGACGGCATTTATTGCCCATCCCTAGTTGCCTTTGAGAAGGTGGTGGTGAGCCGCCTTCTTGAATCGCTGCAGTCCATATGGTGAAGGTGCTCCCACAATGTTGTTAGGTAGGGAGTTCCAGGATTTTGATCCAGCGACGATGAAGGAACGGTTATACATATCCAAGTCAGATGGTATGTGATTTGGAGGGGAACCTGGAGGTGATGGTGTTCCTATGCGTCTGTGTCCTTAATCCTTCTAGATTTTGATTCCCTCCCCACCTGAAGTGCCATCCACACCTGATCCCCTCACCCAGAGTCCACACCTGCCTTCTACCTTGCCCAGGGTATCATCCATATCTAATTCTTCCGTCCACCAAGAATGTACCAGATTCCCACTCACCTGGAGTGCAGCTTGCACCAGATTACCTTGCCCCCACCATGAATGCATTCAGCACTTGATTTCCCTGCTTTACATAGAATTACATGGAATTTACAACACAGAAACAGGCCATTTGGCCCAACCAGTCTGTGCCAGTGTTTATGCTCAGCTTGAGCCTCCTCCCACTGTATTAACTTCATCTTACCTATCCACATATTCTATTCCCTTCTATTCCTTTCTCCCACAAGTGTTTATCCAGCTTCCCCTGAAATGCATCTACGCCATTTGCCTCAACCACTCCATGTGGTGGCAAGTTCCACATTCTCACCATTCTCTGAGTAAAGAAGTTTCTCCTGAATTCCTTATTGGATTCATTAGTGACTATTTTACATTTACGGGCTCTGGTTTTAGACTCCCCCACCAGTGGAAACATCTTCTCTACGTCTGCCCAATCGAACCCCTTCATAATTTTAAAGAGCTCTATCAGTTCACCTCTCAGTCTTCTCTTTTCTAAAGGAAAGAGCCCCTGTATTATCAACTGTACAAAGAAATCGCTGAAACAGTGTGTGCCGCTGTGCTGTGATGTGCTTGTACCTCTTTAGTCCTGCGTTGCTGACTTGCTCTCTGAGGTAGGCACAGGTGTACAATAATTTATCTTAAAAGGTGATAAGGGCCAATTTTCCTGTGTTTGCCAAGGCTGAGCCTCCATAAAACCATTAGCAGATACAATAGCTTAACAGCTTCATTCAAATCTGGAAGGGCAATCAGGACTCAGGCAGGACAGATAAGGAGCGGCTGGGTAACCTTGGGAAAGCAAGGCACCAACCATGCAAGGAGAGGTTTAATAAGGCTTCCACAATAGCAGGTATTTATCAAGCGTCCTGCAGTTAGGCTCAGACCTACGAAGCTTTTAAACACTACATTTCCAAATAGCTATAACGAACTTCAATTAATTCTCTTTTTTCCAAATGTAATGAGAATCAGGGTAAATTTTACGATTTAACGCTCCCAGTGCAGAGCTTTGCCAGGTGGAAGGGCCTACCGGGAATTCAGTCTGCCCGATTCATGTCCCGCACGATTTTAAGATATGTGTGCAAAATGCACCCCCGCCCCATCCCAAAATTACACACGGATCCACAGTGAGGCAACATGAGGAACCAGCACTCCTCTCCTCCCCTGAAAGTGCTGACTCGACCCCAACAGACCTCTGGTAACTTGCCCAAATGACCGTTCTTCATGTGTGAGCCTTGACAGTGTGTGTTGGCAGGGAACTCAACTGTGAGGGAGACAGGAGGACTCATAGCTGGGCCTGATGAACTCCCACAACGCCCACACGTAATGCACTTTCCAGCGGGGCTTACTGGATAGCACTGAGGCGCAGGAACTCTGACCATATTGTCTGCTCCCTAACCCAGAGCGCTGAGGCCAATCGAGGCACTCCCAACTATTGCCCTGGGTGAGATCAGCTGACTCAGCACAGACCAGGGATTGAACCTGGGCCTTCTTGATCTGTGGGACTCAGTTCCACACTGGGCAGTGCCCAAACCACTGAGCCAGCAGAACTATTTCATCATAGTGAAACTCGATTTGTATTTGTGCTTTTGGCAATGGCAAAACTAATTCTGGGAACTAATGTGTTTATTTTCCTTTTACATTGAACCCCTATGCTCTTTGTTTGCTTGAATGGCTTCTCTCTGGAGCTGTGCTCCGATGCGTGTTCACACTATACCTGCCCTGAGTGTTTTTGTAACTTGCCCGTCAGTTCCTATCTATCACCGGCCCCCTCCATTCTGAAGGAGCTGTGACATGTGTCACCTCAGAAGGGACACTTTAGCTGTCAGACGGTGATGGGTCAGGGAAATAGCAAACCTCTTGGTTTAAACAACTTCTGACCTCTGACCTTTGGCCACCCACTGTGACCCCTGAGGCATTTCCACTGGACTCTCTCAAGTGAGTAGCATGGAAATTGTAACACTATTCAACCACATGAAGACTGCCTCAACCCTATCTTGGTTGCAAGCCCTAACCATGACTATTTATTTCTCTGATTGCATCTCTCTCTACTGGTCTTTCCCTGTCAGTCTGTGCATGCATTTTCTCCTCCTCCCCTGCGTGGAGACTGTCTCTTGCTTTTATTTGTGTGTGTTTTTCTCTATCTCTCTCTCACACACACCTGTCATTAAGAGTCATAAGTGACAGGTTCAAAAGGTAAATGATGCTTCTCAACCTGCTGCTGGAAAGACAAATGCTACAAAGGCCTGTGCTGGCTAGTCCCACGGTCTTCATGACCCAAACGAGTTACACTGCAACTGGTGGATTCAAACAAGAGGCCTCGACTTCAGCGGGAAGAACTACAGAACCACAGATCATGTAGGGTGGATGTATAGGTAAATACATCCAAGTAAAGGGACTAACAGGAATCTGTATTATCCAGGTAAAGGGACTCACTGGGAACAGTATAATCCAGGAAAGGGGACTCACTGGGAACAGTATAATCCAGGTAAAGGGACTCACTGGGAACAGTATAATCCAGGAAAAGGGACTCACTGGAGTCAGTACTATCCAGGTAAAGGGACTCACTGGAGTCAGTACTATCCAGGTAAAGGGACTCACTGGGGTCAGTACTATCCAGGTAAAGGGACTGTCTGGAGTCAGTACTATCCAGGTAAAGGGACTCACTGAAGTCAGTACTATCCAGGTAAAGGGACTGTCTGGAGTCAGTACTATCCAGGTAAAGGGACTCACTGAAGTCAGTACTATCCAGGTAAAGGGACTCACTGAAGTCAGTACTATCCAGGTAAAGGGACTCACTGGGGTCAGTACTATCCAGGTAAAGGGACTCACTGAAGTCAGTACTATCCAGGTAAAGGGACTCACTGAAGTCAGTACTATCCAGGTAAAGGGACTCACTGGGGTCAGTACTATCCAGGTAAAGGGACTCACTGGGGTCAGTACTATCCAGGTAAAGGGACTCACTGGGGTCAGTACTATCCAGGTAAAGGGACTGTCTGGAGTCAGTACTATCCAGGTAAAGGGACTCACTGGGGTCAGTACTATCCAGGTAAAGGGACTCACTGGAGTCCGTACTATCCAGGTAAAGGGACTCACTGAAGTCAGTACTATCCAGGTAAAGGGACTCACTGGAGTCCGTACTATCCAGGTAAAGGGACTCACTGAAGTCAGTACTATCCAGGTAAAGGGACTCACTGGGGTCAGTACTATCCAGGTAAAGGGACTCACTGGAGTCAGTACTATCCAGGTAAAGGGACTCACTGGAGTCCGTACTATCCAGGTAAAGGGACTCACTGAAGTCAGTACTATCCAGGTAAAGGGACTCACTGGAGTCCGTACTATCCAGGTAAAGGGACTCACTGGGGTCAGTACTATCCAGGTAAAGGGACTTTCCAAAATAAAAAAGCTTGGGAGGAGAAAGGCCAGTTGACTCTCATCAAGCCTGCTTCTTCCACAGAATGCGTTGCAACCGGTCCTTTCAGGGATGTAGCCATTTAATCCCCCAAGGGAGAGATCTGTTTAAATGCTCCCTGATCCCCCACACCTTCACTGTTCAGCTCTGGCCAGTTGCCTTTACACACAAGATAGTACCATCGTCCCAACTGCCCAGGAACCTTGAAGCATTTGACGATCTCTGTCTACACTGATCACAGTAACTTTCAATCTCATTCCCAGACAGATATGTATCCAGCTCTTTTTTTGGCAGAGTTAATTAGCCGCCATCAACTGCTTCCACTGGGACTCTGCTTGCCCACCGCTTTATGGAAAACAAGGAAATGGTTGAATGGTTGGCTACCAGGACAACAATTTTTTGTCTTGCATCAAGTCCAGGAGTCACTACATTTCTGGTATAAATGTAAACTGACAGCCGTAGTGCTGCGATTGCAGTCTGTGACTAACCTGCTAGGTCTGTTAAAAAAAAGCTTTTCTTAACAGCAAGGTAATTCCACAAATTGAACAGCTTGGAAAGAGACACAAACACCTTGAATTTTTGCGGTGCAATTATTAGCAACAAACAAATGAACACATTTGTATGAACTCCTTTGCCTGCTACTATATCAAAGTGTTAACCTGTTTGTATTTTAAAATAAAATGTCGGACAGAAGAATTTCATACGAACGCATCAACAACGTTTGGTTATTAATATCGCACCGCGCCATTTTCAGGCAAAACTAAACTTAAAAATTATATTCAGTGAAAAAAAATTAAAATAGCAAATGTTAACACCTCAGAACATTCTAAAACACGAGGTACAGGCACAGGGGAGGATCCTGTATTTATAGCACAGTCTGAACATGTACAATCAGCAGCTTCAGACTCCACAGTGCAACCAGCCTGTCCCCTGCCACAACGAGCATTAGTAATTACTCCCACAGATCCATTGTCCTCTGTATAATACAGGGCAACAATCTTGCACTAGAACTGCAACGTAAATATTACACGTTCACAACACCACAGAACTTCCTCTCTTCCACATCTCAAATCACAGAACGTTCTTGGGGAAAGGGCAAGAGAATGGCGTTATTTGGATCTACTCTTTCATGGAGTCGGCACAGGCCAAATGGCCTCCTTCTGTGCTGTAGGATTCAAAGATTCCACCCTAACTTTCCCCTGAAATGCAGAATGGGAATTACCGACTCTCTGTGACACTGAGGCCTGAGTTTTGCTCCACTATCATGCTCGAAATCAAGCCGCATAATGGTGGGAAAATAGGGCGTTGAGGCACACTGAAAACTCCCCACTTTGACCTAAGGTTTTCTACCCTGCCCTTGCTGGATGCCCATTCCCTGTCCGACAGCATATAAATACCAACAGGGAGGCCGAGACCAGCCTTCCGGCCCATTTTCCTAGCAACTGCCCCGCTTACCGGCACTCTCCGGGGCTGAAGGCAATGGTAGGTGTGAGGTAGCAGCGCTGGTACGCCCAAATTTCACCAATGAAGAGACAAGGCCTAGTAGGAGCCTTACCTTCTTCCAAAATGGCCCTCATTCACTCAGCTGTTTAGGCCTGCGGTTCCTGCTCTTTTAAGATCCCTCACCGCCTGCTGCAGAGGCATTCCCACTGGCGGAATCCCTCTCGGTGACACGGAGCCCATGGTGTCTGAGTAATGACCCCCAACCCTAGAAAATGGGTCTGGCGGGGTGCAGAGTTATCAAAGGGCAACCCCAACAGTCTCCACCCCTCACCCCACACCGCTCCAAGGAAAATCCAGCTCCAAACAGCTTATATGGCAAATATAAATGTCACAAAAGTCTCGTCATTTTGAGGGCAAACGATTGCAGTCCTCAAAGGGTTAATATTTTGACACGAGCTGTCAGCGAAATGGGAAGCCGTGACTTGAGGTTGTCTTAATGGCATCGGGCCTGTCAATCTCAGCCTGCAGGCCTGAAACACCTCGCAAACACTGACATTGCAACTCCGGTGTTAATGTTCTGTGAGCGTTGACCTTTGGCCTCCGCTAGCTGGAAGCTGCAACGTTCAGCCGTGCAGTATTGATCGGCTGATCAATGGCTTAACTCAGCCGAACGACATTTGATAAACACTCGCTGTGAAGAGGATTTTGAGGATGCTCAGGACAAGAGGATGACTCCAATTGTATTGCTCATAACTGCCAGCTGTAATGGATTGGAAATTGAGCATTGCTTCCTTCAAGAAAAGGCATTCTTCTTGTAAATGGAGGGATTGAAATTCATGCCCTATCCCCTCCTAAACAGCAACAGTCCCTGGGATGAGAGCAAAGAAACAGCACTGAATTCATAGAATCTTAAAGCACAGAAGGAGGCCATTCAGCCCATCGTGCCTGTGCCATTCTTTCTCAATAGCCCTGCAAATTCTCCTTTTCAAGTATATATTCAATTCCTTTTCGAAAGTTACCACTGAATCTGAATTCCAGATCATAACAGCTCCCTGTGTAAAAACATTTCTACTCATCTCTCCTCTAGTTCTTTTGCCAATTACCTTAAATCTGTGTCCTCTGGTTACTGACCCTTCAGAAAACAGTTTCTCCCCATCTACTCTTTCAAAACCCCTCATAATTTTGAACACCCCTTTTAAATCTCCCCTTAACCTGCATTGCTCCAAGGAGAACAGTTCCAGCTTCTCTCGTCTCTCCACATGTTTAAGATGGTGCTATCCAAATTCATGACTGGCAGCTCACTACGGCATGCATTTACCCCGAGGCCTGTTGGGTCACGAAGGTACGGATCGATCAGCGCATCTTTTCACACTGTCACTTACTCGCTACTTCCAGCGATGCGTTTCTGCTGACCGCCTCCCCAAGGTAATTCCTCGCGAGGCACACGTAGACGCCTTCGTCCGGCTTACTCCTCCGGCCGTGCACGATGCGCAGAAAGAAGAGCGAGCCGCTGGGGAGCAGCATGCGGTGGGAGCGAGGGTCATCCTTGTCTGTCTCCACTCGCTCTCCGTCCTTGTACCATTCGATGATGGGAGTGGGCCTCCCCTCTGCTTTGCAGTTCAGCGTGGCAGGCTCCCCTTTCGATACGATCAGGTCTGAGGGGTGCTCGATGACCCGGGGAGCAGAATCTTCCAGACGCAGCCTAGAGCCTGAAAGAAAACATCATACCCCAAAAAAAATTAGATTTGCCATGACGATTACCCAATCTGGTGAGCCATGTTGCTAAGCCAATGATTTGTTAACGATCACCTCATCATATTAGATTCTGAGCTCCTTGTTGGCTCAGTGGGTAATGTACCATGTGGTGGTAGTGCTGAAATTCCCTAACACCACCGTGGGAGTGTCATCGCCCTAAGAACTGCAGTGGTTCAAGAAGGCCCGCCACCACCTTTTTTGGGGCAGGCTAGGAATAGACTAGAAATGAGGCTTTTACAAGTATTACCCATAGTCCCAGGACAAACAAATAAAAAAGAACTTGGACCAGGGAGGTCTCACGCTCAATCAGCTGACCTCAGCCTGGGTGGCAGAACAGGTGTTACAATTGGACTCAGTACCCCTGAGCTATAGGAGGGGAAAATTATCCAGGGCCCTTAATATTGAGCGCTGTTTTGCATCCACATTTCCCCCTTTTTAGCCCAGGGTTGAAGAAGCCAATGGCACCACCCAACAACTTGCATTTATATAGCACCTTTAACGGAGTAAAACGTTCCAAGGCACTTCACAGGAGCGTTATCAGACAAACATGATATCGAGCCAAAGAATGAGACATTAGGACTAGTGACCAAAAGCTTGGTCAATGAGGTAGATTTTAAGGAGGGTCTCAAAGGAGAAGAGAGAGGCAGAGAGATTTAAGGAGGGAACTCCAAAGTTTAGGGCCTTGACAGCTGAAGGCACGGCCACCAATGGTTGAGTGAAGGAAGGAGGGATGGACAAGAAGCCAATAATTGGAGGAGCGCAGAGATCTCGGAGGGTTGTAGGGCTGGAGGAAGTTACAAAGAAAGGGAGGGGCGAGGCCATGGAGGCATTTGAACATGAAGATGAGAATTTTAAAATGGAGGTGTTTGGGGACCGGGAGCCAATGAAGGTCAACGAGCTCAGGGGTGATGGGTGAACGGGACTTGGTGCGAGTTAGGATACGGGCAGCGGAGTTTTGGATGAGCTTAAGTTTACAAAGGGTGGAAGGTGGGAGGCCGACCAGGAGCTAAAATCCAGTCCGACTACGATCAGCTAACTTTGCAGAGCCCTCTAATCGAACTGAGAGCCTCGCTGGCCTGTAGTGTTCAGTACCACACAGTATGTTGACCGACTGAGACGGGAGGCAAGACAGTTTGTTTTCATCAGCATAACCCTATCAACATCCTTTAAAGAGACAACATTGTCACAGAAAGTTTATGTAAAAAACTTGGAAAAGGTTTGGCAAACACAGGACACAATGGTATAAACTTCCTCACGATGGAGTCGACTAGCAGTTTCTCCGCCTCCCCAACTAAAATAGTTTTCCGTGCACCTCAGCACAAGACGATGCCCTTTGATTGTGCTGCATCATCCCTTAAATCAAGATGGACAGACAAAACAGTCCTGACTGGATTTATGGCTGAGAGAAATGGCCACATTTTCCCTGATATAACTGGGACTGGGCTGCCGTGTGTTTATCTCGGTTTGTGTGAGTCTAGCTGCAATTTCAATGTGTATTCCACTTAATGCGAATCTCATTTTTGTGACAAACAGATTAATCACCTCACAATCAGCTGCACTTATCTCTCCCGACACTAAACGGTCTTACAGGTACATCAGTGGGAAACTCGGGATTCTGCCCTCAGGAGTATTCTCCTTATCTCCCCAAGCCTGGCTGCTTCACATAAATACATTTTTATGCTAATACCATCCATTTAATCATATCGTAACATGGCATATTCACTCACAGTGTGCCCTTTTCAAGTAGCACATAAAGTCAATTACTGTGAAAGTGAAGAGTTAGAAGACTACACATCACCCCCTTGTTATAATGCTATCCATCTAATGCACCCTATTCTCATTAGAATTCAACCTCTGTTACAACGAGGGCAGTTTTTAAGGCCCACTGGTCGTGTTAGCGTTGCCAACCCTCCAGGAATTAACAATTAATCTGCAGGACACTGCTACGAGCAACCCAGGAGAAAAATCATAGGGGCATTTTGAAAAATTGTGTGTGATTTTTTTTCATTTTCTTTTATTAGTTATAAAAATAATGGAGATGGGATTAAAAGGTTTGACTGACAGTCGAGCATCATCCAATGGGGTAAATAAGAACCAATTGGTGTGGGAAGGCAGTGCACCATGAGGATTGACATGTTGGGTAACCAATGGCGGGAGCGTGGGGGCGGGATGGTTGGAGGTCGTGTGATGAAACCTCCTGGAACATGTTCTTAAGAACATAAGAAATAGGAGCAGGAGTGGGCCATACGGCCCCTCGAGCCTGCTCCGCCATTCAGTAAGATCATGGCTGATCTTCGACCTCAATTCCACTTTCTCACCCGATCCCCGGTCCAACCAAAGTTGGCAACCTGAATCTGTGTGGCTTTGCTTTACACTGATTCCAGGAGCATGAGCTGTACTTTCTCTGCAGCTTGCCAAACTGGGCCACAGTGTGTTCTTACCAGGCAGATTTAGGTGTGTTAGAACATGGCAGCCATTGGAAGTAGGCCAAGGCTTCCCGACTAGGGGAGGGGGTTCAAGGAGACGGCCCCGATCCTGGATGTATTTTTGGGCAATTGGGAGTAATTTACTCCCCGGCCTCCACCGGTGGGGGAGAGGGGGGGTGCGGAGACTTGCTACGGCAAGCTTTGGTGATCCACCATGGTGGGTGGAAGAGGTAATTTCCAACTTCCTGCAGGGATAATCGATTTTGGACCGAAAATGTTAAATTTTGGCGAAGATGCCTGTGTCCATTCACGCTTTGGAGATGCCCCAACCTGAAGGCTGGGGCCTAACCTGTGTCCAGGATTTCAACTTGGCAACTGCAGAGGCTGCGTTTACCTCCTCTGCATCAGGTTAACATAAGTGAGTGGGTGTACTCCGTCCTGATGGGACCTGATGCTAGAAAATGGCAGGGAGGCAGGGACATAGCAGATTGCATCGCTGAGTACTTATCAGATCCATTGAAAAATCAGCACTGGGATCAGACGGAAGGCTGAGGCTGCATGGTCCATCATTCCTGAGGATTCTGCACCCAGCATTATATTAAGGACTATGCATGGTGCTCACATTTATTCTCTATAAAACAACCCACCCTCATTACTAGGCTCTCAGTTATAACACTCTCTGTGTTACACACCACCCTCCGTATAAGACTCTCACTTATAACACTTTCTATTATATACTCACACTCAGTAAAGGCTCTCATTTATAACACACTCCCTGATGCAAACCCACCCTCAGTATAAGACTCTCAGTTATAACACTCCCTGATGCACACCCACCCTCAGTATAAGACTCTCAGTTATAACACTCCCTGATGCACACCCACCCTCAGTATAAGACTCTCAGTTATAACACTCTCTCTATATCACACCACCCTCATTCGAGGTCCCACTGCAGAATTCCGTGCGTTGGATCGCATAATGGGAGCAAACCCCGTGTTTAAAATCATTGGATGGAAAACTGGATGTCGGGGGCAGGGGGGGGGCACAACATCCGAATTCCCGACGTGCTCTCAGGACACAGTGCTTTGACTAGGAACACTTAAGACAAATATTTATATCAGCGTTCTCCCTGGTATTTTGGATTATAGGAAAAGATCGTCTGTGTTGGGAATGGAACATTTTTGCACCAATTTTTCCTTCTTCATATTAGGCAGAGCAACAGCAGGATGCAGCCGCAATTCTCACAAGCGTGAAGTTCAGGAAGAGTTGGAACTGTTGTCCTTAAAAAGACACAGGTTCCCAAAGACCTAGTGCGTCGGCTGCACTCGACTCAGTAAATCGGAAATTTGCACCCAAAATGCGCTTGAAATTGCGCTGGTTCGGTTATGCTTCAACTTTCCGCTAAAATTCATTTGCATGATCACAAAGGCAAAATCTTCCATGAACCAGTGCAATCGGCCAACGTAACTGAACGGGATTATTTCTTTTTTTTTCCATTAAAAAGTATTCCTTGATGTATTTAAGAGTGGCAATCTGGTGCAGTTTTATTAATAGAGCTGAAAATGGGTTAATCCGCAAAAATGAGCATTTTTGGCCAGTCCTCCACCTGTGAGTAACCTGATTTAAAATCACTGAAAATGACCTAAAAAGACTGCACTGAACCATTTAATAGTTTCATTGGCGTACGTTAGTCAGTTTCATAGTATGAAAAAACGCTAAAACATGCCCACTGGTGCCTGTGCGCCTAAGACAAGGAGCGCAATTTGAAGAGCTTTCCCGAACCTGCGCGATCGGTGGAATCTCGCAATGTCGGCCTGGGGGGGGCGTGGCCAGTTTTGTGGGCGGGGCCTGGGTTCGGGCGAATTGAATCTTGAACCAGCGTAAAGGATCGCGGAAAACACGGACGTAAGTGGCTTTGGGCGTAACTCACTTATGTTTAAAATTCCCCCGCTCTTTCACGCTGGTTCGGCCGATTTCCGCCCGGATTGCGGTGATGTAACCACGGAAACGAGCGGAAACTCGACCCCTCTGTGTTTACTCCGTGAGTACAAAGGGGTGCAGTTCCTGGCGAGTGGGAGAGATGCTCCACAGGCAGCAGAAACAACAGCTGTGCTTTGCTGTTTGTTTTACGTCAGACATTTCAAGATTGATACAAAAGGTTGAGGCGCAGGAGCAGATCTTATGTTGTTGGACAGCGTCTCACCCACTGTTTCATACTGGTTTGACACTGGCTCCTTAAAATAACTCTCAATTGAATTTGGATGGCTCAGAAATTCCAGGAATGCCAATTACCTTGGGATTTGGGTCTCTCAGTGACTGGTATAGCATTACAAAGCAATAATCACATTGCAGTGCACTTTAAGGAACACAACAGTGATTGACATTTACAATCGCCTCTCAAAATACAACTAATGAAAAAGCATCAACTCCCTAATCAACTTCTTAAGTACGTGCTAACTGAGTCTGGTGAATGATTCTGTGCCTCACATTCGAAGTGTGGGCCGCGTGGTTCCACCTGATTGCTCAGTGTACTTTCAGCACCTTAGACAGAGCAGCTATGCCTGCCCTAATATTCCACACGTATTGATCATTTCATGCATTTCATGTGAGTATAAGAATATAGGAACAGGAGAAGGCCATTCAGCCCCTCTAGCCTGCTCCTCCATTCTATTAGATTATGGCTGATCTGTACCTCAACTCCATTTACCCACCATAACTCCTTATCCCTTGATATCCTTACCCAACAAAAATCTATCGATCTCACTCTTGAAAGCTCCTATTGTCCCAGCATACACAGCCTTTTGGGGGAAGACAACTGCAGATTTCTACTACCCTTTCATTCCCTTCCTCCTCTGCCACCAACACCAATCACCTCAGTTGATGGATTCCACTATGGTGCTAGTAGTCAGACGCATGAGGCCTGTTGTAATGCATCATTCAAAGCTGAGCTCCCTGCACCTCCAGCAGACACAGGCTACATCAGTCACCTATCTCTCAGCACCTTTTATTACTGACTGTCACATTTTACTAAGCTCTGGAATTCCCTCCCTAAACCACTCCGCCTCTCTACCTCTCCTTCCTCCTTTAAGATGCTCCTTAAAATCTACCTCTTTGAGCAAACCTGTCCTAATATCCTCTTATGTGGCTCGGTGTCGAATATTGTTTGATAACGCTCCTGTGAAGCGCCTTGGGACGTTTTACCACGTTAAAGGCGCTATATAAACGCAAGTTGTTGCTGTTGTTTACTCATTAATACAGCTCTGCAACCCTGATGTGCTTGTTTCCTTTTACATATAACTCTTGTACTTTATAAATGTATTATTTTTCCCAATTTTCTGCCTGTCCCTAGTGAGTCATGTTACAGTTTGGTCAAATGGGCACCAACAGCCCTCCAACTCCTCACCATAGTGGCTATTCGTTATGTGTGAGCCTGGAGAGTGTCAGCGGGCAATTGGAGCGGGGTCCGGGGTGGGGTGGGGGGTCATCACACTTCAGCCTGATTCCGGAGTCCACATATTCACACTGAATAACAATTAAGGGGAAGAGTCCAAGTTGACATTGATGCTCCCTAGCCCAGGTTCTGTCACTAACTGGGACAATCCCAACTCTCACCCAGTCAATTCAGCATAGACCGGGGATCAAACTTGGGACTTAACTTTTCTTTTCTAGCTGCAAGGTTCGATACCAAACTGAGCAACGCTGTTGCTCACTAAACCATGCGAGAGAGGAGGTGACAGTGGATGGTGGGAAGCTCTTACTTGCCTATTCTTGGTCACAATCAAAATGGATCATAATTACAATTATCATTGTGCGTGTGTGTATATCTGCGTGCAGATGTGTATGGGTGTATGTGTCTCCATAAGCACATGTGTATGTGTGTGGACGTGTGTATGCATATGTACGTGTGTGCCTACACAATGCACTGACAGATTGTCAATGTACATCACAGCTGGATATAATCAGCTAGCATCACAGTTTAATCAGCTTTCTGTCTGACACACAGCCACTTTCCGAAATTTCCAGTGAATTTCTGCCCCGCTGATTGATTTTAAATTGATGAAACGGACCTGAAATTGACAGGTTCTCTTGTTATTGATATCACATCAGTGTCTAGTAAATTGAGATGTCAGGGCTGACTTTCCGAATACTGGGGCAGACCCTTAACCACTTGGGGTGCCCGTTGGGAAATCGAGAGCATGCTCCCCATGAGCTTCCATCCAAATGGATGGACGGCTGTCGGAAACACACCAATGATATTCCTGATGTGCGTTCCTGGGGGAGATGGGGTTAGTCATCTGCAATCAGAAAATCAGTCCTGTAATATTGTATCTGGATAAAACTTGTTTGCATTTCAACAGGAATGGAAAATGGTCACTATTATCTTGTTTAAATTGTCAGCTCAGCGATTTCATGGAGTGAGTATGTCAACATTGCAAACTCGGAGCTTCAAGATTCCATCCCCAGCCTGTGCTGAGTTAGCTGATCACCTTTGAGTCAGAGGGTTGTGGGTTCAAACCCCAATACATGACTTGAGTATATAATCTAGATTAACATTGGGGGAGTGCTGCACCATTTGAGGTGCCATACTTCAATGAGATGTTAAAACTGTCTGCCTTTTTTGCCAGGTTAAATGGACATTAAAGATCTAAAAGAAAGAAAGACTTGCATTTATTTTGCACCTTTCATGATCTCAGGACATCCCAAAATGCTTTACAGCCAACCAAGTACTTTTTGAAGTGTAGTCACTATTATAATATAGGAAACACGGCAGCCAATTTGCGCACAACAAAGTCCAACAAACAGCAATGTAACAATGACCAGATAGTCTGATTTTAATAATGTTGCTTGAGGGATAAATATTGGCCAGAACACCAGGAAAATTCCCCTGCTCCTCTTCGAAATAATGCCATGGGATCTTTTACATCTACCTGAGAAGGCAGATTGGGCCTTGGTTTAACTGAAAGATGGTACCTCTGACAGTGCAGTTCTGCACTGGAGTGTCAGCCTAGTATTTTTTGCTTAAGTCTTGGGGATTTGAACCCACAACCTACTGACTCAGATATAGTGCTACCAACTGAGCCACGGCTGGCACCTCATTACTAGCTGAAGAACAGAAAGGGCTTGTCCTGGGAACCTGGCCAAATTTCTTCCCTTAAACCAATATTACCAAAATAGATTAACTGGTCATTCATCTCAATGTTATTTGTGGGATCTTGCTTTGTACAAAATGGCTGCCACGTTTAACCAATTTAACAGCAGTCATTACAATTCTGAAAGTAATCAACTTGTATCAAGAGCTTTAGAATCTGTGTGAAAGATGAAGACAAAGTGCTATAGAAATGCAAGGCTGTCTTTCTTATCTCAGCTGGTGGAAGGGGCGGGTGTGACAGAGGGCACTACATTTAGCTTCCCTTAGGTTAATAAAGGGAAAGAGTCCTGATCACTATCCAGTGACTGCTGCTGGAAGATGCCAGTTTTCATGGGTGAGTCTCGACAGGCTATTTGACCATGAGGTAAACTGTAGTGGAGCTCGATATTGCCTTTACCCAACTTTCACCACATTTTCACTTTCCAGCACGAGTCAGCAGCAGAAATCATTGGCTGATTTATCCCCTCTCTAGCCTAGGGTCACTGAAACCAATCATGGCATCCCCCCCACCATTGCCGACCCAGATGAGATTAACTAACTGGCACAGGCCAGGGATCGAACCTGAGACTTTCCTGGTCTGTAAGGTTCAGTGGTGACGCATTTACCCAGCACCTTGGCTGGGGGAATGGTACAACTGGAGGAGAAAGAAAGTATTTTATTGAAAGACATCAAGAAGCAGATCCTCGAACGTCATCCTTTCAACCTGGAGAGCTAGGAGCATGACTAAACTGGGGCATATTAAAACAGCCATTGGGAGAGGCTCGTCTTTCAGACACATTCCACTGCCAACTTAACAGCTGTGCTAGTGACCACCCACTACTAGGTCCAAACAATTAAACTTGACCCCACTTGCCCCTAAACTAAGCTTTATGACATACACTGGCAAATTATACAGCAAAGATCTTTGAGGAATACATAACTAATTCACTGGATCAACATTAGACATACCTAAAAGAATGATGAAGGTTGATATTAGAATAAAGAATCATTTTCAGACCAAGACTTCATTATTTAATACTAGTCAATCACCTATGGTACTGCCAACAGGGAGTTAAGGACAAATACAATCTTTTGGAGAAGCAGGGTTAGATGGCATTTTACAGTCCTTATTTTTACATAATACTTTTATTTTATATTATTATTCATAATGAAAATAGCAAATGTTGCAGCAATGTAAGAGGTTAGAGGATAGGACTCTCTCTGCAGACTGAGGAGCTGAGAGACGCAAAACTGAGGCACTACACTGCCACCGCTGGTGGGAGGGTCCAATTACAGTGTGACAAGTTTACATTGGGAGATTTCATTATAAATGCAGACATAGGAATTAATAATGGAAAAATTGACACAGAAGTGCCAGAAAACATGTCAACAGGAAGTAAGGTTTTGTAGACCGGAAGTGCATGCAAATATAAAATTTTAATTTTTTTATATATACATATATGAGTAGTTTCCTTCCTTTCACTGTTGGTCACCATAGCCAATTGGTGTCAAGAGGTAGAGTAGATGACTTATAGCCAGACTTCTGCAAATACACTGTCAGTGAAGTGTAAGGACAACAGCTGCTGGAAAATTCTTGTGTTCCCTATTGGGATGCATCAAGCTACTGCCCTTGAGTCACTGGACTTTTCACCTTTCAAGCTTATCTCATGGTAAATTACACAACGTGGTGTTCCTGAGGCAGAGCTTTGCTTGATGGGAGCTCATTACAGGGGTTCAGGCACGAAGATGAGTGTGGTCCATTTGCATGCCTGTGTATTAAAATTTAACTTTAATGATTTAATGTTCCTGGGCAGAGCCTCGTGAGGTGGGCATTTGGCCACGAGGTCAGTGTGAGCTGAGAATCAAGTGAGATGCCCTCCACAGCCAAATTCACAATTTGCGCTCCTGGGAGCACTAAATCATTACAATTTACTTGTAGAGCTCAGCAATGTGGGGAGTAATCGGAACTGTACCCCACCACTGTCAAGGGGCAGCATGCTGGTCTTCTACTGTACAGTGCTATCTGCTGTAAATTGGTGGAGTTACTTAGCCAAGTAGTGTCACGGAGCTGAAACACCGGATTAATAATACAAATGAACAGGGGGATGGCAAAGAACCATCCAGTCCATTGAAGTCTACCCCATCCATGCATACTATAGCCACTCATGCATTGACCCTCTCCCAGTCACCTTCTTCCTGGAGAGGCATTAAAGCAAAGAACAACCCAAGGCCATTTTAGGAAAAGCACTGGGAAGTTCCTCTCCGATCCCCTCAGATGATCAAACAAGGTCGAGGAGGCCGGTAAATCTCACTCATCCCAGCCACCCCGCGACTTACCCTCCACCGCTTGAAGTGCGCTCCTCTCCCAGGAGCTTGCCACCGCCCTCCTGATGGACCACAGGGAATCCAAACTCATCGCCCTCATCTCTATTAATGTTAATCCAAATCACCCACGCCATTGGGTTCAGTGACCTTCCTCAGGCAGCAGCCTGTGTTACTGACTGAAGGGCATATTTCATAAATTTGTGCTGCCAATAGGGACCCACAGCCCTCACTCCCCCAAAAGGCTGCGGATGCTGAGTCAATTGAAATTTTCAAGACTGAGAGCGATAGTTTTTTTTAGGTAAGTTTATCAAAAGATATGGAGCAAAGGCGGGAAAATGGAGTTGAGGTGCAGATCAGCCGTGAGCTAATTGAATGGTGGAACAGGTCTATTCCTGTTCCTACCTCCGTATGTAGAGCTTTGCCCATTGGGAGCTTAGATTTGTACAATATATTATTATATCTCTGCTGATGTGAATCCAACTCACTCATGCCGCCAGAATCAGTAACTGTTCTCAATCTTCAACCTACATGAATAACTATATTTCTACTGGTGATAATCTGGCTCCATCATAGTGTCAGACTCTGTAACTCTGTCAAACCAAATCCCACTCAGTTATATCATCAGCACTCACTGTTTAAACAAAACTATTAAGAAATTTAAAAAAAACAGAACTAAACTAAAAAGATGTGAATGTTAATAATTCTTAGCAACTGTTTGACTTTTTTACGAGAGGTCCCGGTGGTGACATTCGCTCTTTAAAGCCTGAAGCAACCTGTGTTTTTTAAATTGCTCCTGCCATCCTTTCAGTGCATTACCATAAATCAGCCATCCTGATTAAACACTCAACGGTGTGCACTGAGCTATCTCTGGTCACTCAACCACCCACTACGAAGCACAATGTAATTAAATATTGACTGGGCAATGCAGTTTCCTTTAACAAACTAAGCTGCAGTTTGGACATTAACAAGACTTTGGTTGAAGCATCAAGAGATCGCCATACATGAGTACAGTTTTGGTTCTGTACACACGCGCTATCCTGATGCAGTGTTAGACTGGGATGTTCTGCTCGCAGACACTGTCTAGCTCTGATGAGGCTGGTAAGCACTCAGAGATTTGCCAGATGTCTGTCTCCAGCTGTCACTTCCTTCTCTGCATCCCGGCTCCATCTGGTATCTCACAGCTCCTCCTGAACCCTCTAACCAGTTCCTCGTCAGTAGCAGCAGTAACTTTCCTGTCTTTCCTCTTTTCTCCCCTCCTCTGTTGCAGCACTGACTCAAGCAAGCATATGGTTTCATGGGATCCAACAGCCCTCCGTTCCCTCACTTCTCTATGTTGAGCCAGACAATGAGTACCAGCAGGCTATTCAAACATGGGGGGCATCACAGTCGAGTCTGATCCTGCCTCACCCAATGTCCTCTCAGAACTCTGCGTTCCTCTAATTCTGGCCTCTTGTGCATCCCCAATTTCCTTCGCCCCACCATTGGCGGCTGTGCCATTCTCTACCTCAGGGGTCTCTACCCCAGAGGGCTGTGGATGCTGAGTTGTTGAAAGCTGCGAATAGATAGATTTTTGGATACTAGGGAACAAGGGATATGGGGATCGGGTGGGAAAGTGGAGTTGAGGGCGAAGATCAGCCATGACCTTATTGAATGACGGAGCAGACTCGAGGGGCCGAATGGCCTACTCCTGATCCTGCTCCTATTTCTTATGTTCTTACGTGCTTTAGCTGTCTAGGCCCTAAGCTCTGTAGTTCCCTCCCTAAACCTCTCCACCTCTCTCTCTTTAAGATGCTCCTTAAAGCCTACCTCTTTGACCAAGCTTTTGGTCACCTATCCTAATACCTCGACGCAGTGTCAAATTTTGTCTGATGACGCTCCTGTGAAGGGCCTTGGGATGTTTTACTACGCTAAAGGTGCTACATAAATGCAAGTTGTTGCTGTTGTCCAAACACGCCCACTTTCCAACTGTGGTTGCGCAGGGCAACAATCAGGAGTGGGAAACCTGGCTGATATTGTTTGTTCTTCTCCCCAGCCCAAGGACACTACGGTCCTCTGCAGCTCACCCATCACCACCCTGGTTGACATCAGCTAACTGATATAACTAACTAACTATCAAACCTGGGACCCTAGTGGTCAGTACGCTCAGTAACACACTACACAACGGAGTCATCGATGGTGCCCCCAGAAGTAGATCTGTTTGTTTATATCATTTGTTCTCTCTGGTTAGTTAGCTGTTGGTTAATGAAAGGCTAGTACAGCTAAGTTCTAAAAAACAGCTTTCCTCCTCAACTAAGGTTTTGAGGACTTTTATTCATTGATGATACAGTGTTACATAGACTCTATGGGAGTAATTTTGACTTTGGCTGGTAGTGTAAATCGGGCGATATCGACTCAGCCTGAATTTCATTTCCATTGAATCGGGACAGATGTATAACAGGCGGATATATCGAGATCGCCTGTTTTGCACTATCACCCAAAGTCAAAATTACCCCATCTCTGTTAAAAAACAGGTAAATAAGCCTTTGAGTGGCATGTGGCTGGCATCAGTTGGCACACTTCAAACTGCCCACACTGTAGGTACTGTTCAAGAGGCCATTTCCCAAATGTCACACGATGGTACAGAGCAGTACAGGTCCACAGGTGCCATCAGCTCTCCAATACTCACTGAAATAGTCATTCCACACGTTTGAGTCAGGACAATGAGTGTCAGCAGTTATTCCAATGTGGGGGGTCACTGCAGTAAAGTGGAGGGGGTCATTGATCAGGACCAAGAACCCAGGCTGATTTTTCCCTTCCCTAGCCCTGGGCACTGAGGGCAATATTAGTGCCCGCAATGAAATCAGTGAACTCTGCATAGATATGGGGCTTTCCTGATCTGTGTGGCTCAGTTGCACACAGTTTCATTCAATAATTAATTATACAAAATATAAGACGCAATTTGACACTTATTGAGTCTGTTAATGGGACTGGGCTGCTATGTGCTACTTGTGCTGGGACAAGGCTAGAGGCAATTCAGGACACCATTCATTTCTACCATTCAACTCTGACCTCTGCCTCTTTGATCAAGCATTTGGTCATCTTCTCCTAATGACTCCTTCTTTGGCTCAGTGTCAATTTTTGTCTGATTACGCTCCTGTGAAGCGCCTTGGGACGTTTTACTACGTTAAAGGCGCTGTATAAAGGCAAGTAGTTCTTGTTGTTGTAGATGACCAGCCCAGAGCATTATCCAATAGGGAAAACCTGAAACAAACTCTTTTGACAAGCTCCAATGCTCCATAGCATTGTCTCCTGCCACTTTCTAACAGGATTTAATGCCCCATTTACCTAACAGGTTTGTCTCCTGCAGCAAAAGGCAATGTCAGAGACACTTCCTTAGGTCGAAGTGTTCTAGACTGGTGAGATGGTCACACTGCCTCCTGAACTCCCCTACAGGTGTAATGTACACCGTTCACTCTCCCTAATATTCCCTGTCCCACTTAAAAAGGATCATTGTGCCACTCCACTGTAACATCTCACCCAACACATAATTTATACTCCCTCGCAGTAATAGAGAAACCATGTAACACACACTATTAGTGACGTCCCTGTCTGTTACACTGATATAGCACACAATGCTTATGGCTTCCTCTCTAAAAGGAACATGCTATCAACACACCCCTAACTGTAAAACCCTTTCTGTTAGGCCTCCAAGGACGGTGCTTTGCACTTAATATTATCTGTCAAATTTTAATCTCTCCCTGTTTATAACGGCAACCTTCGTAAAACATGTTACAGCGCAGGACTGGCATTTCAAAGGGAATTTGATCCAAGAAAGAAACCATCAATCATCTTTATAAGCTTCGTTAAAGCCTATGTTCAGATATTACAACTTCAGCCACTAAACACATGATTAAAACACAGTTAAAAACGCCCTCACCGCCAGACTTTAGAGCAATGGGGGGGTTTGTGGGGGGATGCGGTGGGTGGGTGGGAGAGGTTGCATGTTTCTCTCTGCTCTATCACCAGAGCAGAACAGGAAAAGTTACTAATTGGCAGCAAAGCGCAAATGTGAAAATTTATCAGAATTTCTAGGTGATGACAGTTCTAATGGGGAGAGAGGCAGTGAGCCGTGCACTGCTTACTGAAGTGTACAGAGTCAGGCTCTACATGAGGTGCCTGGGCCAGAGTTGCAGAATATTGCATAGCACGACATATTGCTCAACACTTTATTTAACCTGCAGTAATATCTATTACTCAATCCTGCAACTTACAAGGCCACCATAAATGTTACAATTCCAGTGCTGCTCGTTAAGGGAAGGTTACATTGTGTTTCTGTTTTGTTTAAATGAACAGATATTGTACCCATCCCTCTGGAGGGACGGTTATTGCTTCTCTGATGTTTCCTCTCTTGTTCTTTCTAATCTCTAAATAATCCATCTTCCGTGCTCTGCTGCTTGCGGGCAACTTTACTGCATTGAAATCAAGACTTACTACATTGTCTCAGTTCTAACACACTTTCCCAGGACCTCTAACCTGTCGAACTCTCTAGATCCTCCTTTCCTCTTGCGTCTCACAAGCGTGAATTACATGACAAGTTCCTACTTGATCTATCTAGCCTTCCTTCCAACTCTTTGTGGTGTGCTACACTATGGGTCTTGTCCCTTCATCTAGGCTTCTCAATTTAAGAAAAGGAGTACAGCATAACAGCACAACACACTAAAGCCCCACTCATATTGTATGTTGTGCGTTAGCTCCCTCCACCAGTGACACCTCTGAGTCGCTGATCTCAGTCATGCCTTGGCTAGGCAGTTTCCCACAGGGAGGGGCAGAAAGTCAGAGAAGGAGGAACCCAGCCACTCTCACATACTGCTCTTTCCCATTAGTCTCCTGGTATTCAGTCAAGGAGACATGAAAGAAAGAAAGAAAAAAAGACTTGCATTTATATAGCGCCTTTCACAACCTCAGGACGTGTCAAAGCGTACTTTCGAAATGTAGTCACTGTTGTAATATAAGAAACGCGACAGCCGTGTGATAATGACCAGATAGTCAATTTTTTTAGGTGTTGGTTGAGGGTTAAATATTGGCCAGGACACCGGGGAGAACTCCTCTGCTCCTCTTCCAATAGTGCAGTGGGATCTTTTACGTCCACCTGAAAGGGCAGATGGGGCCTCAGTTTAACGTCTCATCCGAAAGACTGCGCCTCCGCCAATGCAGCACTCCCTCAATAGTGTACTGGAGTGTCAGCCTAGATTTTGTGTTCAAGTCTCTGGAGTGGGACTTGAACCCAAAAACTTCTGAATCAGAGGAGAGAGAGCGCCAACCACTGATCCACAGCTGGCACTGGTGCAAAAGTTCTTTCAAGAGCTGTAGACAAAGGAGACTGAGCCTTCCAACTGGACGCAGGAAGCTGACACCCAGACCACTTGAGCCAGCTTTGCTGGGTCACTGCCTTTGCTGAGGTCCAGAAAATGAGGGAAGGAAAGGAAATGGCACTAAAACCGCAACAGAGAATAAAATACTCGTCAAGAGTGCCGTCAGGGATTGGGTCACACACGAACAAATTAGCAGGAATAATTAATCAGCAGCTGCAACAGCTGGCAATCCCACTTTCAAAGATTACCAGCAGCCTCTAATCACACACTCAGTGAGCGGACAGAACTAAACAAGGAGGATGAGCACATTGAAAGCTGTGGAGTTCAACAGTACAAACATTTCATCTGCATCCTCCCAATTACTGCTGTGAGATTCAAGAGTACTAGAAAAATAAAAGCAATTGAACATAAACAAAATGCAGATCTACTTTGCTTTTGTGTCACTAAAGTGAAGTGTTTCGCTGAATTTCATTTAATTTAAAGTAAAGGCTCGTTTTCCTCCCTTGGTGAAAAATAGGCTCTTCTGGATGCCAGTGAATCAGCCAACTTTGCATCAGGGTTGTCATCTGCTGGACAAGGCTCGTGCTTTGGCACTGGATGTACAAACAATTCACTGACAACAAGAAAGATCGCTTCAGAGTGACCGCAGGATGGCTGTTATGAATAAAGCTGGTAGGAGATGCTCTTCTATAACTGGGGCTGAGGCACTTAATGGGGTCGATTTTGACTATGTGCGAAAGTGTAAAATGGGTGATAGCGAATCGGCAGCCCGTTTTAGATCTCTCCAGATTTTTATTTCCATTGGAATCACCCGTTTTACACTATCCCACAAAGTCAACATTACCCCCAGTGAATCAGAGTAAAGAGAGCTTAACGTCTACACAACTGTGCTCAGGACCCCCAACACCCCAATTTTAAAATTCTCCTCCTTGTGTTTAAATCTATCCATGGCCTTGTTTTATGTGGTGAGAGAGTGGTGAGAATGTGGAACTCGCTACCAAGTGGAGTGGTTGAGGCGAATAGCATAGATGCATTTAAGGGGAAGCTAGATAAGTACAAGAGGGTGGGAAAAAAATAGGAGGATATGTTGATAGGGTTAGATGAAGTAGGGAGGGAGGAGGCTAGTGTGGAGCATTATCACCAGATTAGACCTGTTGGGCCGAATGGCCTGTTTCTGTGCTGTAAAATTCTATGTTAATCTATGTAATTCTATGTTAATCTATATAATTCTATGTAATTCTATGTTAATCTATGTAATTCTATGTTAATCTATGTAATTCTATGTTAATGCTATTATTGTTTGTTTTTTTGCCAGATGGGATTGGCTCAAGTTGGACACATCGTCAGTTATTAAATTCTTAATGAGCTCTCTGTAGGGGAAGGGAGGCACTTGTAGATAGACTGGATGGAAATGCAAGACTAGTCTGTACAAAACAGTGCGTTGAAGCATTCTTGGCAGTATTAGATACTGACGCTGGGTGCCTGAAGTAGGAAAGAGTTTAATGCCCCAGCATTAATATTCCTCATGTTGATGAGCACAAAAACTCGTTAAAAAAAGAACAAAGGGAGAGTGATGGAACAGTTCAAAATAATAGGTAAAAGTAGCATTTCCCAGCACATACTAATGAGTTGGTTACACCTATTCACGGCTGCTGCCTCGCAGCCCCTTTATTTCTTTAATCCATGGAGATTTCATCAGTAAAAGCACCTCAGCCTGCTCAGCATCCCTCTGGGCCCTGCTTTGCTTTGTTCATGATTACAGTATTCCAAATCAATTCTGCTTCTGGCATTGAGAAACTGTTTAATTCCTAAGAAGGGAGGTTTAACAAAAAAAAGACACCAGTGCATCCCAAAATCTCTGTAAAGAAACTGCCACTGAACAACTGACTGCGGGCTACAATGGAAGGAGAAATATCATAACAACTCGCATCTATACAGATCCTTTAACAGAGAAAAACATCCCAACTTCACAGAGGCACGAGGAATGGCCTCAGCACATCTGCTGCTGAAACCCTCATCCATGCTTTTGTTACCTTCGGACTCAACTATTCCAATGCTCTCCTGGCCGGCGTCCCACCTCCCACCCTCCACCCTCCGTAAGCATTAGTTCACCAAAACTCTGTTGCCCGTATCCTAACTCGCACCAAGTCCCGTTCACCCATCACCCCTGGGCTCGTCGACTTACGTTGGCTCCAGGTCCGGCAAAGCCTCAAATTTAAAATTCTCAGCCTTGTGTTAAAGTCATTCCATGGCCTCACCCCTCCCTATCTCTGTAACCAACTCCAGCCCCACAACCCTCCGAGAACTCTGCGTTCCTCCAATTCTGACCTCTTGTGCATCCCCAATTTCCTTCGCTCCACCATTAGCAGCTGTGCCTTCAGCTGTCTAGGCCCTAAGCTCTGAAATTCTCTCCCTAAACCTCTCCACCCCACTCCCTCTCTCTCCTTCTTTAAGGTGCTCCTTAAAACCTATCTCTTTGACCAAGCTTTTGGTCACCTGTCCCAATATCTCCTTATGTGGCTTGATGTCAAATTTAGTCTGATTACGCTCCTGTGAAGCGCCTTGGGACGTTTTACTGCGTAAAAGTCATCATATAAACACAAGTTGTTGTTGTTAATCAGACTGTAAAACAGACAAGTGAAGGGGTTAAATCCCATCCACATAAAAAACCCATACACATATTCCAGATTCAGCGGATTTTCCATCTCTACATTAAATTTTGGAGCATTGTGGTCTCTTCATTATCTCAATGGAAATTGTAGACTTGCAGCTGACCTCAACACTACAAAACTCCCCAAGGAACACCGGCTATGTAGTAGAATACATATGCATTAAATAATAACCCCCCAAAAAACACACACAAACACAAGGAACTACACTCGGAGAATGCGGCTCTAGACTATTTATGGGCTCCTTGTCTTGCAGAGTGGCTGCTTGGCAATTGCCCCTCACAACTGTAATGATTTGGGGTTTTGTTTTAAAGGAAAATCGCAAAACAGGACAGAGCGAACGCCCCATGTTTTAATCCAGATCAATGTGGGACAGATCCCAGCATAACCCTGACTGAAATGCACAGGTGTCTCAGCATTCCCAATTACAGGCATTCCTGATCCGAACATAAAACGCTCCCAATTACTGGCGCCGTCGCTGCTCATCTCCTTGAGTGCTGTCAGTCTCCCTGATGTAAGGGATCATACTTTGCTCAGTAATTTGACTGCAGTGTTAAAACCCGTGGTGCTCCATGCTGCTGTGTACGTGGTTTGCCCTTTGTATTTCGGATGACTAGCTTATTAAAAATTTCTCTGCTCTCCTGTTAAATCCACTGATCAGCAGACCACTATTCTCGCACTGGCCCCGGCAGAGAACGGTCTGTCTGGTTGGAGTTGATTTGTCACTGCACTTGGAGTGCAGGTCCTGCAGATTTTTTATTGTCTTCTCAAATCGCGTAGGCATTAATTTTTTAAGTGAGAGACGTCAGCACGCGGGGAGCACGGCCTCATGTCCTCCCATTGTCAGCAGAGACATTACATGCCTTCAGCTTGCTGTCCCAGGCATCATTGGATACTGTAAGCTGGCATAAGGGACGGGCAGCTTGCTCAGCTTAGAACCGATGTCACGATCTTGCGCTGCCAGTGGCGACCCTTGGCGCTAAGACCTTATTTCAGAAACTCAGGCGTACGGTGCCCACCATTATCCGAACAAATACAACAACAACAACTTGCATTTATATAGCGCCTTTAACATAGTAAAAGCATCTCAAGGCGCTTCACGGCAGCATAATCAGACAAAAAAAACTGACAAAAAAACGAGCCAAAGAAGGAGACATTAGGACAGGTGACCAAAAGCTTGGTTAATAACGAGGTTGGTTTTAAGGAGTGTCTTAAAGGAGGAGAGTGAGGTAGAGAGGCAGAGAGGTTTAGGGAGGGAATTCCAGAACTTAGGGCCCAGACAGCTGAAATCAGAAAATTGTGGTCAGCGTGCCACCCCTCCCTGACTGTGGTACGCAGTCAGTCCAACCAGCAAGGTAGCAGGGCTCATCTCTGATGTCTGCTGTAATAACTGATTTCAGTGGAGGCGATGATGGGGTTGCTATAACTGGCCTCAGTGTCTGTGGGACACCCAGCCAAGACTCCTGCTCCTGATTACTATCTGGTAAGTCCTGCTGGAGTTTGTGAGTGTGAGTGTGTACACACATGTGCAAGTACTAATGTCTCTCATGCCCAAATTGTCCACCAAGACTCATTACCCACCCTCATCCATGGAGAATGGCTGCTGCCAGCTGTGGTGCCATCTATTGTCAAGAACATCACATATCAGAGCTACCTTTCCGACTTTGCGCTGGCAGCAGGTCACTTCAAGCACTCGGAGCATATTTTGGAAGTAGAAATATTTGCTGTGAATGACTGGTTGGAAAATTGCATCCTTGAATTTCCGTTACACGCTCCTCGCAGACTGGGCTTCCTGCTGGCAATGCAAGGTCGAAAAATGACCCGTATAGAGGTGCACAATATGGATAAATACTTGAGGGTATATCGTTTGTAAGGCCTCATCCTCCCGCATTAATTTCAAAGAAACAAAAAACTTGCATTTATATAGCACCTTTCACGACCTCAGGACGTCCCAAAGTGCTTTACACCAATGAAATATTTTGCAGTGTTGTCATTGTTGTAAGGTAGGGAAACGTAGCATCCAATTTACGTACAGCTAGGTCCCACAAACAGCAATGAGATTAATGACAAGGTCATCTGTTTTTTAGGTGTTGGTTGAGGGATAAATATTGGCTAGGACACCAGGGAAAATTCCCCTGCTCTGTTTTGAATAGCGCTGTGGGATCTTTTACATCCACTCGAGAGGGCCTCAGTTTAATGTCTCATCCGAAAGACGGCACCTCCGACAATGCAATACTCCCTCAGTACTGCACTGAAGTGTCAGTCTACTGTAGATTATGTGCTCAAGTGTCTGGAGTAGGGCTGGAACAACAACAACAGCAACTTGCATTTATATAGTGCCTTTAACATAGTAAAACGTTCCAAGGCACTTCACAGGAGTGTCATCAATCAAAAATTGACACCTAGGCACATAAGGAGATATTAGGATAGGTGACCAAAAGCTTGGTCAAAGAGGTAGTTTTAAGGAGCATCTGAAAGGGGGAGAGGTAGAGAGTCTGAAAGGTTTAGGGAGGGAATTCCAGAGCTTAGGGCCTAGGCAGCTGAAGGCTTGGCCGCCAATGGTGGAGTGATTAAAAATCGGGGATGCGAAACAGGCAAGATTTGGAGGAGCGCAGATATCTCGGAGGATTGTAGAACTGGAAGAGGTTACAGAGATAGGGAGGGGCAAGCCCATGGAGGATTTGAAAACAAGGATGATCATTTTAAAATCGAGGCATTGTTGGACCAGGAGTCAGCGGAGGTCAGCGAGCGCAGGGGTGATGGGTGAACGGAACTGGGTGCGATGCTGGCAGCAGAATTTTGGATGAGCTCAAGTTTATGGGGGGTGGAAGATGGGAGGCCAGCCAGGAGAGCATTGGAATAGTCAAGTCTAGAGGTAACAAAGGCATGGGTGAGGGTTTCAGCAGCAGATGAGCTGAGGCAGAGGTGGAGACGGGCGATGTTACGGAGGTGGAAGTAGGCGGTCTTGGTGATGGAGCGGACATGGGGTCGGAAGCTCATCTCGCAACCTTCTAACTCAGAGGCGAGTTGCTACCTCTGAGCCACGGCTGACACCTTAACTTTTAAACTCTTTGTCTGTTGCAATCTGAATTGTTCTGTTGTTTCTCTTCTCTATTGTGAATTGTCAGCAGGGTGGGAGGGGGTGGGGGGAATGCAATTTGCACCGTAGATTTGAATCAACACAAACTAGACTGAGACTGCATAAATAAAGTATTTAAATGCAGAAACTAACAGCTTTCACCCCATCTGTCTGGCTTAAGTTGAACCCAGGCCTCAGGGGTGACGGCACATGTTCTGTCCCACTGCGCTTTTCGAATAAATGACTAAATGGGCATATTGTGTTATCGATTGTCCTGCATTAAGCAAAACGTTGCTTGACAATGCTGACCTTCTCCACATTAGGAAGCTCGTGGAAAACTGGCACATAATAATTGCACCACCAGCCTGGCACGGTGTTTGCCAGCTCCTGCTTCAAGTCGCAGTTGTATTTTATGCTAAGAGTCTGGCACAAGCTAAAATTTGCAATGTAAAAGATGCATAAAAGTGCTCAAGTATACAGTGCATCTGTGCTACTTATTTGAGGAATCTTCTGCATAACTGGAGCATGATATCGGGTGGGGGGGGGCGGTGCGGGGGTTAGATAATATTCAAGAGCTCTTGCAAAATAGCTTCACAGTGTATTACAGCTGTTCTCAATCTGTTGGCCACGACAGTGACCCTGAGGGTGAAGTGACTGCAGATCATCCAATAAATGGTCAGTACTGCAGTACTGGACTCACGCCCCAGCAGACTGCTGGTTTATTACAAAGAGTATAAGGGAAGCTGAGAAACCTGCCTTCTGCTTGCTCAGTGAGTGAGAACGTTCCTCATGGGTAGTGCGGAATCATACAGATAGGACCCCACTCAATTCCAGTTGGTTGATCTCAAGGGGGGCTGGGGCAGAGGTGCTCCAATCGACTTTAGTGTCCCGAAACGAGGAAGAGAAAAAAAATGGACGTTGTTCATACTCCAGAATGCTATCCAGCAACCTCTACTGGAAAGTGAATATATGGGATATCAGGCTTGACTGTCATGCTCGAATAGCCTGGTGATATTCACTGTCAAATAGTCACTTGGATGAGGTGACATAGCATTGAAGTCGCCTGTCGAAACACATCCCAGCACAAATCCTTGCCTATAATGATAGCTGTGGCTCAGTGGTAGCACTTTCATCTGAGTCAGAGGGCTGTGGTTCAAGGTCCCATTCTGGAGACTTGAGCACAAAATATTATTCTAATACTTCAGTGCAGTACTGAGGATGAGATGTTAAACCAAGGCTCTGTCCGCCCTCTCAGGTAGATGTGAAAGATCCCATGGCACGATTTCCAAGGACAGCAGGGGAATTCTCCCCGGTGTCCTGGCCCATATTTATTCTGCAACCAACATCACTAAAACAAATTATCTGGTCATTATCACACTGCTTTTTGTGGGACCTTACTGTGTGCAAATTGGCTGCCACGTTTTTACATTACAACAGTGACTACACTTCAAAAATACTTTACTGGCTGTAAAGCGCTTTGGGATGTCCTGAGATCATGAGAGGCGCTATATAGATGCAAGTCTTTCTTTCTTCAGAACAGGAAGACAGAAAACTGGAAATAATAAACAGTTAAATTAAGGCCCCATTCCTGGGGTACTTAAGCTTCCTTGGTTTGTTGGAGGTGGGGTTCAACCACATAACTGAGACTGTCCGTAGACAAGCAAGAAAATCACACCACTGGGACAAAGATATGGGCCAACAGGGAGAAGAAGAGGAGACTAAGGAAATTTACACATGAAAAACACCTTATGAGAATGAAGGGACAAAACCAGGTTTTCATTCAAAGACACTCATGCATTTCTCTGAGGGAAGGTAGAAGATTAAACATTTTGAAACACAATCTGTGTGAAATGAGTCCCGTCACTCCTTGCCCTAGTTTATGGAGATTCTGATTGCACTGATTATTTACAAGGAGCAGCTGACAGCATTTGTACCTGACGACTCTGACAGGGCAATGATGATAGAGTAGATGTGGAAGAGGCTGTTCAAAAAAGGACAATAGGCGAGAACGGACAATAAAAAGTTACATTCCGCCCGTAATGAAACGAGTGGCAATCCAGCAGGGACAGCTGAGAATGTTCATGGCAAGTGCCCTTAAAAGCTCTTTCCCATTTACTCCCTACCTGCCCTCCCCTCCCCACTCTGATGCCAATTTTGGTTGTTCCCTTGCAGTGCCAAGAAGAAGCTCGGTGCCCAGCCGAAGGGAGGAAGGGGACACAAAAGAACATGAGTTGGGGATGGGGGAGGTTCTTCTTTAACTCTTGTTTCAGCCTCCCACTATTGTTGAAAAGAGACCCCAGTGGTCACATGTCCACCAATGGATATGTGTTAGTTTGGGTCAGTGGTAGCATTTTATTCTCTGAGTCAGAAGGTTGAGGGTTCAAGCCCCACTCCAGGGCTTGAGCACATAATCTAAGCTGACAATCTGTTACAGTACTGAGGGAGCACTGCATTGCTGGAGGTGCCTCCGTTCACATAAGACGTTAAATCAAGGCCCCATCTGCCTGTTTAGATCTTTGTAAACAATTTTACAACACCAAGTTATAGTCCAGCAATTTTATTTTAAATTCACAAGCTTTCGGAGACTTCCTCCTAGGAAGGAGGAAGTCTCCGAAAGCTTGTGAATTTAAAATAAAATTGCTGGACTATAACTTGGTGTTGTAAAATTGTTTACAATTGTCAACCCCAGTCCATCACCGGCATCTCCACATCATGTTTAGATCTTATGTTACTATTTGAAGAAGAGCAGGGAGTTCTCCCGGTTTTCTGGCCAACATTCATCCCTCAGACACCACCAAAAACAGATTAACTGATCAATCGTCTCATTCATTATTTATGGGATGTTGATCTGTGCAAATTGGCTGCAACGTTTTTCTACATAACAACAGCGACTACCCTGGAAAAGTAATTAATCGGCTGTGAAGCACTTTGAGACTGCTGGGGATGTTATAAGGGGTATATAAATGCAAGTTCACTCTTTTTTCTTTCTTGGTAAATGCACCACCCCGTGTACTACTGAGCCATTTAATCAAGAAAGGTGCCACCTTCAATACTGGTCTGTCTTGATTTAGCAATTCTCAATGGGGTAATAGCTGTAACACTACAAATGGCTTCAAATGTCCCTGAGCTAGGGAGAGAGGGAAAAAGTCACATAGGGTTTACACAATCTGTGACCCCCTACTGGAAAGTGGACATGTGAGAATAGGTTTGCCAACCCTCCAGGATTGTACAGAAATTGAAGATTAATCTCCAGGGCACAGCTGCAAGCAACCTGAGAGAAAAAACATCTGGGCATTAAAAAAAATTGTGTTTTTTTTCCATTTTCTTTGAACACTTATTAGTTCTAAATATTTTGGAAATGTGGAGAAAAAGATTATTTGGAGGATACTTGATTGTCAGTCAATCAGGTAACAAAGAGTCAGTTTGCTTTCCAATCGCGTGAGAAGGCGGTGCAACACAAGGATGGACACGTCAGTCGACCAATGGTGGGAGTGTGGGGGCGGGGCAGTTGGGGCAGGAGGTCATGTGATTAAGCCTCCTGGCATACAACTGATCAGAGTTGGCAATCCTAAGTGAGAATGCGAACAACTGCAGGCTGGACAGTGATGGCCTATGTAGATGAGCAGTCCATTGACACTCATTGTCTAGGCTCACACGTTGGGAATGGCCAGTTGAGCATGGTATTGGACATTGCCAGTGCCCGTGGAACCATAATCCAGCATGGATCACCACCATCAGAAGACAAGGGGAGAGAAGTTGTTAACGCCAGGCAAATACTGCAGAGACCTCTACGGTAATTCATCATCCTCTTTGAAGAAGCCTCCCCAGGTGCAGGCTCTGAGATACCATCAGAGCAGCAAAACCAAAGCAAGTATGTCACATAAAAGACAATCTCCTGAACTCCCTTTCTCAACAATCAGTTTGCTAATTGCGAGTCAATTTCACAAAACTGAAATGTAATCAAGCAGCGTGCTTAGGCTAATTTAAACAGTCAATAAAGACTACTGTAATAATAGGTAAATCACTGCTGCCAACTGTCCAGTCAATACACCAAAACATTGAAAATCTCACTAACTGGCCCAGTGTCCATGTATTTCTTTTGTACAAATTATGTAAAAGCAAATGGCGAAAGCTTGGCCATACTCCCTGGAATGCCCCCCACCCACCAAGCCACCAACCCCAACATTTCTACTTCTCTCTCAGCCGCCAAAAGCCACCTAAAGACCCGTCTCTTCAGTCAAACCTTCGGTCACTGCTCTTAACTCCTCCACAAAAGCTCAGAGCATGTTCCTCCCTCTTCCTCTGTGAAACCTCCTGGGTTGTTTTTCTACCTTAAAAGGATGCTATATAAATGCAAGCTGGTTTCAGTGGAAGCTCCGTCAGTAAACAGAGGAGCAGGACTCGCTATAAAAAGAAGCACAGTTCCCATAAGTCTGCGATAATGAGGTTTTGCTGTGATGACATTTCAATACTGGGTCATATTTAAATGGGTTACACTGCGTAGGTGGATTGCCATGGAGGCAGTGAATTCCCTATGGGGAGTTGGGACTTCTGTCCCAAGTCACTTTCCGTCTGGATCAAAAGTCCCCTTCACAAAGTCCTAGTAGCATCTTCCTTGCCTGTCCTATTAGAAGGGGGGAGGAAGTGATGTATGGTGCAGTGGCATCAAATAGAAGTGGAGAAAAATAAACTAGAAATGTGGCATTAAGATGCCCTACCTCTGCCAGGCAAAGTTCTCCTGCCAGCAATATGTGGACAATCCACCTATCAAACATGTATCAGTCAGAAAATGTGATGTTCAGTTTAGCAAAGGACTGCTAAAGCATCGAGCACTCTGGACCCCCTTTCTGAGGAGCCTATACAAGACACCATCCCTCACCAGCTCTACAATATGCCCCTACAAAGGGATACAGAGGCTAATATAAAAGGGTAAATTGGAGTAGCCATGCACTCCAGGTGTTACAAGAGTGGCCATCCAATATTACCCCTGGTCAAGGCACAGAGGGTAAAAACCATATGCCAGCTACCTCCTCTCCATTGCCAGTGCCAACAGAACACCTGAATCTAGAAGCAAGTAACACCACTTTACCAATGTGCACAACCATTTCAATCAACTCACTGCTGCTGTGGAACATCGTTAATGGTGAGCATGGGTTGGAGAATCAGGCTGTAAGGTTATAGCCCCACCTACGACTTGTGCTTGGATCTAGCGAGGCTTTGTACTGGCTGCAGAGCCTCATGAAATTACCCCCATTGTATTAGTACATAGCCATGTGAGCAAAAGGGTGAATTTTCTGATTACGCGCTCCCAGCAGGGAGCCTCCCCCACCTGGAGCACATATTGGGAAAATCGTGGGCACACGGCCTCTGATTTTGCAAGAAATAAAATGATTTCTTGCTATGCGGTTCCAGCGAGTAAGGCCTAGGGGAGCACAATCGGGAAATTGATCCCAAAATGTCCAACTGCAACAAGATTTTAAAAAATCATAACGAGAAGGAGGAAGGGGAGAGGCGGTGAAGATTTCACAGTTATGCTGATGCTGTCTATTTAGCAGCATTTTTAAAAGGGTTTATCAGTAAATTTCAGGTGTCAGCCTCACAGGAGTGATCGACAACCCTGAACACAAAAACTTTTCAGAACAGAAGTCAGTCAGTCAGATTAACCAATTTGCAAAGTTCAGATAGCAAACATTCCACTTTATTTTATTCCGGGTTTTCAGGATAGGCCCAAACGAGAGCAGAGATCAGTAAAAAGGAGAATCATGGGGCACTCCCTTTAAAAGGAACTGGAATAAAACACAACAGACCCCAACATAAAGCCCAGTTTACTCATTACTCGACCCAGGCACAGCCCCATGTAAATTTCAATTTGTTTGGCGCAGTTATTTTCACCCTGTCCATGGACCTTTTGCATTCTGTTCCTGCCCGTGTCTGTTGCTATAGTTCTTGTGTCAAAGAACACCTAAGACGCTAATCACTCTTGATCCCAATTCCTTTTCTAATGGAAGAGCGTTTGAATAATACCCCTTTGGTTTTTATGGACATTCTTCCTCCCTTCCCCCTCGCCTACCCCTTTAGAGCAAGGCATGGGAATTCAATTGCAAATATCCCTCACTGGAGGCTGCGGAGGACAGCTTTACAATACAGGCGGCGAGTGTGAATCCCTGACATTCTCCAAACAAAAAAACAAAAAAGAAGCAGCATCGATAAGGAGTTTATGCATCGCTGAGAAAGCATAGCCCCCTCTCCATTGTCTCTTTACACTACAAATGCTGCTCTGCGAGAGTCTGGGCAATTGTCACAAGTATGACTTTTCTGCCTCAGCTTCTTACAGTGACTGAGCAGAAGTGCACTCAATTCTACTGATGGCAGAACTGCCTGATAGGGGGTCAGCTCTGCCAATGTGAAGGGTTTAACCCCTCCCAAGCATCCTAGAAGCTTTCCTTCTTAACGCACTTTGAAAATTGAGGATTAACCCCTAGATGAGAGGTTCCTCTGTACAGGCAAGGGAACCAGCATTTCAAAAGGAAGCAGAGATCTACCAAGCCCCAAAAGAAACTTTGGGGGTAATTTTAACCAAACTCACTGGGCAGGAAAGCCACAGGATCGGGTGGAATGTCGGATTGACACCCCATCCAATATTGCTCTCCACTGCCTTCAATGGTGGGTAAAATCAAGTGGGGTATAAAACCAGTGTTGTGCCTGATCCCGTCAGTTTCCCAACGGGTGGGTTAGATTAAATTGTCCCCTTTGTGTCTGCACCTATACAGTGAGAAGAATTGGGCTTGGTTTTGATGCCTTTGTGGTCGAATAGTCTTCCAACAACTATTCAATAATGGAGGCATCAAAGCCAAGCCCAAACCTGTTCTCATTCACCGTGCACACTTTCTAGCACTCGATATTGATTATAAACAGGATTCCTGGCTGAGTTTCCCCCCCCCCCCCGCCGCCCACCCCTTCCCTGGACCTGTGATGCTGGGGGCATTGTCGTGTCCCAGTTGCTCTGAAGGTGAGATCAGCTAACGAAACACAGACCAAGGATCGAACTAGGAAACTTCTTCTGTACCACACCAACCACTACATTTATCAACTGAGCCACCAGGGGCATGCTTCATCAAGGTTTATTGCATCTTTTGAAAAATCTGATGGCAATTTTAAAATAAATCATTGCCTCTTAGCATTTTGGTAACCCGCTGTTGCTCATCCTCTGCGTTAAGAGATACTTCCTAACGTCAGTATTAAACTTGCTCTTCACAACCCTGAAACTTACGCCCTGCGCCCTAGCACTGGGACAGTGGAATTTTCTTCACAAGTGGGGCCTCACCTCAGCCGGAGTTTGTGATAAGCATGTCCTGCCGTTCATTAGTAATGAATTAGATATTTCAGAAAGGACAAAGGATGCCAGGCCCTTGCAGAGACAGTGCAAAGGGGCCGCATGGGGCAATCCCAATACAATTTATTAACACTTAGCAATGACAATGGCTTTCAATGCTGTGAGTCACAGCCACGCAACAGGGTAGGAGTCATGCTGAGGGTTTCATGTAAATTTACAGCTTTGATATAAAGAAAAAAACATGTAAAGGCTGACTGCAGCAGATATATTCAATCCTTGGTATCTATATTTCACAACTGTTTTTGGACCAATTCAATAATTATCCATTAGACAAGATTTTTGGGACCATATCTTAGACGCATGCTATTGAAAATGGATTTACATAGAATTACATAGGATTTACAGCACAGAAACAGGCCATTCATTCCAACTGCTCTATAAACCAGTGTTTATACTCCACATGAGCTTCCTCCCACCTTACTTCATCTAACCCTATCAATATCTCCTTCTATTCCTTTCCCCCTTATGTACTTGTCTAGCTTCCCCTTAAATGCATCTATGCTAATCACCTCAACCACTCCATATGGCAGCGAGTTCCACCTTCTCACCACTCTCTAGGTAAAGAAGTTTCTCCTGAATTGCTTATTGGATTTATTAGTTTACAGCAAACCCAGACCATAATAACCACTTGGTGGACTGATTTCAGGTGGCATTCATGGGCAAATGGTTTCATTACTCCCAGATCAAGTACAGTATGGATTAGGTGCATAGTAAAGCTCCCTCGACATTCTCCTAACAAGCACCTCAGGTCAGGTCTGGAACAAGTGAGAAGCATGAGTAAAGTTCCCTCTACGCTACGCCCAACAATATGCCTTAACCCCAGCCCCAGAGGAGAGACCCTACAGCATCTGTGCAGCATTTCCATTCTCCACACTAGGCATCCAAGTGTACTGAGTCAGATTGATAACTTGGTGCCAGTTTGTACTAAATCGTAAGCAGAATGGGTTCGGACTGTCCATATTCATTTGCTTAGAATCCTTACAGCTGACAGAGAGAAGACTATCATCCAATCAATCTGCATTTGAACCCAGATCCCAGAGGTGTAAGTCCAGCAGTCTGACCAACTGTGTCACTACTGTGGGGACATTTTATTTTCTTCCAGGTATTTAACCTTGCCGGTGAGGGGCTTGATGACGCCATCACATCTAGTCTGAAAGTCACTTTATTGGGATGTAAAAGCCCCTTTTAAGTGGCACTGACACTCCATACAGCAAGCAGGCCTGGTCTGTAACTTTTAAAAGGGAATTGGATAAATACTTGAAAAGGAGAAATTTACTGGGCTATAGGGAAAGAGCAGGGGAGTGGAACTAATTGGATAGTTCTTTCAGTGAGCCAGCACAAGCATGAAGGGCCGAATGGCCTCCTTCTGCACTGCGAGCAGGAAGCTGAGTTAGTTCAGCCTCATTGCAATCCAATTGGATCAGAGGTTCACTTTGACTCTCCACTGTCCCGTTTTGCTCAGGATCTCCGAGCAGTCAGCAGTCTTGCTGAGAAAAGAAGCAGGAGGAAAGCTCGGCTCCCAAACCGAACGAATCAGCTGACCTCGTGGTTTTACAGAAAACCGCACTCCCACCATTCTTTCAGCACTCTACAGATTGAGAGCCACGTCAGCCCAACATCAGGAAAGGGGCCACCTCCAGATTTGAGCTGACATCCGATTAAAAAAAAGCAAATTCAGGCAGCACCGACCCTGACAAGGCACACAGCAGCTGCCAGGAGCAAATGCCAAGAATCAGTCTACTTGGTTCGTGGAAAGAATTAAAATTCTCCTCCCCGCTCCCCCCCCGCGCCTCCCCCACCTTTGGCTTTCCAACGTAAACATTTCAATAATTGACATTACTACTTTCTGTGACAAGCACTTTTGCCTTAAAATATTACTTGACACATTACAGAGTTCTGCTCGGTCACTGTTCCTTCTGTATAGATGTCAGAACACATCAGTTGCTTCCCAGCAGTGCCTGATGATTTCTGACATTTTTGATATTGATCGGCAGTATTTCGCTAACAGGCAGCCAGCTTAACAAAACATAGGGACAAACTGGACGGTCAGGGAGGATATACAAGGCCTGATGGGGCATGAGCGGTCGCATTCAGGGCATCCGCCAGCAGTCAGTAGGGGTGGGGAGAGTGGGGGGATGGAGAGATCTGCAAAAAGACTCCGCACCTTGCCTCAACTAGACTCAGCTGTTTTATTTCCAATTATTTGCGGAAGCTGAGTACAGATCAGGTGGGAATGGGCGAACGCTCGGATTTTGTCAGAGACAACCTGCAGCCTGCCATCACTGGCATATTGCCCATTGGAATCAAGTAAACTAAGGTGAACACCACTGTCAACCTCCCACGAGATAGCACACAACACGAGATCAAAATAATGGGAGGTGTGTATGTAAAAAAAGTATTCCAACTTAAATTTAGGATGCGGGCGTGATGTGTTACAGAGAGTGTTCTAACTGAAAACCTTATACCGAGTGGAGTGTGTATCAACTGTGAGACTTAGAGTGAAGATGGGTATGGAACAGAGTGCTACAACCAGCATCTCGAGAATTCTGCTGCACTTCAAAGGTCATTTTTACACCAAACCCAACAAAATTCTGTGGCAAGTGATTTCTGCAACACATTAACAAGTGTCCCACACATGTATATGTCCTAATGCAAGGGAGTTCTCCCTGGTGACTTGGCCAATATTTATTCCTCAACCAACATCACTAAAACAGATGATCTGGTCATTATCACATTGCTGCTTGTGGGAGCTAAATTGCCCCTACATTGCAAGAGTGACTACACTTGAAAAGTACTTCATTGACTGTGAAACGCTTTGGGACGTCCTGAGGTCGTGAAAAGCGCTATATAAATGCAAGTCTATAATAAAAGTGTAACGGTAGCAATTAGATTAAAAAGGCACAAATTTAGAGAATGGCATTGGAACCAGAAACGTACAGGAGGAAAAATGGGAGAGCAGCAGCCCAGCAGAATGAGAAGCAGGGACCTGCTGCAATCAGACAGTCCGTGCAAGAACCCGCAATGGGAGAAACGCCTGATAACACAGATTTTACAGTAAATCTCTGAGTTAATGCAACAGTCTCGCCCTGAGCCCAAGACTTTCGTATTAACTAAGGGCTCTACTGTAAGAGCCGATTGATTGTGTTCCTAGCGCTTCCCTCGCTGCCGATTCTCCCGTCTCTTCTCTCCTGCTTCCGATTCCATGAAACCCTCACAAATTCCACAGCAATTCCTTTGACCGAGTATTTAGCACTGGGGATCCTGGTTATAACAAAATGAGCGTGGGGTGTGTGTCAAACAGAGTGCTATTACAGTGAGCCTTGTAATGAGGGTCTGGTGTGTAACAGAGAGCCTGATAATGATGATGGGTGTAACAGAGCGAGTGTTATTATCAAGGGTCTGATAATGAATGTAGGGAGTGTAAGGGAGAGTGTTATAACCGGCAGCCTTATAATAAAGGTGGGGTGTAACGGTGTTAAAACTGAGAGTCCGTTAATGGGGGCGGTACTCAATCAACTCGTTCTAAAGGGTTACATTTATAATCCTATTTTTGGTGAAATAATTAGTTTGCTAAAATGTTAATGCCCGTTCCTGTGTTTAATATTTTAATGTACGTGTTAATCGCTTTGTGCTTAATTCACATCCAGCAATACTCAGCACTGTTATTGTTTCTTTTCAGTTCTATTCACTGAGCCCCTGGACAAATAAGCAAGAACATATAAGCAAGGAAAGAGACCAACAGGGCAAAAAATGATCCGTACCCACTAATTACCCAACCGTGATACTTCAAAACATAACACTCCTAACGTTTTTGTTGGAAGATCGAGGCGGTGAAGACAAGTCGGAGGATTAACCCTGCACCAACATGAGGTGAGTCCCTGGATTTATGTTCGAGATCGAGCAACACTGACTGAGCTCTCGATCTCAGCTGTGATAGTGCGAGTTGTCACAAAGAGTTCCTGTAGCAAAAGAGCGGGCGGACCAGTTCAAAGTCCGGGGCATTTGTTTTTGAAAGGACAGATGCAGACATGTGCTGGACCCAAACAAGAAACGAGTCTGCTCACACATAAACCGAAAGCGGCTCCGATCCATGTCGGTATAGGTGTAAACAGACCAAAACTCATGCACATGACTGGACCCTTTTTTTGCAGGCACGCAAAACCTTTATTGAAAAATCCAGCATTTGCATGTCTCAAAATTACTTCCAAACGGTTCAAAACTGAACGTGTGGTCAGTCAATATAGGAGAGGGGGGGGCAGATCCGGAGCCATCCCTGGGGCTGCATCATCTCTTATAGATGGTTACAGAGCAGCATTCTACCCCACCTCCCCTTGAGTTGACACAGAGAAACCCAACTGAGGAGAGAAATACCTAAAAGGGGTGTGACTCTGGTGAGGGATAAGTCAGCGCAGAGCTCTAGAAAAAATAACTTAAATAAACACTTAATCAGTGAGAAGTAATGGAAATACTCAAGTTTAGAATTTTAACACAAAATACACAAACATAAATTCACCAGAGCTCTGCCTGAATTACAGACAGACTGCGTTTTGTCTCAAATTTACTCTTGAAAAGCAAATGACTCGGTTCATTCCCTGACGGTTCATGATAGCACCACGTCCTTTGTGATTCCTGTTTGGAGAGGGGTCTCTTTTTTTACACACGCACTGTGACACGCACACTTCTCAGTTTGATTTTAGTGTTTGCCCAACCACACCACGTGCTCGCAGGCTGCCTCTCTCCACAATCCTTTACATTACGCCCCCGTCAGTTTTATGTCTATATAAAAAAAATAATAAAACGCACTACGCATTACACAGACTCTTCTGGGACCCGGGAGCGCACGCTATAAGAACGGGACAATGCAACGCCACCAAGGAAAATTGTAGGACATGTTCAGAGCGCGTCTCCAGTGGCTGCAAAAAAAATCGTTTAAATCTTTCCTGTGTTGCTAGCTGTTCTTTGGCAACGCATTTTTACCTTTCGGCAACTAAATAAGATTCAGGTCATTCCAGCTTTTTAAAATAATATATTTGGTGAAATGCTTTATCCAGGAGTCACTAATCGATTTCCGTGTGCTACCCTGAACTCTCGCAGTATGTGTACTCTGCACGGTCTGTTCCAACCCCTTGCACAGTACCGTTTGTGTACAGTATCACTTCCTCTTTCCTAAGCCTCAGCAAGTCAGGTTGGGGTTGCAATGAGTTTTTAAAGGATACGGCGAGAGGGTAGGGAGGAGGGGGTAGATTTGCACAGCTTTTATTTTTGGACGGATTTTTACTCCATCAATCTTTAGTGTAAAATATGAAAATGTGAGGAGGCGGGGGGGTTAAATCAGCCAAAGCCTCTCTCTCTCCACACACACACACACAACACACACTCAAGAGGTTGTAGAAGTAAAGTTTATCCCAGAGCCCCGCCGCTGCCTTTAATGCAGCCGCACTAAACCACACACATCTGTATTACACATTGACCAACTTTTTGATGTTGTCTCTCGTTGAAATTAAAATATTCCACCCTTTCGCCCCCCACTCCCGGAAAGCTAAACGGAAAACCACAAAAAGTAATAAAAGCTCGTTCTCTCTTGTAATGAATCCCCCATCCTTATTATTGTTATTTGTCTAGTTCAGTTCTGTCGGAATTAACATGGGGAAATGAGCCTCTGTGCATAGATCGGCTGCATTTATATTGCAACGCGGGTTTTAAATATATATCGGAGATAAACGGTTTGAAAGGAGAATCTGAAAGTGACAAATCCACAGAAAGGTGACGATTTTTTTGACTGATTTTCCCCTCCTTCCCTCTACTTTCATCCACATTTTAAAAAAATAAAATAAAATAATCCATTATTGCTCAGTTGCTTACCCGCAGTCGAGCCGATGATGAGCGGCAAGATAAAGTGGAGTGTCCCAAGGACGCACGGCATCGCGGATCTCCTCAAACCGCCCGTCCC